>NC_039259.1:1991935-2610826 GCF_003368295.1 Carassius auratus
AATACTGTACGTCTAGCTAAGAAAAAAAGTATTACATTGTTCTTCCTTCAATTCTGAGTGATTTGCTTTGTTCATATATCAGTCAGTAAATCACATTTCACAAATACACCAAAACACTGGTCTTTTTAAAAAAACAATCATTGCTGAATAATACTGATGCAATAACAATCTTCAGAATATTTTTTAAGAAAATGGACATGAATCCACACACACTCAGTCAGGAGGGTAGTACTGTACGTGTCAGGGTTAAATGAGAAAAGCAGTGTGGGGTTCATCACATATGGCAGAAGCACAGCGAGGCATTCAGGCCTTTTTCCATCCTTGATCACACACACAAATGAAATATTTAGAGGCCGATTCCAACCACAGCGGCTGTCAAATGTGCTTCCTCCACCGCACGCTGCGAGGCAGCCCTGTGCTTATGGCTTGCATTGCCAACACAAACTTGAAATTAAAACCAGACAATTTTGGCTGGTGAAGGTTCCCCTAAGGACTGCTGGGAAGAAAAAAAGAGAAAGAAGGAGAGAGAGAGAGAGGGGGAAATAAAAAGATAGAGAGGCTTTGGACAGACAGAGGAACTGGGTCTTGTGCAGTCATCACAGTATTAACTATTATCTAAAAATTGTCTATTAACAGACCAACAGATGGAAGGATAGAACAATAGTGGATGGACAGACGGACAGGCTATTGGATGGACTGATGGATGTCCTGATGGATGGGCCGATGGATAGATGGATGGGCCGATGGATCGACTGATGGACAGATGGTTGGACTGATGGTTCGGCTGATGGATGGACAGATGGATGGGCTGATGGTTCGGCTGTTGGATGGGCTGATGGGTGTGCTGATGGGTGTGCTGATGGGTGGACTGATGGATGTCCTGATGGATGGGCCGATGGATCGACTGATGGACAAATGGATGGCCGACGGATCGACTGATGGACAGATGGTTGGACTGATGGATGGGCTGATGGGTTTGCTGATGGATGTCCTGATGGATGGGCCGATGGATGGGCTGATGGGTGTGATCATGGATGGACAGATGGATGGGCCGATGGATCGACTGATGGACAGATGGATGGGCCGACGGATCGACTGATGGACAGATGGATGGGCCGACGGATCGACTGATGGATGGGCTGATGGTTCGGCTGATGGTTGGGCTGATGGTTTGGCTGATGGATGGGCTGATGGATGGGCTGATGGTTCGGCTGATGGTTGGGCTGATGGATGGGCTGATGGTTCGGCTGATGGTTGGACTGATGGATGGGCTGATGGTTCGGCTGATGGTTGGACTGATGGGTGGACTGATGGATGGATTGGATGATGGATGGATGGATGGGCTAAAACAGGGTTCCTCAAATCTTGCCCTAGAGGGCCAATCTGCTGTAGCCTTTAGCTCCAACACTTATCAACCTCACCTACCTGTGATTTTCTAATTATCCTGAAGACAATGATTAGCATGCTCAGACGTGCTTGATTAAGGTTAGAGCTAAACTCTGCAGGAAAGTGGATCTGGTGGGCCAGATTTGAGGATCCCTGGCCTAAAAGGATGGACTGATGGATAGATGGATGGATGAATGGACAGAATGATGGATGGACTGATGAATGGGCTAATTAATGGCTGATGGATAGAAGGATGGAATGATGAATGGCTGATGGACAGATGGGCTGATGAATGGACGGATGGACGGATGGACTGATAAATGGCTGATGGATGGACGAGTTGATGGACAGACGGATGGACTGATGAATGGATAGGTTGATGGATGGACTGATGGACGGGCTGTCAAATGTGGGCACTGAATGAGCTGCTGGAGAACTGAAGGTTTCTCTGGTTACACTGCTTGGATCTGCAATTCATGATGGTTCTTGACATCTCTCTAATCTGACACTACAGTCAGTCTCCAGTTACTGCCTCCATACAAACTCAGCACAATCCCGTTTGAACTCTCATTTCCTCTCATATCCTTAATCTATGGATGAAAGTGAGCTCCGATTCTTCATAGATGAAACTTAACATGTCCTTTAACCTGCCAACAGATTTAAAAATAGAAACACTTCCACTTTAAATTTCATCAGAGATGATTATTATTCTCAACACTAATGTTCTATTTCATCATCACTCCTAAAACAACCTGCCCTCAGCGCATCACTTGGTACTTGCATATTAAACTTAAGAAAAACAAATGTCATTTTGGTAACTTTCACTAAGGGATTCTCACTATTAACTAGATCTTTAAATCTCTCCCCCATACCCAAACTTAACAACCATCTTAATAAATATTAATACGCAGTAATCGGGAGTCTATGAAGGCATAAGTCATAGTTAATAGTTTGTTAATAGTCAAGTCACCTTTATTTAGATAATGCTTTTAACATTACAAATTGTCAATGCAGATTTACAATATTAAATAGGAAAATAGTGTCAATAATGCAGAAGGACAATAGTAAACACTCAATTTTCAGTAAAGGGCAGTTCATCATTCATACAGTGACTTATTATCCAGCTCAGTTCAGTTCAAATAGTAGCTGTACAATGAAGTCGATGATATTGCTGGATATGAAGTGACCCCAACTAAGTAGGTCAGAGGTGACAGCATCAAGGAACCAAAACTCCATCAGTGACAATGGGAATTTTTTATTTTTTTGTAATTGACCCTAAACTAAAGGCAAACTATTTATTTTTTTAAAGAAAGCTTTATGCATTTTTTTCCCTCTCTTTCTCCACAGCGTTCAGAGCTTGACTTCCTATAACCACTGATATATTTATTTAATCATTAAAATCAGGGGATCTTTCAGTCTTTCTACTTTCCAGCAATCAAGAATTCAATATATATATATATATATATATATATATATATATATATAGAGAGAGAGAGAGAGAGAGAGAGAGAGAGAAAGAAAGAGAGAGAGAGAGAGAGAGAGAGAGAGAGAGAGAGACACACACACACATATATATGTAATTATAAAATAATTTTATTTCAAGTAACAAATCAGTTTTAGTATTATTCTGCAGTACATGGAGCTGAAAATCTGTTTCTTCATTAATCTGTGATAATGGGAATGTTTCAGTTCTAAATAACTATTTTACATTCAATCATATTATTGCCATATCGATTCAAAAATAATAAATGCACAATAATGCACTGACACAAACGTTTACTTCTGCACTTTCTTGTCCTGAAAAGGACTGTTTTGTGGCCTGTGTGGAGACTCGATGGATGGTTTTGAAGAACTGCATCTTGCATTTTAACAAACTCTTCTTGTAATACTCATGTGTTTCAACATTGTGAACTCAAGACACCAGTACCAGAAAATTTACATTTTTCATAGTCAAACAGCCTAAGAGAAAGAGATACAGAGAGGAAGCGAGCGAGCGATACTAAGGCTTTAAGAAAACATTATGTTGTAGTCACAGAAAATCAAAGGCACAGTAAACTGTCAAGAACAGTTCATGTTGACTATTAATACAGCTGAAGTGAAGAGACGTGGAGGCTGAGCATTCTTAGCTGTTGGTCTCAGCACAGTGCTGTGCCATGCTTCATGTTCTGGGCACACTTTCTGCCCAGATTGGCCCCCTCCATCAGCAGGTCGGCCAGCCGATCCAGACCCAGGCAGACGGTGAGAGGGGCGATGAGGCCATACAGACCCCCCAGCATAATGCTCAAGGGCCAGCCGAGAAACAGCAGCACCAGCAGCCAGAAGATGCCCCAGAAAAACGAGCCGAATGACATCCTCTGCTGCAGGAATACAAAACAGCTTTTTAACATTTCATCCACACACTACTACTCTTTTTCAAAGTCAGTGCATTCACTTCACCAAGCAGTGCTGTTCTCCAGCAAGAATTTGGGTTTTAATATTAGGATGCAAACACACTCCTGCCTTCAGAATAATAATACATTGCTACAACAGAGTTTCAGAGCTAATGAGAGCAGTGGTTAGGAGAGAGTGAGATCAGATACATCACTCCCTTAAAGGAACATTTCACCCGGAAAAATGACAATTTGCAGAAATCTACACAAACTCATCTACCTCCTCGATGGCCTGTGTTTATTCATCAGATTTGTAGAAATGTAGGATTGCATCAGTGTTTCATCAATGGATGCACTTCAGTGAATGGGTGCCGTCAGAATGAGAGTCCACACAGCTGATAAAAACATCACTATCCACACTAACATCTGTAGAAGACAAAAGCTGCATGTTTGTAGCAGACAAATCCATCCACATTTTTTTTTTTTTTTTACTTTAAACCATCACTTCTGGCTAAAATACAAATCCATAATATTGCTTCCTCCAGTGAAAAAGTGGCCTGGTGTTAATCAGGAGAGAAATCTGCACAGACCAAGCTCCATTTACAAGCCAAAACAGCTCTAAACCAATGTGGCTGGATTTTGATGTGAGAGACAACAGGATATGCACTTTCTCTCTAGAGGAAGCATTATTATGGATTATGGACTCATATTTTGTCCATAAGCAACAGATTTAAGTATAAAAAAAACAAAATGTATTGATGTCTTTGTTTCTTACAAACACGCAGCTTTTGTGCATCACTTATTGAGATGTTTTAATAACCTGTTAGATTGTGACGGCACCCATTCACTGCAGAGCATCTGTTGCTGAGTGATGCAATGCTGAGTTTCACCAAATCAGACGAAGAAACAAGCTTGAACTTCGATGGCCTGAGCTTGAGTACATCTGGATGTAAATCTCACTGTGATTTCACAGGGTATTTTTCTGCACAGGTGGCCAAATTCCTTCAGAGCATCTGAGAGAGCACTGAATGGAGAAACCAGCTCTCAAAGGTTAGGTCAGGAGCCACAGTACATCAGGACACACAACACTGATGGAGAGCAGTGCAATAGTAATGCAGTATGTCATGTTCATTTGTTGAGTAAAAACAGCCGTTAGTTCACAGTGCATTAACTAATTATACAATTTAGTTTTTTAAAAATGTGTAATTAGCATTACCTTAGATTAATAAATACTGCAGAAGCATTTTTTATTGTTCGTTCCAGTTTAACCTTATTTTAAAGCATTCATATAATGCATTGGTTTGTTGTGACGAAAATGTTTATTTTAACTATTTTTGTTAACTTTTTTCAATTTATTTATTTTTGTCATGAATTTGCAGCAAACTTCTTCACTTTGGAATCATTTCAGTTGATTACAGACACTGAAATATATTTAGGTTCAATAGGTTTACCTTCATGTGATTTGTCTTAAATGACTGAGCAAAAAGTGGCACATCTTACCCCAACCTCACTCCTCATTTTAATATTTAACTGATAGTAATGTAAATAAAAGTAATTTCCCCCATACCGTAATGCCATTGAAAATGTGGGCTTCCAAAAGAAAAGACTTTGACTCTTGTGCACTAAATGGTAGGTTTAATGGTATTTTAAATAAATGTTCATAAAATGACACAATTTTAAACCAGAAGGCATGTGATCAGCGTGCGGTCTACTACAGTAACTGACAGTAAACGCCCAGGCTGGTTTGAGGAAATCACATGCTGCTGTGTCAGTACATTCTGCTCTGGACTGTTTCAAGTGTTCAGCTTTTAATGAGACCATTTACAAAAACATTCTTCAAGCTGATAAAACACGACATATAAAACTCTCTTTAAATCCACATTGAAGGTTAAATCACATTTAGCTCACCCTGGTGTGTTACTGACCAAACCTGCTAGTCTTGAACATGAAAATGAAAGGACTTACTGGGAGCGACTGTTGAGCTGCGTAATAAGTTGTTCTTGAAAGCTCTGTAAATGTTTCCTGGAGACCCTGATGAAGACGAGTTTCCAGCAGTCTGTCACAGCTCTGGCAGCGCTCGGCTCAGGCAGCTGGAGAAAGACGTCTTTCACAAGTTACACAACCAAAGCATTCATGTGATCTAACCGCAGATATGTGCTCAAGTTCACAGGGATATCACCAGCTGCTAAAGCTAAAACCATTCAATAAAATAATTATTTCTGATTTGTTAAAGTTGAAGCACTAAAAAATTATTACTTAAAACATTAAATGAATTTTTTTTACAAGGTTTTATAAACTATGTTAAACAATACAAGTAAAACTAACATAAAAAAAAATCTTAAATAAAGAAAACTTGAGTTACACAGTGTCTAATGAAAACTGGCTATTGGGATACAAAACAATAAGACTTTAGGGGAAAACGATGGTGTGTTAAATAAAAGGCATGACAGTTCATTTGTAATGAATTTTTTATTACAAAAGATGCATGAACATTCAACACTCAATGTTCATTAACGGTAATTATCTTAAAAAAAAACAACAACAAAAACATTTGTAGGTGAATGAGGTTGTCTAGGCCTCTTCATCCTCATCACTGTCTCCGCTGTCGCTGTCTCTGCCTGGGTGTTCAGGCATTTTGGTATGATCCTGCTCTTCTTCAATCTTCGCCTCTCCCTCCTCTTCCTCCACATTCTTCGTCTGTCCCTCCTCTTTCTCCTCAATCTTCGTCTGGCCCTCCTCTTCCTCAGCGGCCGTCGGATGCTGCTCTTCACTGGGAGTCTGACTCTGAGTCTCGGGACGCTCTTCGTCGGCCTCCATGGGCTCCTCTGAATTCAGCAGCTGACGAGGAGGATCCAGGAGCTGCTGCTGCTGCAGAAAGAGAAGCAGTAAATTAATCATTAACCGTGATTCAGACACTGTACCGTTTGACAGAAATGATCCCCAGTTTGAGTTAAAATTGTTGATGCATCTTCATTTTTCCGCATCTCATTGTTAACTTACAATGCATTTGCCTGCATCTGTAATATTTTGTCCTCTTAATAAAACATGACTCAAAATTCAATTGTAACATTCTGGACCCTAAAATGAGTGTTAAAACTATTTTGAAACAACAGTGAAATTAATAAAAAATAACAAAAAAAATAAGTTTATATAAACCTCATATTTAAGCACAGTCAATGACTATGACCATGTTAATTTCATTGGTCAGAACAAAAGGAGCAGATGGGCTGAATGAAAATGCAAATTCATTCTCTGGCAGTAAGAAATGCAGAACAGTTAGTTCATTACACAAAGTTAGAAGCACTACTTTATTGAGCATCATACAACATACAAAATGCAGTTAAACCGTCTTTAACGTCACTTCCCTTCAGTTAAACTGGATTTGCACAAATCATGTGAATGGATGGTGAATTCAATGTCAGAATGGCAAATAACTTTAAAATCCCCATTAAAATCGAATGATACAAAAAATGATATTTTGTTATGAACCTTTAAATGAAAATTTAATTACACTACAAAAATAGTGGGCTCAAAACCGAAAAGTTTCCATTGGGACCTTGCTTTGTTCATGGCGGAAGCAAAGCACCAGTTTAATGTGCATGAGGTTCTGACGTTCAAAACAAGACAGTCAAACTACAACAGACAGCATTTTACAAACGCTACAAATCAGACTCAAAGCTCTTACTAAATTAAGTTATCTTTATTTTAATAATAACAATTTAATAATTTTTTTAAGTGTCATCCACAAGTGCTTAAACTTTAAAGATTGTTGTCTGATAACCTCAGGAGGAGAAACTAAATATTATATGAGCTGCTTTATTTTCTATTGCAAATTTTGCTATGTAATTACCAAAATGGGTTTTGTTTGTCAGCAGGAGTTAACTCACTGGATCATTTATAGTCAAGAGAGAAAACAAATAAATTGTTATTGCTTAGTCACATGACACCAATTTGTGCTCTATTCAAGGGTAGCTGCTCACACGTCCGAGCTGTTTAAAGCTCTGCATCATACGTTAGAAACATGAGCACACTTACTTGTCTGTGCTGCTGCATGCTCTGAATCATGTGCATATACATGTTGTAAACCAGGTTAGCCATCTCCGGCATGTCCTTGATCACCTGATCAGGCCGGGCTGAGCGCTCCTCCGTCTGGATGGATGGACGGAGAGAGAGAGAGAGAGAGAGAGAGAGAGAGAGAGAGAGAGAGGGCACAGTTCAGCACAGTTCTCCAGGAAACGCTCAGTCACAAGACTCACATTTAAAACAATGTGTCAACATGTATATGTTTTTTCCAGACAGAGAAAGAGAAACCTGACTGATACAATTCAAACCTACTGATGATATAAAGACTAACTTCACAAAAACAGATGCTTTGCCAAACACAAATAGCTTCTGCTACACGTGTTATAAAGCTGCAGGAGACTGTGTCTTAGAGATAACGTCACATGACACACACACACACACTCACAGAGCTGTAGTATTCATGGGGCCGGATGTGCAGCTGCAGGGGTCGGGCGGTCAGCTGGTTAAAGGCTGGCGTCAGCTCGTAGCAGTTCTGGAAAAGAGACACTCGAGCAAATATGTAGAGTCCGAGCCTGGCACGAGACATGGCCACAACCAGACGCCGCACATCTCTGAGAGAAGACAAAACATCAGTCACTTCATATTTTGTTTACACTTCAGTTTTAAAGTTAGTCATTTTTTATTATTTTTGTTTTAACATGTCAATATAGAATTCATAATTTTTTACCAATTTTAATATTTAGATATTGTAGTACTTGAACTTAAACTAAACAAAAATGAAAATGTTTAATTAGCTGATATAATAAAATTAATTAAACATTTTTAACATTTGAATTTCAGTTAATATTTATATTAGGTAACAATTTAGAAATGGTTAATTCATGAATTATTTAATTGTTGTTATTTAATTGCTAATATTTTAAATCAACAGCTTTAAATATGCCTTGGTCAATTTAAAAAGTGATTTGTTTTGTTCATATTTATTATAATTAAATATTTGACGCCCTATTCACGTTTGGTGTGAACGCAGCATTAAGGTTCAATTTTTCTAAGATTAAGTTTTCTAAGTTGAGATTTATACATCATCTGAAAAAATTATCTTTCCATTGATGTGTGATTTGTTAGGAGGACAATATTTGGCAGAGATACAACTATTAGAAAATCTGGAATCTGATGCAAATAAACATAAAAAAGAAAAAAAAGAAAAAGAAAAAAAGAAAATCACCTTTAAAAAGTCGTCCAAATTAAGTTCTTAGCAATGCATATTACTAATCAAAATTTAAGTTTTGATATATTCACGGTAGGACATTTACAAAGTACCTTCATGGAACATGGTCTTTACTTAATATCCTAATGATTTTTTGTTATAAAAGAAAAATCAATAATTTTGACCCATACAATGTATTGTTGTCTATTTCTACAAATATACCCCAGAGACTTAAGACTGCTTTTGTGCTCCAGGGACACAGATATAATATTGTTATACAATAATATAACATTTAATTCAAGCTATTTTCCAAGGCAAAGCACCTTTCTCATTTAGTTTAACTTAACAAAACTGAAATAAAAATTAAATATGGAGATATTTAGAAACAACAAAAACTAATAAAAATGACAAAAATAATATAACAAAATTACTAAACCTTTAAATAAAATGAACATAATAATCTAGTATTTCAATGATAGCAAGAGAACACTGATTTGCTACATTTAACCACACTGTTTTAAACCAGAATTGTCGTAAATAAGTCCCATGTGATTTTTGTGACATTAAACTATATATTTTAATAATAATTGAACAGCCACAGGAAGTGCTCACCTCAAATGTCCTACAGCTTTGGTGCGGACCAGCGAGAGGATGATGTAATCGTTCTGTTGACCCTGGAACCTGTCCACTGTGGTCACCTACAAGACAAAGGGCAGTCTGTAAACAAGCAATGAGGGTTTATTTGAGCTCCTCTGCACGGGTTTAGTGCTAGCTACTGTCTGATCAGATCTAGATCTCTGATATCATGGACTGCCACTGCATCCTGCTGAAAGCATGATGAACGAAACCGATTGAAACTCTCCCTCAGGAGAGAACGTGTGTGTGTCTCTCAGAAAGTGATCAAGGCAACAGGTCTCCTCCTCTAGCTCAGAAACTCTAACTTTTACTTACTGAATCAGCAAATATCATCAACTCACACAAACCCAGCCACCAGTCAAAAAAGTTCATTACATTTCATATATGCTCTCGGGCCTGATGGAAATTTAGGCTGCTCAGCTGAAACTGGATCTGTGGACGACGTCCCACATGAACACACACTTCTTCTGTGACAGCAAAAATGTCAAGATAGAAATAATTTAATATTTGATTTTCTCCACTGGATTCGACACATTCTCCCTTAAACCAGCCCAGCAGTGTCTGGATCTGCTCATGGCATCACGGCACACAGCCCAGTATTCGATGTCCTGTGGCTGGTGTTAAAACAGCCTGGCGTCTCATTATCATTCTGCTCTTCCTCGGTCTCTGTGTCTGGATCTGCCTCTCAGCAGATGGTGTCCGATGTGAAATTCATCAGCGAGTCTCTGTGCCCGCTCAATACATGATGTGCATACTCAAGCAAGACTGGCCCATTTCTGTCCTGAAGAAATGTTAAATGCTAATAAACGACTGAGCTGATCTCATCTTCAGCAGAGCAACCAGTTTAACCCCTGCAAAGGAAAAGGAGTCTGCTACAGGCCTTATGCACTATGCTATTACAATTAATCAGCTGCTGACACCGATTAATCAAAATACCTTCCATATCTTACAGTTCATCCAAAAATTTAAATTGTCATTTACTTAACCTGTTTGAAATTAATTGGTCTTTTGAACATGACAAAGTTCATTAAGGCTATTTAACATGCACGGTGACATTTTACCGTTTATAAACTTAAAGTCAGTTTAATAGTATTGAAATTAAAGTTGAATATGGTATTTAAAAAAAAAAAGGTTTTAATTGCTTCAATTATTTCTATGAATACGTTATCATATTTTTTTCATCATAGCATTTTTTACGAGCTGTATTCATTTAGCATTTTGCAAACCATGCACACACTTTTTTTCTTTTTTAAATCTATTAAATCGCTCACATAGCTCTAACAAGGTATTTATTTATTTTTTATTATTTATTTTTTTGAGGAATGTGCCACTTTCAGGGGAGTCACATCATCAGAGTTGCAAATTAACTCAGAAATGGAAAATAAGGGATAATTGAGATTCTCTCTTTTATCCTTTATTTATAATGATTATTTTTGTAGAAAATAAGTGTTCATTCTTTAATAAAATAAGGGACAGAATAAGGGACGATCCAAATATTTGTAATGTACATTAATACATAGGCCTATATCTGCCTGCAGTTAGTTATCATATTTGTTTTGATTCACCCATTTATGTAGGCTACAATTATTCTAAAAATAAAAATAATGTCATAAAAAATGCCATCGGCCTGAATATATTTTATCATTATAGAATTGAGGTATTAATTTAGGAGGTGAAAATACTGTGAAATTACAAATAGCATGGGATTTTAAGGTCTATGAAATATCAATCAATAAAGCAAGTTTTGAACTAAAATATTTCAACCATATAGCCTGTGAATAAATCAAATGCATACTTTTCAATGAAATAACACAGACTGTAGGTTGCTTCTGGTGTTTGGATTTGTACTTCAATATATTGAGCTCTGTCCATCATGCTTTTGAGCAGCTGACGGAGGATTACACTTGGTCTTAAAGCCTTCCTCAAACGCCTACGTTCACAAATAATGATTTTCACAAAAATAATTATCAATTGATTATTTGTTATTATTTTTGTCTTGTTAAAATAATAATATGGGCCGCGAGAAAATAATGAATAGAAAGAGTGCATACAGCATATTTCAATTTCACATATATTCATATGAATATTTAAGACACACTGCTGCTGCACAAAGAGCATATTAAATAACCCACAGTAGATCTATACAGGTGGAGCTGGGGAAGGTGTAGGGCTTCAGAGAAAATCTAAAAGCGCACGGCTAGAATCTCAAGTAAATACTAGCCAGCCGTATAAATGCAAGGATATATGCATTGATCTGCTCTTTTTACAGCAGGTTTAGTTTACAAATAACTGACAGTCAGACGATTTACATTTACAATACTTATTACTAAAAACTGCATTAACTTGTCATGCGATCAGTTCTTGGTTCATTTCGAGTCAGTCATGAACAATTTACTGATTCAATCTGATCAGAGAGAGTTCAATGAGTCGTTGATTCGAGAACAGCTGCAATTGAAACGAATCATTCAGTGTGGTTTGAGAACAGATTCAACTGGTTTACTGAAAAGAATCAGCTGGTTCACTATTTTGACATCAATAACTATTCTCAGAGCTGGTGTCGATTTCGGCAAAAGTCTGACATTATGCTTTGGAATGTGTTTTTTTTTAATCCACTGAAAACATTAAGGATATGTTAGGAGACCTACTATATCAGGCTCAAAAAATGAATCCTATGACCTCAGAAGAGTCTGAAATTGATCATAGACAAATTTTATAGTCCCATTTACTTCCAACGTATGAAGAGCAGTTTAGCATTGTTACATTTCTATACATTTTTGTGCCACAAAGTAAATGATGACACTTTTAAATTGAGTCTGTTCCAGTGAACCACAGAAGAATTGTCTTCATTACGTCTCCTAGAGGCAATGAGAGTTGTTCTGCAGTCTTGAATGCTCATAGATGACTGCCGTTCACACAGACATTTCATTTATTTTTTAGGCTTGTACTCAGCAGGACCTTAACACGCTTTAGTGAGTCTGTCTGCCAATCACCCTCAACAACAAGCTACAGCAAACCTGCCCACTGCTACAAAAGAGGCAAAATAGTGAACGCTGGGCAGAAAAAACCCAACTCATTTATAGCACAGAACAAGCTGTTCACACACATTAATCCAGTTTACTCGGCCATGCATCAGCATCCAGGGTCACCGCTTCTGAAGATAAAACATGAACTCGTGGTATCAGCTGCTCTTACTTTACTGGGCTGTCCGAAGAAGGAGTTGCTGGCACATCTCTGGTTGATGACGTCTCGTATCAGGTGTTTCTGGCCGTTGTAGGTGGTCAGTATGCTGATGCGTTCAGGAGGATATCCCAGCAGACGCATGTACATAAAGAGTGCCACCGCATACTCAGCCTCCGCTAGATTCTGCAAACAAACACACACGAGTTCATAATGAACTGACAATATATACAATATTACAAAATCAAACCTTTTCAATTAATGTAATCATGATGTCATGACACGAGTAAAAAACAGAAGTAACAATGTTTTTATTTTAGAGCTCAAGAGAAATCAAAACAGAAAGCAAGGAAAGAACGAAAGAGAATTAAACAAACTAGACTGAATGATCTTGGTTAATGTTACTGATTATCAATGTAAATTAAATTTTTTTGTGGTTGATTTTACTGCAGTATAAAGACAACGTAATAAGGACATTTACATAACAAACAGCTGTATCTGAATTAACTCCTGAAACCATGCACATTCAGCTTGTGTACATTTAGTATTGCTCTGTAAACCTGTTCACATTTGAACATGTATTAATGTAATAATGAACGAACACTGCACTTTTAAGAGCACTACACAAAGCTTCAAAACACACACACACACACACACAAAAAACATTAAATTAGTGAACCCTGAAAAAATCAAATCAAAAAAAGGCTAAACCTATGTGTTGAAATTGTAGGTGGAACTTAAACTTTACCTAACAGAGCACTGCTGACACGGCAACAGCTCCAGTAGGGCACTAATAAGGGTACAAACCTACTAATAAGAGATGCTTCTTCAGCAGCTGCAAGCACTGACTGCGCAAACAATGTCCTTTCTACTGCTCTGTGAGAGGCTAATTCATACGGCCCATTAGAGCAGCGCACGCGTGTGTGTGTGTGTGTGTGTGTGCATGGATACTGTAATGAGGACAATCCCCTCCAAGACCCCAGTAAACAGTAGCGGAGCACACTCGTGTGTCTTGCACACTGTTTGCCGTACACTCATCACTTATGAACAGAGTTTGAGGAGCTTCAACACAAACCTGCCATGATCCTCAAAAAATCCATGCCATGAAATTAGGCTTCGTCTTTCCTCAACTTAACATAAGAGGATGTCACTTTTTTGGTATATGAAGTTCATATTGACATTTTACCATGCTTTTAATTGAATCTTTGCTATTTTACAATTATATAATTTTTTTGTAATTTTGTCCCAAATCCACACCTTCCATTACAGGAATAACCCATTATAAAAATATTGTTAAACGTTAATTGTATAACATGTAATTTCCGCCACAGAATGAATGAGGATGATTTCTGAGGTGTTTTGGAAATGACATGTTTATGATGATTGAGGGCAGTGTTGATGATTCTTGTAATGCATGTGTATCACAGTCACCTGATAAAAGTAGGGGTTGGGTTCAGATTCACCCACGCCGTTGAAGTCCTCCACGTTAACGAGCTGGAAGTCGAAGGTGAATCCAGGGTTCGGTGCCTGGAACTCAGGCTGGAGCTGAACATGAGGGAGGTTCCCTAGCTGCTTATAGCGCCAGTTATACAAGTTACACAGACTGCAACACACACACACACACGCACACACACACACACACGAGAGAGAGAGAGAGAGAGAGCGTCAAAACAGGACACTTCACATCAAAAAGTGTATCTGAGGACAGAACAGCTCTGCTCTGAAGCCTAGAGAACCATCTAACTAAATTTCTTTTTTTAAAGCATTATATCTTAGTTTACACAAAACATGTATTTGCATTATTATAATTATTATTTTATATTATTGCGCTGCTTTTATCAGCTGTTTGGTCTCTACAAACACTACAAACACTAAACAAATCAGAAGTGCCATCACAAAAGCTTCAAAAGTATCTTCCAGTCTGAGAAATGGACTGACCTGGCACGTGCTCGGCCCTGGGCGTCCAAGTCTACAGTAGGGACACCCAGACGCACAAAGCGAGTAAAAAGTGACTGCTCCATGTTTGAGTACTTCTGAAAGGCCATGTTCTTGATGACAGGAGGCAACTGATGATGATCACCAATCATAATCCAGCGTTTGAGTCGACTGTAACCGTCCTCTGGATTCTGTGTAACACAGAGACAGAAACGTTTGAGGAAGCAAGGTTACGTTACGATGAGTTAAAACAACACCACGACTCTTACTAATTGTGGTTCATGTATCTAACACTCTCTCACTAAATGTGATGTGCCTTTTGTAGCATTTCTGCTTTCGACATCCTTTTGTAATGTGATGTCCTGAATCCAGAGAACAAGTCCCTTTTATTACCAGAATAACTTCTACAAGGACAAGACTGCTGTCTTCAAGTGTGTTTTCAGGCCCATTGTGACACGTATGATGGATTCTGGAGACATTTCACTCCTAGTCATGACTTCCAGCTTGCTGATTTTAACCCTTATGCGTTGTTGGGGACGTTTTCGTCCACTAGGGGGTAAAGTTGAGACTTATTTCGGCCACAACTTTCTATGTGTTTGCGCTAATGGAATGATTTTTGGTGACAAATCTTATTTTGACCCATATTTTGGGAAAATGCTTTGAAATTTTTCAAAAACTCAACGGTACACTGTGGGCAAATTCACTACCCTTTCGAGTTGTTCGTGGACGAAAACATCCACTAAATTAAACTGCTGTAAAAATGTATCAGAAAAATATTTGTTTCAATTTTTTTTGCACAAATCTATTAATCAACCTCAGTCCTGATCAAAACTACCAAACATTAAAAAAAAATCCAAGATTTGATCTAAAGGGTTAATGGTCCCACCTAGTGATCAACTGTAAAAATAACAAATTTGACCTCTTCCCAAAAGGGAAAACCACAAACAATCAAGAATGCATGATTACATGGTGTCGTTATAATGTCGTTATAATCGAAGTCAATGGGGCGAAAACAGCCACCAACAACAAATGAGGGTGAAAAAATTGAAATCTAATGCTGCACAAAAACTAAAAATGCCTTAAAGCCAATGCTGCTACTAATCTTTTACATGCCCAAGACTGTTATAAAAAGTAAAAAAAAAAAAAAAAAAAAAATCCAGCCACAATTACTTTTATATTGAAAAGAAGTAATTTTGCCCATGTTTAACAATATTTTTATTATATATTAGCTTGTATTTAATTGACAATAATGGCTGTTTGACAGTTTCCGCTGAAAAATTACAATAACATTTAACAATGCACAATTTAAAATAATGTAATTTAATAACAAGACATCATATAACACACCATAAAACACAACACAACAACACAATACAACATATAACATTATAACATAACGGCCTGGTTTCACAGACAGGGACTAGACTAAACTAACTAACCAGGCTAGACTAAATTAAGCCATAGTTCAGTTAGGACATTCAAGTTATTTTTATAAACATGCCTTAGAAAAAAAACATTGCTGGCGTTCATTTTAAGACAAAATAAAGGCACTGTTGTAATTTTAAGATCAGTCAGAGCAAATTTCTTTCAGTTGTAATAGCTCAGACTTAGATTTTAGTCTGGCATTAGGCTTTAGCCTTATCTGTAAAACCAGGGGAACATAACATAACACCCAAACAAGATTTTAGGAGAAAGAGGGTTGTACCTGTAGCAGTAGCGGGATGAAGGTCTCGATCTCCAGGATCTGAGCTGCCTCCTCCATCAGGATATTATCATACTAGAGAAAGATCGAGCATGTGAAGATTGAGGCATGTGAAGATTGAGGCATTAGTGTTAAGTGTAGACTAAAAGAGTGAATCAGTTCATGTAGTCCATTTTAAACGACCAGATAAAAACACTGATTCTCGTTTGTTGTGATGTGCACTACATCAAAGGCTTGGACATATTTCTTTCACATATTTCATAATAGTAGCAAAGCAATAAACTGATAAATGGGGAACTGCTGACGTCCTCTGTGCCACTGATACCTTGAAGCCCAGCTCCACCAGGTCGTGGCGTTTGAGGGCGGCGTGTGTGCAGGTCATGGCGATGATCTTGGCCTCTTTCACCAGCAGGTATTTGGATCTGTCCAGTCCACTGCGCAACAGCTCAAACGCCCTGAACTCCTGCAGAAGAACAGATGCATTCATGATCACCTCGCTGCTAAAACTACACAAACAAACATCGTAACCACAGCTCCTCGAACTCAAATCATTAAAAAAATTAAACCAGTCAAAGTCAATGACTCAATCAAAAAATGTGAAAGCTAATGCATTCATACAGCTGACATACTGAGTGTTTCTGACACTTCTCCCTGCAGAATGATCAACTTTAGCAGCAAGAACAAAAACAGCTCAGTTTCAATCAGACGGTCCAAACTGAGCAAAAACTTAGCATTTGGTGCAATCATTTTATATGACAAAACAGTAAGATGAAATTGTGATGCTTGTAAAGTAAATCAATGTGATATTTATAAGCAGATACTTACATAAAATTATAATTATTAGTCATCGCTCTATATCTCCAATAATAGCAAAGAAATCTGCAGACCAAATATGACACTATAGGTTTAAATGTGGTGAGTCATCACAATATTTTAAATGACTATGAATTTCACAAGGTGAGGTTGGCGTTTAAATCTCTAGCACAGGAGATTGTGTTTCTTTCTACTTCCTGTCATGTGTTAGAAACAGCATCTCTGGTTTCCTCTCAGCATGGGCGGCTCACACAGTCATTGAGTATCTGTTTCTGTTCAATCTGTGCAGTGAAGAGAGGTTAACCCAGCTGGATATTTTCAGGACCGCATCCACTGGGAAATGAATATTTGATGCCCTTCTGCATTAATATTAATCCAATCAAAGCATCAATATTGATGAGGCCACGTTTCAACCCTGAGTCTTGAGCAGTGACGCTTGAGAGACAGCGATGTCTAAACAAACCCAAACACAGCAGCACTGCGGCTCTGACGCACTTTATCACAGGAGCCGGATGAACACACAGGATGAAAGGACGAGAAATCGGCATCAAAGAAAGGGGCATGCCAGAATAATGATCTTAAAAAAGATAGGAGGGAGATTATTATTGATGGATGAACAGACGATAACAAGCTCTGATCAGAACAAACACGTGCAAACTAGAGGTCAACCGATAGTGGACTTTACCGATACTGATACCGATACTGATACCGATATCGGTAGCTGGATTGGACAACACTGGATGATACTGATTAATCAAGTGATAGATTTTTAAATAACTACTGAACAAAAATTAAAATAATGCTTTATACCGTATTTTCCGGACTATAAGTCACACTTTTTTCATAGTTTGGCTGGTC
Source organism: Carassius auratus (assembly GCF_003368295.1). Classification (NCBI taxonomy): domain Eukaryota; kingdom Metazoa; phylum Chordata; class Actinopteri; order Cypriniformes; family Cyprinidae; genus Carassius; species Carassius auratus. Next base: position 2,010,042 of record NC_039259.1, read on the forward strand.
CTGCGACTTATAGTTAGGTGGGACTTATTTATCAAAATTAATTTGACATGAACCAAGAGAAATTAGCGCCCTCCAGCCGCCAGAGGGCGATCTATGCTGCTCAGTGCTCCTGTAGTCTACACTGAAAACACAGAGAGCCCTCTCGCGCCTGGAGATGGTAATGATTTCTGTAAGTTCTTGGTTCTAAATAAATGCGACTTATAGTCCAGTGCGACTTATAGTACCCCCGAACCAATCTAAAATAGTCTGAATATAAACACTTATTATAGGTGCACCCTAGTGATTCAGGACAAGCCAAAAACACGGTTTAGAAAATGGATTCATGGTGTACTCGCTTATTATATACATTTTTCTACATTTTGAACACAAAGTTACGGACCGCAGCTCTGATTGGTTGTTTTTTACCGGGAGCGGTCTGTAACTGCAAAAGGCAATAGGACACTGGGAGGAGCCAGAGGAGCTTGATTTTTTCACAGATTATCGGTCTCATATTCTACTGTCAGGACATAATGACAGGTTTAACAAATGTGTAAAAAATATATTATTTTTTTTTTACAAAAGTTCCCTACAGCACCTTTAAACATCTTTATTAGAGCCACAGAAAGACAAAGGCTTTGCTAAAAAATGCACAATACACAATTTTATAGCCAAGGGTGACGTCATAATGAACATTAATAATGATTTGGGACAAATTTAATGTAATTTAAGAGAACTATGTGAATGGCGCTCTGTGACATCTGTTCTTCCTTTTTAAATCCCACTCAATGCAGAGCAGCCTCACGTGTCAACACAAAATACATGAGTCTCTAGAGGACGCTCTCGCAATCACACTGTATAATGACACATTGTTTTTACACTGTACTATTTATTAGGCTACAACTTCTCTATTTCTAGATAAACCTGTCCCTACCTAAAAGGTGCTAAAAAAAACACTGTTTTGTTACTATGCTTTTCTTTTTCTATGCACTTCTCTTTACCAGAACAAGCTGCAAAGTGCACAAGACTTCAATGCCGATAGTAAAAGTTCTGACTGTTAGGGATGCATCGATCCAATACTCAGGATCTGTATCGGCTCTGATACTGGCATTTTCTGATGACCGGGTATCAGTCAGACGAGACTGATACAAATCTGATATTGTGTGTATACTGTTGTGTTATTGTTGAGCCGCAAGAAAGGCAAGGCAAAAAAAAAAAAAAAAAAACCCAAAGCACCAAACCGATTTTTTGCAGCTGTTCCATAGTTCAGTGTGAGGTACAGATTAATACTGAAGTCATTAAACTCTGGTTTTAAAACTGAGGTTTAAACTGTTCAAAGAAAAGGCTCAATAAACTAACACACTGATTTAATACACTACGTATCAAATATACTAGTATACTAGTTCACCGAATCAGACTGAATCGTTTGAAACTGTTCGTGTCTCCAGTAAACATTAATCCACAAATTAAGTTATTCACTTTTTAACGTGGCTGAAATAAACCAATTATATAAATTAGTAATTAACTTACTCTATATTGCTGCTTTATACTGGTGCCTTTAGTATTATAATTATTTGTCCTATCTATCACATGTTGCTGCCTTTATTACTGTGCTATACATTTAAAAGAAACGTGTTTTTGATTTCTATATAAATGTATTCGAGTTTACATGAATGTATTTTACAACAATACAAAGAGCAATGTGTAACATTTTACCAGATTGTAGACTTATTCAACTTGTGTAGATGAAATATTTCACTAGATCTTTCTAAATTGTGCGCCTTTGATTTTTCTAGAATCTAGAGTATCTTTTGCTGCTGAACTATCCACTAAACTAGTTTATGATAGTATTTTTTCATAGATTGTGATTATATATTTTTTCATTAAATCAAGTTGTGTATATGTAGTAGATCATGTTTAACACACAAAGAGTGACGATCAGGTCAACACACAGAAGTATAGAAATTCTATAGAAAAACGAATTTATTTCTGTGATGCTCCGCTGTATTTTCAGCAACATTCCTCCAGTTTCAGTGTCACATGATCCTCAGAAATCATTATTTTATACTGATTTACTGCTCAAGACATTTCTGATTATTATCAATGTTGAACACAGTTGCGCTGCTCAGTATTTTTGTGGAAACTGTGATGCATTTTATTTTTCAAGATTCACAGGTGAATAGAAAGTTCAAAAGAAATGCATTATAATAATGTGTCCTTGTTGACCCCAGACTTGAATAGTGGTCTTTATAAATGTAGAGTAGGATAAAATCCACCATAGTTAACCCAGTTTGAGCCTTACCTCCAGCTGGGTGAAGATCTTGCGGATGTGGCGGTAGCAGCCCTCGGCGATGTCCATGTCCTCCTGATAGGACTGGCCTTTGAACACCGGCTGAGGAGCGTTGGAGAAGTACTTATGGAAGGGGAAGTGTGACGCCACGTCCTCCGTCTTCACCTCTCGGCCGGGTTTTGGCTTGACTTTACTCATGTATTCCTCCCAGCGTGACATTACCTACAACACCCGAGACACACACACAGATAGATAGCATCAGCGCCTGGGGATTTCATGGGACGAACTCATTAAGAACACTTGACTGGACACACAGCCTCGTCACAATCCACACTGAATTAATCTGTGATGGTCCGTACAGATCCCCTGAGGTGCTAATATCAATCTCCAGGCCACAGCGTGATGGATCGAACCACAGCGAGAGATAAGAGCAAAACAAATGAAAGCAGACCTGTGTGAAGCTCAGCTCAGATCCACATGTCAATGCTGCGCTACAGACCAGCAGTTATCATTAGTGATGCAGAATGCCATCAAAACTGAAAAGTTTTTAATTTAACCGGAAGCTGAGACCTAAAACTTTTTTTTTTAGTTCAAAAAAGTTCTACTTCCATTCGTTGAAGTAAACATGTTCATACGGTGGTTGTAATAACTAGTTTCAATGACAGATTTATTGAAACATACAGCAATAAAGATGACAGGTCGAGTAAAAATATGAATGTGCATGAAAATGTAATACAACGCAATGAGGTTTGTTATCAAACTGACAGAATCGGAAAGCCAAGACTGTTTCATATTAGTAGCAGAATTGTAAAATGAATAGATGTGATTAAGATCATTTGATAAAATAGTTGCAGATCATTTTTTATTTTGGTGGGGGGTGTTTCATATCCTGTTACAGATGCTGCTGAATATACCTCTTTAAATGGTTTCCTGGTGCTCATTGCAACTGACATTATCAGCATCGGCAAGATAAGCTGTGGCAGAAATCTCTCCTCAGAAATATCTACCTCATGCTACCTCAAAACATCCCTATTTTACAAGACCCTGGTGGTTGAGGTGTTGAACTAAGATTCCAGTTCATGCTGTTTCTCTCTAATAAATGGGATTTATTGGCTGGTGGCTCAGATCACTGGGAACTACAACATCCAGGAGCAGCAGCTTCCCTCATGAACAAATGCTTCTCAAGGTCTCACTTTGTGCACGACTCACTCTGGTGCAATATCTTTGACTCACTCCTATTTATTCATAATCTTTAATTATTGTTATGTCTTCTTGTTGCATTTGTATGTTTGCAAATTCCTGCAAGCACACTTGGCAATAAGGCCCTTTCTGATTTTCATGTATATCATATGATGCTTTTTGTTTTATTTGCAGGAAACAAATCATGCAGTAGTGGTACAGCACAGCAAAAGAGAGGCACAACTAAATATAACATTTTTTGGTATTAAAAAAAAGTTTTTTTCAATAAGAATTATAATCATCTGCATTGTAAATTCAACTAATTAATTTAACAGACTGTCAAAAGTCACTGTACGTTACTGCAAAACTTACTACTATTACTTTTTTAATGCTACCTTAGTAAGATAATATTTTATCTACCATATGCAATCTTTTTTCTTCAAATAACATGGGATTTTTTTTTGCTTTCAGAGCAATCTGAAAGCAGATGCATGAAGCAGATTCTGTGCAGAGGCAGTGGTGTGTGATTGAGGTTGTGCACCTGGTAGAGGTAGAAGTGTCCAGCAGTCTCACAGGTGTAGGAGACGTCACCGGGAACACCCAGACTCTCCTGCAGACGGGCCACCTCCTGCAGGAGCTCCAGACGACGAGACAGAACATAGTTCACTCTTCCATACCTGACACAGACCAGAAGATCATGTTCCATGAAGATATTTTGTAAATGTCTTATTGCAAAAATATCAAAACTTCATTTTTGATTAGTAATATGCATTGCTAAGAACTTCATTTGGACATCTTTAAAGATGATTAAATGCTGAGATGCTCCCTCAGATTCCAGATTTTTAAATAGTTGTATCTCAGACAAATATTGTCCTCCTAACAAACCTTACATCAATGGAGAGAGGATTTATTGAGCTTTCAGATTATGCATAAACCTCAATTAATTTTTTTTTTTTTTACTAAAAATAATTACTGATTTTGTGGTGCAGGGCAATATACTGTATATTTATTAGGGGTGTAACGGTGCGCAAAAATCACAGTTCGGTACGTATCTTGGTTTTAAAGTCACGGTTCTGTTCATTTTCGGTACAGTACGGGAAGAAATGCAAACATTAAACTGCAGGTTGTTTATTACTATACACTTTTTTAAAAAGACTTTTTATTAAAGTTTTTTAAGTTTATTAAAGTTCTCCACTAAATAAAATACTCTCAGTCTCAAACACTGATCTATATATATATAAGTGGATCGCTCATCGCGTTCTAAACTGCCAGCAGGCAGTGAAGCCACCGGAAGTGTTCGATCCGCCATCTTACTAATCCCTACCAGCAAAGAGCACCATTGAGTTACATTCAAACCGCTGTCCTAAAATAACTCGATTAGAAGCTGATCAGTCAAACGGGACTCGTTTTTTACGTTATGTGTAATAAAGTAATGTTTACTTCAGATGTTATCTGCAGTGTTTACGGTCTTTTTGGAAAGGATAAGCGATATATTTAAACCGTTAAGGTGTGTCTGCTGCGCACTGACGACAGAGGTAACTGATCAAACACAAAAAATTGCTTATTTCTTTATCAACATAATTATTTAGGAATTATTAAACATGAACGTATTAGTATCAGAAATTGATTTTGAATAGATTACAATGAATTATACAATTATGTTGTTAGTATTGCTATATACATGAAAAGCTTAACTTACTATCTTGGAAATAAAGCTTTATAAAGTTTATGTCTTTAAATTACTGTATATAGTCAGTTATTTCTCTGAATAAATTGAGATTTCAGAACGAACACTTTGTCGTTTGTTATATGTGTTGAGGTCGTCTGTCTGATGTTTATCATGTTCATGATGCTCGCTACTGTAATGAACGTAGCTTTTTAATAAGTAGGGGAAATTCGCAACATTTTAAAAAATAACCGTTTACATGCCTAGGGTGTTAGCATTGTAATAATGTACAGAAATACTTCAAATTTATAAATTCTGACTTGTTAGGTGATGTTTTCTAATTAAAATCAAACAATTTCCTAATTCAATGGAACGTTTTCGCACACTAGGGATTACCAATATGGCGCCGCGGCGGCTTCACTTTAATGACGTCATGAGCAATCCAGTTCTATATTATAGATCAGTGGTCTCAAACCAATATCATATAATAAAATATAATGAAAAATATAAATGATTACAGTGCACCATTACCAATCCTAGATTGTAGGCCAGCTCATATTTTAAAAATATAACTTTTCCAAAGTGTAAAGTGCAGCATCAGCAGTTTCAGTTTTTAGACCTGCTCAGATTTCGTTATTGCATTGGCTCGATCGGAATTAAGAGCAAAGGTCTGTTCAAATGCTGACGGGAGCTGCGATTTGAATTACAATAGTTTTTTTTCCTAGTTGTAGTGAGTTCACACTCACGTGATGCCTTTTGAAAACCTTAGGCCGGTGGCGCACTGGCATATTGCACCTGTCAAATATAGTCAATTTTGCCGTCAATAGACCACCGCTACTTTTTGGGGGAAAACAAACAGATTCCCCTGATACAGAACTCGCTCTAATTTCTTTATAGAAAAAATACACACTCTCTTTGCGGGCCGAGGACTGTGAGAGGTATTTAATGAAGCTACTGGATACGGTGTTTACAGAGGTGTCCCTTTGAAATGGTCGAAAACTGGATTAATAACCCCACGCAGTGGCCAAATATGGACATCTAACGTTACCATTATCTCGTGGAATCACCAAGTAGTCTATTTATTTTCATTAACACACTCACAGTATGATAAACTAGACGATGAGGCCATGTCAAGAGGAGTCGGAGGTTTACTTGGATCATATTTCATTTGATTTAAGCTACTGACAGTTTTGTTGTAGTTAGAAATACGAAGCTGCTAGTAGCTATGTGATTAACGTTAGCTCTCATTAGGCATGCTACCTTGGTTGTTAACTGATTTTTGGTTTGAAATATTCACAGGCTAGGTCTAAACAATATAAATATTATACAATATCTGTTTGTAATTGTTTCTGACAGGCCTGTACACATCACAAACAATGAAAAACAAAAGGTCCCTGGAGCGAGTTCTGTATCAGGAATCCGTTTGTTTTCCCCCAAAAAGGGGCGTTACCCTTTGATGACGCAAAAGTAGCGTTGGTGTATACTGTTGACAGTGTCCTTTATCAGTAGGCTTTATATTTATGCTCAACATGAAGTATAGAATACCGAAAGCCCTGTACCGAAACGGTCCGGTACCAATACATGTACCGTTACACCCCTTAATATATACATATATAAACATTTTAGAAAATAAACTTATTGAACACTTTTATAAAATACAGGATACAAGAAGACATTTAGGGTTTGTTCACACTGCTGTGGTGGCTCTGTTTGCGTAGTTCATTTGAGGGAGTGTGAATGCCACCCTAAAAACAGCGGACAGAGACTGAGCATTATAGTTCACATTACTTTTCTGGTGTTGCATGAACATGAATGGCTAGCATCATGTTACAAACAACATACAAACAACTTGAGATACAAACAAGCCATTAATTCTTTCTCACAGCTCTGTTCAGTTCAGTCGCCCTATTCGGTTTTGGAGGATGCCTGTAAGTTTAAGCCAAATGTGGATTCATTTCTTTCGACAAGGGGACTTCATGACCTCCATCTTAACATCAGAAGCCTTCTCCCTAAAATTACAGAGATATGTCTCAGTAACAGCAATAAGGTGGGACTTATGTTTTACTGAGACATGGTTGGACGACTACATTAACCCTCTGAAGTCTAAGGGTATTTTGGGGGCCTGGGTTAGGGTTTACTCAACTACAGAAAACAATATATTAGGGCTGAAATGATTCCTCAAGTATCTCGATTGCAAAAAATGATTGAGGCAAATTCCTGTGCCTCGTAGCCTCTTTTAATTTATTTTAAATCTCATGCCAGGTTCTTTCACAATAATTTTTTTTAATGTGACAACGCGTTTATGTCACCCACAAAGCAGAAGGAGACACAAGCGCTGCGTCCAGAACTTAATTATATATGCAGGTACTGGCGGATACAAGAGGACGAGAGTCTGTACTGCACATGGGATCAAACATTAATGCTGTGTAACGTGGGAACAAGCAAAACAAACACACCATATTTATTATTAACTACATCTGATGTTCAAACATTAACACCAGAAAGCAGCATGTCTGAAGTCATCTGCTTTGACTGAATCACTCTTGTTTGTTTTCCACTGCATTCTAGTTTAGCGCTGCGCAAATAATCCAATGCGTTTATCATGTGTATTTCGTCAGCAAAGCCGGTTTCTTTGATTAGCAGTAAATCATCTGCTTTCAGATGGAGCAGCATTTGCTACACAGAACCGTAGTTCACTGACAAGCTACACGATATTGTGTACATAATCACAGGCGATTCATCGCCGATAATAAACGCGATATTACGTAACTTGTCGTTCACTTCTAGGTTTCAAGTGTAACCGACACTTGCCATCGTTGGGCTGAATTTAAGTTGGACTTGCATTACTGATAAATGCCTTTTCGTTATTGCCACTTTATTTATTTCTGTTTTATGTTGGTAACTTTTTATATGTAAATTAACTACTTTTACAGCCCTAATTATAAAACATTATAACACACACAAAAAAAAAAAAGAGTTCTAAGTCCACAGTAAATCAGAACTGATTTGGCCCATGCCACTGCGCTGGTAAGTCATACCTGCCAACCTTGAAGAAATTTTACTTCAAGTACTACACCCCCCCTCCCCCATACACACACACACACACACACACACACACACGCTCGAACCTTACGGCCCACCGCCTATGAGATACCTAACACTATAATACATATTATACACATAATATCCTTTCACCAACTAAGATTTATTAGTTACTCCATAACATATACAAGTAGACCATAAATGTTATACAATTTCTGCAATCACTCCGAACATTTTGTACAGGAGGCATAGCCCATGGAAACTTCTTCCACCTGAAAATCTTGTCAGAAATAAAAGTAAACTGAGGACATTCTTTCTAAATAAATAAATCAAAACATTAAATAAATGTGCAAAACCAGCAGTTATCAATATCAAAATCAGTTTGCTAAAAACAAACAACATTTTTTTTTATAATTTTCCATGCAAAGTGTTTAAACTTCTGCATTGTTTAACTTGTTAAAGGTTGTAGGTTTGGCTTTTTTAAGTAGTGCATCAGTGAAAGTCTCTTTGTAACAAATGCTGCCTTTGGAGGCAATCATGACTTTTCTTGTCACCAGAGAACTAAACATCTCTGTGCTCATATTAATAGATTATTATTAATGTTGAAAAGAGCTGAGAATATTTTTTTTTCAGGTTTTTTTTCAGGGGAATTAATTGAAAGAACACCATTGTTTGTTACATTTGTTACAGTTACATTTATTTGTTACATTTATATTATTTACATCAAGCTTTTGAATGGTATATTATTGCATATTGTTATTGAAACTTCATAATGTTTCACTTGATTATACATTTAGTCAGGAATTATAGTTTGGAAAAAGTCTAACTAGTAAAATGTTTATACTTTATATGAAAACTACAAGTATATAAATAAATATTAAGAGACTTACTCATGTTTATGATCTCTGCTGAATAAAGTGCTTCATTCTTTTTTTCTGAGGAAATCCAAATCTCAAATACTCAACCACATCACATTTTGGGGTGACTTATATCTTATTCCTCTCATCGCGAAGAAAACAGTAAAATATCTGAAAAAAAATCTGAATAGAGCGTTCAGCGCGGGGCGTGGTCGAATTAGAAGATAATGAAGGGAGATGTGAAAAACGGAAAAGACATAGCGTTGTTTTCATATGGATTACTTTATCACAGAATATTTGTTTTCGGCGGCACTTGTTTAGTTTAAAAGTAGACATGCCAATCTTTCTATAGATATATCTCTCATGTCTCTTCGTTGAGTATTCACTGAGTTACAGTTCATTTTAATGACGTGTTTGTAAATGAATATCACAACAGACAAAGGCTGCAGACAGCACACTTTGTTTGTTATCTTTATTTTATGTGCACAAAGTTTTGTTGTTATTATGTCTGCATACAAATGAAAGTAGACCCTTTACAGATTCGATTTTGCTCTTATCTGTACGATCAAAACTGAAAGCGTAATTTACGTTCTTTTCGGGGTTATCAGGAGAAAATGACTCATAACGCGTATACGTGTTAACCGACTCGAGAGGGTTGAACAGAACACTTCAAAACGAAAGAAAACAGACTGCTCTCTGCTTATGTAACGTTAATCCGTATGAAATGTGCATTTCACTGGCGCGTTCACTACTGCGAAGATCGCGAGACAGCATCGTCAACTTTATCTTTGCAGTCGACACGACATTGATACAGAAAACACTTGTTTATTAATAATTATATTCATTAAATATAAAATATTCATAATCAATACTTTTGCCGGTTCTTTGTGACCGCTTTTAGGTGCGTTATTGGCAGGGCCACCCTTATATGTTAGCCTACATGAACGCGTGAACTGAACTGAGCTCGTCACAGCTGGACTGCTTGTTATGATGTCATGTCAAGTAAGCAAGCAAGCAAGCAATGTCAAGGTCATTTTTAATGTCCATAAATTCAATTAGGCTAAACATAGCCTAACTGTTACCTTTATTTTACGGTAATCAGCACCTGGCCTGTCTAAAACCTTCTAGATTTCAAGCCATTCCACCACTTTTCTAACTGCCAACTAAGCTTGTGGATAGGAGGGGCAGGTGGGCGGTGGGTTAACATGCAGCGCTCTGATTGGCCGAAAGCTTTTCACTCCACTTACACGCTGTGGATCAGCAGCAGAATCAGCGTCATAGATTGCATAGAAACTGAAATCGGCGAAATGCGAGAAGCAACAAAATGCGTACCTAGAGAGCAGCGAATCGTACAAGCGTACTTATGGGTCAAAATGCGTGCAGATTACGAAAAATGCGTACATGTTGGCAGGTCTGCTAAGTGTGTGTGTGTGTGTGTGAGAGAGAGAGAAAGCTGCACCTGCTGAAATCCTTCTCAGTCTCTAGCTCTTCTTCTCCATGTCCCATACGCAGAAGGTGACGCTCATCGATGTCTAATGCCATGATCTTCTCAAACAGCTGGTTCAGAGCCTGAACGAGACAAACACACACATATTCAAAAAACGGACATACATTAGAGAACGGTAAAAGTGATGTTTTTCCCCTATAGTCCCTATAATTTCTCACAGATGTTGAGATTGGTTTAATGGTCATGATTTAGAGCTGAAGTGACAGATTTGCGATCCTAACTGAATAATTTCTTCAGTAACAGTGCTGTGTGTGTGTACCTGATTCGAGTGTGTGACGATAAGCGTCCTCTGCTCTGGGAAGTTGTGGTACAGGTTGGAGATGATCTGAACAGCCACGTCTGTTTTTCCGGTGCCGGGAGGACCAACAACCTACAGCAAAGAGAGAGAAAGATAAACCCACAGGGAGAGACTGACAGACACAGTCATTACAGACTGAAAACCAGAAACACCAGTAACTGCAGGGAGACACAAATCTCTCTCATTATTGACCGGGAGGAAAAGAAGTCATGAGGCAAAGCATAGACCAGCATTTCTCACATTATAATAGTTTAGAAAACAGTAAGAACTGCATGTTGCTCTTGATAAAATGAGAAGAACTAAGAGTTAAATTGTCAGAACAAATTCATCTTGATAATGTCAGATAACTTTAATAGAAAGGCATGTAATGAATTAGGTTGAATAGTCGTCAGCTGTTAAATTTAAGTACACTATTAGATAATAGCAATTTAGCTCAACTAAGTACCAAGCAATGCTTAATTCTGTTCAGTCTGTGGTTTACAAAGATCACATTTGAAATTAAAGAAAAAACACTTCAGCAAAACATGCTCAGCTCAAAGTGTCAGGTTTTATTTTGCTATCCTCACTTAAAGTGTCCTGCACCCACAGGCACATATCTACACACACACACACACACACACACACACACACAAATGATTGAAACACTAGTGTTTTCAGCAGTTAAAATAATGCTTTATGTCAGATATTTCTATCTTTTGCTGTAGTGTGTCAGCAGGAAATATAGTTTAGATTTCCAAACATTAATTTAGTCATTAATAGTAATAATGCAGTGAGATGTTTGTGCTGCACACAGAGATGTGATCTGATCATCATCAGTCTGTCTGGAGTGACATGAAGAAACTGAGACAGACTCAATCCAGGACAACTGTGTCTCCGAGACGCTTCAAGAAACTGGTCTTGTAAAATGAAATTGAAACACCATTTTTTTATCTGGTGAAAATACTAGTGTTCTAATACTTTTAGCCACCACTTGTATATATAAGTAAGAACCGTGTTAGGTGTAACAGAGATGTCTTACCATAGTAAGTCCTGGCTGCATCCCTGCACGAATGGCTTCAATCTGGGTTGGTGTAAACTGGATTGTGTTTCTGTTTGAAGTGGACAACAATGGACGTCATTGTTTCCATCACAGGAAATGTTTATACATATATTATATAATTCATATAATATGAAGCTGGTCACATGTTTAGAACAAATTGGATTATGCACTTTCTCCGCAGCAGCTCAGTCTGTGTCCTCCGCTATATTTTCATATGTGCTTGTATCTATATCTATATAAACCATATTCGCACATCGTTAAAACAACAGTTACGATATATATATTGTGCATCCCTAGTTGGAGTGTCTAAAAGGCTTGTCCCTGAACCAGTGACCGTGAGCATGAGCTACACACACCTCTTGGGCTGGTTGTAGGGATACGGGCCTCTGTTGGGAATCACATGAGGCTCCACCACCAGTGCGAGATCTTCCTCATCTGGCTCCTCCTCCTCATTCGCTTTACGCTTTTTACCCTTCGCATTCAGTGCAGGGAATCGAATTCTGGTAGAGAAAAGAGAAGTAATTTCAATCCTTACACAACTATTCAACATTTGGAAGGAGCGTATTGACTGGACAAACATTTCTCGGTCTTATGCCTTCCACAGAATATATATATACACATTTAAACCACTTAATGACTGCTAACGGGATGTGAAGAGACTTTAAAATCAGCAGAACAATAAATGTTTCTGAAGACAATCACCTACGGCACCTTCCTTTTATTTGAATGCATGTTAAAATGTATCTCATCGTGTGATCAAAGCTAAATCTTGCACTGTAAAGCAGGAATACGCAGCATTTGTCCAATAATGATGATTCCTGACCTGAAAGGCGGGATCTGTCGAGCGGGATCTTCCTCGGTCACCTTCACCGTGTGATTGGGGAAGCAGGACTTCAGGTGCTCGATGGACAGGAAGGTGTCGTTGAAGTCCAGAGAGGAAATCTGGTTCGGCATCTTGGAGTAATGGGCACTTCCAGGATCTCCGTAACCCAGAATGATGTCGTGAAGCCAGTCGGGCACCACACACTCGGTGTTCATCAGGTTACGGATGGTCTCCAACACGGCCTGCACACAACCAAACAGATCCATTTCTGATCCTTGGGGATGGTCCAATCAACAAACCTCTGGTGTTTTGTGTTGATTAAAAGAAAATATCTACTTCCAGTCTGATTAAGCGCTTCATTTATTAGCATCATTAATACATTTATTTTTTTAAAGCTTTATTAATATTATAACAATCTACCATTTACTCTTTAGAAAATGTTATTTTAGTGATAATCATTGAACACATTCTCACCACAGAATTTACTCACAGAACTGCAAGATATAAAAAGAATAAAGACATAATTGACAGAACAATTTACAATTGACTTCATAATTATTATTTTTCCATTGTCGGAAGTAGGGATGTCAAATTTCGATTATTTCCATGATCGATCGTCGTTTAAATTAACGATCAATTAATCGTTAACCATAATACTGCAAAATGCGTCTATTGCAGGCACGCAGTCAGCGGTATGACAGGATGTGCAAAAGCCACACACACACACACAAAACGCTTTCTCACTTGAATTAAAGAGGTTTTAGTCTGAATAAAATGCTAGTAGCAGGATTATAAAATGAATAGATGCGATTATGATCATTTGATAAAATGAAGAGATTGCGCCATACTTTTGAGGTCATTTTACTTTGTTGACAGTTTCCAATCCCGCACGGAGAAGGCTGAACGCGCCTCTTTAAACGGTTTTGTGGTGCTCGTTGTTGTATTTTAAAGCACAATTACAATGTTTTCAACTGACATTATTGTATAAAATTATCCGAAATGTGGAGCGCGTGTGACTGCGCTGCACATTAAGTGAACTACATCGGCGCTGCTGCACCAAAACACAGTTGCTCACATTAATTTGATCCTGCTGGATTCTGTCCTAGAAAATGTCAGATTTGTAAAAATCCGGCATACAGCGCATTAGATCGTGACAGTGCATGCGTGCAGACGAGGATGAGCGAGCGCGGCTTCGCTAGATTTATTTGGAGGTTATTGCTCATGTCTCATTCGGCACAAATCGAAATGTTTCCATATTCGCAATGTATTTGAATGTTAAACTATTATTTATAATGTAAACTAGGCTTGTACTTAACACGCATTCGCATATAGACGGAAAAGATGATCCTCTTCATATGAGCAAAAACGCGCCCACACTTCTGTTTTAAATCCGTTAATCTTAATTAGCCTATTTAAGTCGGATATATTTCGCATAGCCGATTTAAAAAAAACAAAAAAAAAAACATGAAAACAAATTGTTATTTTTATTTTGGGCCTATTACTTAGTAGGCTATAAATTTTCCTTAAAGCATCCCATTTTGTTCCAGGGCTTAGAACCTGTGCCCTAGTCAGGTCCATGCAGAAACTTGTGAACGATGCTCTGCGTCACCGTTTAGTGACAGCAGTGAATGCTCCAGGAATGTGTCGGTCAGAGCGCCTATTAATCGCTGTTTTGAATCCAGCAATTATTTATTTAGAAATGATAAGATCTGATTATGACAAGTGTGGTATAAAAGCTTTGTTTATTAGAGGAATAATAGGTTAACTGGAAAATGTTAGATCGCGACCATGCTTTTGGACCCCATAGTCTTCATTTACGCGGCTTGGTTCTGGTTTGCCGGTTGGTCACGAATTTCCACAAATTCAGTATATTTAGGCATTGTTTCTTTTCCTAAATCTTCATAGTCTAACCCTCTAATTTCCCAGGTTTATTTTATTATCTTTCGCTTTTAATAACTGTTTTCGCATCTCTTACTGTGGTAAACATGGGAAGGGAAATTAAAGATTTCATGAATTAAGAATTCGTTCGATTTATTAATTTGTTCCCTTATTTCACTTAAATCATGGGTTATTTAGGGAACACAATTAATGAAACATGGACACTTGCCATGTACCTGTCCTGTCACTGTGTCCCGCAGCCCTGCAAAGCGCACAATATAAAACAGTTATCTGATGAAATGATTAGTAACTACATTTCTATTGCTTTTAATGTTGAAGAACTTTTATGTTGTTTCTATTTTAATGTACTTTAAAGTTTAAATCACATTAAAAGCTTTATTTGTACATTGTGAATGAATGATGATGCTTTTATATATCGTCACCGTCACTGACAGCCGCTCGCACGTATTGAGTGCGCATGAGCCGCACGCAGTCCAACATTGAATCGGTTAACCGACCATCGATAGCCTTAATCGATTGCATCTCTTATCGACAATTAATCGATCATCGATTAATCGTTGACATCCCTAGTCGGAAGCAAAAAAAAAGAAAAAAAAAAAAAAGAAAAGGAAACCGGGTCCATATTCACAAAATATCTTAAGGCTAAGAGTAGCTCATAATTCACAGATTTAGGATACAAGTTGTAAAAATAATGGGTGTGTCAGTCCTAAATGTGGGACTCCTACATTTTTGCTCTAAGAGTACTTCACAAAACGCTTTAGTGCTTAAACTAGCTCCTAAATCTGTGAGAGTTTAGGAGCAGTGAAGAGGAGTCCTAAGTCGCTAAGACTGAACCACAGTTGCCAGCAATCTGCCTCACGACTAGTTCTGCAACAATGCGTCGACGTCATCGATTACATCGACTACAAAAATACGTCGACGTGTGAGAAATGCGTCGAACCGTCACACTGTTTGTTTACATCTCGCGTAATGGCATAATGTGAATGGAGAAAGTTGCATTCTATCACAAAAACAGAGACCACTGTTATCAAAAGTATGGGAATACTTTAAACAGAGGACAAATAAAATGGCCCTTTGTTCCCTTTGCAAAACTGATATGGTGTACCACGGCAGCACAACTGCGATGCGCGAGCACCAAAGAGGAAAACATCTTGGCACTCTCAGGTGTCGGTTTAACTGGTTACCGTGTGATCTGGTGACCAACTTCCTGGTTCAGGTCTGATATTCTTGCGGCATTCTGGAAAGTTGAGATGTTTTTAACTCGATGCGGTGCGGACGCGCCTGGAAAAAACGAGCGCGTCGCAACCGCATAGCTTCCATTATGAACGCGCTTATCGCGCGCCTACATTGGAAATAACGAACTTGAGCGTACAAAAGACGTGATACTGTATGTGAACGGCCCCTTAAAAGACAGCGCGCCGCGAGACAACAGTCACAAACCACCGAGCCACCCCGAATCAGCTCCAGATCTCTGGAAACCATGCTAAACCATAGCAGAACCCTGACTACATTTTATGGTTTGTGATGCTAAAGAACATTTCATGACGTCTCAGACTACTGTAAATTTATGGCTACTGTAGTTTAATTATAAACGCTATCATAAACTCATATTTACCATAGTAAAATAATTTTCTTTGCCTCTTTATTATTTTATACTGTAAAAACTTCAACCACATTGGTTGAAAATGAATAAAGGTTGAAATATTATATTAGAAGTTGTACTTATATATATTTTTTGTAAAGTTATCCAAAGGATTCATTAGCTAATTAAAAAAACATTGGATTAATTATTTATTGTAAATAATCGTTAGATTAGTCGACAGAAAAAAATAATCGTTAGTTGCAGCTCTACTCACGACATAAACATTTCAGAAACATTTGACCATGATGAGCTTTTAAAAATATAGCGCCTTTGGTTTTGGAGGTTATCCCAACTCCAGATTACATCCTTGTTTTCATTAACCAGCTGGACAAGAAGTAACAGCGGTTTTCTTTTACGTTTGCATGTCTTACGATCAGTCATGATTACTCTACTCTGTTAATTAAAAGGCTGTTCATTTATTTGTTTATGGCAACATAATACCAGCCAATCACTGTGTGCATAGATAATAGGCTATATTGCAATTTATTGTCACATAGATCATAGAAAGGCCAATCGAATCTTCTGCTGCCGCTCAACAGTGTGAGTGTGTGTACTGGAGGCATATACGGGGAGTCGTCTGACCTTGAAGTTGTTCTCTTTGGGTTTGCGTCTCATGATGATGTTGAAGGTCTCGTAGGGGTCTTCTGCTCCGTTCTGGATGCTGTTGGTCATGTCCTGCTGGTACTGGTTTGGGTCGAGCCATATCCGAAACGTCCTGGTGTCACCTTTTAATTTGGGCTTCGGATCGGGACCTTTGCACAAATAAAACCATAAATTAGTCACAAGATGATTGCTCATTTGTGAAATCGCTCTGGGTAAAAACCTCCAGAAACAGTGAGGACCATCCAGAGATTCAGGTTTCAACATTGAGCAGTAAATCATCCTATGAAGATCATGTGACACTGAAGACTGGAGGAATGATGCTGAAAATACAGCGGAGCATCACAGAAATACATTGCATTATCGTATATTCCCACATTCTGTTCATCACACGGTTGAGTGAACTCTGACCTTCTTCTATGACGCGGCCCTTATCATCCAGCATGCCCTGCACCTCACAGCCTCTCACGTACACCAGCCCGGCCTGATCCACAAACGGCTGCCGGCGGTCAAAGCGTGTGCCGTAGAGCAGGTTGGGCCGCACCGTGATCAGAAAACACACGTCGTGCTTCCGCAGCCCTGCAGAAACCAGCGAAGATGTGAAGAGATGCAAGGAAGAACACTTACACTGATTTAACTGATGTGATCAGCTTCACTGGTACATTAACATGTCAGATACAAATTAAACATTCAACATTATAATACATTGATTGAAGTCAATCTCAAGTCCTGATGCAAAAAGGTTGTTTCATAGGAATATAGAATTGGGCAAATACTTCAAACAGTTTGTCAAATAAACTATTATAATTTTCATTAATATTTTGAATTAACATTAAAGTTTTATATTTTCTCTTCTCATTATAATTATGGTTGCATTTTTAGCAATTGTGTTGTGTATTTCTGTCCTTTTTATTAGATTTTTTTATATTAGTTTTATTTGGTTTTAGTTATTTTAGTACTTTCAAATAAAATGAAATAACTTTAAATTAAACTTCTTCTCTATGCTTACAGAGACAGATTCCTACCAGTACGACCCAAAGCTGAAAACATTATCATAAGCTAACCGCTGTGAATCAGGCTAAGGTAAAGAGATAGTTTTGGACACTGGATGGACATGTACTTGCTCAAAAATTGATTTCGGATCATTTTTAACCAAAAAAGGTACGGACTGTTATTAATGATAATAACCATGATACTGCTGGGTGCTTTCAAGGGTGTTGTGAAAGGTTTAAATGTGCTGCTAATGCTTGCAGAGACAGGGTCAGTCAGCTTTACCCTCCCACTCGTTTTTGATGTTACTCCGGATGTTGAGGTTAATGGTGACGTCAGCTCGGACACGAGCAGGCCAGTTCTCTCCGATGTTTGGCTTGGCCACCTCCACGATAGAAAACGAGGCTATGGTCTGTGCCATCCTAGCCCATCCTCCAAACACCACTCCTCCGTACTCAGACTGCCTGCGGGACACAAGTACACACACACACACACATAAACAAGACCTTCACGCAGTTAGCATACAAGCTGTACAGGGGTTGTCAAGCTTCAAAACTGACAGTAACTTAAGCTAGAAAAAGTATCCTGTGTGTATCCACATCAAGTATCTCGACATTAAAAAAAATAGTTTGACCACTATACGTTTTTTTACCAATTAAAATATTCTTGAAAACCGCCCCTTGATGAAGTCCTGAGCCAAGTCATGGGAAATGGCCTTTAGATGTTCATTTGAAATCTAGATCTTTTGTTAAAATGCTAAAAATGTTTTGCACTGAGAACAAACCATGGCTTCATCCGTAACACGATGTCCTCGATGTCCTGCCGGATTTCATAGGTGGACTCCAGACGGAAGAGGTTGAAGTTTCTCAAGAGATAGTCATGCAGGGTCAGAAACTGCAGGTTCAGCTTGGGGAGAGCTAAACAACCTGCAGAGTCACACAAAAAAGGGCAATTATTAGCATTCTGATTGACCAATCTGAGCGTAGTGTTTACCTGAACGCTAAATAAAGTGACGGGGTTGATAAACAGGTTTATATATCACAAGATTTTGATTGGATTTACTCTTTTGACAAGCACACACTGCATGAATATACAGAGTTTCCTGCTGTTGTCGCATGCTGTTTTAAAAAGCACAGGTGATATTAATCTCCTTCGGGTTCAAATTAGGTGATGACCAGCACATGAACTGTTGTGCAGTGCTGCTCACTTTAAAAAAAAAGTGCCCTTTCCGACACAAAAAACAAGGACTCTGAGTGAAAGGGGAGATTTATAATGACATGATACTTATTCATTACACTTTATTCACCAGGAAGAACAGCTCGTACTGTGCGTCACACGTCATTACGCTAGTTACGGCACATGCGCAGTCCTTTCCAGTTTGAGTTTTCAATCCGATCGGGTGTTTACATGTGACTTTATTCTGATGTGTTTCTGGTCTTATTACAATCAGATTAGTATGGTCCATGTAAATGCAGCTAGTGTTTTGGTTAAAAGTTTTCATTAAACTAAATTAAAGTGTTACAATCAATTTCATTTAGTACATTTCTAAAATAAAAACAGATGTATAATTTTTTCTAATTGCACATAACTTTATTTTCATACTTCAATTCTTTGTTGAAACAAACATTTCACTCATTCAAAACGGCTTCAAGCCAAAAATATATTTCCAGAAGATTCCTTTCAGTTGCAAAAATGTAGATGCATCACTATTAAAATGTAATTGTCAAATATAACTACAGGATAATTCTGTCTTGATTTACCCAACCAATTTTTTCCTGTAGAACAGGCAGCTTTTTTTTAATTAATTTTTCACAATTTTGCACAAACGGACACAATCATGGCATCAGTTGAGCATGGTGTTAGGGGATAGTTCACCCAGAAATGTAAATTCTGTCATTATTTCTTCTAATTTCCTCTAATGTTATTAATGCAAATGTATATGCCATAATAGTATGATGGTTAGATGGTGAACTCCTCAGATTCCCACCTTCTCCAGAGTAGTACTCGGTGGGAACGATGTTCTGGTCCCAGATGATACTCTCGGTGGGGTACAGAGGCATCTGGTTGAGCTGCTCTATCTGGGAGATTCGTCTCTCGTGGCGGGACACCTGGACAGAAGTGAGGAGCGTTCATGGGGTTAGTTTAGTCTTGGACAGCTCCTCAGTTATCACCCAATCATCTGCCCGCTGGACAAAGCATGCTGGGTAAACCTGTATAAGTCATGTATCGCAAACCGAGTAGTTCAAATGCCACAGTCTCAAAACTTTCTTAAAAGAAATTGTTATACGCAGTGCATGCATAATAAAATGTCTGAATGAACTTTTCCTGTACATCCTGATGGCTAGAAAACCTTTCTATTAAGTTTCTGTTCAAATCCTAATTAGCTAACGCTGTGAGACTACTCTGCAGAGAAAACATTAAACATTTTCAATGAGAAAACGAGTCGGCAGGCTCACGTGGGACGCAGCTTTGAGGAAATCAAATGAATTAATCAGGAGTGTTTGGGCAGCTTATCCTGTTGAAGCTTAATTAAGTGTTTTATCTGGTTTGTGACCTGCTCTGACTCCATTGTGGGCCGCAGCACAAGCACATAACCAGATTTCAGCTGCTCAACACACAAATGAGCGCCTGACACCGGCTCCATCAACACAGCGACAGCATTAAAGAGGAAATGCTCGAGTTCTTGATGAGATTAGGAGGGAGTAATTAACACACTGAAGCAGGACCACCGATGGGCCTGAGAAAATACACTATAAGAGTCAGAATTAAAGCCATTCACAGCCTCGAGCACTTAGCAATCATCAAAAACCTTTTAAACATGTTTGTCCCTCAACAATAAATCTCTGTGAGCAACGCTAAAAAAAAACTACATGGGTGAACTATCCCTTTAAACATCTCTATCTGATTACTACTGTTAGACCCACCTGAAAAACCTAAAAGCATTGTTTACTTTGTTCTATTGCTTGCAATGTGTTCATTTTCTTTTTCTTGTTTTTTCATTAGTAGTTAGGCTAGTAGTTTTTATTTTGGGGAAACAAAACTGGAATCTAGAACTGGTATCACAAATTCTGGTTAGAATACAAGATTACATGGGTCAAAAACATCAAATATAATAACCTTTTCAGCGGGAATAAATCTGTATTTCACAAAGCATGCATGGAATAAATGCATGTTTAAAATCCCCAGAGTGCGTTTTTATAGCATGTGAGAACATATAAAAAAATCTGCTTGCAAGAATACATGATCTATTGGGAAGCAGAAATATTATCCTTTGACATCACCTCTGTGCATGTCTAAAAACTTTCATTTGGACGTCTGGTGACACACACGTGCTGGAAAACAAGGTCTGAATAGCTGTTTGTGAGAATTGTGTGAATGTGGAAAAATGTTCTCAATCAGAAGTGTGTGAAGCTATGTCGTAAGCTTTAACCCCTTACTAGTAACCCCCCTTTTTTGGCATGGAGACCGAAATTACATACCCAAAATAAAAAGGTTTCTGCTCATGATTCTTTCTGAGTAGATAAATAATCAACCTTTGTTCACAAAGCTGACACTTTAAAGTTTACTGTTCAGGAATCAGAATCACTCAGACTGTTATGATAATAGAGATATATGAGCTCAAACATAAAAACAAAAATAAAAATATTAAAAACATATGTTTTAAATGTATTTAAAAAAATGTTGATGTAGGAAATGAGTTTGAAAACACAGTGTAGCTAAGGCCACAAGTCTTCCAAGACTTCATAAAAAATTTCATAATCGAATCTGTAAAACTGTGAATTTTATGAAATATTTTCTAAGGCCATGTCATGTGTGTTTTTAGAGAAGGCTAATCAGATTGATTTATGGCCCTTGTCATCTCTGTAAGATCTCACATGTAAACACTGCTGTGCTCTTTGTGTATGTTTCACTGTTGAAAACTGCCCGAATCATGATTGTATTGTTCTCACCAAACGGTTCTTTCACACCTCCGCCAAGTATGACACATTATCCGCATTATTCTTTTATCATTATTCTTTTGTTTTTATTCCACCTTTATTAGCCTTGATTGTGGTTTTTCAGGCTTTACAAAGCAACAAAGCAGCGATCTCACTTCAGTCTCTCTTTGCATTTAGCCCTTATTTATCAAAAGTCTTACTATAAAAATACAACAAAACATTTTCTTACGACCTTACGTGAATTATTGAGACAAAAAATGCATTATGAAGAAGAAAAGCACCTGCTATTAGTAGCATTGGTGCTAACGTTAGCATCAAGCTACATCTGACAATTTATGAAATTATTAGTACACTTTTACTCAAAACTCACTTTAAACCCCGATCGAGTGTTTATAATAACTTCCTTTAGCGATCAGGGGTGGAATTTGGTCGTTTACTGTTGTAAAAATATGTTATTTGTAGCCTTTTTCATCGCTGCACAAGTTAGCATTTCCGATGTACATTTTCGATTTTTTTTATAAAAACGCCCCAGATATCAAGAAATTCTCATACCAAGCTTTACTATCGTAATCGCGGGTTTATTATTCGGATATTTTGTGTGTACAGAGGTGTTTCAGTGTTGTTTTGGCCAGATAACTACCAGGAAGTGTGCAGGAAGCATGTGACACGATGTGGCGGTGTCCAGATATGACACTCTAAGATTGATGTTTGAAAGACCCAATCAGAGTCTGAGTCACACACCGCACGAGCTGTGACTACTGCACGCACACATCGCTGGGAGAGGCTGTTTATCATCTGATCGCGTAAATCCGTGGAAAATGAATAGAAATGACGATTCTGTCTGAAGAAATATGAAGTAAACATCAGTAAATATATCCATATATCTCCGCAGATATGCATCTTTGGTCTGTAAATCCTTATTGACGCTGTTCAGTGAGTCTATGTGAACACAAATAAACCGCTCTTGACGTGACTGAATATGAGTGAGTTGTGAATTTCTATTCAAAATGTGGCATAATACGGATTTATTATTTTGCACTCCTGACATAAATCACTAAATATCTGTCACTGCAACAATGTTTTATCAAAATATTGGTCAAATATCGAAGCTTGAGTCTTTAAACTTTCCATTGATGCACAGTTTGTCCAGATGAAGTAAGACAGTGATGTTTAATGTGCTGTGAAAGTGAAACAATAATAAACTGGGGCCGTCAGCGATGTTTGCACGCAAAGGGGTTAAACAGTCACAATAATGTGCCATATGTTGCTGTTAAATTAGATAAGCCTGTTTTTAATTATTACTTGTCAGTACTGAACAAAACATATTTATGGTCTACATTTCTCTCAGGTCCCCTGAGATCTTGAATTTGTTTGGCAAGCTACATTTAATGCATTCTGGTGCTGCCTTAGAATCTGGCCACTACAAAGTACAGCAGAAAAAAAGTAAACGCTTTTATATGCTTGTGGTATTTTAAGAGATCCCTACCAGTAGCTCCAGAAGGAATTCTTTATGGTAAGATGTATCTTGTCCATCAGGAAGCTCAGGGAGGAGACACAGGTATGCGGACACCCGGTGGAGGGTATTGGGACTACAAGCAGACAGAAGAACAGACAAAACTGAGTCACAGATGAACAAAAGCACACAGAGCCAATTCAAAGCAGCACCTCTAAGCAGCTCAAGAAGGCATCTCCATGCACATGTAATTTATCTAACATGTCATAAAAATCATATACAACCAAAAAAAAAAAAATCCATTTCACAATTTAAGTGTCTATTTTCAAACTATTAGCCACTAATTTCTTGATTTGTAATGTTCTCAGTATCTTGGTTAAGGAAATATTCCGATTTTTTTTTTTTTTTTCGTATTTAGCAATTAACTGAAGAAATAATTGACAGATTAATTGATTATTAAAAGAATCATTAGTAAAACATGATTGTGGGAACCCCATGTGGAGCTAAGGGACTTTATCAGCAAGCTCTGGCAGGAGCCATTAATCTAATGGAGCGTATCTCTCTCTCTCTCTCTGAAGAGAGAACACATCATCACACTTAACTGCTGTTACTCACCTGAGATGGCCGAAGTGTTTGGTGAGGGACTCTCGCATGTCCACAGCGGCCACATTAGACAGGGCAAAATCACTGAGCTCAGGGAAATGAGCGAACGCTGCTCTCTGAAAGACAAACACCAGTCAGAGAACTTCTGAAACATCCCACAGATTCAATAATCATAGAGCAATGAATCATCACAGACCACATGACTGCTCCAGAACAGACTCGGGTGGCTACCAATACACCAAAAGTGATACAAGAACCAACTTCTCCATTACTGAACCTGAGTGTTGCACATAACTTCAGACCACTGGATTTAGATCATCTGCTTGGGGCTTCTATGCTTTAAAAATATTCATTTAGGTAAAGGGCCATACTACATATTAATACATACTAGTTATTTATAGGAGAAATACTGGTGGTCCTGTGGCTTAGTGGTAGGGCATTGCATTAGCAGCGCAAAAGGTTATGGGTTCAATTCCCAGGGAACACACATCCTGTTAAAAAGATGAATAGCCTGAATGCACTGTAAGCTGCTTTGGATAAAAGCGTCTGCAAAATCCATAAATGTAAATGTAGATCAAATACAGTGCACAATATAATAAGAGTACAATTAATTAGCAGTAAATCCCCATCAACTGCTTTCCAATGGAGCTGCAGTTAATACACAGAGCCGTAGTCCACTGACACGCTACACTATATAGAGTTCATTTATGAAGATGAATTGCAGTTGATGGGGATTTACTACTAATCAAGGAACCGACTTTACTGACGAGATGCACATGATCATATCCTTCAATATATTATCCAGCCCTATTGCTGGGCAATTCTTACATTTTTTTTTTTTTTTTTTCGCGATTAATCATGATGAAAAACTAATAATGCATTCAAAAGTAGTGAATTGTGCACTTTTTATTTTAAAAGTAGGCCTACTGCTATATGAACTAAAGTGTAATAACATTTGGTTTGCAAACGCTTTTTATAGCAGTGTTTCTTTTACATAGCAGCTAAAATATTTTATGTGGCCTGAATCTCAACTTATAACACAAATGTAGTTCAATTAAATATAAAACAAGCTATTTGTCACTATCAGGACATTAACGTTTTTATAGAAAATATTTTATAGCTTGTTATAGAATAAGTTATGCTCAGAGCCTTGATCATAACGTTTCTACAATATTTAGTAGTAGCTTACTAATAAAAAAACTGTTATCGCACAATCAAATAATTGTCGGAGTTAATCAATTAGTTCTTAAATTCAAACCATGTATAAATCCCTCAGATGAGTGTGAGGGACTGATGAGGGTGTGTGAGAGACGGTTACCTGTAGAGAGGTGATTCTGTCGTAGTGAAGTGTGGTCATCTCTTTCTGTGTGAGTGCATTTCCTGTCTGATCACTGATCTCAAAGCCGGTGTAGAACTTCAACATGTCCAGGAGCTGAACACAACAACAATCAACAGTTCAGTATCTCTACATCTAACAGACGCAGTACTCTGTGTGTCTTTATGTGCTTAGGCCTGCTGTCATAGTTTTTGTCTTACTAATGTAAAGCATTCTTACGTTTGCAGAAAGGAGCTATTGTAATACGCTTACAATAACCATAGTACGTTAAATAATGAAAGCAGTGGCAGTGGTTGAAAAGGCTTTACAATTTGGGAAAATATTTAATGATTTTTATGCAAAAAAATTGTTTGCGCCATTTAAAAACTATAAAAAGCCAAGTCTGATGTGCTTGTTTGCAGGGATGTACAATTTGACCAATCGACTAAGTACAGAGAAACAAAAGAGGAAGGCACAGTGCTGTACCTGGCAGAAGAGGTGACCCTCTTTCTCCCGGTCTGTGAGGTGAGACAGCTGGCAGTTGACCACCAGATGAGCGTCATCCAACACGGTGTTGAACCAGCGGCGGGTCGGGAGGAGAGCCTGGCCAAGACCGGCAAGGTTAGAAACATGTTCACGTCATGTAGCAACGGACAAAGTGACAGATCATGTCTTCTGTATTCTGATGCACATCCGAGTGTAATGGATTATCAGAAAAGTAGAAATGCATCAGCTGTTGATTGGATGTTAAGATGTGGGTGTGGCACTCAAAAGTTGAGGCAGATGATCACAAGGGGCAGGGTTTGGAATGCCAACTCACCTCCAGGTCAATCATGAACTCGATGAATCTCTCACAGTAGTGAACCTTCTCCACGGGGACGGCGCCTAGAGCAACATCAACCACAAAACACATCAAAGCGGCGAGGACACATCTCATTTCACACAGACAGACAAACATGGCATTCTGGGGTGGATGCTGGATCTGCGTTCAGAGGGAAATGCAGTGAAGAGAGAGTGTGACAGTATTGTGATGGTCTCATAAACAGTGTGTGCCACACCATCTCCAGACTGAACAGGTGGATGATGGGAGGGGGGCACGTGGGCCTGTGTTAGCAGAGCGGTGAGAGGAGCCCACAGGAGAGCATCAGCTGCTCTGAAGCTGGGTCATGTCACAGGACAGTGAAAACAGAGAGAAAAATAAATCACTGCCTGAGGGGCGGCAGGAAGAACGAGGCCTTATGGGTAACAGAAATCAGTCCCATCTTAACTTGTAGCACAAATGCAGGCGAGGTCTTTTAGTGTCATTGTCCAAACATCCCCTTTAGCTGCTGCTTCATCTGTCTTTTTGTGGTCAAATTCTTACTGATTTTTATCAAGCAAACTTAAGAATTCGTTTGATTTCACTAACTAAGACCATGCCACAAACCAGCTACAAAACTGGGGAAGAGTAGAAAGAGGATGAGGGGGTCGAGGGAATGGGATGATGGTCAGGATGATCAGGGCATCTTGAATTGATGGCTCAGGGAGACTCAGGGTGGGAGTACCGTCTCTAATATATATTTAGGCCAGACAATGAGGACCCCCTGATACAACCTGATAGAGACATAATGTGGGAGAAGGTTGGCTGAATGGATGAAAAGGGAGGCGTGGCCCTGCTCCTGAACTATAGTTAATATCAATTAACTCCAAATTGTTAGTAGTATTTCCAGATGAACACTGACTGAACTGAAGCAGCTTGGATTTACTTAATTCTCCATCAATCATAAACTCAAGAGCTGCTTCAAGCGTTTCTATCAGATGAGCGCATCAGGTCAATTCGTGGTTGTCTCTCCCTTTTCAAGAGAGGAATAAAAGTCTTATTCAGACTATATTTACGTCATCTGGTGCTGATGGCCCAAACCGTGTCTGT
The DNA here is from genome assembly GCF_003368295.1 of Carassius auratus. Taxonomy (NCBI): domain Eukaryota; kingdom Metazoa; phylum Chordata; class Actinopteri; order Cypriniformes; family Cyprinidae; genus Carassius; species Carassius auratus. The sequence continues at coordinate 2,037,068 of NC_039259.1, forward strand.
CATCCCATTGGGGCTGTTGCGATTGAGAGTTTCAGTGCTGGGTAGCAGCACAGAGCTTATGTCCAAAGCGCCACCTCAACCACAAAGAGATAATGTGATTGACATTGGCTGCGAGCTGTCCGCTGCTGGAGAGAGTGTCGCTGCATGTTGGGGTGCAATGTGCGGTAGCAGAACAGAGAAAGGAAATCAATTCATTACAGGTGACTCGTGTCCCGGGAACAATGAATGCAGGGGCAGATCTCCTGTCAAGGGGGAACGCTCTGTACAGGAAATGGACTCTCCAAACTCAGGTAGTGAACCAGTTGTTGTAGAGGTTTGGCCGAGGTGCCCTAGATTTCTTCACCTTGCTCCAAAATACTCATTGTCCTCTATTATTCTCTCTGATGGGAGACGGTGCATCTATTGCACAAAGACCTCCTATCACAAGCGCATAGAGAGACTTTTCAACCGGCAGCGGACAAAGTGGCTCTTTGGGCCTGGCCTGTGAGAGGTTGAATTCAAGTGTTACGGGTTTGCCTCTGAGGATGATTGAAACTATTCAAAATGAGAGAGCGGTTTCGATGCACTCTGCATTTGGCGGCAAATGGAATGAGTTTGAGCTTTGAGCAAACGCAAAATGTTCCTTTTCACTGTTTGGTGGCAGAGGTGTTATGTTTTCTGCAAGAACTTTTAGGTGAGGGCCTAAACATCGATGTCTTTGGTAGCGTTCAAATTAGAGAAAGTCATTTTGAAAGTAATTGAGACTTCAAATAACATTTGCATCGATTGCATTGTTCTGCCAATAGATTATTTATCATTGAATCATTCATTCAAGAGATTTATTCAAATACACGAAGAAGACAAGTGAAGTAAAACAGCAGTATTTATCCAAGAGAAGCATTTATGAGTCATTAATTCTTTCATTCAAACCACTTTTCGATAAGTTAAATGTTAAATACTGATGTATTAAATATTATATTTGAAATACATATAACAATTCAAATTAATTAAATGCTTTTACATAGACTGCAGCCATTTTTGGACACACATTATTTCGTTTATTTCAGAATCGTGATCTCTATTTGATAAAAACATATTGTTAAGTTTGGAAATGATTACATCTGTCTTTATTCAATACATTATGACTTTTGGAGTTTACAATGCTTTAGCATTATCGGAAATGTTTGGACCACACAAATCGGAAACAATGCAGCCTCTAATGAAATCTAGAATGAATAAATAGTTCTGTTATATTAGGACAGATAATAAACTCTGAATCACTCTCAGAATCAGTGTCAGACGAACTGTCAAGAGACCAAGAGACATCGCTCTCTGCTCCTCCATCAGACTCTGCATCATCAATGTTCTCAAGCAAGGATAAAACCTCAGTGACAGTCATTTTCTTTCTTGTTGACATTTTGACGGTAAAGCTAAGTTTTAGCTTAGCAAAAGCATACAAAACTGCCAGAGAAAGGTTGCTAGGCAACAGCTACGCACATCTTTAACGACGGGAAAAAGCGCTGAGGAGATACAACGCCTGTAATATGTGCGGTCAAATTGACCGCTATGGCCATTCAAGGTAGAAATACTCAGAACTCTTTTGTGTTTTGTAATTTTAATAAAATAACAATGTTAAAATAAAATTTACATTAATTTAAGAAAAGTCATGGAACTGTAGTTATATGGGTTTTATTTCAACAAAGTTATTACATTGCAAATCTTTAAAACGGTCAAAATGACTGCCTTGGTAGTTCTAGTGTTAATTTGCACTAAAATATTTTTGTGCATATCTTCAAGTATGAGCTCCATATTCCATATTGTCTATATTATCACTATGTCAGACTATAAGCCATCAAAGCCTGGTGTATTTAATATGATACTCAACAAAAAAAACACACATGCAAGATTAGATTTTTCTGACTTATTTCTAATATTAAGCTTTACGAAGTTAAAATAGAACAGCTATTTTAAATGGAAATATTTTACAATATTACAGTTTTTGTGACCAAATTAATTTAGTCTTGGTAAGCATAAAAGACTTCTTTCAGAAACAAAAAAACACATACATGCATACATAAACACACCTATATGTGTGTGTGTGTGTTTTATACTGTAGGGGAAGGCATAAATACAATCAATGATATTCAAAGCCAAATATATGTATAATCACCCTGAAACGCTGGTGTGAATAAACAGGTTTACCTGCTGCAGGGATGGACATGAGCACCACCAGGAATTTCTTGATGAGGGAAGCGAGAAAGGTGCGCTCCTTCTTAGCTCTGTGGAAACACAGTTCATGAGACTCACAGGACACAGTTTGGAGGTGTTTCAGGTTTATGGGGCGTGAGGCTGTGTCTTACTGCTCCATCTCCTGCGGCTCCATCTTCTCATAGTTCTTCTTAATGAGGTTCCAGAACTTCTGCAGTTTTGGGACCTTCTTCAGTTCCTGCTGCAGCCTCGTCTGAATAACCACAAAATCCGGAGTCACTTTCAAAAATCTCAAATCTCAAAACATCAAGTATCCATGCATGAAATATATAGTAATGCATAAAATGAAAATAATATGTAATAGTGCATGTAATAAAAAAATGTAATAAGACAAAGTTATACTGAGTATAATATTGAGTTTTTGTACTGTAACGCATTCATTTTGTAAAATATGGCTGATGTAATGGACAGCAGGATATAACGCTCATTTAGGACATGAAACGCAGTAATATTCACCGGCAGCAGACACATCCACATGGGCAGAGAGACCAGCTTCTGCACCTGCTCACGGATCAAGTCCACTTCCTGTAGTCACAAAGAAAGAGAAAAATATCTTCTGTTAGTTCTGCTTTAACAGGGATGAAGCTGAACCTCACATCACATTAGTTCAAATACAGAGCTTTTGAAGACATTTCTTTTTTTCAGTTTGTGTTGCTGATCACTGGATGCAATCTCTATATAGTTCAAATCAAACACTGTTGTATCATCAATGTCCATGTGCTCCTGCCACTTACTAATGCTACTTGTCTTCTGTATGTGGGAAAAAAACAAACAAAAAAATGCACTTACCATTTATTTCCAAATACAATCAAATTCTCAAACAGAAAAAACCGAGAGTGAAAATGCAGATTCACTACAGGTGTAATTTTCTGCACTGGACCCTGTCACAGCATCTGTACTTGCACTATAGAAAGCATTCATCAGCTCATGACTCGTTAATAATGCAGAGTTCAGTCATGACGGATGCTCTCTGACCACAGCATGATTGCACCATCCCTAACATTTAATCAGGGACATTATAGGCCTATGATGGTCTTTCTATTGATACTCAAACAGAAAACCTTCCTCCACAGTGCATGCATAAACAGAAATACACACGATTAGCATACAAACACTAGACAAACTCATCAACAATGCAAATGCACCATCTGCTTTAGAATGGGGAGACAGCATGACTTAAATTAGCAATAGGGATGTCAACGATTAATCGATGATCGATTAATTGTCGATAAGAGATGCAATCGATTAAGGCTATCGATGGTCGGTTAACCGATTCAATGTTGGGCTGCGTGCGGCTCATGCGCACTCAACACGTGCGAGCGGCTGTCAGTGACGGTGACGATATATAAAAGCATCATCATTCAAAATGTACAAATTAAGCTTTTAATGTGATTTAAACTTTAAAGTACATTCAAATAGAAACAACATAAAAGTTCTTCAACATTAAATGCAATAGAAATGTAGTTACTAATCATTTCATCAGATAACTGTTTTATATCGTGCGCTTTGCAGGGCTGCGGGACACAGTGACAGGACAGGTAGTCTATTCTAGGGCTGCAACTAACGATTATTTTGATAATCGATTAATCTGTCGATTATTTTTACGATTAATCGATTAATCAGTTTATGTACTTATATTTTAGTTTTTTTCCATTTTTTCCCCAAGTAAATTATTAATAAAGGGTCTTTATCATTCAGCATAGATTTTTAAGAGATTTTAACCATTTTGCATTGTCATATCCTCATCAAAAATATACCTGGAGTTGTTTTATTATGTTAGTAATCCTTTGTCGAACTCTTCTGCAATCAAAACACTGACCCATACTCTAGCAAAATTCACAAGGAGATTTCAAATATTGTTTTCACCATGGCAGTCCTTAGAGCTCCTAAAGTAGTTTAACATCCCAAACAAAGCTTAAGGAATCTTTGGGAACATATTTTCACGAAGTATAAGGATAAAACAGAATAAAATTGCAGTGCATTGTATTTTATTATTTACTGGGAAAAAGCTTTATAGCTTATGCTGTGAAATTGTAAACAATCCTTCGAAAAAAAGTGCCAATGGCATGAAACCTGAATGGAACTCACAATTTAAAGTAAAATCCATCAGAAGGTTGTCCAGAAAAAAAAATTGGGACACACACAAAAAACCTGCTGTGTGAAAAAGAGCAGTGAATACTTAGAAAAGAAGTGCATTTTAAATATACTCAAACATTTACCTCTCTCATTCAGTCATAATTAGTCTGCACGACTGAATTATGAACTGGTAAACGACAAACTGATCACATAACATGTTTGTAAAGCTTTAAATGTTAACTGTTAAAAAGTAATGTTATCAGCTTTTACGACTAAACATTTGCAAACAACCTTGTACTGGAGAATCTGCACAAATAAAATTCTTAGGGGCCGTTCACATATCGCACCTAAAAACGCGTGGAAAACGCTAGTCGCGCCGCTTTCTCCTTCTTTCCAAAGCGCTCGGGCAGAAGCGCCCCTGAGGCGTCTGCCTTTGCTAAGCAACCATGACGTGCTCTCCATGACGTGCCCTCTGCATTAAGACCCGGAAATTTCAGCAAAGGATAAATGGATGCGGTGTGGACGGGCCTGGAAAAACGGGCGCATCGCACCGCGTCGCTTCCATTATGAGAGTGCATACTGCGCGCCTACATAGGAAATAACGAACTTGAGCACGCAAAAGACACGATATGTGAACGGCCCCTTAAACAGTTCAGTAGTGCAGAGTTTACAGGTTACTCTTCATTTTGAAGGCTCAAAGTAAAGTACTCCCACTTCCCGCTGAATGCTGCAGAGACGCTGTTCGGGAAGCACGTGACATAAAACGAGGCCAGCTATTGGCTATTCGCTACTTCACCTGCTGTACTGGCTGAGTAAAACCTCCGGTGGCTCATTACTGCCACACTTTGGTCACCGCAGATTTGAAATATGCACGAAATGAGCCGCTTATGGCAAATAAAATTTATTTAGCGACGAATCGATTACTAAATTAGTTGACAACTATTTTAATAATCGATTTTAATCGATTAAATCGATTCGTTGTTTCAGCTCTAGTCTATTCATTCCTACAACTTGTTAATTCATTCCTACGAATTATTAATGTGGCAATTGTCCATGTTTCATTAATTTTGATTCCTAAATAACCCATGATTTAAGTGAAATAAGGGAACAAATTAATAAATCGAACGAATTCTTAATTCATGAAATCTTTAATTTCCCTTCCCATGTTTACCACAGTAAGAGATGCGAAAACAGTTATTAAAAGCGAAAGATAATAAAATAAACCTGGGAAATTAGAGGGTTAGACTATGAAGATTTAGGAAAAGAAACAATGCCTAAATATACTGAATTTGTGGAAATTCGTGACCAACCGGCAAACCAGAACAAAGCCGCGTAAATGAAGACTATGGGGTCCAAAAGCATGGTCGCGATCTAACATTTTCCAGTTAACCTATTATTCCTCTAATAAACAAAGCTTTTATACCACACTTATCATAATCAGATCTTATCATTTCTAAATAAATAATTGCTGGATTCAAAACAGCGATTAATAGGCGCTGTGACCGACACATTCCTGGAGCATTCACTGCTGTCACTAAACGATGACGCCGAGCATCGTTCACAAGTTTCTGCATGGACCTGACTAGGGCACAGGTTCTAAGCCCTGGGACAAAATGGGATGCTTTAAGGAAAATGTATAGCCTACTAAGTAATAGGCCCAACATAAAAATAACAATTTGTTTTCATGTTTTTTTTTTTTTTTTTTTTTTTTAATAGGCTATGCGAAATATATCCGACTTAAATAATTAAGATTAACGGATTTAAAACAGAAGTGTGGGCGCTCCATAAATTCACAAAAAAAAAAAAAGGATGACAACGCATTCTGTTTGTTTGCTTTATTTTACAAGAGCACAAATCTTCTGTTTTTATTGTGTGTGCACAAATGAAAGTAAACACTTTTGCGGAAAATATATAAATATTTTTAATGTCTCAGCTGTTTCGATCGCCCCGGAGCTTGCTGCACACGTAGCTATATTCTAGCGATTCAAACTTACATCGCAGTCTGTTCATTATCAAAATAAAATGTCAACTAAACATTAAAAGGTTACACTGGTCAGTTTAAATAGACCGTAGTATACCGGTCCACTCTGCTGTTATGCCAAGGACGTTTTTGCTCATATGAAGAGGATCATCTTTTCCGTCTATATGCGAATGCGTGTTAAGTACAAGCCTAGTTTACATTATAAATAATAGTTTAACATTCAAATACATTGCGAATATGGAAACATTTCGATTTGTGCCGAATGAGACATGAGCAATAACCTCCAAATAAATCTAGCCAAAGCCGCGCTCGCTCATCCTCGTGCACGCATGCACTGTCACGATCTAATGCGCTGTATGCCGGATTTTTAAAAATCTGACATTTTCTAGGACAGAATCCAGCAGGATCAAATTAATGTGAGCAACTGTGTTTTGGTGCAGCAGCGCCGATGTAGTTCACTTAATGTGCAGCGCAGTCACACGCGCTCCACATTTCGGATAATTTTATACAATAATGTCAGTTGAAAACATCGCAATTGTGCTTTAAAATACAACAACGAGCACCACAAAACCATTTAAAGAGGCGCGTTCAGCGTTCTCCGTGCGGGATTGGAAACTGTCAACAAAGTAAAATGACCTCAAAAGTATGGCGCGCTCTCTTCATTTTATCAAATGGTCATAATCGCATCTATTCATTTTATAATCCTGCTACTAGCATCATTTTATTCAGACTAAAACCTCTTTAATTCAAGTGAGAAAGCGTTTTGTGTGTGTGTGTGGCTTTTGCACATCCTGTCATACCGCTGACTGCGTGCCTGCAATAGAAGCATTTTGCAGTATTATGGTTAACGATTAATCGATTAATTGATCGTTAATTTAAACGACGATCGATCATGGAAATAATCGAAATTTGACATCCCTAATTAGCAACAACCCAAAAATAGACTAACACATCTTTGAATTTAAGTTGTCATTATAACTGCTATTTGGTGTCATTTCTAAAGTGTTTTGTACTTGTTTCTTAAGTGCAGTTAAAAAATAAATAAAATAAAACATATTTCAGTGTGTTTGCTCTGTGCAAGGCCACAGTGCCACCAAGTGATGCGCCCAGGAAACAACAGCTCATTAGCAATTGTAGCCAAAATCAACAAATGCAAACACAGGAGGTTATTAACCACTGCTAATGATTGGTAACTAACCAGACTGTTGAAGCAGTGATCGAGGAAGAGCAGCAGCACGGTTTGCTCCTTCAGCGGCAGGCCGAGCTCCTCACCGGACAGACACGACTCCATCACACACTTGAAGAAGTGAGGGAAGTGTGTGGGCGCACGCTTAAAAACCTGAAGAGACAGAAATTTGGCTCAAACTGTTACTGTGGATCTGAAATCGGTTCTGATGTTGTCGTTAAAAATGTGTCAATGCAAAAAAAGTCATGCACCGAAACAAAATTTTTACCAAAACACCAAATCCGAAAGCAGTTTTCATTTAGCCCAAATACTGAACTGAAAAGAAAATCTCAGTAATTAAATCTGAATTTGTATTTTCAATACAGTGTGTCAAAATGTGTGCACATCAGTAGTGAATGTGTTGTAATCAATGTCATTCATGTACAGAAGTGTAACTTTTATTTGACATAGCATTGCAAGTGTTTCACATGCAATCTACCCATTCATCCACGGTTTAACACAAACCTCCCACGCTGGAACATTTTCTCTAAACTTCTCATTGACGATACAGCAGATGGACATCAGGTAGCCGTTACTGGAGGCTTCAGGCGTGTAGTTGGGCCACAGGTAGTTCTCCAGATACTGGCTGTAAAACCAACAGAGCATCAGCAAACCAGCAGTCCTACAGATCCACCACACAACCAGACCTGAGCGGAAACACCAACCTGAACTCCAACAGCATGATCTTTCTGATCGCAAATCTAAAAAAACAAACAGCCAACATGCATCAAAGTTTTTCCATTTAAAACAGTTTCATATAGTACACAAGACAACAGCAGCTCTGCTTTCACTAATTTCTACAACAAGCTCTTAGTGGAAAGTCTGACAGACTATAACAATAACAACGACCACAGTATTTATAATAATAATAAAGCAAGAACTAAACATAAAAATTCTTACTTTGATTTAAGAATCTCATTCTGATAAATGTCTTCAATGACCTGAAAACAGAAAATATTCAATTGTTATAAGTCACATCCTGAATTAAGCTAGTTGATCATTCACTGCATTGAAAATGCATTTCTGGACATACACAACAATACATGAACAGAAGACAACAAACCTTTAGGATCTATATTTCGAGTAATATCTCTCTTTATATATATATATATTCTGTAAAGTCAAGTCCTGCAGACTGAGGCTAAAGGAGGATTAAAGGTCAAAGCCTCACCTGAGGATCGAATGGTAGTTTGTTCTTGACATGAGGAGCCCAGTATTTGTTTGAAAGCTGAAGAGAGAGAAACACAAAGAGGAGTTAAGTAAGTTAAGCCCGTCTGGTGCTGATCTGAGTTGATAAAGTCCTCTAACTCACCTGAGTCACATACTCCGCGTTGATCTGAGACACCGGAGGCGCAGAGGTCTTCATCACCCTCGAGTCCTTCTGCATCATTCACACGATCGGTGACAAACCAGCAAACTGAACAAATATAATAATAATCCGGTGCCTTACGATCGCTACAGGCGTCTGTTTATCTACTCGATGCCTGAAAGTTTCATTCACATCTTTCAGCATTCACTGCTGAAAACCAGAATAGATTAAATATACGCTGCGGTGTGAACTCAATCAATTCAAACTTTGTTTATAACAGAAACGTCATGAAAACGTTGCGTAGCTTTAGCTGTATGCTAACATGTGCAACTGAAAGTGGCGGCTGATGACAACTTCCGCTTTCTTCTTCTTCTTTGGCTTTACACGACCGCTTGAGTCCTTAACCTCGCATTACTGCCATCTTCAGGTTCTTGTTATTTCCAATATACATTAGTATAATGTAGTTGTCATGAGTCCCGTTTTAGTCAGAAAGCAAATCATAAAATATTTCGTTCCTTGTTCACTTCTGCTCGTAGACTGTATAAAGATCCTACTGCAGTCCAGTATACTCTTTACTCCACGTCTTATTGGTCCTATTATTTCCATGTCATTTAGCATATCCATCCTCTGTAATATATTCATATTTTTTTCTACAATTAATAAGGACATATTCTATTTGGCACCGGTCACAAAACACAGCTGGATGTTTTCCCATGATATGAAGAGTGCTTTTTAATTCTTAAACTGGTCATAATAATCTCTTCTCTCCTGTTTCCTCCCTTATTTTCCACACTGCTGACTCTTTTCTTTAATCATATAAATGTCTTCCTTTTAGTTTTTCATCCCAGCTGTGGTGTCATTCTCAGATATTTTTCCCCCACACTATACTCTTTCCTTCTGATATTGAAAGACTGATGACTGTTTCTATACTCTCTTTTTGCAGTGCTTTCTTATCTATTTTGAAGCCGTTGGATGCTTGAATCTGATTGGTTGACGAACGTTCTGAGGTGTGCAATTATTTTAATAATTCAACGGCCCAGAGTCAGTTATTCCTTACACATTCAATCCATTCTAATGTCATCAAAATATCAAACAGCTCAACATCATAAACACTTAAGTGATCTGAATTCACCTGCTCTTTTTACTCTTCTGTTTGGAAACTACAATTGCACCACCTGTAACTCATGTTTTGGGGTCTTTTGATCCATCTGTAAAAAACTTGCTAAAAATTAATGTTATTTTTGGTTCACATGTCTATAAAATCCACTCACCAAATCAACTTGATAGTTTGCTATTTTGGTCTGTAATACCTTCAGATCCACTATTGGAGTGTCAAACCATACCAGAGTTGAACAAAACCCCTTTCCATATCCTCCCAGGTCACGTGCAGCATCATCTCCTGTCCAACCAAAACTACATTTTCCCCTCTTTCCCTTTTCCCAATTGTCTTGTAACACTCTTTTGGTTGGGTGACTATCTATCTGTCCCTTCAAATCCTGCTCCCCACTCCACTCCTGTAAGACACTTCATAATGTTCAATACATTTTTTACATTTATCCTCCACTTGTTAATGTGTGATCTCCATGTTAGTCATGAATCAAACCAAACCCCCCAAAAACTCTTTCCAGATTATTCCTGTACAGTTTCAGTTTAATATCTTTATTTTTCTTTCCAGAGAGAAACATCACTTTTGAATTTCCAGCTGAAATCTTAAAACCCCATTCCATTCCCTATTTTTCAATCTGATGAATTCCTGTGTTTTCTTAACTACATATTTTATAATTTTCCCACGTTTCCGAAGTGGGTTTCCCATCGTCTGCAAACAATGATCTGGTCATGTCATTCAATACATTATTAAATATATAATTTATCATAACTGAATTTTTTTAGGACTTATAACACTCCCTTGTGGGGTTACATTTTCTGTATGCTTATTTGAAATATCTGCTCCCATTTTAACTTGAATTGATCTTCCTTTTAAGAAATCTAAAATCCAATTAAAAACTTTACCTCTTACTCCCAATTTGGGTAGTTTAAGCATTAACCCTCTCTCCATAACATAATTTTCCTTCCAACTACTTCTAATATACTTCTACCATAGATTCTTTATTTATTTGAGCTTTTCTTACATCGTCCTCTAAACACAACACTAGATCCATTGTGACCCTTCCTCTCCTAAAGCCCATTCGACATACCTTTATCAAACCCTTTTTATTTCCAAAACATACATTAATCTCTTATTTACCATTCTTTCCATTAATTTGCAAGTATGCAATGTTAATGCTATAGTTTGATGGCTTTTTCTTCTTCTTTTAATAACGTTTTATGGCGGATGGCAAACCAAATTCTGGTGCATTTACCTCCACCAACTGGACTGGAGTGTGAAATAATAAGCAACTATTATATACATTTTATTAAAACATGCTCTGTTGCTTCCGCTTTCTGAGTGCCCTTCCAAAATAAAAGCTGGAATACTTTCTTTGCAGAAGAAGAGAGATACATTTTTAGACAAAGGTCAGTGGTTCGCAACCTTTTTGATTTAAAGGCCTCAGCTGTTATCAAAACTTACTCATAATTTTTACCCGATGCTCTATGGAGCTTGGCAATGGAAAAATGTATAGTATTGATAAAAATGAACATAGAATTTTAAGATCTTATTAATTAATTAATAAGATTTACACAACTTATAACTATATATATATATATATATATATATATATATATGGATCATACTTTTCAAATTACGGCTTCCTGATATATTCAGTTTTTATTTTACTTATTTATTTTTAGACCGTGGGTCAGTTCTCGTTGTTGATCACTCTTTTTCAACATGGCAGTTACTATATACATACATACAAAGCTAACATTTAGGTATTTATGTCTGTGCTTGAAGTTTGGTGAGTTTCAGCTCTTTCATGGATGTTGGCTTTGTGAAGTTCTCTGTGGTTGGCGTGTGTGGAAACAGGATCTTCAAGGTGAATATTGAAGTTTAGCTGTCACTTTGCTGCAGTAGTTCTGTGGTGTTTGGACACAATTCTTCTTAATAGTCAATAGAATAGTCCATATCACAAAGTAGAGATAACTGGCAATGAAAAGATAAACAAAAGAAAATAACAACATTCTTTGTTTGTTTTTGTAATTGTAGTCTACACAAATTAAAACTTTATAATAATGGGCATTCGCATTATATTGTCCAACCCATGTGCACGGCATGCAGCATTTAATTCTGATTCTGAATTAAACATAAGTGATGCTTTCCTCCATTGTACAGCCTGTGACCCCGAAACTGATCATGAGAACTCAGTTCTCTAAATGCACTGTGAGAAGGAACAAGAGGTGGCAAGAAACAGTTTCCTTCTATACCCAGCGTGGCAGATTCATAATGTTAGGTGACTTTAACATACATGTTGATTCTGATCATTTTGATACTGGAAAATAATTTTTATCTGTTTTAGATTATTTTGATGTATCACAGCATATTGATTTCCCCACACATTTGCTTTGCACTGCTGGTATTGACAATGTTGGTGCTCAGGGTCTTGAATTGGGCATCTCTGACCGTAAAATTATAGTCTTTGTTTTTTCCTCTCACCATTGTAAAACCAAAAACGAAAACTACTATAGCTCACTGTAACTGAAATCTGTAAACACTGACAATTTTTCTGTTGCTATTGCTGCCTCCCTTCTCTCATCCACACTCAAACTCCTGAGCCCTGATAAGATACTCTCACCCTGAATCTATTTGTAATGTTTTGGATGACCTTGCTACACTAAAAAAATAGGACTGTCCTTTCTGCTCACTCCTCTTCTTGGTTCACCCCTGAACATAATGAAAGCTGAATGTCATATTGAATGACTGAATGATATAAAATCATCCCTTGTAGAGCATGCTATTGCTGTCTCAGATTCAGTAGTGAAATATAAAGAAACACTTAACACTGCACACTCTACCTTTCTCTGTGTCTATTAGGTTACTCACTCAACCCTCTTTCTTAACCACAAATATATCTGCGATCGAACAACTGATTATCAAATTTAACTCTGCTTCCAGCACACTTGATCCTATTCCAACATACTTTCTCAAAAACCTTTTGCCTGCACTCATTCAACCTATTATTTATATTATAAACATTGCCACTAATTATGTTCCAAAAGACCTAAAAGTAGCTGACATCACCCCAATCCTTAAGAAACCTTAATTTGATAACACATATCTGAATACTTTTAGATGAATATCAAACATCCTATTTGTTGCTAAATACTTGAGAAGGTAGTTGCAGCACAACTGCAGACTCATTTAGAAAAACATAATCTTTATGAACAGTTACAATCTGGTTTCCGTCCCTCTTACAGCACTTTTAAAAGTGGTTAATGATCTCCTTCTGGTTTCTGATTCAGGTACCCACAGTACCCACAGTGCAGCCTTTGATACTGTTTGCCACCCTGTTCTTCTCTCTCAACTATCTGCTATATGTATCAATGGTGCTGCTCTTCAGTGGCTAACTTCATATCTTTAAGATTGACATAAATTTGTTATAATAAATACGAATAGTTCGCACAGTGTCACTATTTCCCATGGTGTCCCCCAAGGTTCTGTACTTGGTCCACTTCTATTTCTCATTTACGTGAAGTCACTGGGTCAGATCATCAGACGTCATGGTCTCAATTTTCAGAGCTACGCTGATGATATTCAAATCTATTTTACAGTTCAACGTAACTCAGTTTGTCCACCCCTTTCTATTGTTTTATGTCTTCAAGAACTTTAAAACCTGGATGTCAGATAACTTTTTTAAACTAAATGCAGACAAAACGAAAGTTCTACTGGTTGGCCCGAAATCACAAAGCTCCTCCCAGCATGATGCTTTCAAAGATATTGATGGTGTCCAGATTAGGCCCTCGACAAATGTTTGAAGTTTGGGAGTGTTGTTTGACTCTGCTTTATGCTATAATTCACATATTGGTCAGACTGCTAAATCATGCTTTTACCAATTGTGAAATATTGTTCGTATACATCCCTAATTTAATTTTGTAGATGCTGAAACTATTATACATAGCTTTATAACCTCTAGATTGGATCTGCAAACATCTGCAAAAACATTCAAGCATTTAAAAAAAAAAGGCTAAATAAATAAGTAAAATAATAATAATAATAATAATAATAATAATAATAATAATAATAATAATAATAATAATAATAATAATAAAATGTGCTTGCCCTTTCTCTTTTGAGGAGTAACTGTTTTTTTTTCATATGCAAAAAATGTTATTATTTATAAAATTATTATTTTCTGCTCAATATAAAATGTTCTTAATTTTTTTCAGCATGTTTCACATGATACATGATGTAAAAAGCCAAAGTTGATCTCCAAAAATAATAATGTAATAGAGCAACAATGAAAATAACACTTTATTTTTTTTTTTTTTTAAGAACTTTTTCTCTCACCATTACGAGAACCTCAACCCGTTACAAATAACATCAAAAGAACATTCCAAAAATGTTGTTTTTAGAATGTTTTCTGTCACCGTTACAAGAACCTCAATTGTATAAATAACAAAAAAAGTTCTGAAAATGTTGTTCTAAGATCGTTTTTAAATCAACAGTTAATAACATAATTAACATCCTATAAAACTATCTTTAAGAATGTTGTCAAAACTTTTAAATACTTTTTTAAAAAAACTTTAAAGGGGTCATATGGAATTGCTAAAAAGAACATTCGTTTGTGTGTTTTTTATTATTTTCCACATAATGTACTTTATTGCTGCTCCTCTATGCCCCGCATTTCTGAAATGCGTCGGTTTTTACAAAGCTCATCGTTCTGAAGAGCTAGGTGTGCTCTGATTGGACAGCTATCCAATGCTTTGTGATTGGCAGAATACCTCAAGCATGTGATGAATTTGTGTATGAATTTTTTGCATTTTAACATACTGTGATGCCGTCTCCTGGCGCAAGACAAAACAATGAAACCCATTACAAATGAGGCATTTATTGCATCCAGTGGGGAAATAATTACTGGTTATAAAGAGTTATGCTGTGTTTTACGCGTTCCGTTGCCTCACGCAATGTAAACATAAAACCATGTCTGCATTTGTAATCGGAGAAACGACAAACAACAAGCGCTACTCAACACTGCTCAAAACTCATGTTTGAATCATCAGTGGCAAATTCTTTTGATATGAAAACGTACTTACAGGCTGTGAGTCAGAAGCGCCAGACTGACCTTGCAATGCTGGAACTGCCCCGATTTATAGAAACAGCCTTTGTCAGTGACACCCTTATTTTATCCTTAGATGTGGAGAAGGCATTCGACCGTGTGGAGTGGCCTTATTTATTTTATACTTTGCAAAGGTTTGGCTTTGGCGTTTACTATATTCTGCTCCACTCGCAGCTGTTGTCACTAACGGTCATAGGTCTGACAACTTTCCTTTGCCCCCTCTCCCCATTGCTCTTTGCTATAGCAATAGAGCCATTGGCACAGGCGGTTAGGGAGGGGTCGGCTGTGTCCGGTGTCTCGGGCGGTCTTAAACAGCACAACATCTCCCTCTACGCGGATTATATTTTGCTCTTTTTATCAGACATGGAGTCGTCGGTGCCTGCTTTAGTAGATATTGTTAATTCTTTTGAGACGTTTTCAGGGTATAAAATAAATTTCTCCAAATCTGTTGCTAAGCATTTGAGACACTCAAGTGCTCGGATAGTTAATATGGCTTACTTTCCATTCAAAGTGTTGGACTCTGGTTTTACGTATTTAGGAATCCATATTTCTCCTGTCATTAGTCAATTGGTAAAAGTGAATTTTCTCCCATTGCTTGATAAAATGCTGAACGATTTAGTTAGATGGTCTGATCTGCCGTACAGATGATACCAATTCTGTTGCCGATTAAAAGGGTAAGGAATTTACTGGTTGGCTTAGTTCCTTCATATGCAGTAAACGAAAACAAAGATTAAAATTTTTAAAGTTGCAACTCTCTAGTTCTAATGGGGGCTTGGATCTGCCAAACATTCGAAAATATCAATTGGCCTGCCAGCTCAGATTCATTGCCGAATGGTTCAGAGAGGATTCTAAGTCTACTTGGGTGGATTTAGAGGCCTTATAAGTATCATGTCCTTTACAAAATCTGCTATTTGTTAAAAGTTTCAAGGTAATTAAGGCCCTATGTGATAACACAATTGTGCTTAAAGCTGCGTTAGGGAACTTTTGACGCTCTAGTGGTTAATAAACAGAACTGCTTGTGTCTTGCAGAAGAACATCGTAGCCGGAACTACTTCTCTCTGTTTATGTCTATGAAGAATCACAAAGGTACTGGGTTACTCCGCCGCGGTACCCCCGAAGCAATCTAAAATAGTCCGAATATAAACACTTATTATAGGTGCACCCTACTGATTCAGGACAAGCCAAAAACACGGTTTGGAAAATGGATTCATGGTGTACTCGCTTATTATGTTCATTTATCTACATTTTGAACACAAACAAAGTTACGGACCGCAGCTCTGATTGGTTGTTTCTTACCGCAGTCCGTAACTGCAAATGACAATAGGACACTGGGAGGAGCCAGAGGAGCTTGATTTTTTCACAGATTATCTGTCTCATATTCTACTGTCAGGACATAATGACAGGTTTAACAAATATGTCAAAAATATATTTTTTTACAAAAAGTTCCCTACAGCACCTTTAATACGTGGAAGGCCTGGACCATCATACGTAGGATTGAGGGCAGGGCTAGCATGTCTTCTCCGATGACTCCCATTTACATTAATCCAGAGTTTATGCCTAGCCTTTCAGATTCTGGTTTTAAGGTTTGGCAGGCTCATGGGTTATGTAGGCTTGGTAATTTGTTCAACGAAGGTTCTCTATTATCTTTTGAAGATTTAGTTATAAAATACAAGCTGCCCAGATCCAAATCAGGGATTATATATTTAAAAATACTACCCTTGTCACTAACCACTCTGTGTCGGCTGTTGAGAAGATACTCTTGAATCCCCCTTTGAGAAAGCAGATATCTTGCTTCTATAACACCCTTTGCTTATATGAAGTGGCAAACACGCAAGACCTTAGAAGAATATGGGAGGGTGAGTTGCAACAGACGATAACAGAGGAGGATTGGGAGTGGGTTTGGACTCAGGCAAATAAAATCTGTTTGCAACAGGGCTAGAGCTATTCAGCTTAAGATTGTGCATAGAATGCATATCACACCACTCCTTAGAAGTAAATTTGACCCAAGCAATACTCCATTGTATCTTAAATGCAAGGTGGAATGGGGGACCATTTGCATTGTTTTTGGGACTGTTCTGTAATTAGAACTTATTGGTCAAAAGTGGTTAAATATATGAGTCAAATGTTTGGATTACGGTTACAGCTGGACCCATTGTTTTTTTAGGTCTTCCAAATAGACATTTGCCAAATAGATCCGCTAGACGTCTATTTGACATCCCAGCCTTTGCTAATAAGATTATTAGAGAACTGATTCCATTAGAATATTTAACATGTTACTCATTTAACAACTGAAGATTTCCATCAGATATGGAAATGTTCCATCAAACATTTGGGCGGCTTTATGCAAATCTTCCCACACAGTGACGTAGACATGTGGGGGCGTTTTAGAACGAGCCGTTTTAGGAGAGCGTTAATTAGTCTTAACTTTGATAAAGAATATCTTTTTGGGTTCGAGATCTATCTATTCACAAACAGCTTGTTATACTCCAAAGAGAAAGGAAAACTTGAAATTGCATCATATGACCCCTTTAATGAAAGTCGTGGGGACATTCCCTGTTAGCTGTTGCATCTGAATAACATGAAGCGTCATATTTCAACAGAACATCTTTGCTTTTTTAAAGTTTAAGTTGCCACACATAATCATGAATTCAATGTGTAAATGTTTATTTCTTCATTCAACAGAGTTATGATGGGCATTAAACAGAAAAATTATCAAAAACATAAGCAAGTCAATGACTTATTGATGGATCTTGAACAACTGTCGCAGGAAACCCTGCCAATTCCAGCTCTATCTGCTGAGACATTCCTTCATGCTGGACCAAAACAGCGTATTTCATGTCCTCGTAGATTGTCAGCAGGAAAAAAGCTAGACCAACCAATCAGGAAAAGTGTTTTTTTTTTACGTGAAAATGTTCCTTCTTTGGTATTTAGTGGTTTATGTGCCATAACCAGTTTATTTCATACATGGCATTAGTGTTAGTACATACTGTGCAATATTGTGGATACATTTTACTTACAACAATGTATCTACTAATGATGCACCGAAATTAATGTCTTACTGAAACATCGAAAGCTAAATTATTTTCCATTTAGCCCAACATGGCAAAGATACGTTTAATACTCAGTTAATTACTCAAATTTATTTACTAACACTCGAATAAAAACTGTTGTATTTAAAAATTACAATTTAACAGTTATTCAAGGCATATTTCATATCAACCTTTTAGCACTAAATTTAGTTTGTAGTTCATTGTTAAAAAATAAGTATTTTGATGCTGTAGCTAATAAAGTAAAAATATAATCAACATAATATAGTGCATTTATTTAGCACAATGCTTCTCTCAAGAGTTAATTTTTCTAGCTACCTAACAAACAAATTATGGACATTGAATGTATTTCCTGATGTAACATGACATGCTGTTTACAAGCTTTTATATGCAGCTGAACTGCTGACTGACTGATTAGATGAGACATGATTCAGTTCAGTAAGTTGTATGGTTTCTTCTGATGTTCATTCATGTTTATTTGGTGCTATAACTAGTAGTAAAGAGAAAGAGATGATTGGTTCATTTGCCATTTGAAATTAAGCTCTACAGCGATCTGTCACAACACATTAATGAGCAGCAAAACCACATTTAATGTTTAATTTTAATAGTAACAATTAAAGCGTAAGGCTAACTGGAATTCCATTAGAGAAGCACTAATTCAACATCAACGATTGCAGCCCTCAAAAAACACTTCAGCCAAAACAGTCAATTCATTTTTGGCAGAGTATTTTCGTTGCCTGATTTCAGTGCATCACTGCAGTCTACACATTCAAAATACATAAAAGCATCTCCTAATTATGGAATCAGTTTTGTTTCAACTGCATGTCCTAATACATGTTACAACAACAGCACAATAAAGACAGCTCTAGTCAATTACCTGTTAATAATCCAAACTGAACATTCACACATGAACTTAAACACAAAAATGCACACAGGGATGACACACAAAGATAAATAAGCTCTGATCTGACTGGGCCGGGAATACTGAATGCCTGAGGTCAGCGTTGATGTGGAGTTGAAGCAGCAGGTGAAGCTGGTATTTAATCATGAGGTGAGTCTCTGTACACGGCGGGTGAACATCAGTCTGAATCGACCGATGAGGCCGAGGGATTCACTGCATATGATCTATCTGGCTTGTCCAGGTTTTTCTTTGTCCGTGGCATATCTGGCACAGCTGGCGCAGCAGAAACTGGAGTAATACTGGCTGGAGCACAGACGTGCGTACACAATCAGCTTACAGTTCGCCAGTTCAGGATGATCCACGCATTCTGGTGGCAACCCCGGACTCTCAATGACTTCTGCAGATACAGTCAGACACATTAAAATACATTCACAAGCGCATGTCATCACGTTAACATGAGGGGGAAAGGCAATAGCTACCGTCAACTGTTTAGTTTCCAACATTTATTTTTAAATATCTTCTTTTGCATTCAATAGAAAAAAGAAACGTATACATTTTCATTTTTGTTTGAACAGCAGCTTTTTGCTCTCTCGTTCTCACTCCACTGACCTTGAGTGGATTTAGCCAGTCGCACTTCAGCCGCTGCGCTGACCGAGTATGTCCCAGTGTAGGCATTGCAGGTATACGTCCCCTCATCCACTGGCTGGACATTATTTAGTATTAGTGTCCCGTCTGCTGACACAAGCACATGATGTCCGTCCGGTCGCACTGGCACACCATTCCTGTCCAGAGAGACAGGCAAAGCAAGATCAGATGATCTATGAATGATTTCTTCGCACTCAAACTATGAGTTATAAAACATGTTCTCTGAACTGACCATGACCAGCCAACGTTCACATTTTCTCCGGTCACCACACAGGTCAGCTGAGCAGTTCTGCCCTGCGGCACATGGACATCTTTGGGGGCTTTAGTGATCCTGAGGTCGCCTGAAACGGGGGAGAATATTACAAACATACTGCAGAGACAGAAAACTCAAAGTGTGTTGCATTTGATTCATTTACTGGAAAGAGAGACACACCAAAAACCTTGAGCTGGATTTGGCGTTCTTCAGACTTCTTGGCATCCGTGATGGTGCAGGTATAGAGCCCTGAATCGTCTGACGTCAGCTGGTTAATCACCAGTGTCCCATCAGAGTGCTGAGAATGCCTGCATTAGGAGACATTTAACAGCTCAACATGTCAGAGAAAAGCACATGATGACAAAAAGCCAATCCCAGAATGCACTCCAATTAAAAAAAAATTATTTAGTAGCACAAATTATCAGGGTTATTATCGTTAACTAAAATTAACACCATAAAATAAAACATTCTCATACTTGAATTAGAGTTATCAAGATCAGTGAGATATATTGTCCGATCATAACAAACCAAACATCAATGGAAAGCTTATTTCTTCAGCTTTCAGATGGTATACAAATCTCAATTTTGAAAATATTACACTTATTACTGGTTTTGTGGTTTAGGGTCATGACTGACAGATGCATGAATAAACTAAGAAACAGTATTTTTGCCTGTAGTTTGAGTCTCCTTTGCTATTTACATTAAGTCATTTAGCAGACACTTTTATCCAAAGCGACTTACAATTATACAACTTACTATTTGTATGGCACACAGAGTGGCTGCTTATCTAGTGCATCCCAAATCAATCCCGCTTTAGGGTTCTATAGTGCATAGGATGAAGCTCTATGTAGACAGCATAGAGCAAGTCAGCTCACTAAGGTTTGAAAGAAAGTCACAGAAACGTGTGCAGATAAATCCACCTGAGCGAGTTGAGCGGCTGTCCGGCTCTGCTCCAGTGAATGGTCACAGCGTGCATGGAAGAGCCTGGCAGCACAGCGCACCGCAGTTTGGCCGTCTGACCTGCTCGAGCCTCCACCAGAGACGTATAGTCAATGTTGAACCTGACAAACGTGAAGGCCACGGTGAGTCATGACTGAGAACATATGCTGATAGAGAATTACACCAACATTTACTGATGGGTGGATGTACCTGGAAGATGACTGTGATGTGTATGACTGGGAAGAATCTGTCTCTGATATTCCTCCACCGTTCTGAGATCCTCCTGTATTTGAAAGATTGAAATGATTTGAAAGTTTTTTTTGCTCATGGAAATAATCATGTAAATCACATTAACCCCAAATGTCATCAATAGTGATAAGTATAAACCTGTATAATAGCAAGTAAATAAAGAGACAGGATATCACTAACCTGAGACAGACAGGTAAATGTAGCGGTGATCTCTGTCATGGTCTTTCGTGGCCACACACAGAAACCAGCCAGAATCCTGCAATGTTATAGGACCCACCCACAGAGAGCCGTCCGACTGCTGCTGATGCCTGAATGAGTAATTACTCATCAACAAATCTATCAAAGACTCGTTATAGGAATAGTTCAGCCAAACGTGCACTTACTAAGTATGTTTACAGGAACAAGGTACTATAAGGTAGCTATAAATCAAGCTACAACAGGCTTTTTGTGCAGTCGAACTTCATCTTTCTCCAAGTACACATCACAATGTAAAATGTAATATTTTTGAATGATAAAATATGTATTTCAGTGTGTGCATAGACTGTCAAAGATAACTGTAGTCCAATTAACATATGCTAGTCAAAATCAAGCTACAATCACATTAATTGGAAATCATGAGAGAAATAAAAAAAATAATTAAAAAAGGAGTATCATTATCATTAAATCATCATACTTTCTCATACAGAATCATTAAAAATAGAATTACATTTTGGATGAATTAATTATGGATGAGATTAGAGATGGACTAACATTGGAACAACATGAGTAACTGATTTTATTCCATTAAAACAAAACTATACCATCATAAAGCAGACAATTACGTAATGTAATTATTTTCCCAAGGTTTTTGAATATACAATGGGTAAAATAAGCATTGAACACATCACTATTTTTCTCAGTAAATATATTTCTAAAGGTACTTTTGACAAGACATTTTAACCAGTTGTGGGTAACAACCCAAGTAATCCATACACACAAAGAAAACGATACAAGTAATCTCAGAAATTAAATTCTGTGTAATAAAGTGGAATGACACAGAGAAATAGTACTCAACTACTGAAATGTATTTAATTGTTGTTAACGACAGCTTCAAGTGTCTCCTGTAGGAGAATCTAGTGGCATGCATTGCTCAGCTGTGATTTTGACCCTTTCTTCCACACAGTCTTCACATCTTGAAGGGTCTGTGAGCATCTTCTAAACTCTGATCTTTAGTTCTTATTTTCTCTTGGATTCAAAGCAGGTGATTGACTGGCCATTCTAGCAGCTTTACTTCCTTTCTCTGAAACCAGTTAGTTTTTGGGATCATTTTCTTGCTGAAATGTGCAGCCTTGTTTCATCTTCATCATCCTGGTACTGGAGGTGTTGGGACTGAACCCGCTAATATTCATTTCCACTGACGAGGGGCAGGATCGCTTTCTAATTACTGATACATTTCAGCTGGAGTCTTGGCTTTTCCCCTGTGTCATTCTACTTTATTACACAGAACTTTATTTTTTTATCAGAACTTTTTTTTTTTTTTGTATTTATGGATTACTTGGGTTGTTACCAATATCTGGTGAAAATTTCAAGTCAACAGCACCTTTAGAAATATAATTATTTTTAAAAATGGTGATGTGTCCAATACTTATTTATAAAGGTTTGGAATAATAAAAATGTTTAATGCCTTTGAAAAAAGTCTCTTCTGCCCACCAAGACTATTAATTTGATTAAAAAATATAGTAAAACTGTAATATTAAGAGATAAAGATGTTAAGAGATTTATATGATATTTCTATATCACACATTGTGTATAGAAGGACATAAAGTGCATTAGGTACTCACCTGGTGGGGTCAACAGGGACACCATCCCGTCTCCACTCCACCATCACAGTGGAGGAGGGCCGAGGACTGACCCTGCAGGGTAACACTACCTGCTGCCCAACCAGCCCCTCCACCGTGGAGGGATCCGACTTGTCTATACTCACACCTACAGCTGTCCAACTGAATCAGAGGAGTACAGACAGCAGGAGGAAACAGACACAGGAACAGAAACGGAAGACGAAAGGGGAGAAGACAAAAGGGAAGGGTGTACAGACAGACATGCATGAGAAAAGAAAGAGAGAAAGAAAGAAAAAAACATATGACTTTATGCTGTACTATTGGGAATGGCAAAGCATGAGCTGCAGTCACCACAGCAAGCATAAAGATCAGCCTTGACCGGCTACAGCTGGAATACAGGATCCCCAAAGAACAACACCAGACCAACACTCTGACAATTCACCCACAAGAGACCACAGGGAGAGGAGAACTCAACTAGAAGAACCTGCCATCCAGTTTTAACTTATCCAGATGATAGATCTAAATGGGTTAGAAACTGGATGGTTAATATGTATGAACTTCCATTATGGGCCACCCACAGAGTGCTGCAGGGATGACAAAGTTTTGTGGGTCAAAACTTGTAGTTTCCTTGTTAATTGCAGTTTAATTGACTTGATCATCACTGCAGCGCTCGATATTTCCATTTCTCAGATCAGTTTGTAACCGTGTTCTAGCAGTAAATTTCAATGTCCTAAATCTTCTTTCCTTACTCAAAGCAGGGAGGAAAATTTCAGGTATACACATGGTTACAAAAATTGACAGCAAAAAGTTTTTCTGACAGCATCAATCAAATATCGCTTCTTTTGTGCCTTGTTTCATTCATATTGCTTACGGCTGTTTGTCTAAAACAACATGAGAATTCATCAGGAATATTTCTCAAAGACAAACACTAGAGGAAATGAGGGATAGGCAGGCCTGGATAAATTGTTTAGTAAGTAGCATCAAGTTTTAGCCTCTTGGGATAAGATGGTCAGAAACAACAAAATTACTTCTTTAAAAGTGATTTCTGTTTGTACCACTTGACAACTTCATCAACAGCCTTTGTAAAAGAATAGCATTGTCTTCTAGAATTGCTTTTCAAGGATGAAAACATAATGAATACAATTCCTTAATCCATAGAGGAAATCCCATTTATTACTTGATGCTTTATTATTTAGGACAATGCGACGCAAGGCGCAGCACAAGTGTGTTTAAGAACAGGACTTGGGAGAGACACACAAACAGTCAGGGATGATTAGGACCCCACAGCAGATTTTATTAGTCATGGTGTAATGAATCATGTTCCACACACACACCTGGTTATGGAAGGGGGAGGTAAACTAAAACTAACTAAACAATACTAAAGCAACAGAAAGAGGAGGATAACAGTCTGCGTCAGGGGAAATAAACCAGTCCCAAAGCACAGCAATGTCCAGCACTTCACAGTGAGGAGTGTCAACTTCTACAGGGAGTGTGTGTATACCTATGCAGTAGATTAGTAAGATTAAGAAGCGAGTGGCAAGTCATAATACATGAAAATGACATTACGCTGCATTCAAATTGCAAATATGTTTTAGAGAGTGTACACAGGGTTCAAGTTTAACTTGCTAGTTGGCCAGTTACTTATTTGAGAACTTTAATATCACAACTAGTTTTAGTCTCACAAATGGTTAAACTTCATGAATGATAGTCTAAAATTCCAACCAAAAAAAAAAAAAAGAAACACTATTAGCTATTGAAATGTTAGCATTGTCTATGGGAAGTCTCATCAAGTTCTTTTGAGAAGCAAATTTTTTCCTGAGAAACCAATCTAGCCTGTATATGATGTTCTGTGTAAACTATTGTCTTAAGGGAAACATTTATTTTTTATTACAGTCAGGAAATAATGGCAAACGTGGCAAAAAGTTAATTTTGGATCCTGTGTGTACATATGCAGGACTCTGTTAGTGAAGCAATGCTCACTATCGCTAACTTTGTGAAAAGAATATGCATTTAACACACATAAGTCTCTGTGCATGGCCTGCGGCTCCTCTCTCGGCTCTTCAGCAGGGCATGAAGGGCAAACAGCAGAAGAGAACTTGCAGGGGTTTGGGCCTGGGAGAGGAGTAGAGCGATCCAGGGCAATTTGGAGAAACTTACCTGGCAGCGGGGCTGCTCTGCTGCATGGCACTGGGGTCCAGCCGGTGAGCCCGGTGCATGTTGGACGCACCACTAGAGCTGTGGTGGATCCGTGCGGGGAAGCGACGTCCACCATGCTGCAAAGACAAGACATGCGCCTGGTCCCGCTGGCTCAGTTCGGATCTCAGGCACATTCTCTGGCATTCCTCCTCTGAGGCAAAGTTGTTGCTATTGCCATGGCAGCCACCATACCAGAAATGAATGCAGCGTGAGGAAGAACGGTCGTAGTAGTAACGGGGTGTCCAATTATCACAAGGCCCGACTGTATGGGGTAGGTCACAGGACCGAGAATGCTGTGCTGAGGAGCCGAGGGGTAAGAGGAAATATGCAATCTTTTTTACACAGTTTGATTAGCCAACAACTTTTTTTTTCAATTGTCAGTATTGTAGTCGAGACTCATTTGAGTCCAAATCAAACGTGAGACCAGAACAGTGTCATCAGAATGAAGGCCAAGTGCACATGCTCCTAAGTCCATGATAAACCAAAACCATCAAAATCTGGTCATGGACTCAGCCTTGAGAATTACATTGTCTTGGTCTTGTGCATATGTGACCGTGGAGCACAAACGCAGTCTTAAGTAGCACAGGTATATTTGTACAAACCTGATTCCAAAAAAGTTGGGACACTATACAAATTGTGAATAAAAACAGAAAGCAATGATGTGGAAATTTCAAATTTCAATATTTTATTCAGAATACAACATAGATGACACATCAAATGTTTAAACTGAGAAAATGCATAATTATATGGGAAAAATAAGTTGATTTTAAATTTCATGGCATTAACACATCTCAGAAAAGTTGGGACAAGGCCATGTTTACCACTGTGTGGCATCCCCTCTTCTCTTTATAACAGTCTGCAAACGTCTGGGGACTGAGGAGACAAGTAGCTCAAGTTTAGGAATAGGAATGTTGTCCCATTCATGTCGAATACAGACTTCTAGTTGCTCAACTGTCTTAGGTCTTCTTTGTCGCATCTTCCTCTTTATGATGTGCCAAATGTTTTCAATGGGTGAAAGATCTGGACTGCAGGCTGGCCATTTCAGTACCAGGATCCTTCTTCTACGCAGCCATGATGTTGTAATTGATGCAGTATTTGGTCTGGGATTGTCATGTTGGAAAATGCAAGGTCTTCCCTGAAAGAGATGACGTCTGGATGGGAGCATATGTTGTTCTAGAACTTGGATTTACCTTTCAGCATTGATGGTGTCTTTCCAGATGTGTAAGCTGCCCACGCCACACACACTCATTCAACCCCATACCATCAGAGATGCAGGCTTCTGAACTGAGCGCTGATAACAACTTTGTCCTTTTTAGTCTGGATGACATGGCATCCCAGTTTTCATAAAAGAACTTCAAATTTTTATCCGTCTGACAACAGAACAGTTTTAAATGAGCCTTGACCCAGAGAAAACACCTGCGCTTCTGTATCATGTTAAGATATGGCTTCTTTTTTGACCTGTAGAGTTTTAGACAGCAATGGCAAATGGGACGGTGGATTGTGTTCACCGACAGTGTTTTCTTGAAGTATTCCTGAGCCCATGTTTTGATTTCCATTACAGTATCATTCCTGTATGTGATGTAGTGCCGTCTAAGCACCAGAAGATCACAGGTATCCAATATGGTTTTTAGGCATTGACCCTTAAGCACAGATGTTGT
Source organism: Carassius auratus (assembly GCF_003368295.1). Classification (NCBI taxonomy): domain Eukaryota; kingdom Metazoa; phylum Chordata; class Actinopteri; order Cypriniformes; family Cyprinidae; genus Carassius; species Carassius auratus. The sequence goes on from NC_039259.1 coordinate 2,063,823, forward strand.
TCCAGATTCTCTGAATCTTTAGATGATATTATGCACTGTAGATGATGATAATGTCAAACTCTTTGCAATTTTACTCTGAGAAACTCCACTTTTGCTCCACTATTTTTCGCCGCAGAATTGGGGGAATTGGGGATCCTCTGCCCATCTGGACTTCTGAGAGACACTGTCACTCTGAAAGGCTCGTTTTATACCCAATCAGGTTGCCAGTTGACCTAATAAGTTGCAAATTGGTCCTCCAGCTGTTCCTTACATGTACATTTAACTTTTCTTATTGCTACCTGTCCCAACTTTTTTTGGAATGTGTTAATCTCATGAAATCCAAAGCTCTCCAAAAATCGACCCTAATGACTGATTTTGTATTCCTGGGTCACATATTTTCATGGGCTTAGTCCCTTTGGACTCAACCCTTCTCTGGGGTCCAACTCAAATACGATGGTCTTGACTACAACATTTTTCTAATGCTCTGATATATTATATTATGACTTACTATTGCTGGGGGGGTTGGAGCACCCCTCCCCATGAGTACCACCAGCGGCCGTCACACCATCATAGCAGCAACCATAGGTGGACATCTTGCAGTCTGTAGGTGCAGATGGTATGTCTGACTTCGTAGAGAAAATAAACAAAAAGGACATAAAAACAGAGATAGAAAGAGACATTAGGGCTTTCTTTCTGAGGATGTACTATGTACTAATGCAAATGAGCATTTATTTGAGACGGAATATTCCAGGAACCCAGAACAATCTGTTTCTAGTAAAATATAATTTACAACTACTTTTAAAAGTTCAGTTTCTGTGCTGTGTTGAGACATAAAAACCAACTGGAATTTAAAAAATGTATATATTATTTGACAGCAAATGGGACTGCAGCTGGGTCAACACAATTTTCTCAAGAATCGTTGAAAGAAATGGCAAGTTTGATATAGGCCTAAAATTATAAAAATTTGAAGAATCAAGATGTGGCATTTTTAATAATGGAGTTTCTGTAGCTGTTTTAGGCAGTCAGGATCAACTCCAGTAATTAGACTAGTATTCAAAATAGAAAAAAAAGATCATGTCCAACGGTATTTATTTATTTATTTATTTTTAATCTAGATGATCTTAGACATTCAACAATGCCTATACATGATTCAAAAGAAACAGGCTGAAAATCGCTCCACAGCACCAAACCACTTGATCTCTCAGGTTGAACAGAATTCCCCAAGGGCAGTTTAGATCTTAATGGAATGGATTTCTCATTAAATAATGTACGGAATTGTTCACACAGTGATTCGGAAGCATCAGAAAAAAAATTGACGGGAATTGAGCACAGAATCAATAACAGAGAAGAGGGCCTTAGTTCTGTGTAAACTGTCACCAATAAACTCAGATATTTGGACTTGGTGGCCTTAACAGCCCTCTGATACACATATAATTTTTCCACATTTCATATGAGACTTATAAGTTATACTTGCACCATTTTCACTCTGCTCTTCTGCAAGCCTTTCTAAGCAAACAAGTTGAATCATTAAGCCATTGCTGGGGTTTAGTAATAATAAGTTTGGGGTTTAACAGAGCAGTAAAACTCTAGATTAGATAAACATTTTTGATTGAAGCAATTAAAAATTCTGTTTACCACCTGCAGAGGAGAGGACAGTTCAGGTTACAGGTGGATACAGTTTTAGCATAAGAGGCAGCAAATATCTCACATGAGTGGAGAAATAACAATTCATTGAAGGCGTAGGAGCTACTGGATTGGGAAAATGAGAGGATGAAAATACCAGTCTGTGGTCAGAAAAACAAGTTTCACTTATTTCAATGTCCAATATTTGGACCAAGTCCAACATGTGATCATGAGCATTAGTAGGCTATTGCACCCACTGCACAAAACCAAATGAGTCAATAAGATTTTTAAATTCAGTTACCAGGGGTTTAGTGGGGCAACATAAATGGATTTTAAAATCACCCAGCACTAAGATGTAATCAAACCTTGGAGTAAATCAGATAATTAATAGAAAGGCATTGTTAATACACAGCAGGCGATAGATATTAACACACAGAACTTGATGTACCAAATATGTGTGAAGAAGCTGTACCACAAAACTTGAGTAGATACCAGTCGGAATGGCACGTGTAATAAACTTTCATTTGAAAACAGCTGCAAGTCCTCCTCCATGTCCAGATTCCTTGGGGCAATTATAATGGTGCAATCCCGAGGAACAAGTTCAGAAAAAGGACTAAAGTCTCCCTCTTTAACCCAAGTTTCCATCAAAAATGTAAAATCCAAATCCTTTGAAGTAAAAAAGTCATGCAAGATAAAGAAAGTTAATTTATCTCATTCTGATCAGCAAGGACTTGCTAATCAAAGGATGGCCTCCTTTCAGTAGATGGAGAATGCCGTGGTTAGCTCCACCGCAAGCCAGGGAGAGATGGGGCACACGGGCGCTTCCAGAAAGCCAGAGGCAATCGGAATAATCCACTGATAGGGCCTCTACAGCATGTCTTGCCACATAACGACCAGGATGCCAGTAGGTAAGTCCGAAGGATAAGTAAATCCAGAGAGTAAACAGGACTTGATCCTGATAGTAACACCAGGCCATGACTTCTGTGGCGCATCGAAGGGCCGTCAACACAGATTATCATTAATGTTCAAGGCGAACTGCGGTGGACATGTATAAGATCCACTCCAAATGGCATCAGGCGAGTCAGATATTAGATTTCCAAAATCAAGTAATGTTTGACAGTCATAAGTTAACAGTGTTGAGTTTACAGTAGTTAAAACGGATGTTAAATAGCCAACATCAACACATAAAATGAACAGGGGAGACAATTTGCAACACACACCGGCTCATCTTGATTGTATTGAAAGAAACATAATTGCTACACTATCATTACTGCTCTGTCCTTGTAAACTCTGGAGATAAGGTCAATTTAATTTACACCTCACTGGCGAATGGGCCCACTAAAGGGGAAGTGAACAATCTGTGGGGCTCTCCACTAAAGACTAAACTAGAACAATATTGTAATGAACTTGAAGGGTCAAACATAATATGGTGTGAATATCTTTGAGACTAGCTTATGTAGTAGGTTTTAGGTTGACAGTTGCATCCACTGTTCTGGACTGAAGACAGGCTTGAATGTGTTCCGATTTGTGTTCTGGCCAACTTCTTTTCCATGGACCAGTTGGACCAGTTGTTTGTATATTATCAGTAGTTGGCATATTATTTAGTTTTGCTCCATCTGCATTGATTAGTTTCAAATTATGACACTGAATTTGTACCCTGAAGTTTTCCTGAGGGTGGGATGTGGGAGCTCAGTAGGACAACATCTTGCATGAGCTTGCTGATGCCATTCTGGAGGAGGTTTACAACTATGACCTTTTGGCGGAATGTGATGATCTGGAGCAGGGGTGTCTAGTCCTGCTTCTGAGTGGCTAATTTCCTGCAGAGTTTAGCTCTAATACACCTGTCTGGAAGTTCCATGATCCCTAAGACCTTGTTTAGCTCATCCAGGTGTGTTAATTGGGTCAGGGAAAGCCCTGATCTAGAGAATCTTGTTATCAGGATGGCTGGCTGTGTGCTCAACATAGGCCTATTTGGAATAAAGAGTACATCAAGCTCTACCTCTTGCCCCTTCTTTTAATGAACCTGCTCCTGAGCCCAGGACCACACAGGCAATATGACTATCATTGAATTATTTGTGGTGTTCACCCCCCCCTGCATTCTTATAGTGAGGCCAAGTTTCTGATGCTCAGTCCTTGTGGACTCGGGGGCCGAGGGCAACTTCATTGACTCCTTACTGGTGGCCAAGTGGGGCCAAGAGGGGGAAATTAACAATATGTGTGGCTCTCCACCAAAGACCTGACAGATTGTAAATTGTCATGACAGATCACTGTGCCATTCCCTATTATCAAGGAGCTCAGTCTAATGTTCAGGCTTCCAGTCTCAAACCATAGAGTTTAACTTATGATTGTGAGTGAAATGTGTCTCTCCTGTTTCTTTGTCTCCTTCCATCTTGAGTGCATGATTTATAGCAACTAATTCTCACTCTCACCTTAGTATTTTCTGGGAAATACTGGGATAAACATGTCATTATAATGTGTAGCAGGATATTGTGTCATTGTTTGCATTTTCAGCATTTATTTGGTGAAATTACATTCTATAAACCTTTAAAATCTCTTTACTCATTAGACAAGCTCTGTATTATGCACCTTGATCTTAAAGTGCAAAGAAAAATCACACTTTTTCAGTGGCAGCTCTAAGATTTGAATAATTTACCACTGAAGATGAAGGCTCAGTTGATGTTTTAAAATCAATCTTTGATATATTTATTTATATTGACATTTGCATATGTTTGTCTTTTTTGTATGATTTGGATGGTTGTTTTTTAGTATGGTTTTTTATTTTTTTGGTTGATATGCACAGCACCTATTGTAGGTGTACCTTGCACTTTTGAAAGTGCTTTATAAAAGTATGACTTTGAGTCGAGTTGATTTCACAAAGAGTAAGAGTAGGTGCTTATTGTAATCATCTGAAGGTGCTTCTAAGTACTCTTATTAAATGGAAACAACATGGACTGGATTAAGCTGCTGAAATACTGTTCTGGAGCATTTCAACACACTTTGATATGTGCAAATGAAACACTCACTGCTGGAGACCAGTGTGGCCAGGAATCTGGACAGCCCTCCTTGTTGGGACCTTGGGCTATGGTCACACCATCATGACAACAGCCGTACCTGAGAGAAATACATTTGCATTACATTTCTGGTAACTTACAGTTATTCTGTAAGAAAGAAATGATATACTGTGCCATAAATAAAATGAGTGCCTGTGATTAACCAATCTTAGTCCATGTGTACCTGCTCCATGTGCACGATGGTAGGCCTTGGTCCTGGTGACAGCCTTGGCTCTGTGGTCCACTGGCTGGGGTACTTCCATCAGGACAGCAGCCATAGTAGGTCTGGCTACAGTGAGGCGTGAGAGCCGTCCCATGAGGATTGTGGACAGCATTATTTTTAGGAGTTTCTGCTGTGTTAAACAATAAAAAATAACAAGCACTTTAATGAATGTTTCAGACACACAAAGATCATCTTTAACCAGCATAAAAAGTTAACCTGGGATCTGATTAAGATCAGCCTTACATACAGCATGTGTGTACTGTACGGACTGAAAGATGGATGGATGGACAACTATGTTTAGAAACAAACCTAATGTGGGATCCTCGGTGTATGGCAGGAAGCCATGAATGGTGTTATCGTGACCGGTTGGGTCCTGCATGCTGGGCACCTCTACTCGTACCAATATAAGAAAGAAAGAAACTTCATAAATGAACTGGATCAAACCCATTTATATACTTTAGAGTTCTGTAATAAACATTTTTAAGATCATGTATCATATGTGAAGACGTTATGCATTCATGTGTAGAATATGTGTACAAATCACTCTGAAAAACCATGAATGGAAGTGTGAGGAGCACTTAAAAAGCTAAAAAACAAACTTGTGTACCCTGAGGCCTGTAGCAAGGCTGTGCATTGCATCTTTCCACGGTAGAAGGTTTGGGTTTGGACTGGCACTCCTCTACGCTGTACAGGTTTCTCTGTCTGTCTGAACAGATCACCTGCCGTTCCCGCAGCCCCGAGCCACAGCTCTTAGAGCACTTCAGAGAGAGTTTATGAGCAGGTAAGCTTCTGTCATATTTTATTAAGAGGGAGGGTGCATGCTTATCCAACGACTTGTCTGTAAATGAGGTGTGGATTCTTCCTTACCAGACCCCAGTCTCCTATATGCCAGCCAATGGGGCTCCTGCAGACGGGCATCTCACAGGCCTGGGTCCTGGGGGGCTTCGGTTGGGTCCCACATGCGTAGTCCTCCAAAGAAGCTCCGTCTGAACCCACACACACCACATCTCGCGTCTGTTTCCCAGAGTCGCACGTCACAGAGCACTACAGACATTAACAGGTTTGAATTCATACAGGAATGAAAGATAAAGTAAAGCAAATGAAACAAAATAAAAGTAAAATGCAAGAAGAATTTAGAAGAAATGTTTAAAAGACTAACAAATCTCAGAAATAAAAATAAATTCTGTTTAAAAAAAAACCTTTTTAGAACCAATAAGATGATTTGACATTAATTTTAATTTTAATTACAATTAAGTACATTTTCTACTAAATGTTATGGTGACACTTTACAATAAGTTCCCACTAGTTATCTTAAGTTAATGGGTTTACTAATATTAACAATGTTCACTACATTCGTTACAGTTTTTATTCTCATTTATTTATTATTCAACAATACTATTAATTTAATGTTATTTATTTTATGTCTACTCAGGCCAATTAAATAATACTAATAGATTCAACTTCTGGTTTTAACAATGCATTAGTTAATGTAGATTTTATCATTAACTAACATTACAACATTTTTAGATCTATTTTTCATTGTTAGTTATGTTAACTAATTCAAATAACGGAACTTTTTTGTAAAGTGAAATGGTTTATGTTTTTATTTTTGTATTTTTTTTAACTATAATTCCATTACTCTTCATTACTGTGTGTTATTCTGTAAAAAATAAATAAATTTACAAAATTACAGTATCTGTATTTAAACCAGAATACAACAAATAATACAAATAGCAGCTAAATGTGGAGTATAAACACTCTACAATTTATAATAATTTCTTTACATTACAGTATCAAGAATGACTTTCTGAATCAGATTTATTAAGAATGCTCAATTGTTATGAAAATAATATGACAATGCAAAAATATGCTTAATTTTCTTAAATGAAAACATTTTATTTAAACAAAGTTCTTTTTAATTTTAGGGTGGACAGGTTTTAAAAGATTCACACAAAAAACATTCTTACAATTTTATCTGAATTGGTTTATATTATTTTTCATAAAGTGTAGTTTATGTACCTGGCTCCAGCTGGAGACTCGGTATTGAGCGCATCTCTGCATGTTACAGTTCTGCTGGTTGAGTGGTCTGGGTGTGTAGGAAGCACACTGGGAATCCTCCACCACTCGCGATCCTGCCGAGTCGTGAGACATACACTCCACTCTCCTCACCTGAAGACCCCCGCCGCAGGTCACCGGACACGGGCTCCACTCCCCGGTCACCCAGCTGACACACGTCAACACACACGAGCAAAGCAAGCACAATCACAGTGAGTTATAGAGGATTCATTTAGCTGGCCTACCCAATACCAGCTTCCACAGCGCCAGTCTAACCCAAAGAAACATTTACATTCATGAGTATGAAAATGCTCTAGGTTAAATACAATTTAAGATCTATTAGCACAAAAATATTGTGACACATCATTCAGTTTTGCTCTTTCAATGGCAAGCAACCAAGGCATAATTCACTCCTTTTGAGGAGGGACTGCTTTTCTAGCAGATAAACTTCTGTTTATGCATTATCATATATATATATATATATATATATAAAATAAAAAACATAATATAATACAGTATAATTTGTGTATAATTTGCCTCATGTAAAAGGCACTTAAACATCCTATGATAAATGTCTCATTCTTAGAGCGAAAATTACAGAGTAATACGGTTTGTTAGTGATTTTACATATATTTATTTTAAACATTTATTCACAGTCTACTGAATTCTGTTTTAAACAGAGCAACTGTAAACATTTCAACGGTTTCCAAAACTGATGAGACAAGTCATAATGATTTGCAGTGGTAACTAATAGCATTCCACAGAAATTGGATTTAACCTAGGTTTAACGGTTTACAATTACACACCTACATTAAACATACATATAAAGGTTTTGCATTCTGGAAAATGACAAGGACAACACAAGTGTTCAGCTGAAACACTTGGCCTGTCAAAGCTGAGCAGGTGCTCCCAGAAACCTGAAGATGAGAGAATCATTCTGAAGATATCGTCACGGTGGGGACAAATGTATTCAAAAAGCAAAAGCACGTGTTCTCTGGCAGTCGACCTGCTCAGGGACCAAGACAGTTTCAGGTTTCTGTACATGAACATCAGAAGAATAACCCAGGGGTTTACCGCTAAGACAAGTGAAAGACTTTTTATTTTAACAGACAAATACTGCTTTCTACTTCACACGCAAATACACTCAGATAAACCGAAAACACCCAGACAGTGACCTCAACAGAACATCTAGATCATACATGTAGGCCATGATTTACAACAGGTTTGCATGTGAAAACTGCTGATCTACTAATGCAATATAAGAATTAACTAAAGATTGTGATTGCACACATGCCAAATAGGTTTTCATGTCATATTCATTTTCATTTGCCAGCTATTCACAGTATCTCTCTTAAAAACAGTAAAAACTGTGAAATATTACTGATATCAAATAACTTTATGTGAATGTATTGTTAAATGTTATTTATTCCTGAATTCTCAGCATCATTCCTCCAGTCTTCAATGTCACATGATCCTTCAGAAATCATTCTAATATGATAATTATATGAAATCAAGTAATATGGCATTCAACTGTGACAAATATTTGGTAAAACGGTTTAATTTCTATAATGTGTTCAACCTGCACAATTATTCATCTACAAAGCGCACATACTATACTACTACAGCATAAGTTAATTGATACTCTCTATATTGGCTCTTAGTAAATCAGGCCCATCATGTATATAAAATCTATTCATATAAAATAGATTGATATTGTCCACGAAACTATAATACACAACAACCTACCTAGAACACAGACAGCAGCTCAGCTCAGAGCTCTACGGTTCATTTATGTGAACGGCAGAAATCAGAGAAATATTTACTGAGGGGAAACTACTGCAGTCAGTGTCTTTAAAGCAGAAGAGAAACACCTCCTCTGACACACGAGGCAGGATCAAAGAGACGAGTGAAGCTCTGAGCTGAACAGTTGCCCTGGTTCATCTTCACATGTGAAGGAACGAGTGCTTGTAAGACATAAACATCGCACTAAACATGTAAAACACTGGTGCGAACTGAACTCAAACACACTAATGATCTGAACAATCTCTTAGATGAGCCAGACAGTATTACATTATGTTATGCACTTAAATAGAATAAACATTTACTGAAAGGAAATATATAAAAACTTATTTGATTTGAGCTAGGCGCAAAGCAAGAGTTCTCATTTCATTTAGATTAATTTGACGGATAAAGAAACTAAAAAGAGATAAAAACAAAAATATAGAAGTATTAATATATGTACAGTACATACCAAAAGTTTGGACACACCGTCTCATTGAAAGAGTTTTCTTTATTTTCATGACAATGAAAATTGTAGAGTCACACAGAAGGCATCAAGGGCTATTTGACCAAGAAGGAGAGTGATGGGGTGCTGCTCCAGATGACCTGGCCTCCACAGTCACCGGACCTGAACCCAATCGAGATGGTTTAGGGGTGAGCTGGACCGCAGACAGAAGGCAAAAGGGCCAACAAGTGCTAAGCATCTCTCAGGGAACTCCTTCAAGACTGTTGAAGACCATTTCAGGTGACTACCTCTTGAAGCTCATCAAGAGAATGCCAAGAGTGTGCAAAGCAGTAATCAAAGCAAAAGGTGGCTACTTTGAAGAACCTACAATATGACATATTTTCAGTTGTTTCACACTTTTTTGTTATGTATATAATTCCATATATAATTCCACATGTGTTAATTCATAGTTTTGATGCCTTCAGTGTGAATCTACAATTTTCATAGTCATGAAAATAAAGAAAACTCTTTGAATGAGAAGGTGTGTCCAAAATTTGGTCTGTACTTTATATGTATGTAATGGTAATGTAACTAAGATTACTAATTTTAGGTAATTTATTCTGACTACATATGAATTAATTTAGATTACTTTTGACTCGTTTATAGATTTAAATGGAATTATTTATGACCATTAACCAACAGCAGAGAACATGCAAATGCATTGTTTAAGTTAATATTGTAGGACAGAGGGATTTGATTGACTTTTTTTTTTTTTTTTTGATCACTTTAATAAAACAAACATTAATAAACATGAAATCCGCAATGACATGGCCAAAGTCTTCCAGGTTTTTTTTTTTTTTTTTTTTTTTTTTCAGATTAGTTTAGTAACTGTAATCTAAATTGTCATTCATTTACTACCCAGCTCATTCTCAAAGGGCATAAAGATCTAAAAGACACTGTTATACTGATGGACTGTTTTTAATAAAATTTGGTGCTGTACGTACCAGGAAATCAGTTACACATAGATGCTTAAAATTCTTTCGAAAATCTCATAATGTAGTCCAGAGGCACATGAAACATGTGAGATTCCTGAGAGGTTGCATAGTCTAGACACATATGTGTGTTTGAGGTCATGCGCTGCAGTATTTCAGCCTCTGAAGGCTGTTACCTGTACACTTGTACATAGACTCGTGGTGCTTCCATGGGCCTCCACAAGCGTGGCTCGTACACATACGCCATCCTTACAGAACAGGAACAGTACAGCCAAAGCTGTGAGACCCAGCGGTTCTCAACAAGTCAGACCGCAATTTACAACAAAACATTAAAACACATTTGTGGGGAGAAATCGGTTTATGATACTACATAAACACTCTAAAGAGACATTCCAGATATTAAAGGTGCCATATGCAGAAATTGAGGTAAACATATCCATAACATGACCTACACGCATCAAAAGAATGAGAAGAAATAAAGGCGATGATGTCATTAAAAAAATGTCAAGTTATAGTGCTGCAGAGATATCAACCTTAATTAGCATTAGCATTACTAGCCCCGGCCCGACAGGTGTCGTAATACCAGTTTCGGCCGTGGGAGGCGGTATGCGGGCAACATAACAACCAGCCAACCTGCAACGAATACACGAATAACTCGCAGGGCGTACCTGGACCTGATGTCAATCGTGTGGAAAGTACAGCCCACTACTTTCAGTTCAGAGAAGAGAGCGGAAGGATAGCTGAAGCCCTTGGCAAAAGACCAACACCCGCTACAGGGAAACAACCGCGCTCGGAATCACAAATCAAATCTGATAAGAATACCAGAGTAAACATCGGCACTGCTTTTAATCGCTGGAGACAACTGATGGACCTGAAAGAAATGAGGTTTGACTCCGAACTTGCAAGTTAGATGCTGTTAGTATTTCGCTAGAAGTTTGTTTTATATGTTTGTGTATTTGTTTTCGGGAAGTTATAACATAGAAATGTATCGAAGGCTGTTCGATAAACGCGCTAATGTTAGCGATGGCTAACCGTTGCTGCGTTTGATAATTAGCTAGCTATAACTTAATGTTACCCATTTATTATATAGGGCTGTGCTTGTCTTTACTCATGCGCATCTCATCAGTAAAGACGCTCCTGTAATTAGGAGTATATCTCCAGTACGTGTGTTCAGATCAGGATTGCCAGGCTTTCACAACAAATCCTGCCCAGTTGCTTCTCAAAACTAGCCCAATCTCGCTTCCAGAAGGTTCCCCGATAAAACATTGCTTCCCGGGGTTAAAATATAGTTTTTTTTAGCAGGGTTGCCTTGGTATAATTAGCATTTTAGGGGCTAAATATCACGTTATTTGTATTGGGGTCGCTGTGACCAGCAGACATGAAAAACAACCACCACAGACTTGGCAACACTGGTTGGCATTTACTACACGGAGCCGTAATTCACTGACAATCTACACAACATCGATGTTAAAATCGCAGGCGATTCTTTGTCGATTTTGAAAGCAATTTTGTGTTAGTTGTCGGTAGACTAAGGCTCTGTGCAGTTACTGCCGCTCCACCTGAAGCAGTGTTGCCAAGTCTGCGGTTGTTTTTCATGTCCGCGGTTTGAAGCAATCCCAATCCCAATAACGTGATATTTAGCCCCTAAAATGCTAATTTTACCAGGGAAACCCTTCCCAAAAATTTATATTTTAACCCCGGGAAGCAATTTTTATCGGGGAACCTCCCGGAAACGCATTTGGGCTAGTTTTGGACTAGTTTTAAGAAGCAACTGGGCAGGATTTGTTGTGAAAACCTGGCAACCCTGATCTGAATGCACATGCTGTAGATATACTTCTAATTACAGGAGCGTCTTTACTGATGAGAGGTGCATGAAAATCGCATTCGATTGTTTGCACAGCCCTATGTATCATAACTAACCTGCTCTGTCTAGTCTGTTGGTCTCCGTGTCCTCTTTGCTTCGTGGTTTTTCTGTGCGTGAAAAAATTGATGTGTGGCGTGAAAGCGTGTGAAAAGAGTCAACTGCGTGTGTCTCACGGTGAATGCTTGAGAGTTGGCACATTCGTTCTCAAGCAGAATAAAGGACAGGTTGATTATTGCTGTTTAGCGTTTGTATTAATCTATGATGTGTCCCTGTTTGCCTACAGGGACATAAAAAAATAAATTAAAAGTGATACGTGGACCAAGGTGTCTGAGATTGTTCATTTTAAGTAAAGGATCCTAATATTTCGTCCACAACAATATTTAATGAGGTTATAACTCCTTGTGGTTAGTCTGCATGAGATCAACAAGCTTGTTTGCTTTGCTGCCACTTTAAATACAAAATAAACATTCGATCTACGTTAGAGCGTCTGAGCGCTCACAAATCTTTCTGCAGCGTCGTGAGCAGAGCGGCAAGAGCGATTTTTGACGCTCTAGACGCCGGTGGTGTGAACGCACAGTTAGGCTTCAGCTATGGCTGTAGTGTTGTTGTGAAAGTAGGGGCGGAGCACAGAGACTATGCCGTTTCTCGTTTGTTACTCTAGAGTAGACCAATTCACTTTATTGAGGCATACTGCCCCCATCTGGTATGGAATGTGGAGTATGATTTGTTTTTTTTTGCCAAACATTACAGATGGCACCTTTAATGCACCAAACAAACTACAAACTAAACTTTGAGCTGAAAATGCTGTACCTGCGGGTTTGTGGGCACTGCTGTTCATTGCATGTGCGGTTACTGAGGGGTCGAGGGACGGAAGCACACAGGTAATCAGAATACGCTTCATCATCAAAAGTACAGAAGACCAGACGTGACTGGTAACCTAGAATATATGGAAAAAGGATTGCAAAATTACAGAAAAATATAAACCCTTTTTCAGTACAGATATGCCAACCATGAATAAATGCATAACAAATACATAAGAAAATCCCAACCACAACAATTGCATGCAGGGCATAATATTATCAGCCTACAAACACAATAGTTCTCAACCAGAAAAATGCACCTGTAAAAAATATTTTACAGGCGCATCTCAATTAAATATTATGTCGTGGAAAAGTTAATTTATTTCAGTAATTCAACTCAAATTGTGAAACTTGTGTATTAAATCAATTAATAAAGTTGTTTAAGTCTTTGGTTATTTTAATTGTGATGATTTTGGTTCACATTTAACAAAAACCCACCAATTCACTCTCAACAAATTAGAATACTTAAGACCAATAAATAAATATATATATTTTTAGTGAATTATAGTGAATGTTCGTTTACTTTACATGTACTCAATACTTGGTAGGTGCTCCTTTTACTTTAATTACCTACTCAATTTGGCGTGTAATGGAGGTGATCAGTTTGTGGCACTGCTGAGGTGGTATGGAAGCTCAGCATCTTCAAATAGCTGGTAAACAAAAGGAAGCATGAAGTGCTCCAAGATTTCTTGGTAAACGGGTGCAGTGACTTTGGTTTTCAAAAATCACAATGGACAAACACCAGCAGATGACATTGCACCCCGAATCATCATAGACTGTGGAAACTTAACACTGGACTTCAAGCAGCTTGGGCTGTGAGCTTTTCCACACTTCCTTCAGACTCTAGGACCTTGGTTTCCAAATGAAATACAAAACTTGCTCTCATCTGAAAAAAGGACTTTGGACCACTGGGCAATAGTCAAGTTTTTCTTCTCCTTAGCCCAGGTAAGAAACCTCTAACTTTGTCTGTGCTTCAGGACTGGCTTAATTAACAAGAGGAATATGATATCTGTAGCCAAATTCCTTGCATGTCTGTATGCCTTGACTCAGTCCATTCCTTGTGAAGTTCACTCAAGTTCTTGAATGGATTTTGCTTGACAATCCTCATAAGACTGTGGTTCTATCGTTAGATGTGTATCTTTTTCTTCCACACTTTTTCCTTCCACTCAACTTTCTGTTAACATGCTTGGATACAGCACTCTGGGAACAGCCAGCTTCTTTGGCAATGAATGTTTGTGGCTTACCCTCCTTGTGGCTCAGCAGTCTTCCCCATGATTGTGTAGCCTAGTGAACCAAACTGAGAAACCATTTTAAATGTTCAGGAAACCTTTGCAGGTGTTTTGATATGATTTGCTGACTGACATGTCACCATATTCTGATTTGTTGAGAGTGAATTGGTGTGTTTTTGTTAAAAGTGAGCCAAAATCATCACAATTAAAAGAACCAAAGACTTAAACTACTTCAGTCTGTGTGCATTTAATTTATTTAATACACATATTTCACAATTTGAGTTGAATTTCTGAAATGAACTTTTCCACAACGTTCTAATTTTTTGAGATGCACCTGGACATAAGACAAAACAAGCATTAAGGCTTCAAAAAAAAAAAGTATATATATATATATATATATATATATATTCAAGATTCAAGCTGTATTTTTTTTATAATTAGTTCCCTCTAAACCTGTAATTTTTATTTGTGATCCAGGGGCTCCCACAGTATTGGAAAGCCTAGATATATGGATGCATAGATGGAAATAAGCTCTAAAATTTAAATTGCTCAGAAATGGCTTATTGAGCAAACATGGGAAAAGTACACATTTATTGGTGATAAAAAGTTGTTACATTTTTTGTTTGTTTAAAGTTTGTTTTTGATTAGTTTTTATGTCTTTTATTTTTTCAGTTTCATGATTGATTTTAACTAACCTGTTAATTAGTTCAGCTCTCCTTTATTTGTTCCCTGATTATTTGTTTCTTTTGTTATGGATTAAGAATGTTCTGTTCTGGTGTGCCTCACTGGTCTGGGCCCATGTCTGCTTATTGTTTAAGCCCTCAGTTTCCTGTTCCCCTTTGTCCTGTATTGATTTGATTTGTTTGTGTTATAGTGGTTGTATTTTCCTACTGTTTCATGTTTTTAAGAGATATTAAAACATCTTCCTAAGGATCTTTTGGTTGCACTTTATTTTACAGTACGTGTACTAACATGTACTTATAGTGTACTTACAGTGTATTTATCTAAGAAAGTTTTGGTAATACAAGGTAACTACATGGGGTAGGGTTAGGTTTAGGGGTAGGTTCAGGGTTAGTACCTAGTTATTACATAGTTATTGTAATTACTATAATAAGTACATAGTATGTACATGGGGAACAGGACTGTAAAATAAAGTGCTACCGATCTTTTTCATTGTGTGCTTCACTGCACCTAAAAACCCATGAGAGAATGCAGAAACAAAACAAGGATTTAATAAACCGGGCTGAAGATTAACTCCTCACCAACAGCACGGATGACCTCTGGAGTGGTATGTGGAGGAGTTCTTGGAAAACTCCCATCTGGTGAGTTGAAGCAATACATTTCTCAATGCCTGCTTTTGGATGGGACTGAAGTTATAAATATGAGTTATGTCAGTTCCTTTCTCCCGTTGATTGTAATAGGCCCTTAGTGAACTTCATTGCTTATGTCCTCTGTCTGAACAATTCAAATGTTGTAGTTGATGCAGTTTATGAGTGCAATCATTATCATCATTCAGTCTCCATCCGAAAGCATGTGGGCACTCCAGCTCACCTAAGCCTGCACCCTCCATATACCTTAGCACTGGGACCATGTCACCCAGTCCACCTGTCTTTCCCCAAGACTGAAAGATGATTTCTAACAGAGCTGACCTGATACCTAAAGTGGCAGATCCAGCCTTTACTTTCTTCTGGGTAGTTCTGAAGAAGACGACTTCTTCTATCCAGTCTTCAGCCCAGAGTCTGTTCTTGAATTCTCTCCAGAGTGTCAGCCCAGTCCTAAGATTGCTAAATCTCCTGACTCCAGCCCATGAGTACAGCTAGTGATGGCTCCAGCCCTTGAGCACAGCCCAGTGATGGCTCTAGCTCTTAAGTACAACCCAGTGAAGGCTCCAGGCCATGAGCACAGCTCAGTAGTGGCTTCAGCCCTGGAATTCAGCCCAGTGTTGGCTCCAGCCCCAGAGTACAGGCCGGTTATGGCTCCAGCCCCTTGGTACAGCTCAGTTATGGCTCCAGCTGTGGAATTCAGCCCAGTGTTGGCTACAGCCTGAGTATAGCCCAGTGATGGCTTCAGCCCCTGAGCACAGCCAAGTGGTGGCTCCAGCCCCTGACCAGAGTTCAGTGATGGCTCCAGCACCAGCGTACAACCCAGTCTCAGCTTCAGCCCCTGAGCACAACCCAGTGATGTCTCCAGTCCATGAGCACAGCTCATTTATTTTTGCCAGCCCCTGAGTATAGCCCAGTGTTGGCTCCAGCCCCTGAACACAGCCCAGTGTCGGCTCCAGCCCCGGAGTACAACCCAGTGATGGCTCCAGCTTTACAATTCAGCCCAGTGATGGCTCCAGCCACAGAATACAGCCCAGTTATGGTGCAAGCCCCTGAGTATAGCCCAGTGTTGGCTCCAGCCCCTGAGCACAGCCCAGTGTCGGCTCCAGCCTCGGAGTACAACCCAGTGATGGCTCCAGCCTTTGAGTACAACCCAGTGATGGCTCCAGCCTTTGAGTACAACCCAGTGATGGCTCCAGCTCTCAAGTACAACCCAGTGATGGCTCCAGCTCTCGAGTACAACCCAGTGATGGCTCCAGCTCTCGAGTACAACCCAGTGATGGCTCCAGCCTTTGAGTACAACCCAGTGATGGCTCCACCTCTCAAGTACAATCCAGTGATGGCTCCAGCTATCGAGTACAACCCAGTGATGGCTCCAGCCTTTGAGTACAACCCAGTGATGGCTCCACCTCTCGAGTACAACCCAGTGATGGCTCCAGCTCTCGAGTACAACCCAGTGATGGCTCCAGCTCTCGAGTACAACCCAGTGATGGCTCCAGCTCTCGAGTACAACCCAGTGATGGCTCCAGCTCTCGAGTACAACCCAGTGATGGCTCCAGCTCTCGAGTACAACCCAGTGATGGCTCCAGCTCTCGAGTACAACCCAGTGATGGCTCCAGCTCTCGAGTACAACCCAGTGATGGCTCCAGCCTTTGAGTACAACCCAGTGATGGCTCCACCTCTCAAGTACAATCCAGTGATGGCTCCAGCTCTCGAGTACAACCCAGTGATGGCTCCAGCTCTCGAGTACAACCCAGTGATGGCTCCAGCTCTCGAGTACAACCCAGTGATGGCTCCAGCCTTTGAGTACAACCCAGTGATGGCTCCACCTCTCAAGTACAATCCAGTGATGGCTCCAGCTATCGAGTACAACCCAGTGATGGCTCCAGCCTTTGAGTACAACCCAGTGATGGCTCCACCTCTCGAGTACAACCCAGTGATGGCTCCAGCTCTCGAGTACAACCCAGTGATGGCTCCAGCTCTCGAGTACAACCCAGTGATGGCTCCAGCTCTCGAGTACAACCCAGTGATGGCTCCAGCTCTCGAGTACAACCCAGTGATGGCTCCAGCTCTCGAGTACAACCCAGTGATGGCTCCAGCTCTCGAGTACAACCCAGTGATGGCTCCAGCCTTTGAGTACAACCCAGTGATGGCTCCACCTCTCAAGTACAATCCAGTGATGGCTCCAGCTATCGAGTACAACCCAGTGATGGCTCCAGCCTTTGAGTACAACCCAGTGATGGCTCCACCTCTCAAGTACAACCCAGTGATGGCTCCAGCTCTCGAGTACAACCCAGTGATGGCTCCAGCCTTTGAGTACAACCCAGTGATGGCTCCACCTCTCAAGTACAATCCAGTGATAGCTCCAGCTATCGAGTACAACCCAGTGATGGCTCCAGCCTTTGAGTACAACCCAGTGATGGCTCCAGCCTTCGAGTACAACCCAGTGATGGCTCCAGCTCTCGAGTACAACCCAGTGATGGCCCCAGCCTTTGAGTACAACCCAGTGATGGCTCCAGATCTTGAGTACAACCCAGTGATGGCTCCAGCTCTCGAGTACAACCCATTGATGGCCCCAGCCTTTGAGGACAACCCAGTGATGGCTCCAGCTCTCAAGTACAATCCAGTGATGGCTCCAGCTCTCAAGTACAATCCAGTGATGGCTCCAGCCTTTGAGTACAACCCAGTGATGGCTCCAGCCTTTGAGTACAACCCAGTGATGGCTCCAGCTCTTGAGTACAACCCAGTGATGGCTCCAGCTCTTGACTACAACCCAGTGATGGCTCCAGCCCTCGAGTACAACCCAGTGATGGCTCCAGCTCTCGAGTACAACCCAGTGATGGCTCCAGCCTTTGAGTACAACCCAGTGATGGCTCCAGCTCTCGAGTACAACCCAGTGATGGCCCCAGCCTTTGAGTACAACCCAGTGATGGCTCCAGCTCTCGAGTACAACCCATTGATGGCTCCAGCTCTCGAGTACAACCCAGTGATGGCCCCAGCCTTTGAGGACAACCCAGTGATGGCTCCAGCTCTCAAGTACAATCCAGTGATGGCTCCAGCCTTTGAGTACAACCCAGTGATGGCTCCAGCTCTTGACTACAACCCAGTGATGGCTCCAGCTCTCGAGTACAACCCAGTGATGGCTCCAGCCTTTGAGTACAACCCAGTGATGGCTCCATCTCTTGAGTACAACCCAGTGATGGCTCCAGCTCTTGATTACAACCCAGTGATGGCTCCAGCTCTTGATTACAACCTAGTGATGGCTCCAGCCCTTGAGTACAACCCAGTGATGGCCCCAGCCCATAACCACAGCTCAGTAATGGCTCCAGCCCTAGCATTTAGCCCAGTGATGGCTCCAGCTCCAGAGTCAGCCCAGTGATAGCCCTGGCCCCAGAGGATAGCCCGGTGTCATCTCCATCCCCTGAGCACAGCCCAGTGTCGGCTTCAGCCCCGGAGTACAGCCCAGTGATGGCTCCAGCCCCTGGCCAGAGTTCAGTGATGGATCTAGAATCTGATAATCACTGTCTGATTAAATTATTTTAATTATTCAGAATATGTTGCCAATAGTTTCTTTACATAGACAAGGTTTGAAATTAGCATAAACCTCCAGAATGTTTTTATTTAAATATTTTAATTATTTTACAGAATTTTAACATATTGTCACTCCTATTGTCTGTAAATAAAAAACTTTTGTCATCACAGCAGAAATATCAGAAATACCTCTGAATATCATTTTTGAGTCAAAAAGGTTGCGATACACTGTACTAATAGTGACATTAGCTGGCTTTACCCTTGTTAAAAATGTGAGAATTTGGTCCTTATTTTGCTTTAATGACAACATGAACAGGCTGGGGTGATCAGTGTAAGTTAGTGCATATGCAATGATCCTGTTCTACAGAAGAGTAGATTTCAGTACTTACAAATTGAAGTCTGTTACTGATTACAAATTACATATTGAAAACTGTAGTTAGTTACATAATGTTGGTTACTTGTTTAAGGTAATACATTCATACTACTTTTGAGATTACTTTCAGATTACTTTTTATCAAATTTGTTTTAAACTTACCATCAAAGTACAATACTGATATAAAAAAGTAAAGAAAAACACATTCTATATTTATGTCAATATCATACACCAGGGTTTCTCAAACTGGGCTTAATGTAATAACTGCAGCAGGGTTAATAATTAGTAAAATCATAAAATGTTTAAATAATAATAATTTAAACACTTGAACGCTAAAAATATAATACATTTTATTTGTTCTTCTGCAAGTCAATGTGACCATTAACCAGCATCAAAGAACTGTAAAAATGCAAATGTATTGTTAAATTACTGAAATTTAAGAAACCTTTCTGAGTTATTTCAAGTAAATACTTTTAAGGGATCTGGCTGACAAAAAAAATAGGGAATACCTGCATTATATGAAAAAAATATTAATAAACATGAAAACAACAATGACATTATAGGCCCAAAGTCTTCCAGGTTTGAAATATTTTTGTTCAGATTTCCATAATCACCAGTTACAACATAAACAGCTGTATTCTGGCACCCAACCCCCGTTCTGCTTTCCTTCTTACTAGATATTGATAAAGATTGTTATTATGCATCATCATGTGCATCTCACCAACAGCAGCCCTCCCAAGCTTTGATGATAAGTGTCTTAACTGCAACTGCTCCTGATGTACTTCAGTGAAAACAACATCCAAACTGCCTCAAGATTTCTGCTGCAGCTAGTCTTTAATCAGAGATTAAATAAACCAGAAATTAAACATCCCCTTCATACTCTTCAAACAGTGCCACTTTAGAGCTTTCCTTCCACAGGATATGCCACTGGAGCCGGTTGGCTTGATACACACCTTATCTGTCCTGATCAGTACAGGGTGTTTGTGACACAAATCTATGCATTTTTAACAGAATCCACAAAATGCCCGTGTAAAAAGCCTGGTTAGCTGTTTATGGCAGTAAACCGAATTTGAACTAAACTGAGCTGAGTGATTACACTACAGTCTTAAGAGCTGCTTTAAATCCTAAAATAGTTTCATAATTTGACATTGTTATTTTACAGTACATCGTTAACATTGTTATTTTCCTGTTTATTTATGTGAAGCTGCATTAAATAATGTAGATGTTACCATTATCATATTGCTAATTTTTCAGTGTATACAAATGAGACTAAATATGCACTCATTTGCAAAAACATCCAAAACAGAAATCTGAACACTGGATAAAGCCAGGTTCAAAGTTTCTCTTGTTACCACTCTGTAAATAAATACTGTCAGAATCATATTAAAGGCAGCAAAAAAGCATCATGTTTTTATGGATATAGTGTTACATATATCAGCTTACATAACACTATTATCTAAACAAACCTCTCTGTAAAGCCCTTAAGAAAACAGACAGGAATGAAACTTTCAGTCAAACTTGCCTGTTGTATCTTGCCTTAAATGTACAGACACTCTTCCCGTGTCCTTCTACAAAACCCAGCGGCTGAGCCTGGCATATTTCCTCAGTGCAAACTGCTTATTGGTGCTCATACTGACCTGAGCTGCACTCCTTGCTGCAGGCAGACCAGGAGCCATAGCTCCAGTAATATCCCTCCATTGAGCGTCCGTTCGGCAGATAATACTCATACTCCACTCCCTCATTGTCCTCTTGAGTGATTAGCTGTAGAGAAACAGACACTGGTGGTCATAGTGTTCTGTGGAAAATATGTCTCAAACAGGTGAAGGCAAGCAGCACGTTTTTGTTTACATTTTGCAGGCTCTCCTTCATTGCAGTGCCTCACTATGAAACATGCAGCTCATACATTTATTCAATTAAATTGCACTAGCCACTTCCAGTTTTGTTTTGATTAATTGTGAATTCTACTTCCAACATTAATTAACACACTCAAATCTAATAGGAATCCTTAAATGTGCTCTCACCTCTATCACTAGGGGCTCAGTGGTCGGGCCGCGGCCTGTGATTATCTCAGGAGTATTTTCCCCCTCGGCTCCTCTCTGGTAATACAGCACAGTGCCAGCAATAGGTGTGGAACGAGAGAAGTCGATCACCCAATGTCCGTTAAGGTAGTACTCACCACGCAGGTTTTTGATTGCTGTCAGAGGAAAAATGCAAGGATACAAAGGTCAATGATGCTGATGAATGGATTAGGATCTTACTCCCATACAGTGGCGTCTCGTTGAGGGAGGCACAAATGGGACGAGGATGATTTAATGTTAATAAAATTTAGAATTCATTTTAGTTCATGTCTTAGCCAATCACCATTGAGTGTTCACTTTAGCGCTGAGGAGTGTTGAGAAAAGAAACCTCACAGAGGAGCTTAGCCTCCCTTCTGGTACAGTATATCAACCAATCAACATAGAGAATTATGTGATATTAGTTTGAACATCTCCAGCTGCACTGATAATTTACGATGTACTTATGATGAGTAGTGATATTTAATGTTGAATCACCAAAAGATTTATCAAGCTGTCATTCAAACAGTATATATACACAAATTAAAAATAAAGAGTGAACACGTCTGAGCTGGATATAGGCTACAGCAGTCGTCTTAATTATACAGCACACCCGACTTTTAAGAAGGGATATTATTTTCTGGTTACACTTTATTTCGATAGTCCACTTTAGATATTCTACCATCTATAAGTAACTTTGTAACTACATGTCAACTACATATCAACTAAATTTGCAACTACATGTCTACTAACTCTCAGAGTACACTGTTATGGTAGGTTTAGGGTTAGTGTTAGGGGTAGGGGTAGGTTTAGGCTTAGTATAAGTTGACAATAAGTTGACAAAGAAAGTGTTAGAAGATATTAAGCAGACAGTCTACTAATACTCTGCTAACTGCTAGTTGACATGTAGTTGCAAAGTTACTTACTGCTTGTAGAGTGTCTAAAGTGGACTATCAAAATAAAGTGTTTCCTATTTTCTTTATGTTTTCTGACTAAAATCAACCAAAACACCATTTTAAAAAAAGTTAAGCAAATAATAATTATTATCAGTAGGGATCCATAAACCAATACAATTAGTGCCTCCTCTATTTTAAAACCCACGAGCCACCGCTGCTCACATACACTCACCAAGGTAATTACGCGTTGGTACTGTTTCCTTAATGCTGATTGTGGTCGCCCCAACAGGGATGATGAACATCTGATTGTAACCTGTAAGCAAGAGATAAAACGATTTTTTCAGGCACAGGAACATGCATCTAAAATGTAAATGTGGTTATATTTTGGGCGCATTTACCTTTGGGCAGGTTTCGCATTGAGAAATTGTTTTTGACTAGACTGCATGACTGTCCGTTTCCTCCACACTGTAGACAGGGATCCTCCTCCTGGAGCGAATCCAGCATGTTATCACAGCCGAGACGCTGTGAGCAGACAAAGAACAGACACAGTGCTGTAGTTCTCTAAACACCATACAAGTTCAAGGTAAAAGACTTCCTGTGGCTGCACGATTTAACAAAGATGCTGTTGTTCAACTCCACACTGAGAGATTCTTAACGTCCACTGAGAAACCTCAAACAGCCAATTAAAGGCTCTTAGAAAGCTCACTGTTTTCACTCTCTTCCTACTTTTAAAATGTCAACTTTAAAGCAATTGTGAATATGATAATTATTCTAAATAGACCTCATTAAAAAACCAAGAACAAATGACTAAATGTTAAAATGAATTCCAAGAATTTAAAGCTCTTAGGCACGCAAAATATTTACTAAACCACAGCAGGCAAGAAAGCACCTGCAGAAGGGATGTGCAAAACTGCATATTTCCATAATTGACCAGTGAGTTGGGTGGGATTTCTTGATAAGAGTCGGATTTAAAGGGTTGGATGACTGAAAAAGAAAATGATATCATAAATTTCTCACGCTTCATGTTTCATAACATTTGATGTGCTCTGTGTACATGTGCTGATTAAAGATTATATGTGTATCAGTGTTATTTTAGTATCACTAATAGACTATTATGTTTTATTTTAAGTGCTATTTTCTTAACTTTTGTTAAAGTTTCACCAATTTATTAATTTTTTTGTCATTTTTATTAATAATATTTACATTTTTCATCTCTTTATGAACCTTTTGAAGCATCAAAGTTTTGATTGTTTGGACTTTCAATGGCGGGACAGAAATCTCTCAGGTTTCTTTAAAAATGTCCTCTGTTTGTGTTCTGAAGATGAACCAGAGTCTGGGTCAGGGCTGGGAAGGTTACTTTTAAAAAGTATTTCATTACAGATAATACAAAATACATGCTTTAAAAAGTAGATTACTCAGGTTTAGTAACTTAATCTAAATACTTTTGAATACTTTGAAATACTTCAGCTTTGTAACACAAAGTAACATATTAACTTGATGTCTTGTTTTTATGCTTACTGACATCTACCACCCATAGGATTTGTGTTTTCTTTGCATTTTATTTTTAAGAACATCAATTTTCCACAGAATTTCTATGGACAACATTTTTTTTTTTTTTTATGAATAGGATTCTGTGCTGTTTCATGCTGCATTCCAAGCTTCAAAACAAATCCAGGCACACCAAACACATAATAAAAGTAGACAAAACAAGTTATACAATAGATTTGTTTAATGAATGGACCGAACTTTAAAGGGGGGGGGGGGTACAATAGTGTTTTGTGTATGCAAAGTTGTTCACAGTGTTAAAGAGATGGATTCTCATGCTAAACAAGGCCAAAGTAGTAAAATCATACTTCCGGGTTGCTACATGTTTCGGCTGGATTTTTTTGTTCATGGATCTAATGACGTAGACGATGGTGGAACTTCTTATATGAGCATTTCTCTCTGAAAAGCGCGTCTGCACACACACATTGACCAGAGTAGAGCGAGACCGTGCATGTCAACGTACTTCATCAGGAAATCGTTGTCAACGCTGCATGGGATATGTTCGAGAAGGTCTCCAAATAAGTGTCTTTTTGGATGTGAGTTATGGACAAATTATGGAGCACATGGCCTCCCGGCAAGGGGCAACCGAACGGGAGCTGGCCGCGCTCCGTATGGCTGCCGGTGCACGTACTCCGCTGCCTGACCCCCGTGTCCAGGCCACGCAGCTGCTGCCGAGGATGACATGCCACGATGACGTTACCACATACCTCCAGATCACCCGGGAGGTGTGGCCCAAGGTGGAGTGGGCCCGAATCATCGCCCCGCTGCTGACGGGAGAGGCCCAACGGGCTTATTTCACTCTTCCCCCAGAGCTCAACGAGTCTTACGAGGAGTTAAAAAAGGAAATCCTGGGCCAGATGCGGAGGTTCACCTAAACGGCCGCCCCTTCCTCGCTCTTCTGGACTCCGGCAATGTGGTCAGCCTCGTGAAGACAGTGGTGTTGCCCCCACGGCCTGAAGCCAAAACGAAGCTCTCCATCACCTGTGTGCACGGCGACACCAGGGACATCGTCGACGTGGTAATGCACTCAGAGACTGCGGAGGGTGCTACTGGAACTGCGCCGGGCTGGCCTGACTGCCAACCCCCAGAAGTGTCACCTGGCCCTCTCGGAAGCAAAGTATCTGTGGTACCAGGTGGGTCGCGGCCTGATCAGACCTCAGGAGAAGAAGGTGTTAGCAATCCTCTCCGCGCCGCGGCCCACCTCCAAGACGGAGGGCCTTTTTGGGGTTGGCAGGATATTACCGCTGCTTTATCCCTAACTTCTCCTCCTTAGCCTCTCTCCGTGGACCCCCGAGAAGGAGGCGGCGTTCCACCGGATAAAGGCAGCCCTCACAATGGAGCCGGTACTCTGAGCGACCGACTTTAACTGTCCCTTCCTGGTGCAGACGGACGCATCCGACACCAGGTCCACGACGGCGAGGAACACCTGGTGATCTAAATAAGCCGAAAGCTGACCCCCACGGAACAACGGTATGCTACGGTGGAGAGGGAGGCGCTGGCCGTCAAGTAGGCAGTCCTGGAGCTCAGATATTACCTCCTCGGCAGCCCCTTCACTCTCATTACAGATCACCCCCCCCCTGCAGTGGATGGCCCAGGCAAAGGAGACGAACGCGAGGGTGACACGGTGGTTCCTGGCGCTCCAGGACTTCAACTTCACCGTGCAACACTGAGCGAACGAACACAGAGGTGAGAGATGTCTCCAGGAGAGCCAGCTTATCCTAACTGTCTGTCTTGCTTTCAGAGAGCAGTGTGTGACCGCCAGCCCCACCGCACGCGGGAGAGCACAACGGACCCACACCGCCACAGCACACAGATCACAGAGGAAGCTGAGCACCCCACACCAGACCACCTCACCTCACCGCCTTCTGCCACACTATTTATTAATAAAATCCACCCTTCGGGGAACTCACCTGTACTTACTCGTCGTGTCTTTTTTCACCCCGCCATAATATATATATATATTATTTTTTTATAAAATGAGTTTAAGATAAATTATAAATGAAAATGTGTCCTTTTATTATTAGACAAAAGACAAAATGTTACATATTTCTCTGTTAAGTTGTTCAATAATAAAACTAACTTTACATTTTAAAACAAATCCTAAATCAAAATTTAAAAAAAAATCATACAATCAAAAGAAATTTTAATTTAAACACAAAATGTGTATGTGCCCTATTTTAAATCAGAGGAAACCATTTGAATTACTATATAAAAAAAAGTTAAATACATGTTACTTGGATTGTATAATAATGTTTTTTTTTTTAAGTAAAACAGAATAGTCCGATTTTAACTTTGTGAATGTGACGCAGATGTCACTCTCTGACAGCAGGTGGCACTAATGGAACAGCAGGTATTTAAAGGCTGCTGACCCTTTAAGACCAAGTGCACAGATCCAATATAATAATGCACAGGAGATGTCTTTCCCCACTGTATAAGTTCACTTAAGACATAACCGACTGTGTTTACCAGAATACTTGCAGCGACAATTATTTTGAGATAATTTTGTGTCTATGTTTTCATTTAGAAGCAAGGATACATGAAAGAGGAATCAATTCTTTTTAAGTGCATTCTCTGAAATGCTGCTCTCAGCGCGTGCTTTGAACGAGTGCGTGCAAGATCCGAATGTGCGCGAATAGTTTTAAATGTTTGAATCGGCAAGATTTAGAAACAAGTTCAAACGATCCGCTTCGATCTGTTTCTGGAGACTGGAAACATAGTTGCCCTGGGACGTCGGGCTAGCGATTTTGCATACCCTGCATCTCAGATCTATCCAGTTTGTGAACCATTGGTTTCCACACTTGGTTTCATTAAACAAAATAAAAAAGAGAGTATTTTGAAAGATTGACTCAAAAGAATCATCCGTTCACGAATCAGATCATGAGCTTGCATTACTGAGTCAAAGATGATCTATTATTAAACATTTCGAATGAATGAAAACTTCAAGTTAATCTGTAAAGGACAAAGAGCTATCGTTTGACTTTATACACTTTTATTTCATGCATGGTTCATATGGATCTGTTAACTGAATGCAAAGTGTGAGTTCTAGGAGAATTGATGTGTCGTGATGATGAGCATGTATCGCTCACTTGGAGTTGCTAATTGAACAGACAGCTGCACATAGTTTTTTTGTTTGTTTCAACAGAAAATCAGTCGTAGTGTTGGTTGAAATCCCCAAACTGTTTACTTAAATATTAAATTAATAAATGACATAAAAATACAAGTAATCACTGGTAATCTAAAATACTTTTCAGATGTAACTGTAATCTGATTACCCCTTATTTAAAATGTAATTATAACGAAATACAGCTACTCATAATTTGTATTTGTACAGCCCTGGTCTGGGTTTGGAACAACATTGAGTAAACGTTGACAGGATTTTCGAGTTGAGGTCTGCCAGAACCTGTTCTGAAATGTGTTCCTGTGGGCAGGGGATCTGTTACACAGCCAGTGTTTTGATAGCTTTAGCAGCAGAGCAGAAATAGGGAATGAAACTAGAACCCACTCAAAGAGAGTTCACCAAGAGTGGTTCTGTCTCCAAATTCATCTGCTTTGAAGAAGAAAGAAAATCTAAAGATAAATAAAATGTAAATACACTACTGGGCCTCAATTATCCACTAGCTGACTGACCGACCATCTGGATCATCATTGAAAAACTCGATGAGATTTATTCCACACTCAGGTAAGTTGTGCTAACCTTACAGAGCCCGTCCACACAGATGTCCTTTCCTCCGGGGTGGCAGCGTGTGCCGTCCACCACCGAAGACTTGTGCCGAAAGTAGAAGTTCTCTCCTCTGGGAATGCAGTTGAGCTCACAGGGGTTTTCTCCTGAACGGAAGAGAGAAGATACAGCATAACATTGGTACTGTCACCTGCACAGAACCTCTAGTATACCATGCTAAATATTTCATTTTGTGTTGAATCAGCCGAAGTGCAGTGCAGAATCACTTCCTGTCTGTACATACCACCATAGTACGGCAGCCATTTGTAGCGCTTTCCTTGGAAATCAGAGCCATCAAACTGAGAGCACTGCTCCTCTCTGAAATCCCTTGATCCCTCGGGACAGTCCTGATAAGGTTTGGGGTCCGAAGATTAATACTTTTATTCAGCAAGGATGCATCAAATGGATTAAAAGTGACAGTAAAAGCATTTATAAAATTGCAAGAAGTTTCAGTGTGGAATAAATGCTGTTCTGTGACACTGGAGACTGGAGAAATGGTGCTGAAAATTCAGCTTTACGTCACATGATTAAATTACAGTTTAATACATATTCACATAGAAAAAACAGCTGTTCTAAATTGCAATAGTTTTTTTTACAATATTACTTTTTTTTTTTTTACTGTATTTTTGATCAATAAAGTGCAGTCTTAGTGAGCTTCTTGCAAAAACGTTCATGACCACAAACTTTTGAATGATAATGTAGATATTAATAATGTCAAAGCAAAATACAATATACAATCAACTTTAGTATGGTACTAATGGATCAGATATCCAATTTCATTTCTAGCATGCACATGGGTCAGGTTTCCAGTGTGTACCTGGATATTACACGAGCGATAGGACTTCTCTGGACCCACACAGCTATGACCTCCATCAGTTCTGTGGAGGACACATGAACTAAAGGTAAGATTTTCACAAAATACACTATTGCAAGGTGATCTGGAAAACCATCTGGAAAACCAAGTTCATATTTGCAGCTGACAATGTTATTAACATTAAATACTGTCAACTCAGTGTTGTTGTGTAACGTTACTGTAGTGTAGCATGGTAACTAGCAATCTTTGCTATGCAAACGTGAAAGTAAAAAGTGTTCAATCATGCACGTATAAGACACAATTGAATGCAATTCCCATTTATTTGTATAGCACTTATCACAATACAACTAATTTAAATGCCTCTTAGAGCCCCCCCAAAAAGTTTGAAAACACCTTCAAATCAAGCGTCTCCTATTATAGACATGTCTAAGGATGCATACAAATGCACACCCTTGCTAAAGAAACACACCCACAAGTGTTCTCTGCTTATAGGTGTGTACCGAGACACAACACGTTCTGCACTACTTCATATGTTTACTCATCTGGTCCAAAGTCGTCATCCTGTTCTCCTGTCCTCATACAGCAGTAACATCATTAATGAACAGATACAGCTGCGTGGAGTTTCCAGTATTTCCAAATGTTATGTCAGCACATGACAGACAGTAATATTGCGACAGTAATAATTTGTGTGAGTCACCCGGCGAGACAAAAAGACACAGGAGTACACAGGTACGAACACTCGCACCAAGCTGGAAGAGAGATGTCTGAAAGTCCCAGAAACGTCGCCTCAGGGGAACATTCTAGTCTTGAGCGATAAGTGTGTTCAAAAGCTCAAATTACTCACATGTTCACTTGTAAAACTCAGTTTCTGGGAAGTTTTGACACACATGCACGTTTATGTTTCTCAAAGCATCGTGCATGCAAACAAAGACAGAAGAGATTCCAACTGGTAGAAGCCTACCTTTTCTTATGGGAAAGTATTATTTAACTTAATTTGGGCTGGGCAAATAATTTAAAGAGGAGTGGTACATTTATAGAAAATCTGCCTCCTTTTCATACTCGCCGTTCACTGAGTAAAATGCAAGACTAAACACGCAGACCAGATTCCAACACCCAGATTTATGACCGAAGCTCTCAATGTCAAGTCCCTATCACTGAAACTCACACTTATACAATGCACCACGGTCCTCTTAGAGTGCGTACTTGACCTTGACCTTGCATACTTGACTAGAAACATTGCAGATGATACACTTTTAAAAATAAAGGTTCCAAAAAGGGTTTGCAGTGATGCCATATGAGAACCATTTTTGGTTCCTCAAATAACCTTTCAGTGATCAGTTCTTAAAAGAACAATTTTTTTCTTAGTGTGAAGAAGATTTTTAAATTCTCACTATGAAGAACCAATGGAAAGCTTTCATGGATGGTAAAGGTTCTGCATGGAACAAAAAAATATTTCTACTTTTCACATTTTTAGTCTAGAGTGCTCAAACGATTAATCACCTCCGAAAATAAACGTTTTATTTACATAATACATCCATGTGTACTGTGTATATTTATGATATGGGTCTCATTCATGAAACACGAGCAGAACGCATTTTTGTGTAAATCGTGTGTAAAGTGGTTCTGGCGTAAATTTTCGGATTCATTAAAATGTTTGTATTCTCCAAATGTTAGTTATGACGAAATAAATCTACACCTGCTCCCAGCCACGCGTAAATAGTGCGTTTAACGTCTTAACGTTTTGCTCATTAATACGGCTGCATTTTAATTCATACTCGGGTACATATTTACACAGCATTTTGAAAAAAATATTATATATATAGTAATTAAATACGGTTTTTCTTTTCACTTCTGGGACTGTTCGATTAACAGATGAAACTCCATTAACAGCATATGTAATATGCTGTGAAGCTTCCTTTCTTTTTTAGGACCTGATATGCCACTATGTACGCTTGAAAATAAAACGTGCCGTTTTGAAAGAACTTCTGATAATAAAACTTCAATTTCTGCAGCTGAGAATTTTTTATTTTTCATTCGCTTTTGAGAAGACATGTTGAAATCCTTTGTTTGGTGTCATAATATGATGCCCATATATAGTTGTCAGTCGGGTTTAATAGGCGGGATTTATGGTAATTGAGAATGAGCTTTTAGGCGCGTCCCATTCACGACTGATTGGAATTCATTAACACACACACACATTTCACTATCACATCTGACGTTTACGAAGTTTTTGTGAATCAGGAAAAGAGTTTTCGGGAAGTTCTCTTTACGCGCAAATCACTCACATATTAACTCGTATATTTACGAATGTTTCATGAATGAGACCCAATAAAACTACACACAGTACACACACAAAACTTTTATCACGATTAATCGTTTTATGGCATACATTTTCACATTTAATTCACTTGCCGTTTCTTTGTAAAATTTACTAGCGATTTCTATACTAAAATAGTTTCTACATAATTTTTTTCAGTGTAGTTGCCAATACAGAACCTTTATATTTAAGAGTGTAAATAACATCTTAAGGACAGGAATAGAGAATAGGGTTTCTTTAACTGAACACCTGGAGGCCAGGCCTGTTTCTAAAAAGCTAAAGATGTAAACAAGGATGATGACTGGTGCTTTCAACCGTGGGCTCTTCTCCACACTGAATAATGACACAGCTGTCTTGACCTGCCTTGACTAGGTTCACGTCTCAGTTTACCGTCTTCTTTTAAACTGGATATTCTCCTTTCAGCTAGAGAAGAATAGCTCTCTCTCTTGTGCATTCAAAGCACTATTCAATATCTAGTGTTTTAGCTCTGACGGACCTCTTGACACCGGTTTCATCGCTGAACTAACTCAAGTGAACGTGATGACAGTCTGCCACTCACCGCTGGGTTACACATCGTCTGGTCCTCATCGTAACCCCACCGCCACAGCTGCGACTGCATTCACTGTACGGACCCCACTCATCCCAGAAATCACCCGTGGGTTGCTATAAACATGGTTAGCACATCATCAGTTTTTATCAAATCACATACTGTATGAAGATAGTTCAAGTCATGAGGAAATTATGTTTTCTGCCACATTACGATATACATCCTATAAGATTATCTGAAAAGAAAAAAAACCAAGGCAGGACTTGGTTCAGTGCAGCAGGTGCTGATTGGATGTTGAGATGTGGGCGTGGCTCTCGAAAGTGGAGGTGAGCTTGAAGGGGCGGAGTTTAAGATAATGATGAGAAAAGCAGTGATAAATGATTGGAGAAGAAATGCATATGATGTCACTGGAGATCAATCTGTCATTTTCACTGGAAGGTCCAGTAATGACACTACATCAAGCATTTGCCAAACACAAAGGGTGAATTTTCCTGTCATGCCGTCTGCAAGCTTTAATCACTCTGTGGTATTTTAAGATAACTGAAATATTGTGCTCCTATCAATTACAATTAATCTCTGGGATGCTTGATTTGGATTGGTCAATCTTGCTATTCTGTGTTCTTCAAATAATAATGCTAATCTGCCTTTCCACTATCCAGACAAGCGATTTTTTATTCATAGCTGCCATAAATGTTGCAAGTGTCACTCCACACCTTTTCTACTCGCGTGAAAAAAAAATCCAGCTCAATTAAATAATCATTTTATGTGTGTGTCCATTCACTGATTTGGCAAGTAGCTGTGTGATTATGTTGTTAATGTGATGAAGTACAACTGTAGTTTAAAACAACTGTGTGATGTGAAAAAAATGATAATACAAACATCGAGATAAGTGGAGCTTTAGTGCAGATCGCATTTGAGGATATTTGGAAACATCCAAACACTTAATCTGAAAGTCGGTGTGTAGTATTTCCTGAATGCAGCACTAATACTGTAACATTCACACAGTTATAAAGCTGCCATGAAATAAAAATTATATTTTCTAATCTTTTTTGTTATGTGTTAGCAATTCATCCATGTACATGTTTCATGTTTAAATTTTTATTTAACCTATGCAGCCAGGACTTCTGCATTAATTTAGTTAGATTAAACAACTGATGTATAGAAAGATGTACATTATAATAACCGAAGAAAAAGTCAATTTCATTGTGACTTAAGTGTGACTTAAGTGCTCAGATGTCTCCAAATAGAGCCACTTTTGTATTTTCTAAAATTCCTAAACGAACAGTTCTGTATTTCTGTACTATGTCTCAGAGTATATGAAACGTGGCTAGCTTTTAGATATAAATTGTAAAGCAGATGAGGTTTGTCCTCTCACACCATGTGTTGGGATGTTTTGTTTAACAGTTACATGTCTCTGTTTCAGATTTCCTAGTTTTCTACATTACATGATGATGTAAGTGTAATTTATTGACCGGAACTGTCATCTGTTACAGACTACTGAAATATTTCACTCACCATGAAAGCAGAGGCCAGTAACAGCTGTAGACAGGCCACAACCGACAGCATCCTGATGCTCGACGTCAATCCTGTCTGGATACAGCACACAGCACACATGCTTAAACCACAACACCTGCGCCACACAATATAACGTGTGCAGATGACACGTGGACAATATACCTGATGTCTTCTGCCAATTCAGTGTTCACACCCCCAACGTCCGTCCTGTGACAGACAAAGGTGTGTGTTAGATTTCTGTTCATTTGGCAATGCCCTGAGGCTGTGCATGCT
This sequence comes from Carassius auratus, assembly GCF_003368295.1. NCBI lineage: Eukaryota > Metazoa > Chordata > Actinopteri > Cypriniformes > Cyprinidae > Carassius > Carassius auratus. The sequence continues at coordinate 2,096,827 of NC_039259.1, forward strand.
CAAACAGACAAGACACATCACCTCGGCTCAAAACATGAATTATGAAGAAAAAAAAAACATTAGATTGGCAACGCAGGAACACATGCCAAACAGCCCCCGAAAAAGGGTACTAGAAATGTTACATTTGCAATTGTAGCCAAGCAAATCCAAACTTTCCATTATTTGGTAGCCTAGAATGGCCAATGCACAGCCCTGAACCAAACAAGAGATTTTAGCTGAGGAAAAGAAAACAGTGCATCATACACTGTCATTCGGAAGAAAAAAAAAGTTTGCACAGAAACAAATGTAATCGATATGTGCTCTTAAACTAACCCAAACATATTCAATATCCTCTGACTCCATTAACTCATAGTCTGAAGCTAAAAATCCAAGTACAAGATCATACACTGCACTTTCTGTAAAACAGACTTCAGAATTACTATAAAATTATAAATTATGTTTTTGAAGGGAAAAATTATTGTAATATGAAATCAGTGGATGCACTGATTGTTTTGACTGAACTGAAACAGGTTTTTTATGTTAGAGGCTAAGATTCAGTGCCATTACAATTCACTGGTGCTCACCAAGTGCCAAAACTGCAGATTTTGCATGAGCAACGACCTGTCAGTCTCAAATGGCCATATAAAATTATACTTCAGATAGATTAATTATTATTTAGTCCTCAGTTGTGTGACATTAGTTTCTCTTCCCATCATCCCATCTTTGTTTCTGAAGCTGCCTGAGGTTGCAGTGATCTGAGGGCACTGAGGTTTGTTTGCTGTGTGTGTGGCACTATTGTTTGAAGCAGATCAGCGTAACTGTGATTTGGGGCAGCCAACGGTGAACCGCTTCAGCTCAGTGATGTCAGTAGCCTATGCACTGGACTTCTGGGTAGTCAGGCAACACTCTCAGAAATCATGTTCAAACAGCCTGAAACAAGCTACTAAAGATCTTTAATATAGTAAATGACTGCTTTGCTGCTAGTCTGAGCATGCTTTTTCCTGCAAACGCCGACGCAAGTTGTGTTTTTCTGAACCGCAGGAGAACCTGTGTGGTTTCAGATTTTGTTCAGATGTGAAATACATTGTATACCTTTCATAAATTCATAGCGATGTGTGATGTAAACTTTACTTGTATATGTAATCTCTCCTATTAAAACACACCTAATAGTCATCGAAATGGACAAACAGCTAAAATATACTACGATCCAAAGACTAACAATTTAACAGCAGCAGCTTTGCTGTATGAAACTTTAATGTATCTAAAACTAATCATCATGTTGTTAAACATAATGTTGACTGAGAGACTATAGGTAATATTTGTACTTTTGAAAATTAATTTCACACCACTTTACACCTTTTTTACATTAAATGTGATAATACATGTTAAAGGATATTTTAAACTTATTTTGATTAATCTGAACTTGCTTTGTTTCAATTACATCAAATACTTTCTCACTGTTTACTTTCAGTTCAGTGTTTCTAAGTGTTTTCTCTTTTTTCCGTTTTAACCAATAATCCAGCCAGAGTGAAACAGGATTCCCACATCAATCCCCGACAGAGACTTTGATGAACTGCTCGTGTTTCAGCGAGAACCTTACAAACTCTCTTCTTTTCCTCACACAGAAACACACTGAAAGAGAAATGAACAATAGCTCGTAAACATATAACTCACTCTGTCTTGTTCCGGATGTCGAAAGCAAGCAGAATTGATGATTGCATCTCACGCGGAGGATCTGCTCTCTGAACTCTCTCTCTCTCTGAGGAGCGCGAGGGAAGACTGCGCTTAAATGTCCAGAGTGAGTCACACGCGCACACACACGCACGCGCGCGCACGCAGCACTGAGAATTTAAGAAGCATTCAATTCTAACGTTTTAATAGTGGGAAAACTCCCCTTACAAAAATAGCCTATAACAATCGTTTCCGCCAATTAACAATTGCCCAACCTTACAAATGCCACAGTACTGTTGTATAATTGTGATAATGTTTTGTCACGAATATCATAAATAATACTAATAATTAAACGAAACGATGGAAAAATGACGTTTGTTACAAATCCTATTTCATCAGAAACAACAAAGTGCAGATGAGTGTACGAATCTATAATTAAGATATTGATTTCACAGTGTTAACAGTTTCAGTGATTTTAATGGCAGTTTCTGAGAGTGATTGAACTCCAGACTGTCAGTGAAAATGATCTTTAATAATGTAAATGTTATTTGCTCTCTTTCTGAACAATGAAAGATTAGTAGCAATATTTATATCACATTAACTTTCAATGTTGAATTCAAATTTAATATAAAGTCATACATACATTTTATCTATATATCTAAATAAATACAGGCTCAGTATATATGACCCAAAGTAACTAGTAACTAACTACTTGAGTAGATTTTTTATCCGATACTCTTTTACTCTTACTCAAGTAACTATTCAGACTAGTACTTTTACTTTTACTTGAGTAAATATTTCTAGAAGTACTTACTTTTACTTGAGTACAGTTTTTGGGTACTCTACCCACCTCTGCTTGTTTGTCATTTTTATCCTGTCGTGAACCACTTGTTGTATTGGAAATAAGGTTTTTGCAGGGCTTTTAAATATATATAACTGACTATTTAATTTATTGATAGTGGTAATTCTAATTCATTAATAAAAGTTGGAAACCTTTTACAAAATTCCATCTCTGCATAAAATGTAACTAATGTCACTAATAATTAATTTCAGGATTTTGGGAAACATAAATTCCTGAACATGATGAATGATGGGATACACTAAGCCTGAGTCATTGTATTATTCACTTAAGCCATTCATTTAAAAACACTGAAGCTTTTGTGTGCTGCCTGAACATAAAATAACTATGTCAAATCAAAAATGGACAATATTTAGTGCACATTAATATTCTTGAGATGCACAATTAATCCCTACTTTAAACCCTAAATTAACCCACTTAACTCTCTTTTTTACATAAGAGTTTGCAGTTTAATACACTGCATCAAGAAGATGATTCCAAACAGAATTTAAGAATAGTTTTATAGATTATTTTATGTTTTATACTCTTTACTACAATTTACAGTTGTTGATTTTTGTAGGCAGAGTAAAAATACCCAGAGTAACTCAGTATTAACTAATGGTGTTTTGAACTGTTGTATAAAAGCAATATCGCACACTCACAATCAGCTATTGGTCTGAATATCAGCATGGTTTTATTCCTTAGGAAGAATAATCTCTGAAATCTGTATTAAATCATAGATTATTTGGAATAACTCACTCAAAAGTTGGTAATGCTGCTACAAAATGAAGCATTACACCTCGGTGTGCATACATTTTCAACAATGTCTGGAATCAATTATTCTGCTCTTTTTTTCTGTAATACATAACCAAAGATTTATATTTAAGCTCTATTTAAATAAAGATGGAGGTGATCTAATAAATAATGATAAATATTCTGTGTAATCAAGAGCTCAAAAGACATGCATTGGTCTGCTGAGGCAAAACAAGCTGTGCCCTCTAGCATCAGGAGCTGGTATTGACAGGATTTATCCACTCCTTACAGATAGATCATCTTCATCAGAGTGATGTCTGGCGGTCATCATACTGGTCATCTCATTTACACTCTCATTGACTCCAAGACAAACCACTGAGGCAAAAAAAAAAAAAAAGTATCCATGTATGTTTCCATCCTCAATAGTCCTGGACTCATAAGGAAGGGATTTGTATTTATTCTTTCACAGCACCTCACTCTAATTTTAAACATAATCCAGTGTTAAATGTAGTTGTGTAGCAACTTTACGGCCACTGGGAAACCACATTTCACATTTCAGGGTAATGTTTTATATTAAAGGACCTTCATCAGTTTTGTTGAAATGGCAATCAAAATTAAACATATATTAAACATTAAAATTAATTTGTTAAAATTTAAATAAATGTAAATACATGTTTATTTAATTAAATATATATATATATATATATATATATATATATATATATATATATATATATATCTATATCTATATATATATATATATATATATATATATATATAGATATATATATATATATATATAGGGAAATAACTTTTTCACAATGCTATATGAACTCAGTGAATTAAACTTCAGGTAAGCCGACTGAATCAGCAGAGAAGTACTATAGATATAATAACATTGCAGAATAATACATAACAACATTATATAGTGGTGACAGATAGCACCATACATTCAGGGTGCTATGCAACTGTTTTCCCCACAGTGCACTATAGCATAATTACTTATTTTGCCAGTTTTAAAATATTTAATGTATGGGAAATATTAAGGTATGGATCTTCTAAAAGATACAAGGATAAAATCACTGATTTTAATCTGGAATTATAATTTATACCAATATTTTGCAGATTTCTCATTCAAATTAGAAGGCATTTTAATGTGAAACCACTGCACCAATAGTGGACATTGCACTGAAGACAGTACCATTAATTTCCCAAACTGGATAGTTTCCTTGACTTTAAAGGATGTAGGGACTGGGAACAGGCTAATTGCTGGAACTGTTTTATCAGCTTTAGGTGAACTAACAGTGTACCCATTTTTCCCTTAAATAGCTGGCTTTGCATATTGTGACAGGAACCAAAAATGCATCATAGAGGCCTCTAATTTGAGTGATTAGGTCTGAGTGATTATAGATTGTGTAATGTTGAGGGAACAATATTTCAAGGTTAAAGTCTAAATTTAAATGCATTTTGTAAATCCATGCATACAGCAAAGCTTGATCTAGTCCTCTTTCTAAACCGATTACCTGGAAAAGGGTAGACTTGGATATAAACTTTGCAACTACATGGCACCAAAACCCATGTTGGCGCGATCTATAACCTAACCACCACCCTTTGGATTTAGTGTCCAAAAGAGTGAGAGAAACAGATTGCTTTAAAACTACTCATTCACATGTACAGTCGCCAGCAGGATTCAGCCATTTCCATTTGATCAGATAATCCTCTGTAGGTCAACCATGTTTACAGGCATTACATTAACCAGAGTGTGATTTTACTTTGTTCAATGACAGGGGTTCACTTCACAAAATGCTTTGTCATTGCCACAGTTTTACAACTACCTCATATTTCAAATACTGGGAGCTTAACGATTCTAGTAACGTTGCTTTGTCTCTTCTTCAACCATAATCTAGAATATTCTGTTAGCAAAAAATTGCAGATTGCCATTCTTTCGTTACACAGAAACCAAACATTTAAGGAGTGAACTAAGGTACATTTAAATCAACATCAGCATATTTTACATTGGACCACTCCTCGACCTAAAACACACCAGCAGGAGAACACAGTGTGTAATCATTAAATATGTTTCCAAGTCCATGTAGTTTCCTTCTCTTCTTTGTAACAAGTCTCTGTAATCAAAAATATTCCCAACATGTAGCTAGTGAACATTAGGTTGTCAGTCCGATTGTGGTTTCTCAAAGTTGTCGGCTGAGCTTCTGGGCTTGCCTTTCCTTTGCGTCAAAAGCATACTTGGTGTCCTGCAACTGCTCGATGATCTCCTTAGCCTCCTTCATGTCCTGGGCCAGCTGGTTGTACTTCTCAGCGAGCTCCTGGTTCTCCCTGCGGAGCTCCACCACCAGCTGGCTCAGCTCCTCGCTCTGCCGGCCACAGTGCTGCTTCAGCTGCTCCATCTCCACGAGGGTCACCTCCATGCGGTTCACCAGGCCTTCCAGTTTTTCCTTCGACATGGCGTCTAGTTGAAGTTGTAGGACTGGGTTGCAGAGTGTAAGAGTGAATGATAAGAGAGTGGCTGTGTCCTTGGTGGCAGTGGTGTGACTAAACTAATCACTAATGGCCTAATCCTTGAGCGCTGGCTTGTCTTGTATGTCATAGGACACTCCCTCACAGTTCTAGTAATCCCATTAGAAGAGCTATCCTTAGCCACATCTCCTGTAGTCTCGGTGGTCTAGATGCTCAAGACTCGCCTCCAGAGATTAGAGAGTCTTGTATGGCCTCAAGTAAACCAGCTTAATACCGTACCGGGAATTGAATGGACCTGGGGTAAACAGACTATCAAGAAAAGGTGTAACCAAATTTAGCTCTGCTTCCTCACACTGCCACAAATAAGTTTTAAAGACCAAACCGAACTGAACCCAACTTGACATTAGGTATTTTGGGTGGTTATTCATTAACCCAACTCAAAAGAGTCCATCCCCAATCTCTGTGATGTTTTGCCCTCTCAACTGATATCTTTCTATTTCATTTGCCATAACATTTTACACTGCATACCGTACATCTTTTTGGGAATGAAGCCCACAACCTTATCGCTACTACAATTGTGCTCTACTGCAGGGACGTGCGATGCTGGTTCTGGTGGTCCACTCTTGCACAGTTTAGCTACATTTCTAATCAAACACACCTGAAAAAACTATTCAAGATTGCTCAAAAATTCCAGGCAGGTGTGTTTGATTGGGGATGGAACCAAACTCTGCAGATTAGAACAACAACACTTCCAGGACTGAAGTTTCACAACCCCTTTGTCCAGTCCCTGAACAATGAACAGCACTCTCTTCCACCCTCAATACCCATGTCTGAAGTGCCCTTGAGCAAGGCACTGAACCCCCAGTTGGTCCCTGTGTGCTGGGTATATACTGCTCCAGGGGTGTGTTCACTTCTGACTGCTGTGTTTGTGCACTGTGATGGTTTAAATTCAGAGCACCAATTTTGAGCATGGGTCACCATACTTGGCAAATGTCATGACTTTCTCTTTCAAGAAAGTGGCATTTTAGAAGCAGGAATGGACACCTATAGGACCTCTAGAACAGTGGTTTTCAAACTTGTTCCAGGGGACCCACAGCTCTGCACATTTTGCATGTCTCCCTAAATTATACACCTGAATCCGAGGAACAGGATTAAAAACCACTCCTCCAGAAACCCATAGGAACATATATTGTAGTGGTGGTCAACATCGGACCTGGATAGCCACAGTCCTGCAGAGTTCGGTTCCAAACCTAATCAAACACACCTGGACAAGCTAATCAAGTTCTAATGCTGTGTTCCATTTAAACTTGGAAGCTGGAACCTTCGAGTTGGTAGTAGGAATTTTAAAGGCTATAATTACAGTCTTGTTCAAAATAATAGCAGTACAATGTGACTAACCAGAATAATCAAGGTTTTTAGTATATTTTTTATTGCTACGTGGCAAACAAGTTACCAGTAGGTTCAGTAGATTGTCAGAAAACAAACAAGACCCAGCATTCATGATATGCACGCTCTTAAGGCTGTGCAATTGGGCAATTAGTTGAAAGGGGTGTGTTCAAAAAAATAGCAGTGTCCACCTTTGACTGTACAAACTCAAAACTATTTTGTACAAACATTTTTTTTTTCTGGGATTTAGCAATCCTGTGAATCACTAAACTAATATTTAGTTGTATGACCACAGTTTTTTAAAACTGCTTGACATCTGTGTGGCATGGAGTCAACCAACTTGTGGCACCTCTCAGCTGTTATTCCACTCCATGATTCTTTAACAACATTCCACAATTCATTCACATTTCTTGGTTTTGCTTCAGAAACAGCATTTTTGATATCACCCCACAAGTTCTCAATTGGATTAAGGTCTGGAGATTGGGCTGGCCACTCCATAACATTAATTTTGTTGGTTTGGAACCAAGACTTTGCCCGTTTACTAGTGTGTTTTGGGTCATTGTCTTGTTGAAACAACCATTTCAAGGGCATGTCCTCTTCAGCATAGGGCAACATGACCTCTTCAAGTATTTTAACATATGCAAACTGATCCATGATCCCTGGTATGCGATAAATAGGCCCAACACCATAGTAGGAGAAACATGCCCATATCATGATGCTTGCACCTCCATGCTTCACTGTCTTCACTGTGTACTGTGGCTTGAATTCAGAGTTTGGGGGTCGTCTCACAAACTGCCTGTGGCCCTTGGACCCAAAAAGAACAATTTTACTCTCATCAGTCCACAAAATGTTCCTCCATTTCTCTTTAGGCCAGTTGATGTGTTCTTTGGCAAATTGTAACCTCTTCTGCACATGCCTTTTTTTTAACAGAGGGACTTTGCGGGGGATTCTTGAAAATAGATTAGCTTCACACAGACGTCTTCTAACTGTCACAGTACTTACAGGTAACTCCAGACTGTCTTTGATCATCCTGGAGGTGATCATTGGCTGAGCCTTTGCCATTCTGGTTATTCTTCTATCCATTTTGATGGTTGTCTTCCGTTTTCTTCCACGTCTCTCTGGTTTTGCTCTCCATTTTAAGGCATTGGAGATCATTTTAGCTGAACAGCCTATCATTTTTTGCACCTCTTTATAGGTTTTCCCCTCTCTAATCAACTTTTTAATCAAGGTACGCTGTTCTTCTGAACAATGTCTTGAACGACCCATTTTCCTCAGCTTTCAAATGCATGTTCAACAAGTGTTGGCTTCATCCTTAAATAGGGGCCACCTGATTCACACCTGTTTCTTCACAAAATTGATGATCTCAGTGATTGAATGCCACACTGCTATTTTTTTGAACACACCCCTTTCAACTAATTCAACTAATTGCCCAATTGCACAGCCTTAAGAGCGTGCATATCATGAATGCTGGGTCTCATTTGTTTTCTGAGAATCTACTGAACCTACTGGTAACTTGTTTGCCACGTAGCAATAAAAAATATACGAAAAACCTTGATTATTCTGGTTAGTCACATTGTACTGCTATTATTTTGAACAACACTGTACACTGTATACACAAACTTGATTATTTTTAAAAACATAGCTTTTTCTACACGGTTTGGCCATTCATCCACACGAAACCAAAGCCCCATGCTCTTTAAAGTTCATCCTAGCGTTCATTTGAGTTTTTATGTGGACAGAGATTTAAAAAAAACAAAACAAAAAAAAAAAAAGGTTAAACTCAGTTTATAAAAATAACTGTGTACAGTCTTGTTCAAAATAATAGCAGTACAATGTGACTAACCAGAATAATCAAGGTTTTTAGTATATTTTTTATTGCTAGGTGGCAAACAAGTTACCAGTAGGTTCAGTAGATTCTCAGAAAACAAACAAGACCCAGCATTCATGATATGCACGCTCTTAAGGCTGTGCAATTGGGCAATTAGTTGAAAGGGGTGTGTTCAAAAAAATAGCAGTGTCTACCTTTGACTGTACAAACTCAAAACTATTTTGTACAAACATTTTTTTTTTCTGGGATTTAGCAATCCTGTGAATCACTAAACTAATATTTAGTTGTATGACCACAGTTTTTTAAAACTGCTTGACATCTGTGTGGCATGGAGTCAACCAACTTGTGGCACCTCTCAGCTGTTATTCCACTCCATCATTCTTTAACAACATTCCACAATTCATTCACATTTCTTGGTTTTGCTTCAGAAACAGCATTTTTGATATCACCCCACAAGTTCTCAATTGGATTAAGGTCTGGAGATTGGGCTGGCCACTCCATAACATTAATTTTGTTGGTTTGGAACCAAGACTTTGCCCGTTTACTAGTGTGTTTTGGGTCATTGTCTTGTTGAAACAACCATTTCAAGGGCATGTCCTCTTCAGCATAGGGCAACATGACCTCTTCAAGTATTTTAACATATGCAAACTGATCCATGATCCCTGGTATGCGATAAATAGGCCCAACACCATAGTAGGAGAAACATGCCCATATCATGATGCTTGCACCTCCATGCTTCACTGTCTTCACTGTGTACTGTGGCTTGAATTCAGAGTTTGGGGGTCGTCTCACAAACTGCCTGTGGCCCTTGGACCCAAAAAGAACAATTTTACTCTCATCAGTCCACAAAATGTTCCTCCATTTCTCTTTAGGCCAGTTGATGTGTTCTTTGGCAAATTGTAACCTCTTCTGCACATGCCTTTTTTTTAACAGAGGGACTTTGCGGGGGATTCTTGAAAATAGATTAGCTTCACACAGACGTCTTCTAACTGTCACAGTACTTACAGGTAACTCCAGACTGTCTTTGATCATCCTGGAGGTGATCATTGGCTGAGCCTTTGCCATTCTGGTTATTCTTCTATCCATTTTGATGGTTGTCTTCCGTTTTCTTCCACGTCTCTCTGGTTTTGCTCTCCATTTTAAGGCATTGGAGATCATTTTAGCTGAACAGCCTATCATTTTTTGCACCTCTTTATAGGTTTTCCCCTCTCTAATCAACTTTTTAATCAAAGTACGCTGTTCTTCTGAACAATGTCTTGAACGACCCATTTTCCTCAGCTTTCAAATGCATGTTCAACAAGTGTTGGCTTCATCCTTAAATAGGGGCCACCTGATTCACACCTGTTTCTTCACAAAATTGATGACCTCAGTGATTGAATGCCACACTGCTATTTTTTTGAACACACCCCTTTCAACTAATTCAACTAATTGCCCAATTGCACAGCCTTAAGAGCGTGCATATCATGAATGCTGGGTCTCATTTGTTTTCTGAGAATCTACTGAACCTACTGGTAACTTGTTTGCCACGTAGCAATAAAAAAATATACGAAAAACCTTGATTATTCTGGTTAGTCACATTGTACTGCTATTATTTTGAACAAGACTGTACGTGTGGACATGGCCTTAGTGTGTTTTCATTTTAAAATGCATAACTTTTTTTACATTTACTCCTGTCATTTACACTACTCCGGCATTTTCAACCCTCGAAAATTACGACTTTTTAAAATGCTGCAGACCAAATTTATTTTGAAAACTTGTTGCATTTCAGTGTAAACGGAGCAAAACAGAGACTTCTAAAATGATGGTATGGCTGCCCACATTTACTCTGCATATCCTTGATGACCGTATAAACAATAGCATCATGATCATTGTGCCCAAAGATATGAATAGGTGGATGCTCCATTCGACCGCTCAAAGCATGTTAAGGCGCCCACCATCTATATAACAGGCCATCTACCTACATTTCTATGGTGGTATCTGCATGAATGGTTATGTGACATGAGTTTTCTCTTGTGAAGTGTAGACAGAGATTGTTTCTGAGATACAGTGAAAACCCCTTTTAAAATGAAAACGCACAAGAGTAAACAGGGCCTAAGTGGAACGCACTCCCAAGTTGGAGTTCTGACTCGAAATCCCTGAGAAATCACTGAAACTTCAGAATCCAATAAGGCCGTTCAGTGTATCAAAAGAAGAGAAACAGTGTTAACATATTGTTTACTAGAACTCATGTTTGTCCAAGTCTCAATAAACTTAATAAGTGGTGCACACAGTACTATCCAACCTTAATTTGTGGACAGGATACTTTGGCGTAATCTGTGCAAAATACCACTTTTTATGTGTTTTTAATCGACTGGTTTAACGACGGAATCATCCATCACTTAGGTGTGATGTCATTCCCAGCTCCAACATCCAATTTCCGAGGTAAATGTAATGCAGCAAAAGGGTTACTAGAATTTGACCGGCAGGTTAGTTCTTATGAAGGTTGGAGCAAAACTCGAGACGATGTTGGTGACCCTTGATATATGGCTTAGGTCAGGGCTCTTCAACTCCAACCCAGTTAAGCTTAGCTTTAACCCTAACAAATGGACTGGAATCAGCTAATATAGAGCTGGGTTTGACTTCATTTGAAACTGCACAGGCCGACTGGCATCTGCTTTGAAGCAGTGCATGCAAGTTAGAAATTTTCCCTGACTTGACTTTGTACAACATCACGTCACTGTTGCGTGTGCTATCAAAATTCACAGGATGGATTAACCAATGACAAAGATCATGTGTTTTGTTTTTATTCCGACACCTTCAGGGGCCTGTACCATGAAGCTGGATTAGTTGGCTAGCCAGGTAAGTTTCAGTTTAGTTTGCAGACTTTGCACCAATCCGGGGTTTTAGGTACCATGTAAGTGGCTTGGCTTTTAGCTGCATTTGAGAAGTTTGGTTTTGTCAACTCAAAACTAATCCTGTAACTCTGAATTTGTTCAGCTACCATCATGGTACAGGCCCCAGTTCTACTAAAGCTCACAAAATCTGATCTTTTAATAGTACAAATATTAGAGTAATCCTAATGCTATAATATTAAATGTATTTAAAAACAAATGGTTAAAATATAGAAACTACTTTACTTGTATTTAAAAAGTATAGCCTTTTCTTTTTTTTTTTTTCTTTTTTTTTGTAATTTTTTATTTTCAATTTTCAAGGGGAAATACAGAAAGCAAACCTTCAATATATTCCTAAATCAAAGACACTTGAAAGTTTATGCAATTACATATAAATCAAAACAGTAATAATAATAATGAAAAATAAACATATACCTATACTGTACATCCATACTCATATACACATAAAAACAATTATCAATATAGTGTATCTTCTCTCAGGCCTGGAAAGAAGTTTTTACAAGTGTCACCAGTGCTTTGTTTCCTCCTCTTAACAATAACTATATACAATAAAACATGGGGAGCTATTACTTACAGAAGATTCCAAAAATTGCCATATTCCAATATTGAAAAAAAAAAAAAAAAAAAAAAAAAAAAAAAAAAAAAATGAACCTTTCAAAAGAGGTCTGGGCGTACTGGTTTAATGTAGTCAATCCATTTACTCCATATTTGTAGGAAGTCTTCCCTTAATGCTCTTAAGGAGAAAGATAATTTTTCCATCACATGTATATTATGTGTTATATCAATCCACTCCTTCACCGTGGGTGACTCTGGTTTTAACCATTTTCTGGTAATTACTTTTTTACTAGCTGCTAAGAGAATTAATAATAACTTCTTATCATTTCTGTTCCACCTCTCTGGGGGGATATTACCCAAGTATAAAAATTCACAGGTATAGTCAATCTCTACCCCAAAGACAGCCGTCAGAGCTCCTTTAATCTCATGCCAGTATTGATTCAATTTCTGACACCCCCAAAAAATGTGATAATGGTTCGCTTCCATTTCCCCACATGATCTCCAGCAGCTAGTACCCTTCCCTTGATGTTTTTTCTGTGATGGTGTAGTGAAAAACCTGATAACGTTTTTCCAACAGAATTCTCTCCATGTGGCGGAACTTGTGGATTGCCACTGTGCTCTACAAATTCTGCCCCAGTCTTCATTTGAAATATTTAAGTCTCCTTCCCTTATCCACTTATCCCTTATATACAGAGTATTTTCAGGTACATTTTGGAAAAAACCCTTATACAACTTTGAAATGATCTTATTACATGGCTGAGCCTTGGATACTGCTAGGAAAACCTTTATTATTCCTGACTCAGCCCCTGACAGTACTCCTGGTTTAATTTTACTTTCTAAATAATCCCTCACTTGAAGATATCTATAAAAGTCACTTTGGTTAAGCCCAAATTTTTCCTTTAGTGAATCAAAGCTTTGGATTTTACCCTTGTCAAAAAAAGTGTAGTAATTTGAGATTCCTAATTTAGCCCAAATACGAAATCGATTATCTATTCTGTTTGGAAAGAAATCAGTATCAAAGGCACACCATCTTAATATTCTTGATACTTCATTCAAACCCCCTATTTTCATTGTCCGGTGCCAAATTTGAAATGATACATTGATCAATGGGTTTGTTTCCTTATTAATTCTAGTTCTTAGCTTGTTGTCAGCAATGAGGGCAGATAACGGGGACTCTTCCATCATCCCTCGCTCTATTTCAATCCATTTAGCTAAATATACCGAACTACTCCAACAGACTAATGGCCTTAATTGGGCCGCATAATAGTAGTATTGTAGGCATGGAAGATTTAACCCACCGTTTTCTTTGCTTAACTGTAGCGTTTTAAATCTTATTCTGGGTTTTTTACCCTGCCATAAAAACCTAGATATTAATTTATTCCATTCCAGAAATTGTTGGTTCGGAATTTCCACCGGAAGTGACTGATAGAGATATAATAATTTTGGTAGAATAATCATTCGCACTGAATCAACTCTAGAACTTAGGCTAAATATGGGGATAAGATTCCAACGTATTAGATCAGATTTTATTTTCTTAATCAAAGGACCATAGTTTAAGTGAAATAGATCTGAATAGTCTCTCGATATGTTTACTCCTAAGTAATTAATTGATTTAGTATCCCATTTTAAATTATATTTATCTTTAATTTGTCTAGGTGGATCATAATTTAGTGTTAGTACCTGGGTTTTGGAAACATTGAGTTTATAACCCGATATAGCTTCATACCCCTTGAGAAAGTTAAATAGTGTAGGAAGGGACTTTGTGGGTTGGCTCATATATAACAATATATCGTCCGCAAAGAGAGCTAATTTATGCTCTCCCGACTCAATTTCTACCCCTTTAATTGAATGGTTCTGCCTAATCCATTGGCTCAATGGTTCAATAAATAGGGCAAATAAAAGTGGAGAGATGGGGCATCCCTGTCTTGTGCCTCGCTCTAATTGAAATGGATCAGATAAATCCCCATTGATTTTAATCCTTGCGCAAGGTTTGTCATACAATGTCTTAATTATTTCAGTAAAGTTATTGTGAAATCTAAATTTTGTTAATACTTTATATAAAAAGTTCCATCTTACAGAGTCGAAGGCTTTCTCCGCATCTAAACTCACTAGAGCAGCTTCCACTTTGTGATTTGAAACGTGTCTGAGAACATGCAGGGTCCTTCTAATGTTATCAGATGCTTGCCTTTTACAGATGAAGCCTGTTTGATCCAAATTAATGAAATCTGGGAGAATGTTTTCTAGTCTTCGTGCCAAAATAGAGGTAAATAATTTATAATCAACATTTAAAACACTAATAGGCCGATAATTTCCACACTCCGATTTATCTTTTCCCTCTTTAGAGATGACAGAAATGATTGCTTCTCTCCATGAAGGTAAAATTTCCCTTTTCTGTACTACCCAATTGAATGCCTTTAGTAGAGACGGGGCCAGTTGATCAAACATGGTTTTATACCATTCTGCATTATAGCCATCCGCCCCTGGGGATTTGCCTGTCTTTAGTCTAGTCACGGCTACTTTTAGCTCTTCCAAAGTAATTTCTGCTAACAAAAATCTATTTTGCTCTTCTGACACTTTAGGCAAATCTATTGAAGCTAAAAATGCATCTATCTGCAAATCATTATTAATTTTAGGCTGTGAGTAGAGAGCTTTATAAAAAGTTTCAAAAGTCTGCTGTATTTGCTCCAATTTACAATAAATTTCCCCTGTTTGAGTATTCTTTATTTTATTGATTGTTCTTTCTGCTTGTTGCTTTCTTAGTCTGTAAGATAACAATTTTAATGACTTCCCCCCAGTTTCATAGTATCTTTGCTTTAAGAATATAAGTTTATTCTGTAATTCTT
The DNA here is from genome assembly GCF_003368295.1 of Carassius auratus. NCBI lineage: Eukaryota > Metazoa > Chordata > Actinopteri > Cypriniformes > Cyprinidae > Carassius > Carassius auratus. Next base: position 2,112,046 of record NC_039259.1, read on the forward strand.
TAGAATATATATCATCTATTTCTCTAACTATTTTCTTAATATCTTGCTTCACCTTATGATTCATTGTAGCCCTATGTTCAGCCTGCAATCTTTTCAATTTAATTTCAAGTTCCTGCATTTTCTGCCTTCTAAGTTTCTTTAAATGAGATGTGATGGCTATTATCTTGCCCCTTATTACCGCCTTTAGTGCATCCCAAAGCATTGATGGTGACACCTCCCCATTATCGTTTATTTCCAAATATGATCTAATCTCGTTTTCTAAATTTAATTTGGTTTGGGAGTTGTTTAAAATATCAGAATTCATTCTCCAAACTGTGGATCTAGGTTTCCTTTCTAAACACATCGACATGTAAATGGGACTATGATCAGAAATATCTATGGTACCTAATTCGCAGTGGTGGACCAAATGAAGATCCTTTTTAAAAGTAAAGAAGTAATCTATTCTAGAATATGTCATATGAGGATGAGAATAGTGAGAATAGTCACGAGTTTTTGGATTCAGTTCCCTCCACACATCTACTATACCTATCTCTTTTAACATGCCATTCACCTTTTTAATCAGTGGTTTTAATTCCATAGTATTTCTAGAGCAATCCAGACCCGGGTTTAGGCGAAAGTTAAAGTCACCTCCACATATTAAAATTCCTTGGACTTTAGTAACTATTAAATCAAACACTTCACGATAGAAATTCCACTCTGAACTTGGAGGGGCATAGACATTCAAAAAACTTACTAACCTTCCCTCTATTTTACCTGTTATCAGTACAAATCTTCCTTCCTTATCTCTCATTTCTGAAATATGTTCATAGTTCAGTTTTTTAGATATGAGTATGGCCACTCCTCTTTTTCGTACTGATTTATAGGATGCAAAATATACCTCTTTAAAGCCCATTTTGATTAACTTAAGATGTTCAACATCATTTAAATGAGTTTCCTGTAAAAACACTACCTCCGCTCTTGCCTTCTTTAGTTTGGAGAAAATCTTTCCTCTCTTAACAGGATTGAGTACGCCGTTGACATTAAAAGAAACAATTTTCATGGAATAGTAGTGGCAAAGTGTATCTTAACATACAGCATCCCCTTTGATAGAACTAACGTAAACTGAAACAAATTAACAAAACCAAAAACTAAATTCTTAATTAACCATAGATAAGAAACAAAGTGAACTTCCATAATTGAAGTCGTTACCTCGACTTCTGACGAGCCATCACTAGTAGGCTGCAAGGGAAAGCCCCTCTTCATAGACTTGTAGAAGGGGCCCTTGTAGATAGCAGATTCGATTAAAGTCATTTGAGCTAATACTGCATGTCCCGAATATTCAAAACTGCGCTAAATTGACTAGGTTGTAAAAAAAAAAAAAAAAAAAAAAAAAATTCTCAAAATGCCGGCTCCCCATCTCTCTTTCCTCTTGATAAGCTATAAAAAAGCCGGGAATCCTGACCGGGCAGAGATTATCGAGATTAGGAACTCGCGTCTTTTCTTCGGAAAGTCTGCAACTTCTCCCTGAATGTTGGGCCTCTCCTCTGTTGAAGATCGCGGATACCCTTGCTTCGGCCGCCTCTCTGCCAGGTCATCCGTTGGATCTGTTCCATCAGGGTGCCCGGTTGACTGATAGGCTGCACTGGAAGTCCTCGCTTTGCCATATCTTGCGTTGCTTCCTCCACTGTGTTATATGTTTTCGTTCCATCCTCATACATCACCATCAAACGAGCGGGAAACAGAGTTCTAAATTTCACTCCACTGTCCTTCAGGATTTTGCGTATCTCTGCGTACTCTCTACGCATCTGGAGTACTTGAGGAGCGTAATCGTTGTCAAGGTTAATCTGCTTTCCCTGCCAGGAAAATCCTCTCATTTGCCATGCCTGACGAACGATCTGTTCTTTCATTGTAAAACTTAGGAATTTAACCACAATTGATCGCGGTTGTGCGTCTGCTGGCGGCTGCTTTCCGAGCGATCTGTGGGCTCGTTCAATCTGAAACGGTGCGTCCCCTGGTAAATTTAAGTTTTCTCTCAGGAGTTTTTCCAGAAACACAGTCATTGTCGGAGAATCCTTTTCGGCACCTTCCGGCACGCCATATATTCTAACGTTATTACGTCTTGAACGACGCTCTATGTCCACGAGTTTCTCTTCCATTTTGCTGTGCATCTTCAGCATGGCAGTGAGTACCTCTTCCGCATTTTGAATCCTTTCTTCAGCCGTCACAATTCGGCCTTCCGCCTCTTTTAGTCTAGCATTGGTATTCGAAATTTCTGCTTTAATGTCCTCGAGCTGGGTTTTATTATCTCGACGAAAATCTCTTAACTCCCTAAGAATGAGGCTCAGGTCGACGGTCTCTGCGGCGGGTATCACTGGGTCTTCCTCGTGGCTGCTTATCTGTGTGCTGGGAGGTGAGGGCGCGGGGTTGTCGTCGTATATCTCTGTAGATTTTGATACTTTCTTCGTTTTACACCTAGTTTCCATCTTACTCCCTTTGTATTCTTACGTTATATATTACTTAAATCGTGATTTAAAGAGTATAGGGAGCTTTCTAGACTATTTTATTCGGGAGCACCAGCTCTATGCTGCCATCTTGACGATGTCCAACCCGGAAGTCCCGCCTTTTCTTTATTATTGTAAACAGGCTTTGGATTAAGCAGTATATGAAGAACTGTAGAAAAATTGTTGCTACATGAGCTTGTCTGAAATGTGTTTATTTGAAGAATACTCAATCTAATCCATTTCATCTGTTTATAAAGTATGCAACATTAGCATAACTACAGGAAGCAGAAAGTGTCCAAATTTAAGTCTCCGTTTCAACTCCACCCAGCAGTTGGCAAATCCCACAGATTAGATAAATCCAACCACAACCAAAGTGTTGAGAACTACTTGCAAAATACAGACCATTGGGTCAACTGGGAAGTCTGCAAGACACTGGCCCTCCAGGCCCAGAGTTGAAGAGCCTTGTCTTTGGTCCTTCCTTCAATGCAAATCTTTATTTTTTTTTATTTTTTTTTTGCCATGTTCTAGAGCTTTAAAAACAGCTTGAGCAATAGTATTAGTGATGTGCCAGTGCCTGTTGTGATTTTGTGGAAATCTGTTGATTACACCTGTGGCATAACAAGATCATTGCAGACTTCAGGCGAGACGCTGAGGTGGAATGTGAAGGCTCAGCTTGATGCTAATCACCAAGGTACAATCACAAAAGAGAACCATGGCCATCCCAGGATGCCGTGCCAAGCTGGCCCCATGGAAACTGCTACTACCTCTAGAGATTCAGGCAACGTGCCAAATACAAAGGGTCAGAGACTTGGATGAGGTTCGGCAGTCCTGCAACACTGTGGAATTTCTCAAATGTTCCCACCATTTTCAGGCCTTTAACATTAGCAAGACGGAACAATAGGTCAAGACAATGAACCCCAAAGTAATGTGACTTGACTGTTCCCTAATGTCCTCAAGAGTTGGCCAGTCCACCTGAAGGTTAACTCATTTGCCATTCTTAATTATGACAACCCTGATTATAAAACAGTTTGGACCCCATTTACATATTAAGAGTATCTTCTTGTGATCAGATCAATGACATGATTGTGAATACCAGGTGTACTTAAGGCGGAAAAAAAACAACAAAAAAAGATATTTCAATGTGAAATGATTTGATGGAGACTGAAATTTGCTCAAATGAGCAATCCTTTTATTTGTGAATCTTTCAGTTTAGGTACAAAACATTTGCATTTTCTTGAAATGACAAAAGGTGTGGATACTATTAAAGTAAAAGTCATTCAATCATCCATTTTGCTGGTTAAAAAAAAAAAAAAAGAGAAACAAAACAACAAAATTAACTAACAAACAAACAATTCTCCTGACATCCTGTCCAAAATCGAATACATTCCAAAATAACGCGCTCACACTTTTCAGGAGAGCAAAACAGTAGCTTGGATCAGCACTTGATTTAATGCTAGAGTCGTCTCAAATATGGTCAAATGGCTGGTGTTAAAAATGAAAACTCGAAGCATCACAGGCACCCTCAGAAGACCAACAAAAGTGATCAGTACCGGCCTCTGTGCGCGCAGACGTATCATTCAGAGAGCTTTGGGTTAACGCTCACTATATCAGAGCTGGAATTAATGTAATGCCTAGAAAATGCATCCAAGATCTGGTGGACAAAGCAAGCTCTGGTCCCATTCTATACAACAGAGTTCATCAAACTTTGAATTAAGTTTGAATGTCAATCATTTTCATCCATTCGTACATGTAAGATGGTTTGTATTTTCTCCAAACAAACAAATGTTCGACGTATCGCCCGAAGATGTTGCCATATCAGGATATTAGGATCAGGTCAGTCACTGGAGAGGCACTGTGATTAATAGAGTCATTCAATGGCAAAAACAGCCAATCCAGTCATGTGTCCAGAGGAAGATGAGAGGTGTGCTAGTCTACAGGGTTCACGGTCCCTGCAAGAGGATTCTGGGAATTAGCTGTAAAGTGGAGTGCATGACGAGTGACCTCTCCTCTGTGTTAAATGTAGAACTGATGAACAGCCAGCTGATCCATGAACGGCCGCACGAGGTTATCAGTGGCAAAGTAAAAGACCAGGCCGAAGGTTATGGAGATGGGGAGAGCTGGAAGGGCCTTTTTGAAGATGGCCAGAAGGAGCAAAGTTAGACATAAACCCTGAGGAGGAAGAAATATCAGACTATTGTGAATGCTGACAAAACACGTAATAAAAGGGGACAGGATATACACTTGCTTAGACTAGTAGTCTAATTGGGAACGATTCATCTGTGCACATTACTGCAAAAAGTGTGTGGTCATAATCTTTCATACAAATATAATAAACAGCTTCACTTTTGAAATGACTTTAGCTTTTCAGGTGACGTCACCACTTCACACAATCCAATCCATTCTGATGAATAAGAGCTCAGTGAACATCTTTAAATGGGTTCATGGTGACTTTAAGCCAGATACTATGTGTGAAATGTGTAAAAATGTTAACTTATCCATATGACCATACCTTCCCCAGTAAATACATTACAGTCCATTCAGATTAAAGCTCTGTATTACAAGTTTCATGTAATTTTAAGTTTAAATATGCAAATTAGACCTCATCTATCTACATATGCACTACCTTGCATACATTTCCAGAACCAGGGTTTTATTTTCGGGTTTAATTTCGTTGATATATCAGAGCTTTTTACAAAGGGGATTTTGAAAGGATCTTTAAATCACCCCATAAATAAATAAATAAATAAATAAATAAATATAGTGAACAAAGAATTTTTTTTTCTTCTGAATATTTAATGAAGTATATGGTTTCAGAAAAAAACTTTTATATATATTTTTATCTGAAATCTAAAGATGCAAATAGGTAAAATATATCAGAAACAAACACTTAAATGTGTATTTTGGGTGTTTGCTTTTCATTAGACTGAAAAAAGTCTCAAATCTAGAAGCAAAATTGACCAGTGCATGAGAAAACAATGGATTTGCCCGAAGTATCCGAACACTTTTTGGGGCCTTTATACATGTCTGTAGAATAATACCTGAATTACGCCTGATTTAGCAAGCTGTACGAATTTGTTTGAGATACTTACGATAAGAATGGCCACAAAGCAGGCTAGCGTCGTGTTCCAGTCACCGCTGGCTGTGGCTGATGCTTTACCCACCAGCATACTGTAAAAGATGAAGTCTCCCAAACCCAGCTTCACACCCCCTGAAACACAGCATGAGCATGAAATCCTGCTCAATGGGGTTACAACAGCAAGTGTGTGTGTCTGTGTGTGACCTTGGACCACAAAACCAGTCATAAGGTAAAATTTTATGAAATGTATTTATTATTTAAAAGAGACATAAATGAGCTTTGCATTGATGTATGGTTTGTTAGGATAGGAATCTGATGGTGCAAAAAAATAAAAATCTAAATTGTCTATGCATATTAAGTTTTGATAAATTAAATGGAAATATTTAGGAAATGTAAAAAATATCTTCAAGGAACATGATCTTTACTTAAAGGTGCCATATGCAAAAATTGAGGTAAAAATATCCATAACATGACGTACACGCATTAAAAGAATGAGAAGAAATAAGAGCGATGATGTCATTAAAAAAATGTCAAGTTATAGTGCTGCAGAGATATCAACCTTAATTAGCATTAGCATTACTAGCCCCGGCCCAACACATGTCGTAATACCAGTTTCGGCCACGGGAGACGGTATGCGGGCAACATAACCACCAGCCAACCTGCAATACACGAATAACTCGCACGGCTTGTGGGCGTGTACTTGAACCTGATGTTAATCGTGTGGAAAGTACAGCCCACTACTTTCATTGAAAGTTCATTGAGCATTTCAGTTCAGGGAAGAGAGCGCCACCCGCTACAGGGAAACAACCGCGCTCGGAATCACAAATCAAATTAACATCTACACTGCTTTTAATCGCTGGAGACAACTGATGGACCTGAAAGAAATGAGGTTCCACTCCGAACTTGCAACATTTATTTTGGATTGGTAAGTAAGATGCTGTTAGTATTTCGCTAGAAGTTTGTTTTATATGTTTGTGTATTTGTTTTTGGGAAGTTATAACATAGAAATGTATCGAAGGCTGTTCGATAAACGTGCTAATGTTAACGATGGCTAACCGTAGCTGCGTTTGATAATTAGCTAGCTATAACTTAACGTTACCCATTTATTATATCATAACTAACCTGCTCTGTCTAGTCTGTTGGTCTCTGTGTCCTCTTTGCTTCGTGTTTTTTCTGTGCGTGAAAAAATTGATGTGTGGCGTGAAAGCGTGTGAAAAGAGTCAATTGCATGTGTCTCACGGTGAATGCTTGAGAGTTGGCACATAGAGGACAGGTTGATTATTGCTGTTTAGCTTTTGAATTAATCTATGATGTGTCCCTGTTTGCCTACAGGGACATAAAAAATAAATTAAAGTGATACGTGGACCAAGGTGTCTGAGATTGTTCATTTTAAGTAAAGGATCATAATATTTCGTCCACAACAATATTTAATGAGGTTATTACTCCTTGTGGTTAGTCTGCACGAGATCAACAAGCTTGTTTGCTTTGCGGGCGCTTTAAATACAAAATAAGCATTCGATCTACGTTAGAGCATCTGAGCGCTCACAAATCTTTCTGCAGCGTCGTGAGCAGAGCGGCAAGAGCGATTTTTGACGCTCTAGACGCCGGTGGTGTGAACGCACAGTTAGGCTTCAGCTATGGCTGTAGTGTTGTTGTGAAAGTAGGGGCGGAGCATAGAGACTATGCCGTTTCTCGTTTGTTACTCTAGAGTAGACCAATTCACGTTATTGAGGCATACTGCCCCCATCTGGTATGGAATGTGGAGTATGATTTGTTTTTTTTTGCCAAATATTACAGATGGCACCTTTAATATCCTAATGATTTTTGGCATTAAAAAAAAACAACAAAATTTTGACCCATACCATGTTTTGTTGGCTATTGCTACTTATATACCTTTGCTACTTATGACTGCTTTATGCTCCAGGGTCACATATCATTTAATTATATTTATTATGAAAAAATGTTTTATAATAGTAGTTGACTATTGTGGCCCATTCCATGGCACAGCATCCTCATGTGGTCTGATCATGTGACATGGACTTCAGACACATGGAGGAATCAGGGGATGGAGGACAGAGTTACTGCAGATACTCACGCTCTTCTTCATCTTCCTCAGGTGGCGGGCGAGCGGAGGGCAGCTCCTGGATCTCTCGTCTGCTGTCCTCAGTGGACTGCATGGGGCCGAGCTGATGCTGCTGCTGATCGACCCACGCTGGTGTGAACCCGCCATCATCGTCCGGCTGAGCCATGGGTGCCACGGCCACTACACAAGACAGACTCAGTGAGGAGCGCAAGTATTGAGTACATAACTGAACATAGTTATTTGAAGGTTGACTTTTTTTGTATTAAAAACACTTTTCTTTTATTTTGAGTTTGAGTTTTCATGAGCTGTATGCCAAAATCATCAGTATTAAAACAATAAAAGACCTGAAATATTTCAGTTGGTGTGCAATGAATCTAAAATATATGAAAGTTTAATTTTTATCATTACATTATGGAAAATAATGAACTTATCACAATATGCTAATTGTTTGAGAAGGACCTGTATATATATATATATAAATGGCAAATAATTGATACTTGGTTGATAATAATCGGAAAAGTTTCTTGAGCAGTAAACCAGCATATTAGAATGATTCCTGAAGGAAATCACAGGAATAAATCACAATTTAAAATATATTTACATTTAAATTAAAATAACATGTAGCCTTTTTACAGTTTTTAATGTATTTTTAATCAAATAAAAGCATGACAATGTTGTAGTCAAAAACAGAAATATTAGTATATAGTATAAAAGACAACATTTTAAAAATGATCCACGTAGTGTTGTCAAAAGACCCGGTACTTCGGTACCAAGTCGGTACAAAAAAAAAAAAAAAAAAAAAAAAAAAAAGTGACTGTACCAGGTTTCCTAAAGTACCGGTGGTACCGAGGACCCGGTCAACCCGGTTCTTGACGCAAACAGCGCTATTGATTTCCACAAAGCAGAAAACGAGGACGGAATCTCAAAATCCAGCATGGAAATGAAACTTATATTTTAATATGGACAGCCTCGGAATTTGTCAAAGTAAGCATAAATTAATCAAATCAAATCTCCATATGGACCAGTATCTGTAAATGTTAAGCTGCAGAAGTTGGTTGAAATCTGAATCCTGCATGTTCAGCGCATCTCTGTGTGAATGAGTGAATGGCAGAGACGTGAGGGTTTGTTTACTACATCGACTGAAGCGCATGACACTTGCAGTAATTCAGCATCTGCCATCTCATTGAGGACATAAACACATTAACATCATCACCAAAACTGTTGTGAGTCACTTCACAAGCATTTTACCATTTCATTTGAGTAAAACCAGTGTCAAAATAACAGTTAATTTTTACATAAAGGCATTGTGCTAGAAAAATTACTATTTTAGTAGAATGTATGTGATACTGCTACTACTGTTGAATAAATTAATAAAACTTCATTTTTTAAAGAAATAAAATCACACAATATTTCTTCCATGTTTAAATTTTAATAGCAAATCCACTTTAAAATTAAAGGTTTAAATTACATTAATTAAAAGACAAATTAAATTTGGGTGAAACTTGTTTACTGTTTTTCATAATTATATAACTTGTAGAAAAACTTTAAACATAATTGTAAATAAGTATAAAGAATGGCATTGGTTTTATTTTTAGTGATAAAAAGTATTTTTTATTTTTTTAATTAGAATATTTTTGCTTTGGTACTGAATGTTTTGCTTTGGTACCGAAATTGGTACAGAGAACCGTGGATTTTCACTGGTATTGGTACCAAATACTGAAATTTTGGTACCGTGACAACATTAGATCCACGTTTACACAAATCTGTGAAAATGGCAAGAACTGCTGTATTACGTATGTCAGGCCAGTAGTTGGCGCTGTCACCTGGTTAGTAAACCGTACCTGCAGGGAGGTGATGATTGTATGTTGTATATGATGCGTCTCTGCTCTTGCTTGTAATATTGGTGAAGTACTTCCACACTTTGCTGAAGAAGTGTTAAGAAACTCTTGAGCAGCAACAACAGTAGCATGTACTCTGACATTGTTGTGTTTGTTCTCGCTTGACTTTAAAATCGACACGCACTGCACACGTCTACACACCTAACACATACTACACACACGCATGACGTCACCGTTTTCAAAGACTCCTGTATTCGGTGTTTACACGGAAACCAAAACGCTGTATAAATGTTCCTGCTTTTGGCTGAAAACATTGTCCTGTGACATGCCCCCTTTAGTGAGCAGAAAATACTTCTTTCAAAACGTGAAACCTATGAAAGGTAGCTTATTGGTCAATGTTTTATCTAGCCAGTAAGCATTTTTGAGACAGATCTGGAATGAATATTTCTTCAGTGAAGACGCTCTTCCACTCACTCACCCTGGTTCTCCTGCTCAGGAACTGGATGGCTGGAATTATTCCTGGTCTCTGCGCTGTCCGCCATGTTAAACAGCCACACCATGGTTGCTGACGAATCAAATGGGCGCACACGTGTAAATGTGACGATAGCAACCACACGTTCAACTTAAACCCTGAATTCAATGCTCCACAGGCTGAGAAGACAGAGGTTCTTACAGGAGTAGATGAGAGCAGGGAAGATAGGTTCATTCCTCTCTTGAGCCGTTTCCACCAGGATACGCAGAGGTCCTTTCGGGCACAACACCGCCAACAGATCTACACAAGCAGCATTAATTATTAGCGGTTTAGCCTTGAGACCATTTGTAGCCCTACTGTACTTATATGGCTATAAATATAGTAACAGAATGCTGTCTTCAGTGACTGACCGTAGACGGATATAGCCGCGAGGATGAGCCAGGCGGTCCACTCGGGCAGGTACTTGATGAAGACCAGGGCCATGAGAGCGCTGATCATGATCAGATAGGCCTGCTGGAGCCGCAGAGGACCCTTCCAGTGGATACAGATCATTCCCACCACACCGAAGTTCCAGATGATCAGCGCTAACGTCAGGTAGTCCATGGCCACGTTATACGTCTTGAACACTTCCCTGGTGTGAAGAAACACAAGTGCAGCGGTCATTAGAAGCGATGCTGTCATGCACAATCATTAGATAAATCTTGATTTCTGTTAACGATGCTTATACTGCATTTTACTTCTTGATTATTCTTCAATAACACCATTTAAAACACCAATTTAAATGCTCTCCACTGCAAATACACGTTTCTAACCGAAATATATCAACACGGACTGAGGGTTATTATAGATCAAATATAAAAAAAAACATAAAAAAATGTATATATAAAATATAAAATTTATATTTTATATATAAAAAAAAATATAAAAAAAAAAAAAAAAAAAAAAAAATATATATATATATATATATATATATATATATAAGGGGTGTAACGATACTCGTATTTGTATTGAACCGTTCGCTACGAGGATTTCGGTTCGGTACGCGGTACGCATTATGTACCAAACGGTTCGTTGGACTAATTAATTATATTTAAAAAACAAAAAAAAGAGAAATATAATGATATGCGTTCAACAAGGTAGCCCAATACCCAAATGACGTAACAGGCAACGCCCCTGACACCCCCGAAGAAGAAAAAAACACCAACTTATATGTTTATGTTAGGCTACTCAGTCAGGCGCTCGCTCACTCAGTACGCGCTGAAGGCTCGTTGCAAAATAGCCAATGCGTTTAACAGACTAGAAATGAGAAGATCCTCCAATAACCAACAGGTCTGGTGTTTTGGAGCACTTTGGATTCCCTTTAAGCTATAATGGTGATGGCAAGAGAGTGGAGGATAAAAAAACAACGTCGCATCTGCTACATGACAATAGGGTACACCAGCGGGAATACAAAAAAAAAACAAAAAACAAAAAACAAACAAAAAAAAAACACCAGCGGGAATACTTGAAACATGTTAACTCATTTACGCCGACATCACCTTATTGTGTCAGTATCTGGGAAAAGACGAAAAAAAGGAGAAACATACACGCAAAAAACTATCCCCGCAGCATTTAGACACTGGTACACCATTATTGCTTACAGGGAATCCAAAGTGCACCCAAACACCAGACCTGTTGGTTATTGGAGGTTCTTCTATTTCTGGTCTGTTAAATGCATTAGACATTTTGCAACGAGCCTTCAGCGCGTACTGAGTGAGCGAGTGCCTTAGGGGCCGTTCACATATCGCACCTAAAAAACGTGTTGAAAACGCTAGTCGCGTCGCTTTCTCCTCCTTTCCAAAGCGCTCGGGCAGAAGCGCTCCTGAGGCGTCTGTCTTTGCTAACAACAATGACGTGCTCTCTCCATGAAGACGCGGAAATTTCAGCAAAGGATAAATGGATTTGCAGCACTAAAAATCACTTGCATCAGCTCTGCTACTAAATTTATTTCAAAATTGCAATCCATATACAACTATGATCAGCTGATCCTTCATCTTGGCTGAGCTTTCAACGTTGTTACAGGAAAGGATGAAGCTGATTGGTTAGTTCTTGTCACATGACCCGCGGTGCACTTGGGGCATTCTGAAAAGTTGAGATGTTTTTACATTTTGCTGTATCTAAAACGTACCAAACCGTGACATCAGTGTATCGTATCGAACCGAACCGTGAATTTTGTGAACCGTTACACCCCTAATATATATATATATATATATATATATATATATATATATAATAAGTTAAATAAAAATAGTTAAAAACTAAATCTAGCTGCCAAACAGAATTTTCCTTTATCATTTAGTTTAACTTGATGTACTAAAATTAATCAAATAAATGATAAAGCTAAAAAATCTAATAAAATAAACTGATTAAGACACAAAAAATTACTTAATTAAAATAAAAAAAACATAAAAGTGAAACTAAAATGTAAAGAAGAGAAAAAAAGTAAAACAATGGTACTAAAGTAACAGGACAGTGGTTTCACAGGGCTCTTTAAAAACAGTACTTAAATCACTTTTAACCCATTATTACAGCACAAAAGCAGCAACACTAGGACAAAAAAACAGAACTCACCCCAAATAAATGAAGGAGAAAAAGAAGAGGAGGAGAAGGTTGGAGAAGAACAGCCAGCCTTGAATCACCTGCAAAAGCCCAGACAAGTGAATAAATCCGTCATGAACGTGCAGCGTGGGTCAAAGCGAGTGTGTGAGAGTGAACAGACCTTGTAGCATCTGTACTTGTAGAGCACCACCAGCACCAGGGTCATGACCACAATCACACTGATCATGATGGCGGCGTTGAGCATGGAGTTCAGTGCACGCTGTCCCACCGTCTCTGTGTCCTCACGGAACGGAGTGTAGATCCTGACGTTATAACACAACAGAGACAACAACAGCTCAAGACATAATGCTGCTCGCTCAACACGAAAACCTTCAAATCAGGAGCACGAACTCAGACTTTTACAGTCCTACAATACATTTAAAATCATTACATTTAATTATAACTTAAAGAAAACGGTGTTATTTTAATACGATAATATATATTTATAATACAATTAATATACTATATATTAATATACAATGACAGTTTTTGTTCATACTTTGATTTAGATTTTATTTTAACAATTTTAGTTAAAGTTTTAGTAATTTTATTGTATTGTGTTTTTGTAATTTTATATATTTTTTAAGAGTTATTTAAGTACTTCGTCTTTTACTTCACAAAAGTGAGAAATGTTATTTATATTATGCTATATTATGATAATGTTAGAATTATGTTATTTCAGTAAACGTTTTGAAGATGTTAAAAATGGTTTTAATGGTTTCGTTAACACTAATAACTCTTTTATGATTAGCGAATTTCACACCACATCTACAGAAGTCAATATATACGTGGATCAAAAAAGTTCAAAGTTGTCCTAAGAAGGCTTTTTGGGGTTTTAGGTTTTAGGACAACTTTGATGAAAGGATTTGCTGCGTTAACGCGAGATAAAAATACAAATCGCCGTTAATCTATTTTCTAAGTTGGGTTGGGAGCTGGGTCTATACTACGCAAGCTATGATGACTTTCACCTTGATATTTTATATTACTGACTCGCTGAGGACAGCCTAAAAAGATGCTCAGGACAGTTGACGGGCCACTGCTGCACATCGTCACGAAAGCTTATCTTTCTCACGTGTTGTTAAGCCGTACTGCTTGTCGATTTAAACATTAAAGCATCCAAACACAAGACGCAAAAAAGCTGAACGGAGTAGCTGCTTACTCGCGCACTGTGTTTGGTGCGGAGAGAGAGAGAGAGAGACAAGTATCACGGACAGCGACACTGAACCAAACTCTCTTCTGCGAAGAGAAAGGCGTCTCAAAACACTTGAACATCGAATTTGCTTATTTTTGCTCTTGTGCCGACAAATACATACAAAATATGTCAAAATATCCACCTTGGAAATTATGCTCGAAAAAACTGTCAGTTATTTCTTAAGTGAAAGTAAACAGTTGAGGAAAAAAATGGGATGTGAAAATTATTAGGATATTAATTAAAGATCATGTTCCGTGAAGATATTTAGTAAATTTCCTACTGTAAATATATGAAAACTTCATTTGTGATTATTAATATGCATTGCTAAGAACTTAATTTGAACTAAATATCTTCACGGAACATGATCTTTAATTAATCTTTAATTAATATCCTAATAATCCTAATAATTAATATCCTAATAATTTTTGGCATAAAAGAAAAATAAATAATTTTGCAATGTATTTTTGGCTATTGCTACATATATACCCATGCTGCTTGTGACTGCTTTTGTGCTCCAGGGTCACGTTTCTCAATATTTAGATTTTTTTTGCACCTTCAGATTCTAGATTTTCAAAAAGTTGTATCTGGGACAAATATTGTCCGATCATAACAATACATCAATTTATTTATGCATATTTATTCAGCTGTCAAATGATGTATAGATCTCAATTTTGAGAAGCTGACACTCATGTCTGGTTTTGTGTTCCAGCGTCACGTATGGAAGTACCCTGACTATGATGTGATGTGACTTATGTGACTATAATGTAGTAGTGATGCTTTGATATTCAGAGTATTTCTTGCATCATGCCCTCCATGAAAGAATTTGGCCTTTCTCCTGAACAAACACATCCGTGATCAAGTCAGGACGTGATGCTGATAAATGTTGAGCATTTTCTGATTCTAGGCATGAACTAATTCTGTCAAACAGTCCCTGAAGGCTCGAGCTCAAGCCCAACTCCCATCAAATCAGATACTCACAGCTGCTGGCCGTCCTTCTGCGTGTAGAAACTGACTGATTTGATGGTGGCCACCACCACCACCATACACAGCGTGACGGGAATGAACAGCATGATCACGTGCTTGGCTCCGTATTTGAGCGTCAGCTCCTCATCCTCGTCCTCCTCGGTGTCTGTGAGCACCAGCGGGGGTCGAGCGGTGGGCGGCTGGCCGTTCAGCTCCACCTCGGTTCGGCCGGGGCTCGTCTCAGTGTGCCGGCTGCCCTCTGTCCCGTCCACTGACTGCAGAGAGAGAGAAGAGGTGTCTCGTTCTGCTGTTTACAGTCTCTTCTGCTCACCAAGGCTGCATTTATCTGATTCAAAATACAGTATAACACTAAAACTGTGAAATATTACTGTAATACGGTTTTAAATAGCTGCTTTCTATTTGAATGTGTTTTAAAGCAAGAGTCTGCATTATCTGCCTTTATTCCACAGTTTGGTGTAATAACCTTAACAATTATGCAGATTTTACTATACTGGACTTTTTTTTGGGGAATAGGATATATTTAGAAACTTCATTGATAGAATCAAACAAAACAGCAATTAATTAAATTACTAACATTGACAATTAAATTTTGGGGTCTGTATCAGTAGATTTTTTTTTCTTTTTTGTTGTTGTTTTTAATGGAAGTCAATTTATTTGATCAAAAATAGAGTAAAATATTAAGTTTAAAAATACTGTTTGAATTTATTGTTAAAGTGTAATGTATTTCTGTGATGCTCCGCTGTATTTTCAGCATTATTCCTCCAGTCTTCAGTGTCACATGATCTTCAGAAATCAGAATAATATGATGATTTACTGCTCAAGAAACATTTCTGATTATTATCAATGAATATAAAGTTCAAAAGAACAGCATCTATTTGAAACAGAAATCTTGCAACTTTAAGATTATAACTGAAACTGTGTGTGAAGTGTTGGCCTGCACATTTAAATACAATAAAACGTTACATTGCAAAAATGTGTAAAGTAAATAAACACTTCCTTCTAACTGATTAAAGGGCGAAAGATCACAGCTATAAAAAAAAACGGCAATAAAAAATCTGAACACTTTAAATCAAAATCTACAGCATGATACGTCATCACGTCGTCAATCCTGCTAGCAAGTGCCAACAAAAAAAAAAATGAATATTTACTATCATGAACCTGTGAGAAAGGAAATTAATACCAAGCAAACTAACAAGCAAACTGTTATCTACACTATCAGAAAGAAAAAAATGAACGAACAGCAATGCACAAGAGCAAGTGTCAAAGTACTGCATCCATGTGACGAGGAAATGAAAGCAGAGTTTTCCAGCTGTGATCGCTCACAAAAAAAGCTTGAGATAAGCCTCCAGCCACAAACAGTGATAAACACCTCATCTGCCCTGTGCTGGGTGCGGCCCTGCCTCGCTCCTGCACTACTGAGTGAGCACTAGACAACACTAATCACAGAGGAATGATACTGAACAGGACTACATCACTGGGTGTTACACAGAACCACATCATCACAATATAAAGCACATTACTCACCACATTATTGACAGCATGTTCCACATGATCAGCCATCGATGCTGTGAAGAGACCCTGGGTCACAGAAATAATCACAGAATCATGTAAAGTTCATGTTTTTAACTCTGACTGCTCTGTTCTTTGAGTGCAAGACTATTAACGTTCAGAAAACAGCACTTGTAGTACATACTGTGAAGGTTTGTGAGGAATGTAAACAAACCACTTCTGTGGTGATATAGTGACGGAGTCTGGACTTTGATATTACCTTAAACAAAACCGCATGTTTTCAGATACCATTGTTTTAGATTGTATCGTGATGGTATGTTAAACTCGTGGTATTACTGTGGTTTTTTATTTAACCGCACATAGCTGAGTAGTTCCTCAAATCTGACTCTGGGCGGAAATACTGATTAAATAAAGCAGCGATTAATTTCACAACAATGTCAATTTAACAGGCTGGTTAGCCGCTTGATTATGAACAGCTAAGGTTACAAGTGAACACTTTAAAACGAAACAGAATCAGCCCTACATTCATACACCATTTCGTGTAAAATTATGGAGAAAAAAAACTGTTCAAATAACATAATTTAAAGATGAACGTCTGACAAACCTGGAGTCTGAATTCACACTGATAAAAGCCCTCAATACTGTGAAGCGAGACACGGTGAGACAGACCGGAAGCGCTGCGAGAGGACAAAACGGTGTGTTTGTCATAATAAAAGTTCAAACAAAAATCCAAAAGTATAACGTTCACTTTGCAGGCGTTATTAAACTTTGAAGTAGAGTGCATAATAACAGGTAAACCTTAATCGACAACTAATTATACTGGATATCCATAGAGCATTAACTGTGAGGGCGTTCCCTCTAAGCAAACAAACAAACAAACAAACAAATATGCTTAATTATTTAACGTTACTTTTTAACATTCAAAATATTTAATTACTTACTTACTGGGATTGTCCCCACCAGGAATGTGTTACTCTGGTTAGCAATGATTTAATTTTAAATTAAAAAAATAAAGAAATATACACGATTATTATTATTATTATTATTATTATTATTATTGGTGTAGGATAAAACTTTTATTTTGAAAACCAGCGCTACCGTTCTGTAGTGTTTATGCTCTGCGTGTGGATAAGGTGTGTATAAATAATGTATAAGATATAAGGAAGAGAGGAATAGTCTAAAACAAAACATTAATCAGACTGAGGGAAAAAATAAACGAAAAATGTGGATGATGTTAACTGTGATGAGATGATTGACAGTGCAGTTTAAACAGTGACAGAATGTACATAGCTAAGCGACACAGCATCCATGAAAGAAGCAGCTATGACGAAGTATGTCCCAAACCTTGCCTACTATTCTTCTACAAAAAGAGTACATACTTTTAGGGCATAGTATAATATATATATATATATATATATATATATATATATATATATATATATATATATATATATATATATAGTCTGGACAATATACATATAGTTTTAGTAGTCATGTCAAAGCAGTAACTAAATCAGAATACTATCATCTAATACTAATATTGCAATGGGCTCCTCACCGGCCTTCCCAAAAAGAGCATTAGACAGCTGCAGCTCATCCAGAACACTGCTGCCAGGATTCTGACTAGAACCAGAAAAACTGAGCATATCACACCAGTCCTCGGGTCCTTACACTGGCTTCCAGTTACATTTAGGATTGATTTTAAAGTACTTTTACTCGTATATAAGTCACTAAATGATGGCTAGGACCGAAATATATTGCAGATATGCTCACTGAATATAAACCTAACAGAGCACTCAGATCACTAGGATCAAGTCAGTTAGAAATACCAAGGGTTCACACAAAACAAGGAGAGTCCTCCTTTAGTTACTATGCTGGAATCAGCTTCCAGAAGAGATCAGATGTGCTAAAACACTAGTCACATTTAAATCTAGACTCAAAACTCTTCTGTTTAGCTGTGCATTTATTGAATGAGCACTGTGCATTGTCCAAACTGATTGCACTATATTTTATGTAGAATCATTTTCAATTCATAACTGTTCTGTTGTAGCTAGTCTCTATTCTAAAATTCATTTTAAACATTTTAAATTAATTTTCATACATTTGCATAGTTTCAATTCCTTATTTTATTGTTGTGATTTTGTTATTTTGGTATTTTCTGTAAAGCACTTTGAATTTATAAGTCATTCTGAAGAGAATACAGCCATATAGCTAACAAGAGCAAACGTACTGTAGGTGGCGGGAAGGAAGGATGTTAATTCCCAAGGCGGTTGGCAACAGCTGGATTGTGAGTGGACAGGAGAGTGTGGAGGGAAGTGACGGATCAGGAAATGAACGAGGAGAGATGGAAGTAGGTGGTGGGCATAGACAGTAAAAGAAAGGTGGTGGGTGTATGAAAAATGGGAGATGGCTACATGGCCGCGGGAAGTGGGGGTGCTGCAGCACCCCCTAGTGAGGAGAGGGAGATAAAAAAAATGTAGGCCTATTAAAATATTTTGCACAATTTATAAATTCCTTATGAATATTTTAGAAAATGATTTTGAAACACGTAGGCTATTACGTATATTTTGGATTTTAATTTCATATTTTGAGGCCTAATCAACACAGGTTCGGAAGTTACGTTGTCAACGTCAGACAGGCAGGTTTGGTCGCCGAGTAACGAGGTTTCCCGCTCGTTCCATGCAGAATACATCCATCTTTATATAATACAGCGCACCTCGACATTTGGACACCTGTAACCAGTCCAGGGCACCCCGCCTGCATGTAGCTCAGGTAAGAGCATTGTGCTGCCGCGCTTGTAACATTTATTTTTTTGGCAACAAGTGTGGGATCAGCTTTGACTAGCCAAGCAATTGTAAGTAGTACACTATTATAGTATTTTTGTAAGGTGGTGGGGATGGAGAGTATTATTTCGTTCGTGTGTTCCTTGCGTAATTATTGTGGAGAAATGTTAAAATAAAGTTTAAATAGTCGGAGATTATTTCCTTGTGGTTTGTGTAAAAAGGATGGAGATGAAAGCTTTATACTGTGCGTGTGTTCTTTGCGTAATGGATGTGGAGAACTGTTCAATAAACAAATTGCTTAAATAGTCAGAGATTATTTCCTTGTGGTGTGCGTAAAAAGATTTTGGAGTTAATAGAGTTGCGTGTGACATAAACGTGCAGTGACTCAAGCCAGCTGACCAAATCGATTGCATGGTTTTAGCGTTATTGTGAAGTTTGATTAATATTATATTTTGTTGTAATATTATTTGTTGTATCTTAATATGTTGCATGTATGTATAGGCTATCTGAAATTGTAATGAAAGTAATTATTTAGTTTTCTTTCGATTATTAAACTATTATTTCTGATTCTGCTTCTGCTTCAGATTAATAACCCATTGCGCATATCTGAGAACTGATGTCTGTACGTTTCAGACCCTGGCTGGCTGTGCACTGAAGTGTATATGACAATAAAAGTAGTAAATCTCAATGTATTTATTTTTAAAATGTATTTTAAATAGGCCTATATAGGCTCATAGGTTTTTTGCCAAAAAAAAAAAAAAAAAAAAAAAAATTCACAGCACCCCCTGTTCAAAATTACTTCCCGCGGCCCTGGATGGCTAGGAATAATAAACGGAAAAAGAAAAGAAAAAATAAAACAGATGAAAGTGACTCGGATGGGGGATCAAATATACAGGATAAGCGGAGGGAGGAGTATGTGGTCTTTGCAAAACTTGTGGATGAAGGGGACTCGTTTGGAGGTATGAACCCAATACAGCTAACGAAATCTCTTAATAGGGAAATAGGTGAAAAAAGAGTGCTAAAGTATTAAGAAATGGTGCACTGCTGGTTGTGTGTAAGGATGAAAGACAACAGGGGAAAGCAATCAAAATAAACATGATAAACAAAACGAAAGTGGAGTGTTCTAGGACTTACAGGAAATTCACAAAAGGAGTCATTACAGGGATTCTGGTAAACGTATCAGTTGAAGAGTGGAAAAAAACATAGCAAATGTAAAAGAAAATGAAGTCAGACGTCTAAAAATAAACAGTAACGGAAATATGTAAGATAGCCTTTCAGTTATGATCAATTTTGATCAGGAAAAACTCCCGGAAAAAGTATATATTGGATTCATGTGCTATGATGTGAGGCTCTACATACCACCTCCACTTAGATGTTTTAAATGTCAGAGATTTGGACATGTGGCAGCAGTATGCAAGGGCAAGCAAAGATGTGGTAAATGTGGAGGTGAGCATGAGTATGGAAAATGCCAAGAGGGTACAAAGATGAAATATTGTAATTGTGGTGGGGAGCACAGTTCTGCTTACAGAGGATGTGAGGTTAGCAAGAGGCAAGCTGAAGTGCAACGTGTCAAGGCTGTACAGGGAATTAGCTATGCAGAAGCAGCAAGGAAGGTTACCAGGAATTGTGACGATGGTTAGACAAACAGAAATTAGGAGCAAAGAAATGAATTCGTGTCAAGGATGTGATAAGCTGAAAGAGGAAACTCTGATAGTGAAAAAGAATGATTTTGTAATGTTCATGGCAGAGATTATAAACTGTTCTGCTCAGACAAAAAGTCGAAATGAAAGAATTAAAATAATTGTCAAATCTGCAGAGAAGTATCTGGATGTAAAAGGGCTACTATGGGAGACCGTTAGAGATACCCTTAATATAGAGACACAATCATCTCAAGCATGTGCTGGATCATCTCAATGTTTTTAACAATACTACAGTGGAATGCAAGAAGTTTAATTGCTAACGGTCAAGAGTTTAAGAAATATATAGATAATTTAATAGAGAAACCTAACGTAATATGTATTCAGGAAACATGGTTAATACCACAATTCGATTTTTTAATAAATGGATATAATGTAATTAGAAAAGATAGAGAATCTGGTAGAGGGGGAGAAATAGCTACATTTATTCATAATGGAATGAAATATAAGGTAGTACAAATAAATAAAGATAATGAATCAATTATAAGTAAGATAGGGACTGAAAGAGGGTGTATAGATATCATAAATTACTATAATCCATGTGCAAAATTAAGTCAAACTATTTTAGAAGCTGTAGCTGGTCCTTTGTATGGCAATGCAGTATGGTGTGGTGATTTTAACTCCTATAATTCATTATGGGGAAGTAATAAAACTGATGTGAACGGCCAACTTATTGAAGAATTTATTGATGATAATGATTTGGTGTGTATTAATAATGGAGAGGGAATGCGATATAACAGTTTACAAAATACAGAAACGGCACTCGATCTGACATTTGTATCTACCATAATAGCAGGGATAAGTACATGGAGTGTGATCAAACATACTACAATAGGGAGTGATCATTATCCTATAGTGACTACAGTTGGTGCTAAGATATGTTATGAAAAAGAAAAGAGAAGTCCTAGATGGAAACTGGAGAAGGTAAATTGGGAAGTTTTTCAAGTAATATGTGGAAATAGATGTATGACTCTACTAGAGGAGAACCAGATGGATGTAAATGAATAAGCTAGTAATAAGCTAGTAAGTGAAATAATTCAGTCAGCGGAGGAAGTAATACCCAAAACTACAGGAATTAGACGTGTCAAGAACATACCCTGGTGGAATGATGATTGTAAAGTAGTTGTGAAAGCAAGGAATAAAGCATTTAGGCAACTTTAAAAACAGCATTCTATGGATGCCATGATCAAGTATAAATGTGCCCAGGCATTAGTAAGGAAAACAATAAAAATACAAAAGCATATTTTTTGGAGGCAGTACTGTGATAGTATTGGAAGAGAAGTACAACTGTCAGAAGTATGGAATATGATCAGGAAAATGGGGGGGAATAGAAGGAATTATGAGTTACCAGTGTTGGTCGGTGCAGACATGGCTGTCAGTAATCTAGATAAAGCCGAACTTCTAGTACAAACTTTAAAAAAAGTTCATAGTTCAGATAATCTTTCAGAAGAAGCCAGGAAGAGTAGGAATAGAACGTTAATGGACTACCCAAATTTATTAGAGAAAGATGAGATGTCAGATAGTTTACTTAACCTGCCTCTGAACATGTTTGAGTTAAGAAGAGCAATTATAAGTGCTCGGCAGACTACTCCTGGAAAAGATGGAGTATGTTACAAAATGTTGGCACACATGACAGATACTACACTGGAAATTGTTTTAAAATTATTTAACCTAATTTGGGATACTGGTCAACTCCCTATTGTTTGGAAACAAGCAATAATAGTACCTATTCTTAAACCTGGGAAAAACTCATCAGATCCTACTAGTTACAGGCCTATTGCCTTAACTTCTCATTTATGCAAAGTAATGGAAAGAATAAAAGTAGGTGAAGAATACTCCAGTGTGTATACAGTGGAGAATGGAACACCACAAGGTAGTGTATGTAGTCCGTTATTGTTTAATATAATGATTAATGATATTTTCTCTCAAGTTAAACAAAACATTGGAAAATCTTTATATGCAGATGATGGGGCTGTGTGGATTAGAGGTCGTAATATAACATATATTAATAAAAAAAATGCAAGAAGCAATAGTTAAAGTTGAAAGTTAAATTATCTGTAGCAAAAACACAGGTTATTTGTTTTTCAAGGTGCCATAAAGTCACACCTCTATCGTTAAAATTATATGGGAATCCTCTGGAGCAAGTCAAATCAGTAAGGTTTCTTGGGGTTTGGTTTGATGAAAAATTGACATGGAAAGTTCATTTGGATAAAATTAAGGATAAATGTAAAAAGATTATTAATATTCTTCGGTGTTTGTCAGGACAGGAATGGGGAGCAAGTAGAACATCTCTACAAAATATATACTGGGAACTCATGAGGTCTGTCTTTGACTATGGATGTATAGCTTATATGTCGGCAACAGAATCAAATCTCAAACAATTAGATGTGTTGCAAGCTCAAGCCCTAAGAATCTGCAGTGGATCATTTAAAACATCCCCAGTGTCATCAATGCAGGTGGAAATGGGAGAAATGCCTTTAGGCATCAGGCGAAAGTTGATGTTGATATATTGGGTTAATATACAGGGACAAAATGTTTCACATCCTGTTAAAAGTGTATTGAAAAAGTGCTGGGAACATAATGAAACAAACTTTGTAAGTTTTGGGTGGATAGGTGATGCAAAGGCTAGGAATATAGGTTTATGTCATTTACAGTACAGCAATACAGTATCAATATCCTCCATCCCTCCATGGTTATTCCCCTCCCCTGCTGTTGACCTCAATATAAAGCGGGAAATAAATAATAAATCTAAACAATTTCCAGTATGTCATATAGTGAGGAATTATTTTGAGATGCATTTCCAAGATTCAGTGTTTTTATTTACAGATGGATCAAAAGATCCGGAGACAGGATATGCAGGGGCAGCTGTATATATTCCAACATATGATTTTTACATCAAGAAAAGAGTTACCAATCATTTGTCAGTTTATACAACAGAGTTATTAGCAATATTATTGGTCTTGCAGTGGTTAGAGGAGAAAGAAATAATGTACACAGTTATTGCATCTGATAGTTATTCTGCACTGGAAAGTATAAAATCTGGCAGGTCATCTTTTAGAATGGACATAATTAATGAAATTTTCCTTAAGATATATAATTTGAAGCTTAAAGGCAAAGAAACACAATTCATTTGGGTTCCTGCTCATGTTGGTGTGGAAGGAAATAAGAAGGTGGATATTCTGGCAAAACAAACTCTAAAATTAACAGATTAAACTAACAGATAGATCTACAAGTTCCATTAAGCAAAATGGAACCTAAAGCATATATTAGGAAATATGCGTACTCAGTATGGCAGATAAATTGGGATGATACTGAATTAGGCAGACACTATAATATACAAAATCAAGTTGGTTCTGGGAGGAGGGAGAGCAGGAATCGTAGAGAAGAAAGTATTATAACTTGGATGAGAATAGGTCATACAGGACTTAATAGTACACTATATAAGACTGGAAAGCATCCAACTGGGGAATGCATATACTGTTGTCAACAAGAAACAGTTGAGCATGTACTTTTTCATTGTATGAAATATAATAATGAGAGACATCACCTTATTCAGTCACTTAAGATAGCAAAACATCATGACTTTACATTGCCAGGTTTATTAGGGAAAAAAGATAGCAAGTTGTATGATTATATTATTAAATTTTTGAAAGTAAGTAAATTATACAAAAGAATATAATTTGTTTTGATTGTTTGTTTGTTTTGTATTATTTTCCAGTTTGTTTATTTGTTTTGATTGTTTTTTTTTTGTTTATTAATAAGCTATATACAAATAATATCCTTATCCATACTCCATTCCAGTCGGTGGCGGTAATGCACCAATAAGTTAGGTTGCCAACCTCCAATAAACACCAAAGAAGAAGAAGAAGAAGAAGAAGAAGAAGAAGAAGAAGAAGAAGAAGAAGAAGGCTTCATCTGGCACGCCACTTTTTTCTCGACACAAGCCCCGACGCCTCGGTTCAAATGTCACATCACTAACGATGGGTAGTTTGGAGGCATGGTACATGGATGAATCCAGCGAGAAGCAGAAGCTGCCTCACAGACTGAACCCGAACCAGCCCGTGACCCTCACACAGCTCGAGCAGATCGGAGTCTATCACTGGAAGGTTCGAGCACGAGTCACACACACACTCTAGCCCCTTTCACACTGCCATTCCGGCAAATACAGGGGTAAAGTGTTCCTGCAATTGTTCCCTGATCGCTAGATTTGGCACTTTCACACTGCCAGTGATGACCCGGTAACGTTATATGTGCGTGCTTTCACACGCAACCCTTGAAGATCCCGTAACAACACGTGACATCAGCGCGTGACGTGTAATGTACGAGTCGAAAACGCTAGGCACGTTCAAGGGGCAAGGACCTCGACCGGAAGTTGAAGTCGGGCGGGGGCTGCCATCTTTTAGCAGAACTTCACTTGCGTTAGCATTCCCATTGACTCCCATTCATTTTGGCGTCACTTTGACAGCGAATAACTTTACATCTGAGGCGTTGAAAGACTCTGTTTGTCCATTATTTATTTCTAAAGATACACAACAATGTATAAAGGGCTCCATTACCTTCTATGTTACATTATGGCCCCGTATAAACAGTTTTTGTAAAAAATAGGCTAACGATTGCGTCATAACCACTCGGCTCTCTGTCGCATTACCGTACAGACAGGAGGAGAAGCTCGCAGGCAATTAACTTAATATGGCGTACTGTCGTTACATTTTAAAATACTATACAAAATAATTAATCAGAATGTTTACTCCTACTCACTCACGACAAAGAACTCTCCGCTCAAGCTCGCCGTCTCTGCAAGATTAACGATGGCAGTTTTCACGCACAGCTACTAGAAGATTTACATCTGCCAGACAGGTTGCTGACGTCGTCAAGCTTCGTTTGAGTCTGCGCGTCAGAAAAGGAAGTGCTAAAAAACGCTAAAACTGGGCTTCATTTGTCTCAATTGAGTTCCAATGGGGTCGCTGTGTCCATTTCTTTTACTGTCTATGGGCACGTTATACTTTCACTGAAGCAAGCGAACGATCTCTGCATCAGCGCGGAAAGTGAGGAACTAACTGATCTCTGTTTCATTACAGTTTGCACATGTGTTATCGTCGCGAACGTTGATCTTCCTTCAAAACAGCCGGTAAAAGTCAAACCCCAAAATCAAAACCCATTCCTGAGAAGGTCCTATCAGTGATGATAATTTGATCAGATAGATAGATAGATAGATAGATGGATGGATGGATGGATAGATAGATACAACAGATAGATGGAATAGTGATAATGGTGATCTGAACACTTAGGTCCCCTGTTAAATGGTAAACTGCGACATCTCTTTGGTTGCTTTGACATTTCTTGAAAATTATATGTTGGCTTTGAAA
This sequence comes from Carassius auratus, assembly GCF_003368295.1. Lineage (NCBI taxonomy): Eukaryota > Metazoa > Chordata > Actinopteri > Cypriniformes > Cyprinidae > Carassius > Carassius auratus. The sequence continues at coordinate 2,138,163 of NC_039259.1, forward strand.
ATATTAAATTGGCTAAATTTCTAAATCAATGTTACAATCAACATATATTGTAACATTATATTATCATCCTTGCCATTGCATTCAGAGATGGTGAGAATGTGAATTATTGTTAAATGTAAGGTCAGCCAATCAGGCGTCACACTTCACCATCTAACAGGGGACCAGTGTGCTTTTTTTTTTATTTACTGCATTAAAATCTTCAGTTGGCTCCAGTAAATTAAATGAACTGAATGTCTTTTAACATTTGCACATTTGTAGATCCAACTGAAAATTCTCAATGCAGCAATCAATATATAATTTTTGAGTTTTGACCTCCACATGTGTATTAGTGTCTGGTGTTGTATGGAGAGCTACAATAAAATACTTTAAGCATTGGCTCTTTAGTCGTTTAACACACTAACATTTTTCAGAGCAGCACTTGATTTAGGGGCTCCATTTTTATTATCAACATTGCCATTACATTCAGAAATAGGCAGAATATTCTAAACATTGATGTGAAATGTAAATTGTTAAATGTAAAGGCAAGAAAACAGATAACCATTTGGATCTTTGGAAGTAATACATACATATATATATATATATATATATATATATATGCAGACTTCCTGCATTGAAAAGGATATTGTGAAAAAACAAAACAGCATTTTGAATGAAATCAAGTCAAACTTTATTTAAAGTCCACACACACTCCTTGACTAATGGTTTGTCACTTGTTTCAGCTTCACTGCTGTCGACGAAAATGGTTTTCCAATTGATAAACTATCAAGAAAATCTCATAATCTCTCTAAAAATAGCTCTCAGGGTTTATGGGCTCAGTACTGTTGACCCAAACTTCTCTTAACTGAAATTATTCTGTTGAGCACAAAGTATTTAACTGTTTTCCAGTCTCTTCCATTACCCTTTAGAATCCTGTTTGCATTTATGCATCTTTCACAGTCCACTTTTCCAGGAGCCTTCATTTCCTCAAAGTAGATCTTGAAACAGTGTTCTATGACTTTCCTCTCTGTTTCTGACCAGGGCTTTCTGGGTTTTGCTATTTAACAAAATTAAAAGATAAAAAATATATATAGTGAATAAATATATGAATGAATGAAAAAAATTTAATGCCAGTAATACATACTTTACAAAGTTGAAAACATGAAAAGACAATGATCTTCAGCTCTTCAGTATTGTTTGTGGTGAATGGAAAATACCGTTTTGATTTAATGGCACTAGTGATTTACTGATGTATCCGAGACTGAAGGATGAAGTCTTTTCTGAGCTGGCAGCCCTTATTTCCGAAAGATCATCATTTGTGTCACTATTTCCTGAAACCACATGGACATTGCTGTAGCTGTTTGTGGTTCATATTTGATAAGACCAGTGATCAAAACCTGTAAATTCACACCAGTATTTATATCTAATCATTTGAATGCTTATTGTAAACTCTACAATAAGTCTTTGCACATAGTTTTGACTTCCTGAAGGCTTTCCTCAATAGTAGGATGCTCTTCCACTGATTTGCTCAGCATTCTGCTTAAGATATTTTTAGTTTTTCATCACATTGAAGACTGAAGTTACTCGTTCTGACATGTAGAGACAGACCAAGTGGATCCTGGGTGTAGGGTGTAGTAGTCTGATCAGGGTGTTGTCCATCCGTCAGGATGTAATGGACCAAGCATCCTGCTACCTGTAATATAGTAGATTCATTTATAACAATCTCTAGTAATGGCCACCTGACTAAGCTGTACAGAATTAATAATGATATTGTTATGAACGCTGAAAGTGACATGCAGAACATTTCAAAAAGTGCTCTTTTTTGTAAAACTGATTTTAATTAATGCTTTAATTAATTATTTTAATCATATTTGTTACAGACTAAAATTTTATCATTGCATACATTAAACTTGTTGACTTGCATCCCCTTTTATACTCAAACCCGGACCCAAATTAAAAGATGTAATTCATGTAATAACACACTAGTAATTAGTGATTAACCTAACATTTTAAGGATCCAGAATTGTGTATTAGTTAAGAATAAACAAACCAGTAATTAATTATTAACTTTTCCACAATTATTGAGTGGCACTTACTAAGTGATATTCAAGTTTATTGACCAGAATAAGCCAATAATTATTGATTAACTAATGCATTATTCTGGATTACCAATGCATTATTCCCTTAAAATAAAGTGTTTTTTGTTAAGTGTAAAGTTTCACTTTACAATAAGTCAGGTCAAGTCAATTTCTATTTATAGAGCACAACATTAACACAACCATCATTGATCCAACGTGCTTTACAAGAAAAGGTTACTTTAAAAGCAACAGAGATCAAAAATTAAAATAATAAATATGTATATATACACATTTAAAAAATTAAAAACATACATCAAAAGAACTGTTCACAGCATCACTCAAATGCAAGGGTGTAAAAATGAGTCTTTAAGTTTGATCTAAAAACACGGAGCGATGGACAGGACACATTAACTAACAATGAGAAATACATTTGTTTAAATATTTAAGCTTTGTTAACATTAAAAAAATACAACTGTTTATTTTTTGTTAATGTTAGCTCAACTACATTAAATAATATTTATTAATACATTATTAAAATCAAACATTGTATTTGTTAATGATAAAAGTAATGTTTACTAACATTAATAAACACTTTAAAAGTGATTTTCATGTTAACTAGTGTTAACCAATGACATCTTATGGGAAAGTGGTACTATTTTATGAAATATAGTAAAGACCATACCAATGCGGATTGTTTTTTCTTCACTTTGATCAATAATCTCTATTGTGTTGTAGTGCTATCAGCCCTGTTCATGCTCTCTCTCTCTCTCCCACAAACATCACACCTCTCACAGGATCAACACCTGACCAGTGAGTCTGGGATCAGGAAGACTGGTTTAATGCTTTTAAAAGAAGACTTTTCTGCTAATCAAGGCTGCATTTACCTGATCAGAAATATTGTAAAATGAATTTAAAATTGTGAAATATTATTAGAATTTGAAATAACTGTTTTCTTATCGAATGTTCTTTAAACTGTAATGTATTTCTGTGAAGTGCAGCTGTATTTTCAGCATCATTACTCTAGTCTTCAGTGTCAAATGATCTTCAGAAATCATTTGAATTAGCTGAATTGATGTTCTTTTATGATCAAAAAAAGCATCTTTTCCGTCTTCATAGTTTTGTGGAAACTGTGATATATAGTACTTTTTAGGATTATTTAATGAAAATAAAGTTCAAAATTAAAGCATTTATTTAAAATAAACTGAATAGACCTATATAGAGATATCTATAGATATATTGTCTATATATACAGTATACGTATATGTGTGTGTGTGTATATATATATAGAGAGAGAGAGAGAGAGAGAGAGAGAGAGAGAGAGAGAGAGAGAGAGAGAGAGAGAGAGAGAGAGAGAGAGAGAGAGAGAGAGAGAGAACTGTTACTTTAAACTGTGATAATATATCACTATTATATAGTTTTCACTGTACTTTTTATTATTAAATAAATGAAGACTTGGTGAGCAGAATATTCTTTTAAAGACATTTAAAAAATCGTACTGATCCCAAACTGATTTAACATTGTTTGTAACAAGTTTGCCAGGTTAATTCCATTATTTTACATTAAAACTCAAAGGAAGTTTGACTACTACAAATAAATAACAATTCATGAAATAACTCTGAAATATGAGCTAAAGTTATTGAAATAGAAATGTACAAACCTGTCTCCATGAGCAGTCAGGATCTCCGCAGTCGAACATCATTTCTTCTCCTTTAGTGATGTTTGTGGTCACAAATGCACACAGATGTGCTCTTTTCTGTTCATCAACCATCTGTTGGTCACAAACACATACACACGCACATATTAGCTTTAGAGAATACATACATTTATGATACAAGTTTAATATGTGTCCCAGTTGTTTTCGAGTTCCAATGATTATCAATATTAAACATTTGATCAAGTATGATTATCAGTACAATCTTTATAACAGTGCATCAAAATTAAAATACACTAAATATTCAAGCCACTGATTATCTATAATTCCTGTTGTTATTTTTCCACACTGCACACTATGAACAAGTAATAACATTGCACAGTGCACTTCTTTAAATTCATAAGCTACTATGCCAAGTATTTAATTCAGTCATACAGTATTGGAGACCGAGTCTTGAATGATAACTTACCTTTCTCTTGACTGAAATATGTCTTTATCTTTCCCAGATGCGATGAATTTCAAAGCTTCCTTTTCAGGACAGACTCTTCTGGGTCTCATTTTCCTGTGAAATATTCAAGATCTTTTTAGGGTACACTGCATTTGCCAAAATGAAAAACAATATTTAGAAACAACCACAAAAAAAATCAATCAATCAATAAATGAACAAATATATACAGTAAATAGAGATTAAACAGCACTAACATTTACTAAGAGACTACATACAAATTTTAACAGTTAAAATTTATGTTTGCATTTTTGGCAGACATTTATTTTTTAAGGCTACCATTTACATATTATCAGAATCTAAATTCAGAATGTATAACTTACCTTTTCAGTCTTGAATGGAAAAAAGAGATGAGAGATGGCCTTAGTAGGCTTTGTTGTATGTGGTCCCTTGTAGGCAATGTAGGAATCTCAAAAAGCAGTTTGTTTTGGAATTTTATTTCACAAAAAAACAAAAAAATTCAATGTAGATTCTGTCAGGAAAACAGAGTATATATATACAACCCAACCCAGATATCTGGAGCGTGATTGGATGTGTCCAGATACTTTTGGTACCGTTTGCTGTGAAGGGCCAGGTGATAATGTGGAGACATTAGTGTTATTAGCATATAAGAAGAGAGCACAATCAGTTTACCAGACACTGTTGGGGGAATCGGGGGATGTGGGGATTCTTTAAAACAAGTCACTTTGACCGGGATTGGTTTGCTTTTAGATTATGTAGCTTGAAAAATAATCAGGGAATTTTTTTTTTTTTTTTTTTTACACTCCAAGGGCATTTAGTGCTAGAAAGATTATAAAAGTATTAAAAACTATTTGTGTTGTATTCAAAGTCTTCTGAAGTCATACAATAAGTTTATGTGAAAAGATTCAACATTGAGGTATTAACTGCTGAAAATAATTCCACTCCATAAACACAGTAGGGATGCACGATATTGGATTTTGGCCGATATTCGATATGCCGATATTTTCTAAATAATTTTGGCCGATGCCGATACCGATATCGATATATATACAAATATATAATGATATATTTACAAATATATACTGATATATTTAAACTTTAATTTTACCGAAGAGAAATCCATGTATCTCTTCTGTACTGATTCTACCATAAATTTATTATTTTACAAATGTAGACAGACATTCACATCTGAAAAACAGGTCAATTATTTCGCTTGGAGAATATCGGTTTGGCTCATCGGCAGAAATATTCATATCGGCCGATACCGATAATGGTCATTTTAAGCTTTTATCGGCCGATACCGATGTTGTGCCGATATTATCGTGCATCCCTAAAACACAGTCATCATAAAATACAGCTGAATTGAGTTTGAGATAAAAAACATCAAAACTGACGTAAAAAATGTCCCTGTCCACAGCGTCTGTTGATGCAAAGGTATCTTAATGAAACCAGTGAAATACCCTGCACATGGAAAAACTGCACTAAATGGACAAACTAAACATTGACGCCAAGGGTCCACTGTAAACTGACATTAAGAACTTTTACTTACAAACTGTTGTTAAAATTAAATTTAAGATTTTAAGATGAAATGTAAGATTTTTTTCAAGCATTTTTTACAACATCTGCTGAATAGTTAGTAAAATATGCTACTCATGTCAAACAAAATTGTTTTTGACAGAAAAAAAGTTGTTTCATTAAACTCAAAATAATGTAAAATCTGCGTATTAAACTAATAAAATACTATAAACACCATAGTCCACGATAAACCCTTTAAATTTAACAGTATTCGTCAGTAGTAGAATTGTTGAGTTTTAAGCTCCAGAATCTTTATAGTGCGTTTGTTATTCGAGAAAGGGCAAATCAGCCGGACATGTGTCGCACATCACCATCTAACTGGGGACCAAACTCATTTTATCAAACAAATGCACTCTTTACTATTAAACGTACTGACCTGCAATTGTTACCTTAAAGAGCTCTTTCTGCTGCTTTTACCCAAACAATGTCAAAAGTTTTGTTGGTGAAAACTGAAGTGTATATTTGGTTCAATGATGTTCAATAATTTTTTTCACTTGAACAAAATCAGTTCATTTCAATGTTTCCATGTTTAGGTCACCATTTTGTTCACTACTGTATGGTCATTTCTACACAGGCTAAACTGTACATGCTAAACGTACACAGCAACAGGTCTGTGCATATAATAGTGTTTTCTCTAGAGTAAAGCACACTGGTCCCCTGTTAGATGGTGAAGTGTGACGCCTGATCGGCTGACCTTACATTTAACAATATTTCACATTCTCACCATCTCTGAATGCTATGGCAAGGATGATAATATAATGTTACAATATATGTTGATTGTAACATTGATTTAGAAATTTAGCCAATTGAATATTTTCAAAGCCAACATATAATTTTCAAGAAATGTCAAAGCAACCAAAGAGATGTCGCAGTTTACCATTTAACAGGGGACCTAAGTGTTCAGATCAACATTATCACTATTCCATCTATCTGTTGTATCTATCTATCCATCTATCCATCCATCCATCTATCTATCTATCTATCTGATCAAATTATCATCACTGATAGGACCTTCTCAGGAATGGGTTTTGATTGCATTCATACGTTGAGAAGTGTATTGGGGTTAAGCCAAGAAAATGACAAATAAATGTAAAAAAAAATAATAATAATAATAATTATATATATATATATATATATATATATATATATATATATTAGTTAATTATAAGAGGCATTACCTCTGCCCTTGAACTGTTGACAGCTGGCTGACTCTAATTATATTACTACTTTTTATTACTATTATTATTATTTGAAAAATAAAGAAACTAAGTACTAACAAACTAACTATAATGACACTTCTCAATGTGTCAGTATTACAAGGACATATACGTATATTGTGTATGTATACATATTTATACAGTAAAAACTACATTTATTCAGACACCTTGAACATTTCAAACGGTATCACAGTTTATTTGCTATAGTTTAGATTAGGGATGTCAAATTTCGATTATTTCCATGATCGATCGTCGTTTAAATTAACGATCAATTAATCGATTAATCGTTAACCATAATACTGCAAAATGTGTCTATTGCAGGCACGCAGTCAGCGGTATGACAGGATGTGCAAAAGCCACACACACACACAAAACGCTTTCTCACTTGAATTAAAGAGGTTTTAGTCTGAATAAAATGCTAGTAGCAGGATTATAAAATGAATAGATGCGATTATGATCATTTGATAAAATGAAGAGAGCGCGCCATACTTTTGAGGTCATTTTACTTTGTTGACAGTTTCCAATCCCGCACGGAGAACGCTGAATGCGCCTCTTTAAACGGTTTTGTGGTGCTCGTTGTTTTATTTTAAAGCACAATTGCAATGTTTTCAATTGACATTATTGTATAAAATTATCCGAAATGTGAAGCGCGTGTGACTGCGCTGCACCTTAAGTGAACTACATCGGCGCTGCTGCACCAAAACACAGTTGCTCACATTAATTTGATCCTGCTGGATTCTGTCCTAGAAAATGTCAGATTTTTAAAAATCCGGCATACAGCGCATTAGATCGTGACAGTGCATGCGTGCAGACGAGGATGAGCGAGCGCGGCTTTGGCTAGATTTATTTGGAGGTTATTGCTCATGTCTCATTCGGCACAAATCGAAATGTTTCCATATTCGCAATGTATTTGAATGTTAAACTATTATTTATAATGTAAACTAGGCTTGTACTTAACACGCATTCGCATATAGACGGAAAAGATGATCCTCTTCATATGAGCAAAAACGTCCTTGGCATAACAGCAGAGTGGACCGGTATACTATACGGTCTATTTAAACTGACCAGTGTAAGCTTTTAATGTTTAGTTGACATTTTATTTTGATAATGAACAGACTGCGATGTAAGTTTGAATCGCTAGAATATAGCTACGTGTGCAGCAGGCTCCGGGGCGATCGAAACAGCTGAGACATTAAAAAATATATATATTTTCCGCAAAAGTGTTTACTTTCATTTGTGCACACTCACAATAAAAACAGAAGATTTGTGCTCTTGTAAAATAAAGCAAACAAACAGAATGCGTTGTCATCCTTTTTTTTTTTTTTTTTTGTGAACTTAGGGAGCGCCCACACTTCTGTTTTAAATCCGTTAATCTTAATTAGCCTATTTAAGTCGGATATATTTCGCATAGCCTATTTTAAAAAAATAAATAAAATAAAAAACATGAAAACAAATTGTTATTTTTATGTTGGGCCTATTACTTAGTAGGCTATAAATTTTCCTTAAAGCATCCCATTTTGTCCCAGGGCTTAGAACCTGTGCCCTAGTCAGGTCCATGCAGAAACTTGTGAACGATGCTCGGCGTCACCGTTTAGTGACAGCAGTGAATGCTCCAGGAATGTGTCGGTCACAGCGCCTATTAATCGCCGTTTTGAATCCAGCAATTATTTATTTAGAAATTATAAAATCTGATTATGACAAGTGTGGTATAAAAGCTTTGTTTATTAGAGGAATAATAGGTTAACTGGAAAATGTTAGATCGCGACCATGCTTTTGGACCCCATAGTCTTCATTTACGCGGCTTTGTTCTGGTTTGCCGGTTGGTCACGAATTTCCACAAATTCAGTATATTTAGGCATCGTTTCTTTTCCTAAATCTTCATAGTCTAACCCTCTAATTTCCCAGGTTTATTTTATTATCTTTCGCTTTTAATAACTGTTTTCGCATCTCTTACTGTGGTAAACATGGGAAGGGAAATTAAAGATTTCATGAATTAAGAATTCGTTCGATTTATTAATTTGTTCCCTTATTTCACTTAAATCATGGGTTATTTAGGGAACAAAATTAATGAAACATGGACAATTGCCACATTAATAATTCGTAGGAATGAATTAACAAGTTGTAGGAATGAATAGACTACCTGTCCTGTCACTGTGTCCCGCAGCCCTGCAAAGCGCACGATATAAAACAGTTATCTGATGAAATGATTAGTAACTACATTTCTATTGCATTTAATGTTGAAGAACTTTTATGTTGTTTCTATTTTAATGTACTTTAAAGTTTAAATCACATTAAAAGCTTAATTTGTACATTGTGAATGAATGATGATGCTTTTATATATCGTCACCGTCACAAACAGCCGCTCGCACGTGTTGAGTGCGCATGAGCCGCACGCAGTCCAACATTGAATCGGCATTAAAAAAAAAAAAAAGCACACTGGTCCCCTGTTAGATGGTGAAGTGTGACGCCTGATTGGCTGACTGTACATTTAACAATATTTCACATTCTCACTATCTGTGCTTGCAATGGCAATGTTGATGATAACACTAAAATACCAGTTCTTGACATTCAACATACACTGTTAAAAAATTTGGGGGTAAAAAAATATATAAATAAACTTTTTTTAGCATTAGAGTGAAATAATAATGCTAATAATTCAGACACTATTTTGCCTCACTGTAATGTGGTCCTCCTGGATGTTTGAGAATATGAATGTTTTAAGAGTTAAGAAGAGTTTAGGAGTTTAAAAGGCTGGTTTGTGTTCAATCTCCTCTCAGAGCCTCAGAGTCTCTCTGGAGCAGCAGGCATTCAGACAATACAGGAGTGTGAATGACGTGTGTGAATTTGCCCTTACAGTTCCTGCCCCGGCCTACAGGGGCGCTGCTGAGAATGAGTTTAAACACACACACACGTCCAGGTCCCCACTTGGTCAAAATTAAAAAAAACTTCACCAGGGGCTTTTTCAATTGATTTTAGCATGATTTAAGGCATGTCTAACAGGGGACCTGAAAAATGTCTTACTATATATATATATATTAGGGGTGTAACGGTTCACAAAATTCACGGTTCGGTTCGATACGATACACTGATGTCACGGTTCGGTTCGGTTCGGTACGTTTTAGATACAGCAAAATGTAAAAACATCTCAACTTTTCAGAATGCTGCAAGCGCACCGCGGGTCATGTGACAAGAACCAACCAATCAGCTTCATCCTTTCCCGTAACAACGTTGAGAGCTCAGCCAAGATGAAGGAACAGCTGTTCACAGTTGTATATGGATTGCAATTTTGAAATAAATTTAGTAGCAGAGCTACTGCAAGCGATTTTTAGAGCTTGCAAATCCATTTATCATTCGCTGAAATTTCCGCGTCTCATGGAGAGAGCACGTCATTGTTGCTTAGCAAAGACAGACGCCTCATGAGCGCTTCTGCCCGAGCGCTTTGGAAAGGAGGAGAAAGACGCGCTTAGCGGTTTCCATGCGTTTTTAGGCACGATATGTGAACGGCCCCTAAGGCGCTCGCTCACTCAGCACGCGCTGAAGGCTCGTTGCAAAATGTCTAATGCATTTAACAGACCAGAAATATAAGATCCTAAAATAACCAACAGGTCTGGTGTGGGTACACTTTGGATTCCCTGTAAGCTATAATACCGGTGTCTAAATGCTGCAGGGATAGTTTGTTGCGTGCTTGTTTCTCATTTTTTTCGTCTTTTCCCAGATACTGACACAATAAGGTGATGTCAGCGTAAATGAGTTGACATGTTTCAAGTATTCCCGCTGGTGTTTTTTTTTTTTTTTTTTTTTTTTTGTAATCCCGCTGGTGTACCCTGTCATGTTGCAGATGCGACATACCGTTGTTTTTTTATCCACCACTCTCTTGCCATCACCATTATAGCTTAAAGGGAATCCAAAGTGCACCCAAACACCAGACCTGTTGGTTATTGGAGGATCTTCTCATTTCTAGTCTGTTAAACGCATTGGCTATTTTTCAACGAGCCTTCAGCGTGTACTGAGTGAGCGAGCGCCTGACTGAGTAGCCTAACATAAACATATAAGATGGTGTTTTTTTCTTCTTCGGGAGTGTCAGGGGCGTTGCCTGTTACGTTGTTTGGGTTATTGGGCTACCTTGTTGAACGCATATCATTATATTTCTCTTTTTTTTTTTTTTTTTTTTTATATAATGAATTAGTCCAACGAACCGTTCGGTATACATAATGCGTACCGCGTACCGAACCGAAAGCGTCGTACCGAACGGTTCAATACGAATACGCGTATCGTTACACCCCTAATTAGGGCTGTGCGATATTGAAGAAAAATGCGATATGCGATATCTTGCTAAATAATGCGATATTCGATATGCGATACGATATTTATTTTTTCTAAAATCAATTAAAATTGTATTAAGAGAAATTATATAACCAAAATTTCAAATTATTTAGGGGAAAGAAATCACTACAACTTTTGAAAGTGAACAACAGCAGTTTTTTTATGTTGCATTAACACAAATTACATTTTAACATTACATTTAAATGTTAAAATTACATTTTAAAAATGTAAACAAACAGAAAATAAAAATATCACTAATACTTTGCTCCACTATATAGTTAGGCCTACATCAACCTGAAAACATGAACATTCAAGTAAACAAAAACACTTGAGAAACCGTGGAGTTACTTCTTTGCTCTCTTTTTGTTTTGTTTTTGCCAAGTCAGATTTTAGCATTCATGCTAAAATTGTTAAAGATTTTTGGACAAGAAAACCAGCATGTCCACTTTGTTTGGTTTCAGGGATGCACGCTGACATGTAACTACATTGCCTGATGTGCTGAAAAGTCTTTCAGATGGTGTGCTAGTGGCAGGCACACAAAGATATTTTTCCGCCAGCTTGCTTAAGTGGGGGAAATTTACCTTGTGAATTCCCCACCATGCCAAAGGGTCCTGCTCACTGTGGATTTTGGGGATCAGAATGTAGCTGTTAAATTCTGCTTCAATGGTTGCATGGTCAGAGGATTCAGAGGGAGATGTGACTGAGGTCTGTAAGAGACTTCCTAAAGACTTCTTCATCCTCTTTGTACTTGTGGCTGTGGCACATTGACATTGCTCAGCCTCAGCACCTGACACAGCAGCACCCACTGATGATGATGATATGGCAACAGCAGGTTGTGCCTCCTAGAAAAAAAAGAAAAGGAAAATAATGATTAGTACCTCCATATTTTATTAATGAGCTCAAATCATTCTTGCTATATAAAATATTCTTACCTTCATTTCTGATTTTATCCTTAAACTAATTTCTTCCCATTGTTCCTTAGGAATGTAGTCTTTTTTGAACCTTGGATCTAAAAAAGTGGCAATGTTCAAGAGAGTTTGGGTTGCAGGATCCTCATATTTTGCCTCCATGTAGCCCAGCACTTTGGTTTTAATTGAGCATGTCAGCTCTGTGTCTTCCTCGTCAGCAGCAAGGGTTTGTGTGTTCAGTAAACGAAGAACTGGAAGTAGATAGGAAATGCTCACGTATTCTTCCCCAGACAAAGCATCTGTAAAATCTTGAAGTGGCTTCAATGCCTTGTTTACGGACTCAAGGACCTCAATGTCCTGCCAAGATGGAACCAGATGTCTTGTACTCCGATTTTCAGAGAGAACTTGTGACAGAGCCCTCTGCTGTTCCAGGATCCTTTCCATCATTTGTTGCTTAGTGCCCCATCGTGTAGGGCACTCTGTGATCAGACCATGTTCTGGCAGGTTAAGCTCTCTCTGTGCTTTCTTTAGCGCTTCTTTCTTTTTCCAGCTATGGGAAAAATGTCCCACTAGCTTTTTGCACACTCCTAGAGCACGACTGATGCGTGTGTCACATTTGACTGCATTTTCTGGATAAATAGAAATAAAATAGTTTCAATCGTTTTAATTAAGTTCTGGTTTCATATTTTTTAAACATTAATTTGAATAAATCTTACATCTATAATTTAACGTATAATTCTTTATTAATTTAAATATCATCAACACTAAAATATCTGTGACAGTATACAATAAGATGTGTTTAATAAAGTTATTATATGTTAAGATAACTAATTAAATATTCTGATATAAAAAAGTAAGACTTACCAATAGCAAGGTGCAGTCTGTGCCCGAAGCACTGTAGTCGGGGCCAACCATTTATTTCCGCCGCTTTGATCATATTGGTTGCGTTGTCAGTGGTAAAACACACTAGACGCGCCTCATTCAAATTCCAGCCAGACAAAGCCTCTCGCAGTCCCAGCGCTATGTTTTCCCCACTGTGTTCACTGGGGAAATATGCTGTCTGTAAGCACAGACTTCTCATCTTAAAGGCTTTGTCAATAAAGTGAACCGTTAAACTAATGTACGGCTCTGTTGTCCTACTGGACCAGAGGTCCGTTGTACACGCAAAATGTTCGACATCTCTCAGTTCCAACATGACACGGTCGCGAGTATGCTCGTACATTTGGGGGATAGCAATGCGTGAAAAATAGGTTCGAGAGGGAATGTTGTACCGTTTGTCGATGGTATTCATCAGGTGCAAAAACCCTGGTTTCCCGACTGTGGCGATCGGAACCATATCCTTTGCCAGATAGCGTGTAATGGCCGCGGTTATCTCTCTATGACGGCGGGAACTTACAGGATATGGTGTTATGCTTTCGAAGCTTGATGATATGGATTGTTGCTTGGGTTGGTGAACGAGGGTTGATTCACCTGAGCTTGAAGATTTTTCTGCAGAGCATAGCTGATACAAATCGTTGTGCTTTGCTTTGAGGTGACTGAACAGATTTGAAGTGTTTCCCGTTTTCGTTGCTACACGAGATTTACATGTTTTACATATAACTTCAGTCTGCATGTGGTCATCTCTTTTAAATCCAAAAAACTGCCATATCTTTGAGGTGCTTCTTCGTTTTGGCACTAAATCGTCGGCAGCAGCTGCGGATGTCTCAGGCTGGCTCATTTTATCATATTAGTTTGCTATGAGCGCGTCACTCACTGCGTGCTGGCTTGTTGATGGTCAGACGTCAGAGCAGTGAGCACGCGGGCGCTATGCGCACGCACACACACAACTAACGTCCGCGTGTCAGATGATCTGTGTCGTAAAACTATAAATAGCTTTGTATTACTTTATCATCTATCGCAAATCATTACGATATGCATATCGCGATATGCGAATTTGCGATATTTCGATATTTTCGATATATCGCACAGCCCTACCCCTAATATATATATATATATATATATATATATATATATATATATATATATATATATATATATAATGTGTGTGTGTGTGTATATGTGTATATATATATATGTGTATGTGTGTGTGTGTATAGACGGGTGAACTATGTTTCCAGATCCTTACTATCACTACCACTCACAAACCACACATCACACAATGTAGTAGGCAGCGCAATCTTAACAACCTGCACACTTTGCCTATGTCTGCTAATACACTACTTTCTTTTTCTATTGGTCTCTGAAATTGCCAGTCTGCTGTAAATAAAGCAGATTTCATTACTTCTATTATTAGTCATTCAAAGCTTAATCTGATGGCCCTAACAGAGACCTGGATCAAACCAGAGGACACTGCTTCACCTGCAGCACTCTCCAATAATTTCTCATTTTCTCACTCCCCCCGTTTGACTGGAAGAGGTTGAGGTACTGGTCTGCTCATCTCTAATGATTGGAAATTTAATCCTTTACCATCTTTGGGTATCAACAGCTCCTTTGAATCTCATTCAGTTACTGTTACCTACCCTCTAACAATACATTTTGTAGTTGTCTTACCACCCCCAGGACCACTGGGTAACTTTTTGGATGAATTAGATGTGTTGCTCTCAACCTTTCCTGAGGATGGTCTAGGCGAAAAATCGATTGAATGAATTAATTCGAATTTTTTGTTACAGGCGATTTAAAAAAATAAGTAAATCGAGTTTTTGTGTAATGGCGCATTTTTGGCTCCCCGGAGCTTTCTTCCTGTCCTTTTCTCTGCTCCTCTTTTGTCCAGTCTCCTCCTGTCTTCTCTCTATTCACCACAGGTGTGATTTTCCTGCAACTATTGTGTTTATAGCGCATTAAATAAGTACAATTTCAACCTGTTAAACGTTTGTATAAATCAATGAAATTCTCTTTGTATGGCCTCAATAGAATCAGCAAGTCATGGTCATTTGTTTTTTTTCTGTCAATGAGGGGTTTTAGTTGATGTAGTTCTGCTGAAAGGTTGTCTTCTAATATGCCATAGTGCCTAGCCATCGGTTGAATGGCATCTTGGTGCATTATGGTCTTGTCTTTGGGATTAATAGCTGCAGCTCCTTTCATAACGTGGCAACTGTCAGCAGAGAAGCGCCTATTCAATTCACTGATTAAACGGTCAAGTACTGGGAAAAAAACAGTGGATTTTGTAGTCTTCTGGTGTTTGCAGTATCTTTTTCCTTGTCTGGCTACTGCTGCAGGTGGGAGGGCTGTATTATTTTTCTTATTGCCTGTTGGCGCTGCATGTCAGTGCCCACTCTCTCACACACGTCATTTGTGCCCTGCCACAAATGGGTCCAAGTTTCACCATTGCGTTCTTCTTTGTGTCAACCAGTGCAAAGACAAGATCAATGGCGGATGCCAAATCTAAATATGTGGCCTGTAGTTGGTCAGATAAAGTTTTTGTGAGCCCAAATATTTTCTCCAGCATGTAGATTTGCAAAACAAACTGTGCATCAATCAAGCCATTTAGTGATCTAGTCTCAATAGCTCTATGGCTATTTGTTTGATTGCTGACTCCCTCAAGTGTGGCTAAGATGCTAGGGAGGCTTTGCTTTATTGCTCAAAGACTATAGTACTGACATGCCCATCTGGTATCTGACAGATGTTTTAATTCCACAGCTTTTTTTAGTGGGCTCAAGTTCTGTTTGTTTCTCTATGATCACTTTGTGAGTTAATGAATAAGAAAAAAAGTTGTAAAGTAGCTGAACTGTGGCAAAGCAGTCAGCAACTGGTTTTACATTATGGACACAGTCAACTAAAACCAAGTTTAATCTGTGTGCATGGCAGTGGATGTACACTGCATGTGGGACTTCTCTGCGGAATTTTTCCTGAACACCGTTGTTGCAGCCAGACATTACAGATGCCCCGTCGTAACATTGTCCAACACATGCATTTTTGTCTATATTGAATTTAGCCAATGCCTCTTTCACTGTCACAAGTAAAGACTCTGCATCCAAACCATCAGCTGGAACAAAATCAAGAAACTCTTCATAAATGTAATAATTGTGTATGTAGCGCAGAACAATAGATATCTGCTCTTTTTTGCTCACATCTTTTTTCATCCACCAAGTAAAGTGCTCTCCCAGTTTAACTTTGTTACTAACCTATTCTCTCAAAATGCAGGCCATTATATCAATTAACTCGTTCTGAATTTCATGATGGACATATTTTGTATTACCTGGCCCAGTAGATAATTTTTTGGATACAGTGCTATCAAACTTCCCCAGCAGATTACCTCTGTTGGTGGACTGTTCATTCTCTTGGGTCCCTCTTTGACCAATGATTTGACAAGGCATTTTGAGGCATTATGTTGCGCCAGTTTCTCTCCTCCTTTTCTCCAGTTTTTAAATCCTTCCAGGGTGAAGTACTTTTCTGAGTTACCACCAGATCCATGCACACTGTGAAAAAAAATGACAATAGCCAAAACAAAAAGCAGCGTCTTTTGACACAGAATATTAAGCCACTGGTACTGTTTGAACCACGAGTAACTAAAACCCCTGGATGCTAGCTGCCCCTGCGATCCAAAAGTACGACGCAGGTATGATTTTAGTTGAGGCTGTCTTGGTTTCTCGGCTGGGCCATGGCTTAAATCCCCTGTTAAACCCACTCCACCGTCAGGATTCCCACCATCCGTGCCCGCTGTAGCGCTCGATGAGGAGCCATTTCTTTCCGTCTGCTCACCTGTCTCCTCCGCCTCGGACTCCGGTCGCGTCTCCTCATCCTCCAATTCCTTGGTGTCCTCTGTTTCTAAGGTCAAGCAGGGCTCTCCCTCCACTGCAACGGGTATATTTTCACTCCTATTGCTATATTTTCCATGTGCTCTAATTTTTCTTTTAAGTTTGACAAAGCGATCCATTTTTAGCTTCAAGCTATAGCTTTAACGTAGCAGCTCTTGTGGGCTCGCGGCAGCACCTTGAATGCAATTACGCAAGGCACAGCAACGTTTATGAGGCGTCGCAGTGATTCTTATGTTTATACATTTTTTTTATATGTAGAATAAATTAATTATTATTGTTCTGCGTAGTTTAGAGAGAATTTTTTTAAAATCTTTATCCCGGAGAGGAGAGAATGGTGTGAAAAGGGAAAAACATCCAGTATGCGGCAGTCCTGTGGGTGAAAATGCCTTGTTGATGCTAGAGGTCAGAGGAGAAAGGGCCGACTGATTCAAGCTGATAGAAGAGCAACTTTGACTGAAATAACCACTCGTTACAACTGAGGTATGCAGCAAAGCATTTGTGAAGCCACAACATGCACAACCTTGAGGAGGATGACTTACAACAGCAGAAGACCCCACCGGGTACCCCTCATGGCAACTACAAATAGGAAAAAGAGGCTACAGTTTGCACGAGCTCACCAAAATTGCACAGTTGAAGATTGGAAAAATGTTGCCTGATGAGACATTCAGATGGTAGAGTCAGAATTTGGCGTAAACAGAAAGAGAACATGGATCCATTATGCCTTGTTACCACTGTGCACGCTGCTGGTGGTGGTGGAATGGTGTGGGGGATGTTTTCTTGGCACACTTTAGGCCCCTTAGTGCCAATTGGGCATCGTTTAAATGCCACGGCCCACCTGAGCACTGTTTCTGACCATGTCCATCCCTTTATGACCACCATGTACCCATCCTCTGATGGCTACTTCCAGCAGGATAATGCACCATGTCACAAAGCTTGAATCATTTCAAATTGGTTTCTTGAACATAACAATGAGTTCACTGTACTAAAATGGCCCCCACAGTCACCAGATCTCAACCCAGTAGAGCATCTTTGTGATGTGGTGGAACGGGAGCTTCGTGTCCTGGATGTGCATCCCACAAATCTCCATCAACTGCAAAATCAAGAATATCAAGCCCTTTCTTTGAACACGCTGCACAACTCCTTGTTCAAGCTCTTGTTCTGTCCAGGCTGGACTATTGCAGTCCTCTCTTGGCAGGTCTTCCAGTCAGTTCTATCAAACCTTTACAATTAATTCAGAACGCGGCAGCAAGATTAATTTTTTATGAGCCAAAAATAATACACGTCACCCCTCTGTTTATCAATTTGCACTGGCTACCAATAGCTGCTCGCATAAAATTCAAGGCATTGATGTTAACCTATGGGCTCTGCACCCATTTACCTAAATTCGTTACTTCAGACTTATGTGCCCTCTAGAAGCTTGCGTTCTGCAAGTGAACGTCGCTTGATTGTTCATCCCAAAGAAGCACAAAGTCACTTTTACGGACTTTTAAATTAAATGTTCCCTTCTGGTGGAATGAGCTCCCCAACTCAATCCGAGCAGCTGAGTCCTTAGCCATCTTCAAGAATCAGCTTAAAACACATCTCTTCCATCTTTATTTGACCTTTAACTTTAACACTCACTATTCTTATTCTATTCTTAAAAAAATAAAAAATCTAACTACCTCTCTAATCTTTTTGTATTCTGTTTTCTTTTCATTTATTATGCTTATATGTGTGTGTGTGTGTGTAGCGACCTCTAACACTAGCTTGCTCTATTCTTTTCCTATTCTATCTGTTTTCTTTTTATTTATTATATTAGTTAAAATCCCATGCTACGTGTACTGTGTTAACCTAACTGAGACTTGTTATAGCACTTATATATCATTGCTATTTTGTTGTTTTTGATTGTTTCCACTGTCGTCATTTGTAAGTCGCTTCGGATAAAAGCTTCTGCTAAATGAATAAATGTAAATATGTGTGTGTGTGTGTGTGTGTGTGTGTGTGTGTATGTGTGTATATATATATATATATATATATATATATATATATATATATATATATTGTGACGAGCACTCCCAGAGGAATCAGCGTCGCCCTGGAAACCAAACCAAAACACCTGCACGTCCTCGTCACCGGCTGATCGGTCACAGCTGCTCCCCATCAGCCAGCACATTGAAAAGCAGCACATGTTGCACTGAGAAGAGGTTCTCAAACAGAACGCAAAGCTGGACTAACCCCTCTCTCCTATCCCCACAGAAAGCAGCGAGTGACCGACAGCCCACACCCTTTGGAGCACGTCTGGACACCCACTTTCCCCTTGATTGGCACAGAGGAGCACGGAGAGCACACGGGGAGCACCAACCAGCGGAAAGCAGATCAGGACACTTCACCAGGCACCCTTCACTTTTCAATAAACCCACCCTCCGGGGCTTTTGATTTCACGTACCTCTTGTCGAGTGGTTCTTCACCCCGTGACAGTGGTGGAGAATGCGGGCAGAACAGTGAGGAATCACCGACAAGGTCACCGCCCCAACTCCTAATTTTTTTTTGCTTTCTGTCAGCAGCACCACGGAAGGCGGCACGCGCGGCCCCGCGATGGAGGACGTCTTACAACGCCTCGCTGAGGTTAGCATCCGCCAGCAGCAAATAGCGGAACACCTCGCCACTCGCCTGGGCAGGACGGAGGATGAACTCGCCGCCGTCCGGGCGGCCGCGGCCCAGCGCGTTCCGCTACCTGAGCCTCGGGCACAGGCCACCCGTCTGCTGCCCAAGATGACGGCCGATGACGATGTGGAAGCCTTCCTTCAGGTCTTCGAAAACACTGCCCACCGAGAGGGATGGCCAGAGGACGAGTGGGCACGTGCGCTGGCACCCCTACTCACCGGTGAAGCACAGAGGGCTTACTTCTCGCTCCCCCTGACGAGTGCCGACAGTTATGTCGAAGTGAAGCGAGAGATCCTGGCGAGGCTGGGCCTCTCCCCTGTAAGTGCCGCCCAACAGTTCCACGAGTGGGAATACAAGCCCCGGGTGCCAGCCCGTGCCCAGGCAGCCGAACTCAGCCGCCTCGCCCAGCACTGGCTGTTGGCAGGAAACCCCACACCAACACAGGTAGCGGAACGAGTGGTGGTCGATCGCCTCCTGCGCGCACTACCTCGCGCCCACCGACAGGCCGTCGGCATGAGGGACCCACGTGACGTCCGGGAACTAGTGGAGGCGATCGAGCTGGCGGATGCCGTTCATCCCAGCGGGGCAGGGGACCGGCTGCCGCCATTCCCCCGGAGGGTGGTCCAGGAGCGACGCCCGCTCGAAGGCACCGCGCGACCCGTCAGCAGGCCGACGGTTCCCCCACCGCGAGATGAGCCCATGCCAAGTGCCGAACCACCGTCGCCTCCGCGAGCCTGGCTGGCAGGCTGCATCCTTCACCAACGGGTGCCGGCGGGAGCCCCCGAAGCAGATGTGAAGGTGGAGGGAAGACGGTTCCGGGCCCTGTTGGACTCAGGCAGTGCGGTCACCCTCATCCAGGCGCGGCTGTGCGCCCCGCGAAGCGGCCGGAAAAACTTCCTACCGATTACCTGTGTGCACGGAGACACTCGTCAAGTACCGGCCCGTGAAATGGTCATTTCGTCCCCCCAAGGCACCTGGCCAGTGGAGGTAGGCCTGGTGAAGGACCTGCCGGTGGCCGTACTGCTTGGAAGGGATTGGCCCGGCTTCGAGAAGCTGCTGTCCGCCGCTACCCAGCCTGCCAGCCCCAAGGGGAACCGTCGAAGACCGAGGCGGCCGCCTGGACCCCGCCGCCGACCGGCCCTGCTCGTCTCCGACAGTGGGAGAGAAGGTGAGGCCCCCTCCCAATCTACTAATCTGTTTTATGATGTCTACCAACAGGCCGCTGGAGGGGGCTCTTTCGCCAAGGAACAGCGGGAGGACGACCGACTCAAGCACTGTTGGAGCCAGGTGCGAGTCGTGGATGGAGAGGACGTCCTCCCCCGGCCCCACCCTCTCCCACATTTTGTCGTAGAGAATGGCCTGCTGTATTGTGTCGCCCAGCGTAGGGGGGAGGAGAAAAAGTTACTAGTTGTGCCTCGTGCCAAGACCGAGACCATTCTGGAGCTGGCCCATTCCCACCCCATGGCAGGACACCTCGCGGCAGCCAATACTGCCCAACGCATCCGCGACCGGTTCCATTGGCCGGGCCTGGACGCCGAGGTAAAGCGGTTCTGCCAGGCCTGCCCGACCTGTCAGGCCACGTCGCCCCGGACTCCTCCCCCCAGCCCGCTCATCCCGCTGCCTATCATCGAGGTGCCCTTCGAGCGGATTGGAATGGACATAGTGGGGCCGTTGCCGAAGTCTGCCCGAGGGCATGAGCACATCCTGGTCATCGTCGACTATGCCACCCGGTACCCAGAAGCAGTCCCCCTGCGGAAGGCCACCGCAAAGTCCATCGCCCAGGAGCTGTTTCTGCTGGCCAGCCGAGTCGGCCTCCCCTCAGAGATCCTGACTGACCAGGGAACCCCCTTTATGTCCCGGCTAATGGCTGACCTCTGCCGGCTGCTGCGGGTGAAGCAGTTGAGGACCACTGTTTATCACCCCCAGACTGATGGCCTCGTAGAGAGATTTAACCAGACCCTCAAGCAAATGCTCAGACGTGTGGCGGCGGAGGACAAGCGGGATTGGGACCTCATGATCCCCTACGTGCTCTTCGGGATCCGCGAAGTTCCCCAGGCCTCAACTGGCTTCACCCCCTTCGAGCTCCTGTTTGGCCGTCAACCCCGGGGCCTCTTGGACGTGGCCCGGGAAGCGTGGGAGCAGCAGCCGGCCCCGCATCGTACCGTCATCGAACATGTCCGGCAAATGAGGGAACGGATCGACCGAGTGATGCCGTTAGTCCGGGAACACCTCACCAGGGCCCAACAAGCGCAGCAACGTCATTATGACCGGACAGCCCAGCCACGGGAGTTCCAACCGGGAGACCGCGTCATGGTCCTGGTCCCCAGCTCCGCCTTCAAATTTCTGGCCTCCTGGAAGGGGCCCTACTCGGTCGTCGAGAGGGTTGGACCGGTCACTTACCGCCTGAGACAGCCGGGACGACGGCAGGCGGAGCAACTCTACCACGTCAACCTCCTAAAGAAATGGGTGGGGACCCGGGACCAAGTAGCTGCCCTAAGCCTCACCGAGCCCGTGGTTGTGGATATCAACCCCCACCTTTCGGCTGCCCAGAAGACGGAGCTGCAGCACCTGGTCAGTCAGTTCCAGGATGTGTTCTCCTCTCAGCCCGGGCAGACCAACGTGCTTCAACACCATATCCGGACGCCCCCAGGAGTCGTCGTTAGGCAACGGCCCTACCGAGTCCCGGAGGCTCGTCGGCAGGCTATTGAGGAAGAGGTCCAACAGATGCTAAAGTTGGGGGTAATAGAACCATCCCGGAGTCCGTGGTCCAGCCCCATTGTGATGGTCCCAAAGCCGGATGGCACCCTCCGCTTTTGTAACGACTTCCGCCGCCTGAACGAAGTCTCCGAATTCGACGGGTACCCCATGCCTCGGGTGGACGAACTGCTGGACCGGCTAGGAAGGGCCCGGTATATCAGCACCCTAGACCTAACCAAGGGCTATTGGCAGGTACCGCTCTCCGAGGCCGCCAAGCCGAAAACCGCCTTCTCCACCCCCAGTGGCCACTGGCAGTACCGGACCCTTCCCTTCGGCCTACATGGGGCCCCCGCGACGTTCCAGCGGATGATGGACATCCTCCTGCGGCCTCACCAAGCTTACGCGGCCGCCTACCTGGATGACGTCGTGGTCCACTCCGAGGCGTGGGACGAACATCTGGATCGTCTGCGGAGGGTGCTCTCGGAGCTCCGGCGGGCTGGACTTACCGCCAACCCCCGAAAATGCCACCTAGCCCTCTCTGAGGCCAAGTACCTGGGCTATCAAGTCGGCCGAGGACTCATCCGGCCGCAAGACAAGAAAGTTGAGGCCATCCACGCCGCACCAAGACCGGAGACAAAGACCCAGGTACGAGCCTTCTTGGGGTTGGCGGGTTATTATCGTTGTTTTATCCCCAACTTCTCCTCTTTAGCCGCCCCCCTGACAGACCTGACCAGGAAGGGGCAGCCGGAGAAAGTATGCTGGACCCCGTCGGCGGAAGAAGCCTTCTCCCAGGTGAAAGCAGCACTCACGTCCTCGCCGGTACTCCGCGCCCCGGACTTTAGCTGCCCCTTCCTGCTGCAGACGGATGCTTCCGACACAGGACTAGGAGCGGTCCTCTCCCAAATTCAGGAAGGTGAGGAGCATCCGATCATCTACATCAGCAGGAAGCTGTCCCCCGCCGAGAGGAAATACGCCGCTGTGGAGAAGGAAGCCCTGGCCATCAGGTGGGCAGTCCTGGAGCTCCGGTACTACCTCCTGGGCCGCAAGTTCACCCTGGTAACCGACCACGCGCCCCTACAGTGGATGGCCCGCGCCAAGGACACCAACGCCAGGGTGACTCGCTGGTTCCTAGCGCTCCAGGACTTCCACTTCGAAGTCCGCCATCGAGCTGGGGCCGCCAACGCGAACGCCGATGGCCTCTCCCGGATCTGGACAGCTTATGCAGGTCTGTCAGGGGTCATTCCCCACCCTCCCCTAATCTCACCCCTACTTTCTACATGTCTTCGCAGGACCAGAACGACGCTTAGGGGGGGGGGATGTGACGAGCACTCCCAGAGGAATCAGCGTCGCCCTGGAAACCAAACCAAAACACCTGCACGTCCTCGTCACCGGCTGATCGGTCACAGCTGCTCCCCATCAGCCAGCACATTGAAAAGCAGCACATGTTGCACTGAGAAGAGGTTCTCAAACAGAACGCAAAGCTGGACTAACCCCTCTCTCCTATCCCCACAGAAAGCAGCGAGTGACCGACAGCCCACACCCTTTGGAGCACGTCTGGACACCCACTTTCCCCTTGATTGGCACAGAGGAGCACGGAGAGCACACGGGGAGCACCAACCAGCGGAAAGCAGATCAGGACACTTCACCAGGCACCCTTCACTTTTCAATAAACCCACCCTCCGGGGCTTTTGATTTCACGTACCTCTTGTCGAGTGGTTCTTCACCCCGTGACAATATATATATATATATATACACTAGAAAGTGAAAAATAAAATCTACTAAATTTTATTAACATAAATTAATTGTATTTTAGCTGCAATAAAATGTGACTGGTTGTCACTTTCCAAAGGTTCTGATTTTTTCTGTCTCTTTTTGTAGTTAAATGCTGATAATTATGAAAATGACCCTGAACTGCAGAAGATCCGTGAAGAAAAGGGTTACTCCTATATGGATATCATAACGATTCACCCAGATAAACTTCCTGATTATGAGAACAAAGTAGGTTATGCATATTAACATGATTTAATTTGTATAAAAAAAAAAAAAATCAGTACGGTATGTTTATTTTTGTAATGAAATCCATCTGTAAATTTCAAACTCTTATTTTCCAGGTGAAAATGTTCTATGAAGAACATCTTCATCTTGACGATGAGATCCGCTATATACTGGACGGATCGTCTTACTTTGATGTGAGGGGCAAAGATGACCGCTGGATCCGAATCGCTGTGTCTAAAGGGGATCTTATCACGCTGCCGGCGGGAATTTACCACAGATTCACCGTTGATGAGAGTGTATGCGTCTCAGAATTTACTGAACTAAAGCATTTCCATTCAGTCATTTAGTGCTGTCAGAATGAGAGTCTGATAAAACATCACAATAATCCTCAAGACAGTGATACAATGCTACATTTCTACAAATGATGAAGAAAGAAACTCATCTACAAGTTGAACGATCTGAGGGTGAGGACATTCATTTTTTTAAACTAAAACAGTGTTTTGCTTTTCTCTTTAGAACTACACAAAAGCCATGCGTCTGTTTGTTGGTGAACCGGTCTGGAAGGCCTACAACCGCCCAGCTGATGACTTTGACATCCGCAAAGCCTATGTGAACTCCCTGAGCTGCTCTTGAGATGCATGATGGGATTGGTTTAGTTGTGCTCTACATCAGTGATGATCAGGAGAATCAAACTCTGCTGTGCCTTTAACAAACACTCTTGAACGGGTTACAATCATGAGTACGACATCTAAAAAATCATTACTAATGATAAACACATGAGGTTTTTGATAGTTATGACAATGAATTGTAGTCCTGGAAGGCTGTGTGGATGGTGGTTGTTTAATAGACTCAAATTTTGTACCATTAATTCATGTAAGTAATGAAGACATGTTAGACATGTCTTATTGAAATGAAAACGTGTTTGTTTGAATGATCACTGATATTCTTACAGTTTAGCCTATAAGTGTTTGTTTTTTTATTCATACCACAACAGACAACTATTAATTAGCTCAAAAGAGACTGAATCCTAGTTTGATGATCTTAAAGCATTTCACTGATTTCTTTGTTCGTTGATTAAATAAAACAATATTTTCTCTGCATTGTAAAAATGAACTGGTCAAGCATCAGAAATGTATGAAATGTTGCATGTTTTCTTAGAATTCTCAGTTTTTCACGTGTGCCGTGTTTTATGAAGACTTAGATTTTTTGTGCAAACAACCCAACTTTTGGTCTGAAAATGTATAGGTAAAAAAAAAAAAAAACCTTTTAATACAATTTTATATATGTATACACAGGTGCTGGTCATATAATTAGAATATCATCAAAAAGTACCTTGGTTGTAATGAGCGGTTATTTGAGTTTCTGTTGCTTCTACAACTAGTCTGGCCATTCACCTCTGACCTCTGACATCAACAAGGCATTTTCATCCACAAAACTGTTGCTTAATGGAAAAAGTTACAGCATTTACAATTACAGAGATGCTAGCAAAAAATTTCAATTAGATTCTCAGCATATATAGTATACAGCCTCATACATTATGCAATTTTTTATTGCGATAAGTCATCATAAAAAATGCATGTTATTAACTGATGGCTGCCATTTTTGTTGTTTTGTATGATTGATTTTCCAAGGCTTGGTTAGCACTGGCACTAAAGAAGAAATACATTGAATTGAATTGACCTTGATTAAACTGCTGAGGAGTTGCAGCTCTCTTTGTGAATTGAACAAACAATCTAGGAGGAGTCAAAAAAGTAGCCTTTTTTATTTAAAGTGGCAGGGAAATGCCATTTTAAAATCAAATAATTTGTAAAAGAGTACAAAAACAAAATAGTTCTCCTAAATATTTGGCGCATTAATAAACCACATCTCAACATCAGGTCAGGTTTTAACACATTTATTAACAAGATTTCCTTTTTTCATCTTCAGAAATACACAGTACAGTTATAATTAGCTTAGACTCTTTGAAAACAATCACTTAATGCATTTAGAAGCATTTCTCTTGATTCTTGAAACGCAAGTAACTTTAACCCTTTTTCTGCTCTGTGCGGCGCAAATATCATTGAGTTGTCATGTTAACTTTGGTCCTGTCTGTACATGGTAAGCACAACATGTGTGAACTTGTAAAAGCTGTAAATGCAGAACAGTATTTTCACTCGTAATCATTCGGTAGTGTCCTGTGTGTTGGACTGTGGGGTCTCATACTAGCTTGAGACACTGGACGTTGAAGCTGTCTCCCTCTCTACAGGCGGTGGCCTCCAGCAGAGCCTGTTTCTTCTGCGTGCTGCGTGAGGACTCCAGCTCGTACATGGTGGTGAGGTTGAACAGCACGCTCTCGTGCAGGTAGAGCGCTGGGTCCTTGTGCACCAGGCTCTCCAGCTGGCCCAGGGACTCCTTCAGCCTCCCCAAATACAGCAGACACACGGCTGCATTGTTGTTTGCCTGAAGAACAAAGTTGGCGTTGTTATTGCTGGCAGGTTATCCAGTGCTGTTTGTCTGGCGGTGCATCACTCAATCACATGTTTAACTTACCACTGGGTTCTTGGGATCGAGTTTCAGGACGCTGGAGAAACACATGTGCGCGTCTGCATAGTTATTCTGACTCAGATAAACAAAAGCCCTGTGGACGACATCACATCCAGCTTCAGGAGAGTCACAGAAGCACGTATACTACAGATGAACAAATGCTTCTGAAAGCTTGTTAAGGATGCATTTATTTAATCAAAAATACATTTTTTATAGTAATTTATTTATTTGATGTACAGCTGTATTTTCAGCATCATTCCTCCAGTCTTCAGTGTCACATGATCTTCAGAAATCAGAATAATATGATCATTTACTGCTCAAGAAACATTTCTGATTATTATCAATGTTGAAAACAGTTGATGCCAAATGATGCTAATAAACCAAAATGCACAACATCAACAAAATAAAAATAAACAAAAACTTCTATTCAACAAGAACACATTAAACCGACCAAAGTGACAGGAAATATTTTTTTTTATATTAATTTATTAATATACAATTATTTAAATCATCAAATCATTTAAAATATCTATTCTTATAAATTCTTGTATTTAAGTAAATATTGCTCATAGAATCCTGAAAAAGTAACATGATTTCCACAAAAAATGTTTTAAATATTCATAATAAGAAGAACCATTATTAATAATTGAAGATCATGTGACACTGAAGACGAGTAATGATACTGAAAATACAGCTTTGATCACAGAAATACATCACAGGTGAACAGATATTCACACAGAAAACAGCTATATTAAAATGTAAAATTATTTCACAATATAACTGTTTTACTGTATTTTTGTTTCAAATAAATGCAGCCTCGATGAGCAGAAGAAACTTCAAACGCATCTTTCAAAAATGAATAAAAGCAATCAGTTATTCCAGCGTTCGATGGGCTGGAGTGTCAACAGATTTCATGAAATCAGCGCTCACCTGTTCATCAGCACTGAGGTGTCTTCTTCAGGTGTTTTCCCCTTTGACTGACAGGCTTTCTCCACATCCTGAAAATACTTCTCAGCAGTTCGGATGTCTCCAATCTAATCATATGAACAAACAGAACATTAATTATGGTCTGTGTGGAGATAAAACATGAAGAGAGAAGCACACTCTCTGATCCTCTTCAAACACAAGCAGCTCTGCAGAGCGAAGACATCGTTCCCTCATCCGGCAGACATTCTGTGGCTTTCCACTTACAGGTAAACACGGCATATTTCAACCAAAAATTGGTTCAACGTGAAGCTTTACAGCATTGTATTATTTTTCTTTTTTTCCAGACCTCTGATGTGCCCTTGATGGACATAATTCTTAATTTCTCAAAATGACTGACTGCAAACTTTTGGACAGTAGTGTACATAATAAAGTTCAGAATTGTAAACGGTGTTTTGCTGTTGATGCCATCTGATGCACCTGTAGGAAAATGCGGCCCATTCCACTCAGCAGTTGCACTCTTTGCTCCGGCTCGTACTCGATGATGGATTGATACGTCTCCACTGCCAGCACAAAGTCCTTCATGTCAAAGAGAAAATAAACACCTTTTACAAGTCTGTCAGGATTACACACCATCTCACTGCTTCGAACCTGCGTTCTGCTGAAATACTCTTGATGACTGCCAAGCTCCAATAGAACAAAAACACCATGACATTACCATAAAATACATATACGACTGTTAGGAACCTAACCTAGTGATTCATTCCATGTTTCCTAAAGTCATAGCTCTGTGTGAGGAACGGACCAAATGCATCGTGACGTGTACGTTTGAATATTGCGGGGTGAATGAGATTTGACAGCTGCAGATGATAGTTAATCTCATTCAAAGGTATATGAACTACTGTTAAGAAACATTTTTATCATTGAGGTTGACAGACGTGGTCACTGAAAAGACCAAAAGTGCGTTGGATGTTAATAATAGGCATGCTAATAAGTGACTAATTAATAGTGAGAATGGAGTCTTATACTAAAGTGTTACCCTTTTATGTGTATTTTATAGAAAATAAATCAAGACATAAGTGAAATATAAACATAAATCAGGAATAAAATTGACAACAGTTTAAGAATTTATAATTGATAAAAACTTTATTTAGATTTTAATTATTGAATTTAATTATACAGCACCTTAAAATGAAGTGTAACCTATTTTTTCTACCCATTAAAACCCCAGGAAATCCACATATTACATGTATACTAATATATATATATATATATATATATTTTATATTTTTTTTATATATATAGTATACATGTAATATGTGGATTTCCTTTATATATATATATATATATATATATATATATATATATATATATATATATATATATATATATATATATATATAAAGATGCACTACAACAAGGATTCAGGTTTGTGAGTTTCTTCGGTGTGAGTCTGCTAATGGGTGTCACTACAGTCTTTGGCCAGCAGATGGCACTTGTTGACCATGATAACTTGCAAAAAAACTGTTATTTCTTTAGCTACTGACAGTCTGGTATACTACAGAGAACAGTAGACTATGTGTGCATACACATTGTTTTACCAGTAGAACAGTAATCAGAAAAGCTATTTTCTCAGTAGGCACCTGCTGGAAGGAAAGCCTGTTCTCTCTCTAACCCTAGAGTCTAAACATGTGCACAGATATGATTCAGGTCACATATGAATGTGTGAGTGAGTATGTGTTTGCTATCTCTTCCACTCACGTACCTTCATCATTAGCAGACAGTTGGCCATGGAGTACATCACTCTGCTCAGACGTGACCTCCACAGCTGGATGGAGGCTGAAACACAGAGCATAGAGAGAGAGAGAGAGAGAGAGAGAGAGAGAGAGAGAGAAAGACTGAGCAAATGGAATAAAATTGGAAATTGCGGTCTTTCCATCCTTTTTCCTGGCTCTAAACCATCAATTATTTGTCTGCTGGCGGGAATTATAGTGCAGGAGGAAAAGACACAGTGACAATTGCATTTATTTTCCCCCTCTGGCTCACTATAGACCCCCATCAGTGAGCCGATCTGATCTCATGTGTGTGTGTGTGTGTGTGTGAGAACAGACTTCAGCATATGTGTCTTAGTTCTGATGTTGTGTGACCACACAGACCGACAATATCACGCTTCCTCCACTCCTGACACACAAATCAGAAATGTGAAAGCATACTAATTAATTGGGTCATGAACTGAGAAACTAAAATTCCCTTGATCTTTTGTTCTATGAAGACATCCTGTAAGTTACAGAACTCAAAACTTTGTTGTTACTCTAAAAACAGCTGATATTGAAGACAGTCTGTCAAAACGAATGTGGGATGTTCTGAGCACCGCCACCACAGAAGATGATCAATAAGCTCATTTGAGATGAGAAAAATCGGTGCAGAGCCGATCACCCGTGATCATCCGCGAGATACATGCTGGTTAGAAAAGTGTCCGAGTTACGTCTGACTTGCCCTGATGTTATGCTGCAGTGTGCCAAAAAACTG
Source organism: Carassius auratus (assembly GCF_003368295.1). Lineage (NCBI taxonomy): Eukaryota > Metazoa > Chordata > Actinopteri > Cypriniformes > Cyprinidae > Carassius > Carassius auratus. Next base: position 2,168,422 of record NC_039259.1, read on the forward strand.
TCATGACGGCGAGTTGCTCTCCACCGACTGCGCTGATCAAATGCATGATGGGAATTGACTGACTGATGATACAGCTTAATGCTCATTGTTTCAGACAACTGTGATGCTGTGTTCTCTTCTAAAAAAATAATATATATATATATATATATATATATATATTTTTTTTTTAACTGGTTTTATATGAATATTCCCAAACACTATGACAGTGCGATCTCTTTGTGAGAGATGATTGTTGTCATATTTCTATAAAAATCTAAAATACACATTAGTATTAAAGCAAAATGAATTACTTTGTGAATAATGTGATATCCACCTTTGATCTCGTTGGTATCCATGCCACTTGAAGAGGTCAGAACTGACCATCTTTTCTATGTGTATTTCACTCCTCCCCTCACTGCAGCCGCTTACTCTCTCCTACATTTCAGATGAGGCGAGGCGCATCTCAAACAAGCCTAATGACTGCTTTGATATCACTGCCTGTTTAGCCCCGCCAACCGATTCAACATCACTGCCTGTTTTTCTACATAATTGCCTGTTTAGCCCTGCCTACCAAAACTACATCATTGCCTGTTTTGCTCCGCGAATCAATTCAACATCACTGCCTGTTTGCGCCGCTTGCGGATTCTACATCAATGCCTTTTTGCCCCGCCTACCAATTATACATCACTGCCTTTTTGCACCGCCTACCGATTCTACATCACTGCCTGTTTGTGCTGCCTACTGATTCTACATCACTGCCTGTTTTCCCCTTTCCTACCAATTCTCCATCACTACCTGTTTGCGCCTCCTACCGATTCCACATCACTACCTGTTTGCGCCACCTACCGATTCTACATCACTGCCTCTTTGCCCCGCCTACCGATTCTACATCGCTGCCTGTTTGCGCCGCCTACCGATTCCACATCACTGCCTGTTTGCCCCTCCTACCGATTCTACATCACTGCCTGTTTGCGCCACCTACCGATTCTACATCACTGCCTCTTTGCCCCGCCTACCGATTCTACATCGCTGCCTGTTTGCGCCGCCTACCGATTCCACATCACTGCCTGTTTGCGCCACCTACCGATTCTACATCACTGCCTGTTTGCGCCGCCTACCGATTCTACATCACTGCCTGTTTGCGCCGCCTACCGATTCTACATCACTGCCAGTTTGCGCTGCCTACCGATTCTAAATAATTTTCTGTTTGTTTCGCCTACCGATTCCACATCACTGCCTGTTTGCCCCTCCTTCCGATTCTACATCATTGCCAGTTTGCGCTGCCTATCGATTATAAATCACTGCCCGTTTGCGCCGCCTACCGATTCTACATCACTGCCAGTTTGCGCCGCCTACCGATTCTAAATCATTTTGTTTGTTTCGCCTACCGATTCTACATCATTGTCTGTTTGCTTCGCCTACCGATTCTACATCACTGCCTGTTTGACCCTCCGACCGATTCTACATCACTGCCTGTTTGCGCCGCCTACCGATTCTAAATCATTTTCTGTTTGTTTCGCCTACCGATTCTACATCCTTGTCTGTTTGCTTCGCCTACCAATTCTACATCATCGTCTGTTTGCTTCACCTATCGATTATAAATCACTGCCCGTTTGCGCCACCTACCGATTATAAATCACTGCCCGTTTGCGCCACCTACCAATTCTAAATCACTGCCTGTTTGCTTCGCCTACCGATTCTACATCATTGTCTGTTTGCTTCGCCAACTGATTCTACATCACTGCCTGTTTGCTTCGCCTACTGATTCTACATCACTGCCTGTTTGCTTCGCCCATCGATTATACATCACCGCCGGTTTGTTCCGCCTGTCGATTCTACATCACTGCCTGTTTGCGCCACCTACCGATTCTACATCACTGCCTGTTTGCGCCACCTACCGTTTCTAAATCACTTCCTGTTTGCCGCTCCTACCGATTCTACCTCACTGCCTGTTTGCCCCACCTACCGATTCTACATCACTGCCGGTTTGCGCCGCATACCGATTCTACATCACTGCCTGTTTGCCCCGCCTATCGATTATAAATCACTGCCCGTTTGCGCCGCCTACCGATTCTACATCACTGCCAGTTTGCGCCGCCTACCGATTCTAAATAATTTTGTTTGTTTCGCCTACCGATTCTACATCATTGTCTGTTTGCTTCGCCTACCGATTCTAAATCATTTTCTGTTTGTTTCGCCTACCGATTCCACATCACTGCCTGTTTGCCCCTCCTTCCGATTCTACATCATTGCCAGTTTGCGCTGCCTATCGATTATAAATCACTGCCCGTTTGCGCCGCCTACCGATTCTACATCACTGCCAGTTTGCGCCGCCTACCGATTCTAAATCATTTTGTTTGTTTCGCCTACCGATTCTACATCATTGTCTGTTTGCTTCGCCTACCGATTCTACATCACTGCCTGTTTGACCCTCCGACCGATTCTACATCACTGCCTGTTTGCGCCGCCTACCGATTCTAAATCATTTTCTGTTTGTTTCGCCTACCGATTCTACATCCTTGTCTGTTTGCTTCGCCTACCAATTCTACATCATCGTCTGTTTGCTTCACCTATCGATTATAAATCACTGCCCGTTTGCGCCACCTACCGATTATAAATCACTGCCCGTTTGCGCCACCTACCAATTCTAAATCACTGCCTGTTTGCTTCGCCTACCGATTCTACATCATTGTCTGTTTGCTTCGCCAACTGATTCTACATCACTGCCTGTTTGCTTCGCCTACTGATTCTACATCACTGCCTGTTTGCTTCGCCCATCGATTATACATCACCGCCGGTTTGTTCCGCCTGTCGATTCTACATCACTGCCTGTTTGCGCCACCTACCGATTCTACATCACTGCCTGTTTGCGCCACCTACCGTTTCTAAATCACTTCCTGTTTGCCGCTCCTACCGATTCTACCTCACTGCCTGTTTGCCCCACCTACCGATTCTACATCACTGCCGGTTTGCGCCGCATACCGATTCTACATCACTGCCTGTTTGCCCCGCCTATCGATTATAAATCACTGCCCGTTTGCGCCGCCTACCGATTCTACATCACTGCCAGTTTGCGCCGCCTACCGATTCTAAATAATTTTGTTTGTTTCGCCTACCGATTCTACATCATTGTCTGTTTGCTTCGCCTACCGATTCTACATCATTGTCTGTTTGCTTTGCCTACCGATTCTACATCACTGCCTGTTTGACCCTCCGACCGATTCTACATCACTGCCTGTTTGCGCCGCCTACCGATTCTACATCACTGCCTGTTTGCGCCGCCTACCGATTCTACATCATTATCTTTTTGTTTCGCCTACCAATTCTACATCATTGTCTGTTTGCTTCGCCTATCGATTATAAATCACTGCCCGTTTGCGCCACCTACCGATTATAAATCACTGCCCGTTTGCGCCACCTACCAATTCTAAATCACTGCCTGTTTGCTTCGCCTACCGATTCTACATCATTGTCTGTTTGCTTCGCCAACTGATTCTACATCACTGCCTGTTTGCTTCGCCTACCGATTCTACATCATTGTCTGTTTGCTTCGCCAACTAATTCTACATCACTGCCTGTTTGCTTCGCCCATCGATTATACATCACCGCCGGTTTGTTCCGCCTGTCGATTCTAAATCACTGCCTGTTTGCGTCACTGCCTGTTTGCGCCACCTACCGATTCTACATCACTGCCTGTTTGCGCCACCTACCGTTTCTAAATCACTGCCTGTTTGCGTCACTGCCTGTTTGCCGCTCCTACCGATTCTACCTCACTGCCTGTTTGCCCCTCCTACTGATTCTTCATCACTGCCTGTTTGCCCCTCCTACCGATTCTACATCACTCCCTGTTTGCCCCGCCTACCGATTCTACATCACTGCCGGTTTGCGCCGCATACCGATTCTACATCAATGCCTGTTTGCCCCACCTACCGATTCTACATCACTGCCTGTTTGCCCCTCCTACCGATTCTACATCACTGCCTGTTTTCCCCTCCTACCGATTCCAAATCACTGCCTGTTTTCCCCTCCTACCGATTCCAAATCACTGCCTGTTTGCCCCGCCTACCGATTCTACATCAATGCCTGTTAGCCCCGCCTACCGATTCTACCTCACTGCCTGTTAGCCCCGCCTACCATTTCTAGCTCACTGCCTGTTAGCCCCGCCTACCGATTCTACCTCACTGCCTGTTTGCCCCACCTACTGATTCTACATCACTGCCTGTTTGCCCCACCTACTGATTCTACATCACTGCCTGTTTTCCCCGCCTACCGATTCTACATCACTGCCTCTTTGCCCCGCCTACCGATTCTACATCAATGCCTGTTAGCCCCGCCTACCGATTCTACCTCACTGCCTGTTAGCCCCGCCTACCATTTCTAGCTCACTGCCTGTTAGCCCTGCCTACCGATTCTACCTCACTGCCTGTTTGCCCCACCTACTGATTCTACATCACTGCCTGTTTGCCCCACCTACTGATTCTACATCACTGCCTGTTTTCCCCGCCTACCGATTCTACATCACTGCCTGTTTACCCCGCCTACCGATTCTACATCACTGCCTATTTGCCCCGCCTACCGATTCTACATCACTCTCTCTTTGCCCCGCCTACTGATTCTACATCACTGCTGGTTTGCGTCGCCTACCGATTCTACATCACTGCTGGTTTGCGTCGCCTATCGATTATACATCACTGCTAGTTTGCGTCGCCTATCGATTATACATCACTGCCCATTTGCGCCACCTACCAATTCTAAATCACTGCCTGTTTGCTTCGCTTACCGATTCTACATCATTGTCTGTTTGCTTCGCCTACTGATTCTACATCACTGCCTGTTTGCTTCGCCTACTGATTCTACATCACTGCCTGTTTGCCCCACCTACTGATTCTACATCACTGCCTGTTTTCCCCGCCTACCGATTCTACATCACTGCCTGTTTGCCCCGCCTACCGATTCTACATCACTGCCTGTTTACCCCGCCTACCGATTCCACATCACTGCCTATTTGCCCCGCCTACCGATTCTACATCACTCCCTCTTTGCCCCGCCTACTGATTCTACATCACTGCTGGTTTGCGTCGCCTACCGATTCTACATCACTGCCTTTTTGCCCCGCCTACCGATTCTACATCACTGCTGGTTTGCGTTGCCTATCGATTATACATCACTGCTGGTTTGCGTCGCCTATCGATTATACATCACTGCTCGTTTGCGCCACCTACCAATTCTAAATCACTGCCTGTTTGCTTGGCCTACCGATTCTACATCATTGTCTGTTTGCTTCGCCTACTGATTCTACATCACTGCCTGTTTGCCCCTCCTACCGATTATACATCACCGCTGGTTTGTTCCGCCTACCAATTCTAAATCACTGCCTGTTTGCTTCGCCTACCGATTCTACATCATTGTCTGTTTGCTTCGCCTACTGATTCTACATCACTGCCTGTTTGCCCCGCCTAACGATTATACATCACTGCCTGTTTGCCCCGCCTACCGATTATACATCACCGCCGGTTTGTTTCGCCTGTCGATTCTACATCACTGCCTGACTCGCACATGTAGCGTTTGCGAGAGAGGTGAATGCAAAGGTCTACGCAGAAACTAAACGATGAAAATGACTCCAAAAACTGTTTGAAATATCAAAAAAATATACTGTATAGAATCACTAGTTTTGCTTCTTGATACTGCAAACTGTTGTGTCTAACCATATTATTTTAACGTATTTTCTTAATTATGAACAAACTGGTTTGTAGTGCAAACAGTTTTACCATTTACTGCACTTTGTTATTCTTCAAAACATTTCCCTACAGGGTCTAATGTACTGGATATCTCACATATTCATAAAAAAGGGCTTACTGCAAAAAAGCAAAAGTGATACATGATTAAAACATTGTTACTTACACTTGTGTTGCGAAATTACTGTCTGATTCAATATAATCAGCACAGCATTTTCTTTTAGTATCAACCTCTCTGAAAATTCTGTGTGTAATTGTGTCTTGTTTAAAAACTAATTCACAGAAAAATGAAACGAAATGACCAGGTTGTTACCGACGTGATCTGGAACTTCATCTACTCTTTATTAATGTTTGGATCAGAAGGAAGGTTTTTCCACTGTCAAAGAGGTTTTGATCTTCTACTGCAGGGATGGGCTTTCATTGCACTATGATGTCATAATGTGACACATTCCAAAACAAGTTTAGAAGTAGATTGGTTTCAATATAAGTTTTTAGTCTACTACGGAAAGTTACAGGACTGGTTTTAATGTTACAGGATTCTAGTATGTATGTGGTCTTTCTGAATCAATCCTGTTCTTCCTCATGCTGCCAGGGGGCACACAGGAGCAATGAACAGCCAGACAGAAAGGGTTGAGGGTGAGAGCTCTGCTACAGACGTCCCGCTGAAAGCACATCACACCCACAGACGGCAGGGGGCTGCTGAAGTCACACACTCTCCTCACAGCTACGCTGAAGCATGTATTTATCTCTGTCTTCACCAAAACAACATGTGAGGAAATCAATGGAGCATGCAAGACTTACAGATGCATCTGCTATCAGCTCAGATGGATCGCTTGAGACGGGATCTTACGCTACCATCGACGGCTTCTTCTCAAGGTAGCTTTAGGGAGCAGACTCACGGGCCAGACAAAGCTTAGAGGCTCCAAGTTTAATGGTGATATTTAAAAATATAGACTTTTCCATGGCCAATATATATTACAAATATATACTAATACATATAATTTGGACCAAAAGTATTGGTATTTTTCACACTAAAAATATATTTCATTTAAACAAAATGTCAATTTATTCAAAAATGTATTTCAAGGGGCAGGAAAGTAAATATCAATCTTAAAATACATTTTGCATAAATGTATGTCTGCCCATTCTCCTCTGACATCAGCAAGGCATTTCTGTCCACACAACTGCTGCTCACTGGATATTTTCCCTTTTTCAGATCATTCTCTGTAAACCCTAAAGACGGTTGTGTGTGAAAATCCCAGTAGATCAGCAGTTTTTGAAATACTTAGACCAGCCTGTCTGGCACCAACAACCATTCCACGTTCATTCCAAGTCACTTAAATCTCCTTTCTTCCAAATTCTGATGCTCGGTTTGAACTTCAGCAGGTCGTCTTCACCACATCTAGATGCCTAAATGCATTGAGTTTCTACCATGTGATTGGCTGATTAGCAATTTGTGTTACCAAGCATTTGAACAGGTGTACCTAATAAAGCGGCCGGTGAATGTATACAATCATAGTATATATTATTTAATTAATTTAATTTGAATAAAAATAAATAATCATCAACCTAACATTAATGTCAGCATATTAGAGCTGCAACGACGCGTCGACGTCATCGATTACGTAGACTACAAAAATACGTCGACGTGCGTGAAATGCATCGACACGTCACAGTGTGTACATCTTGCGTAATAGCTTCTGCTCCTGGAAATGGAGAAAGTTGCTTTCTATCACAAAAACAGAGACCACTGTAATCAAAAGTATGGGAATACTTTAAACAGAGGACAAATAAAATGGCCCTTTGTTCCATTTGCAAAACCGATATGGTGCACGACGACAGCACAACTGTGATGCTCGAGCGTGATTCTGGCGCTCTCCGGTGTTACGGTTTAACTGGTCACCATGTGATCCCGGTTCAGGTCTCCGCTGCAGATGTGATGGAACAACCGCAGCAGATTCAGCGATTCTAAAAGCACAAACTGATGTGATATTATTAAGTGTCTAATAAACGCAGACTTGCTCATTGCATGATTCTGATATTCTTGTAAAGATTAAAAGTTATTGGTATGATCACCCGTAGCGGCTGAAGTAAGTAGGATAAACAAAAAATAAAGTAAGTCTGTGTTGGTGCGGGTTTCGAACAAGCATTAAAAGACAGCGCTACGAGACAACAGTCATGAATCACAGAGCTACCGATCTATCCTTAAGACAGGACTCTCGGTGGCACATCGTCAGCTGCTGAATCAAGGAAATGTGATCGTGTTAACTTGTGACCTGTGTTTACCTATTATGAAAATAAACCATAGCAGAACCCTGACTACATTTTATGGTTTCTGATGCTAATGAACATTTCATGACGTCTCAGACAACTGTAAATATGTGGCTACTGTGGTTTAATTATAAATGATATCGTAAACTCATATTTGCCATAGTAAAATAATTTTTCTTTGCCTCTTTATTTTTGTATACTGTAAAAACTTGAAGTTTTTTAGGGAAAAAATGAATAAAGGTTATATTATAAATATTATATTAGAATTTGTACTTATATATTTTTTTTTTATTTATCCAAAGAATTAATTAGCTAATCAAAAAAAAGAACATTAGATTAATAACTTATTTTAATAAAAATAATCGTTAGATTAGTCGACTAATCGAAAAAATAATCGTTAGATTAGTCAACAGAAAAAATAACCTTTAGTTGCAGCTCTACAGCATATATTATTAAAATCTAAAGTACCGTATTTTCCTGACTATAAGTCACACTTTTTTTTCATAGTTTGGCTGATCCTGCATCTTATAGTCAGGTGCGACTTATTTATCAAAATTAATTTGACATGAACTGAGAGAAATTAACAAATAGAAAACATTACAGTCTCCAGCCGCCAGAGGGCGCTCTATGCTGCTCAGTTCTCCTGTAGTCTACACTGAAGACATAGAGTGCCCTCTCGCGGCTGGAGATGGTAATGTTTTCTCTTGGTTCTTGGTTCTAAATAAATGCGACTTATAGTCCAGTGCAACTTATATATGTTTTTTTCCTCGTCATGAAGTATTTTTGGACTGGTGCGACTTATACTCAGGTGCGACTTATAGTCCAAAAATACAGTATGTATTTGTATTATTTAATTCATTGGAGATAACATGAACTGTTCCTGTGGTTCAGTGGTAGAGCATTGTGTTAGCAGCAAAAAAGGTCATGGGTTTGATTCCCAGGGAACACCCATATTGGTTAAAAAAATAAAATAAATTGTATAGCATGAATACACTGTAAGTCGCTTTGGATAAAAGCGTCTGCTAAATACATAAATGTAAATGTAATGAACTAACAATGAATTTTTGTATTTTTATGCATGTTTAAAAGATTAATAATAAAAAAAATAACAAATGTCCTCATTAATTAATGTTATATATAAATAAATAAATAAATAAATAAATAAATAAATATATATATATATATATATATATATATATATATATATATATATGTTTGAGTGTATGTAATTTTTATTATTATTATTATTATTTTTTTTTTAAATGGAATTTTACCTCAAACAGACATGACAAGCACAGTTTTCTTTTTTGTGTTGATATTTTCCCTATTTTTTGTCCCAACAGGGAGTCTGGGCATTGTCTCATGCTAGAAAGTATTTTAATATTAGAAAAAGGTATTTAAACATTATCCTCAACCTAGATTTTAAGAAAGTTTTATGTCTGCAAATCTCTTTATAAGTCTGTGCTATAATTCAATCATCTTAACTTACATGAAAATATCAATATAAATGTATAAATAACTAGTTTGAAGGGTGAGTGAAAGGTGACAGATTTTCCATTCTTTCTATGTATTTGACCTGCACTAGCCACAGAGGACAGATTTGAGTGGTCTGTACCGAGTCTGTTGTCCTGCGTGAGGTTCATCATACTCCCGTCCTCAGCTAAACCCTCCTGCAGGTTACTCAGGATCTGTGAGAGGACAGGAGCAGAAGTTTTACAGCACTAATTACAGCGAGGCTAATTCAATTTGCCTGCAGGTGCGAGCGCTGAGGTGTAAAGTTCAGGTCACCTTCTGACAGACGTTCTTTATTCTGTGGAGACGGTCCAGAGTTTCCTGAGGCTTCTGCAGGTACTGAGGGAGCTCGGCGTGCAGAACACGCATGGAGAAGGGCACCATCGAGCCTAGAGCATGCAAAACAAACACACAGAGATAGAAATCAACACTAATGCATGCTCTTTCTCTTCTGTTTTTCTGTCAAGAAACAGACTCCATGCTGGTGAAATGAGTGGCTTTGATCATGCGCCTCTTTGATATCAGGACCGATCCTGTAACGCAGACCTAATATAAAACTTTGTATATTAAATATCTGCATGTCTTGAAATAAAGCTCTGTTGGGTTGATATTATGAATGCTTTTGAGAAAGAACTTCACTTCCTGGCAAAAGTTTTTTGAACAGTAATATTTTTAAATGTTTTTAAAGAGAACTATTTTGCTCACTAAGCCTGTATATTACATAACATAACTGCATAACATGTTAAATGTCTTTACTCTCACTATTAATTGATTTAATGCATGTTTTTGAATAATTTAGATATAATTTCTTTGTATGGATAGCTATTCCTCAACATCTTAACACATCCTTCTGCATGAACTGTAGTTAAATAACTCCAGAACTCTTACCTCTCCTTCCAGGGTAAACAGTAGGATAATATTCATAGTAGAGATTTGGATGATCGAGATCCCCGAAGGGCTCAAACTCCAGCTCTGCATTCTGGAAAAGGTTGAGCTTCACCAGAAGAGAGAGACGCACAAACCACAGCTGTAGAGAGAAGAGAGCACTCTGCTTCAGGAAAACTAACCAACATTTACTTCTTTCTGTAAGTGTAGTTTACCAGTGTTTTCTGGTCTTTACAATATTAGGTTACTGTGATGGCATTCGTTCAGCATGTTAAATAAAGTGCATATCCAGTAATGTAATAAAATCTACTGATGAAATTAGGCTTTATGAAACTAGCAAGTATTGCCTCCATATTGAGCAATCATTATCTTTAGTATTACACACACTGGGTTAATAATACCATTAAACATTATCTTGCAGGTTAACGTAAATATTAAGAAGGTAATAATAATAGACAAGTGTATGTCGTGAACTAATCATATGCAAAAAGATAACTGTGCTCATGGCCTTTCATGGCTAATGTTTGGATGTGTCTTTAGTAACTCCTGGCACGAGCTGAATCTGGCCCCGGTGTGCTAGTGCTTCTGCTCACCTGCAGGGAGTCAGTGGTGTGGTTGGTGGGCTGGCCGCTCTTGCCGTAGCCCTGACCGTGAGCCGTCAGCAGTCTGCCCGTCAGGTCCACAGCCGCCCTCCAGTTCTTAGTGCTCTGTGAGAAGAGATGAAGACATTAAAGGGGGGGTACAATGGTGTTTCGTGTATTCAGAGCTGTTCACAGTGTTAAAGAGATGGATTCTCATGCTAAACATGGCCAAAGTTGTAAAAAATAATTTAGAAGAATGACAGAGTTTCTGTGCCGAAAATTTTACTTCCAGGTTGGTACAAGTTTCGGCTGGATTTTTTCGATCATGGATCTAATGACGTAGACGAGAACGGAAGTCCTTATATGAGCACTTCTCTCTGAAAAGCGTGCCGCGCACACACACTGATCAGAGAAGAGCGAGACTGCGCACACCAATAAGCTTCAAAATCGTCAGCAGCGCTGCATGGGATTTGTTCGAGAATGCCTCCAAATAAGTGCGTTTTTGGATGTGACAGAAAGTTGACCGTGTTCAGCTTCCCAAGAACTCAGCGTAACATGAACAGTGGATGCAGTTTGTTGTTTCCGGGGCAGGAGTGTATCAAGTGCGTTTGTGTGTTCTGGTCATTTGAGTGACTAATGCTTTATAAACAAGGCCCAAGTTGACGCTGGATTTGCACATCGTTTGCTATTAAAACATGGAGCCGTCCCGTGATAAAAGACCCTATTCATGTTAGTACAATTGCATCAGATTTGTGTATTTTGTTGGAAATCAGCACATGAAGATATGTTAATGGAAAAAACACGAAACATAAGTATTATAGCTCCTCCCACAGCACGCCTCCAGGAGCTCGGCTTTTTCGAGAAAGCTGTATTTTTCTTTTATAAATATGATAAAACTAAAGACTTTTTGGATATATGAAGGATGTAGTACTTCTCAATAGGTACTCAAGATTAACATGAGATTAGGTGAAACTGTGTATGTTATGTACCCTTTAAACTCAGGAGGAGGCGTGAGAGTGACTCGGCACTCGTGCTCTCGCTTTACATGACGTTGCCTTTTATTAAGCCAAGACTTCCAATCAAAAATTCCGAAATGGAATTAATATCTACTGTGATACAAACAGGGGACTGACGTATCAGGCTTGTTCATAGCAAAGTTTAACTCACAAGTGGCATAGATCTGTTTTTTGGATGTCTGCAGTTGCTACATTTACCCTAATAATCTGCTTTAATCACAAATAGCTTAGATTAGATTCAACTTTATTGTCATTGCACATGTAACGTACAAGGCATCGAAATGCAGTTAGAATCTAACCAGAAGTGCAATAAGCAGTAAGTACAGGATATACAGTGGCTACAATATGTACAATAACTAAACAGATGAGGCAGTACTATGGACATAATTTAGGACATAATAGAGGAAAAAGCTGTTCCTGAATCTGCTTGTCCTGGTCCGGAGGCTCCTGAAGAACCTCCTGAAGGACAGGAGGTTAAACAGTCCATAGTCAGGGTGAGAGGAGTCCTTAAGAATGCTGCGAATTCGACATAGACAGCGTTTCCTCTGGATGTCCTCAATAGCAGGAAGTGGTGTCCCTGTGATTCTTTGGGCAGTTTTCACCACCCTCTGCAATGTCTTGCGGTCAGCAACTGAGCAGTTCCCATACCAGACTGTGATGCAACTGGTTAAGATGCTCTCGATCACACACCAGTTAAAGTTCACCACTATGGCTGAAGACAGCTGGTTCTTCTTCAGTGTCCTGAGGAAGAAAAGGCGGAGGTGTTTGTGGCCCAGCCCAGGTTATTGTCAGCGCACCATGTGGCCAGGTGCTGTACCTCTTCTCTGTAGGCAGTCTCATTGTTGTCTGTGATGAGGACAATCACCGTGGTGTCATCAAACTTGATGATGGAGTTGGATCCATGCACAGACTTGCAGTCGTGGGTGTAGAGGGAGGAGAGGAATGGGCTCAGCACACAGCCTTGTGACAGGAAGGCTGAGAAGTAAACATACTCCAGTCCGTGTATTGAAACCTATCGTGAAGTAAAGAGTCTGGTCCAGTAGTCCTCACTGATGGCTTCACACGGCTGATGAGAGGTCAATACTTAGGGGTGAGAAATAAGGAAAGGTGATCAGACTGTCCCAGGTGAGGAAGCGGCCCCGCCATGTAAGCCCCATCAATGTTTGTGTACCTGTTATCAATGTTATAATGACTAGATTGAAAAGTCTTCATGTCAACTCCTCAATAAATTCAATTGATTTCGATCTGAATGAAATCTTGACTGGATTGAAAGTGGTTAGAAAATAACTAGCTCATTGCACATAAATGAGATTTGTCTTGCCAAGACATGACAAGAGATTCATCCAAAAGACAGAAATGTTTTAGCAAGGGCAGTGCCATATTTAATCTTGTTAACCCTTTAGTTTAGGGACCAACTGACACTACTGCATATTACTAGTATATTGGGTGTGTATTAGTAGTTATACAGTCCATATTAATGGCATATTATGCATGAACATCTTTTGGATCCCCCCATACCCAAACATAACAACTAACTTACTAACTATGAATAAGCAACAAAGCATGAGTTAATAGTGAGACTTGGACCTCAATAGTGATCTTAATTTCTTACAGGAAAGAGTCATAGATGTACTAATCTATGCTAATTATAAAGATGATGTAACATATTTCCATAACTCCATAAAACTTGGAAAAAAAGGGAATACAATCTAGGATCTTTACTCAATGCATGCCATTGTAAAGACAAATCTGTAAACCGTGCATCGGCAAAGTTATTTTACATTTACATACATTTAATCATTTTTGCAAAACAATGAATCATCTAATCAGAAAAATAGATACAATAGAATATAGGATTAAAAAATATCTAGATTTTTGGTAACACTTTAGTATAGGGTCCAATTCACACTAATAAGTAGTTGGTTATTAGCATGTTTATTATTAACATATTGGCTGTTTATTAGTGCTTATAAAGTACATATAATGCATGACATCCATAATCCTACCTAATACCCTAAACTTAACAACTACCTTATAAACTATTAATAAGCAGCAAATAAGGAGTTCATTCAGGCAAAAGTCATAGTTAATGGTTAGTTAATAGTGAGAATTGGACCCTAAAATAAAGTGTGACCAGATTTTTTATAGATCTTAATCAAAATTCACCCTTTGACCTCATGTAGTTTTTTGGTTACACTTCTTGTTGGTTACACTTTGTGCAATTCTCACAGCAGAGCAGAGGACTGTAACTTGGAACATGGTGGTGTGCAAGTCCCCTAGATGGGATGCTGTTTGTTAGCACTGTCTTCCCATCTGTATTCATTTCTCATCCTGAGCAGAGTCTCTCTTCTGCATTTTTATCGCCCCATAACCTCCTCTCACTTCTGCTTGCCTTCTTTTCTGCTCTCTCCCACTCTCTCTCTCTCTCTTCAGTCAAAGATCCCAGAGACTCTAAATCTTCATTAGAGTGGCAAATGAAGCCAGAAAACCACTGGCAGGAAATGGGCAAAAGCAGCAGCCACCACTGAGATAAAACATAAGAGAAGTCAATGAAAGGGGAAATGAGGGTCCTTCCTGATATACTGCATACTCGGGGAACTCCAAACACACACACACACACACACACACACACACACACACACACACACACACACACACACACACGGGTTATGTCCTCATAAGTCACCCTCTCCTTGTAATACCTGTGTCATACCCATGTCATTATACAGAGTTGCTTCCTTATATGTCACAAAAACAAGAGCGCGCACACACACACACACACACACACAATCGGCTTTTTAAAGAGACACAAAAATTTCCAGTCACATGGATCAGGGTTGTCAAGACACATTTCCCCTTTTCAATCTGGCAACAAATCAAACTTTGTAAACATAGGAATCAATGGGATGACTTCAAAGTGAAATTAAAATTGTTTTGCGATTGAACTTCAGTAATTCAGAATGGCTTTCAAACTCTACTTAAATTCTAGAAAAAAAGCCTACGTACAAAATGAAAGCATCACATTTAATTTCAATAAACGTACTCATTTGTACAGCATTAATTCAATACAGTCTAGCAGCAGAGATGTATAGTAACGAAGTAGAACTACTTCACTACTGTACTTAAGTACTAAAAGGCGGTATCTGTACTTTACTAGAGTATTATTTTTTTCTCCTACTTCCACTTTTACTTCGGTACATATTTTCGCTGAGTTTAATACTTTTACTCCGATATTTTTTTTATGTGCTGCATCGTTACTCGTTACAATTATAATGTTACGAATCATTCCATTACACCACTGCCAGAACTGTAGATGGCAGGTTTGATGAAGCTGGCACATCATTAAGCGAATCAAGCGAGACTGCGCGTGCTGACTGAACTGCTGTGAAGAGAGAGATGAACACCGAGCCGAGCCAGATAATGACTCGTTCACAAGTCAAGAACCGGTTGCATCATTTTTTGGATGACCAGTAACGTTAGTTCTTTCTGACAGTTCGATTCAATAAACCAGTTGAAGAAAACAGTTCACCGATTCTTTTGCGCTCGATGCAATGGCGTCATTGGCGTTGACTGCACATGGGCTCATAACATTAACACATAATCAGTTCAGAATCAATCACCAAAAGAATCAGTTCGGTTCCAGACGCTCTGTGTGTCGGTTTGCTTCACGCTAAATCACACATGCGCAGTTTCATCAGCTCCTCGGTTCACGATTCGGACGCGTCTGACAGAAACGGTTCTTTACTCGTGAACGAGTCATTATCTGGCTCGGCTCGGTGTTCATCTTCAGTTCTCTCTTCACATCAGTTCAGTCAGTGTACTGTTTGAGTCAATGAATTACTCCGGGATATTGGTTTGTTTTAACTCAGAGGGAGTGTCAGACACATTAAACAAATTAAGCTTAATTCATCTGTGGATTAATGCGTATTGGAGACGCGAACTGTTTAAAACGATTCAGTTCGATTTGGTGGACTGTTTCAAAAAGATCCGGTTACATCGAATGATTCGTTCGCGAACCAGATATCACAAACTGCTTTGTTTTTAACTGTCTTACAACAGACACGTAAGAGAAGACAATGCTGAATAAAGTCATAGTTTTTGCTATTTTTGGACCAAAATGTATTTTCGATGCTTCAAAAAATTCTAAATGACCCTCTGATGTCTTACGGGTTTGAAACAACACAAGGGTAAGTTATTAATGACATCATTTTGCAAATTGGGCTAACTAACCCTAGTAACCGTTTTTTTGTTTACAAGAAGTTACAGTCAAAGGAATTGTGATTGTCCTTTAGGTTAATCATTTGAAATAGTAAAAACAATATGTTCAAACTTTTGACTACTTTCTTTAATAGCTACATAACACAATACTTCTACTTTTACTTTCAGTACTTGAGTAGTAAATTTTAAAATAGACTACTTGCAATACTTAAGTACAAAAAATGTTGAATACTTTAGTACTTCTACTTAAGTGTGGTGCTTAAAGAGCACTTCTACTTCTACTCAAGTCACTTTTTTGATAGAGCACTTGTACTTTTACTCAAGTATGGTTCTCTAGTACTTTATACATCTCTGTCTAGCAGTAATGAATTGGCTTATGTTCTCATAGAATCTGCTCTAAGTTCAGTAGTAGGTCAATGACTTTCTTTGGATTTATTAGTTTATTTATTTATAAATGAAAATCATACTGATTTCAGACCCATCTTTCTGCTTCCTGTGACAGTTTGAGACCGTAAAGGAACATCACTATGGCGGCTCATTTCAACAGTTATACGTTTTCACAGCTTGACTTCTCATCAACACATCAGATATTTAATGAATCCTTCTTAAAATCAAGCAAGAAATGATCAAGTAACAACTTCAATCTTAAAAAACAAAACAAAACAAAAACCTTTTTGAAGTTGTAAATAAAACAAAGATTATTGGATCATGTTTAACAAGAAAATACCATTCAAGTCTTTCTAATTTCATGTTTAATTCAATGCTACTTGCCATTTCTTTGCAATTATGAAAAGAAAATAAATTGAATCACAATTTGCAATTTCTGAGTGAAAGAGTACATCATTTTTAACAAAAATATTGGTAAAATATCTATTTAGGAGTCTTTCCAATGATATATAGTTTGTCATGATTAGATTAGGATTTAACTGTAATATAGTGAAGTAAACATAGGCGTCCCACCGAGGGGACAGGTGACAGTTAACAGGTTTTAAAGTGACTGATTCTATGTAAATGCAATCTTATCTTTTTTTCAAATCCCTAAATTGTCTCACTATCTAAACTGAACCGTGAAATGAAGCAAGAGATTCAGTCCTTTGTCAGCATAGAAATAAGCTGGAGGAACATTATTTTAAACAGCTGGAGAGGAAGTCAGGATGGTGCCACGAGAAAAGCCAAAAATAATCGCTGCAACCCCGCATGAAGACAAGAGCCAGATCAGAAGAAACAGAGAATAAAAGAGAAACACACATCTCTTCTCTCTGGGGATGACAGATCTGGATCAGCATGCTCTTCTACAGCAGTCCCAGTCCCAGAATATTTCAACAGCTATACCTCAGTCCTGTGTACAAATACACTGCATGTGTCACGTCTTGATTTCGGTTTAGTTCCTGTCTGTCCTCATTTGGTTCATTTCCTGTTCTCATGTTAGTCTTCATTCATTGGTTTCCACCGGTGTTATATTAATCATCTCGTTTGCTCTTTTGTTTCCCTTTCTTTAAAAGGTTTCATTCTGTTTTTCGTTCTGGACTGATGTGAATTCTGAATGGTCAAAGTTTGTTTATATTTATTTTATTAAAAACCCCTTTATTCCTACTCCTCCTTCGTGCGCCTTTACTAAAACCACGACTGCATGACAATATGGAAACAACAAAAATAAGAGAACTTTATCCACAAGGCCCATGACATTTTTTTTCCCCAACAAACCTTTCCAAAGTGACGCTTTTCTATTACACAGTGCAAAATTAGTCAAAATTTATCCATCACTTATTGACACACACACATGTTGGGTTTCCATGTTCCATGGGGACTCTCCATAGGTGTATTAGTTTTTATACAGTGTAAACTGTATTTTCTATCCCCTTACTCTAACTCTACACCAACCCTTCACACAAAACTACAGAAAAAAATAAATAAATAAATAAACCACCCTGACCCACCTCCACACAAACACAAATAGGCAAAAGATTTACGTATCTGAATTGCATTTAAAATTTCAGTAACACTTTAGCATAGGGACCAGTTCTCACTATTAACAAGGTGCTTATTATCATGCATATTATTAACAATAACAAAATATGAAAATATGTTTTCAGTACATGTTTCCTATTAAAACAGTAAGTTTGGATGGGACATGTCAATGTGAATATTTGTAATTAACTGCAAATGATTCAGATAAATGTTTCTTTCTTTTATCAAGAGAGCACACACATATGGTTTCTGTTGCTCAAGCGGTAATGCATGACACTATCAACACCAAGTTCATGGGTCTGATTCCCAGAGAGTGCATGAACTAATGAATGTACAGTTTGGAAGAAATGTGAGTCTCTTTGGGTAAAAGCATCTGCCAAATGCATGAATGTAAATGTATTTTTTTTAGAGCAATACAGTGCACTGCCTGTGAACGCCTCACTATATACAGAGGACTGAACTTCTGAGGGTTTCTCTGCCTTCAGAGCTGTGTGATCTGGCCTGTGAAGTCCAGGATCTGGGGATTAGAGCTCAAGCTTGCACAGGCTCCACACACACACACACACACACACACACACACACACACACACACGCAGTGTCTCCTTGTCTTTCGGTGAAGGTCGTGGGCACAGCGGGCAAGGCTGTGCATCTCAGGCCTGTCTGTGTGTTCAGAGGTAAATCAGTGAGGCAGTAATTTTGGACCCCTGGAGCTCAAGCTGACACTTCATGCTGCTCGATTCAGCACTGCACACACACACAATCTCAGACAGAGATGGCCAAAACTATGGGATATACAATGTATATGGAAGATATACTGAATATCCCTGATACATGCTGTATGTGTGTGTGATGATTTTGATAGTAATTCAAAATCAAGCAACATCAGCATGTTTACATGCACCCAATAACCTGTTTATTATCAGATTGGAGGGTCAATCGAAAAGAAAAGCCTTCATGTAAACACCTCAATTGATCTGAATGAGTTTAATCCGAATGAAATTGATTGGATTGGAAGGAGTGGTGTAGAATTAATAATCAGATTTAATAGAAAACGAAAGCACTTCAATTCTTGACTATTACTATTTTCTCAACAGAGTGCTGCAGCCATAGCACAACTTCTCTTTAGTGTTTCTGGTTCTGTGTTTAGCTCTTCACTTCTGCCAGTTGCATCTATGCTTCAAAATTCATAAGTTGTATTCTTTTGTGAAGATCACATTGGACAAAACATGTGAGAATCATAAACTTTTGTTTGATCACACAGGGTTTATGTTCTGCAATAATCAAAAAAGCCAATGGAAAAATCCTATTGGGTTTTTGTTGAAAGGATTAAATTCAAATAGCTATTGTGATTGACTATACTACTACAACTAATGGCTGGAATACATTACAGTGAAGGGTTTGAGCTCAGATTTACAGTTTGGGGAAAATCAGTGCTAGTTGCCACAAGTTAGTTTAAACAGTGATGAAACTCAAAAAGAAATGGAGAGGTTGAATAAACACAAAAAGTGAAGCTTCGCCATAAATGTCGCTCACCTCCAACTTAAAATATCCCAGCCATAACACAAAGAAGACACCAAACGGGTGCATGTCTGTGCTTAAATGAGTCAGTACATATGATGTGCTACTCACTATCAGCCGCTTGAGACCGAGGAAGTCCTGCTCCACTGAGTTGGCCGAGAGCACCTGTCTCTTCAGAGCGGCCTGGTCGCCCAAGAACCGCTGCATGAGATCTTTCACCGCATCGCCCTGAAAACACCAGAGCTTCAGTTTCTGCTTCACTCGCTGTTACACAGTTAAAACACCAAGAGCAATGAAAAGTGACTACTGTCTCCGGTTTAGTATCTATCTTAGTTAACTAAAAATAGTTTATTTACTTAATATGTTATTTACTGCAAGTTAAAGACCTGAAAGATTGTTTTTTCTTAATTATAAAAATACAGTATTGTTTCCTAAACATTTCTCTATGTTAATATATTGTAGAATGTGACTGATTGCTGTGAAGCATCATTCCTTCAGTCTTCAGAGTCACATGAAACCTATTGTTGTAAATTCATTTGGTCTATCTCAGTCCTCTCTCTCTCGCCTACAGCTAGTGCAAAACGCAGCAGCTAGTCTCCTCACTGGGACACGCAAGTATGAGTCGATCACCCCTATCTTATTCAAACTCCATTGGCTACCTGTAAAATTTAGAATTGATTTTAAAATTTTACTTTTTGTGTATAAAGCTCTTAACAATTTGGCCCCTCAGTACCTGACTGATCTACTCTGTCCGTACACTCCTTCTCGTACTTTGAGATCCAGCGATCACTGTCTTCTCATCGTGCCTAGGTCCAGGCTTAAAAAACGAGGTGACTGTGCTTTTGCGATTGCAGGCCCAAAACTTTGGAACAGTCTGCCTCTCTATATCAAACTGTCTCCTTCAGTTTCCATCTTCAAATCTTCTTTAAAGACTTTTTTGTTTTCTCTTGCTTTTGATGCTCATTGATTCTGATACGATTAATGCTTATTTTTTATTTTTTTTTATTTTTTTCTGTGGTTTCTTTTGTCCGGTACTGCTCTGCATTTTATTCTCTGCTATGTACAGCACTTTGGTCAGCCTTGGATGTTTTTAAATGTGCTTTATAAATAAATATTGTATTGTATTGTATTGTATGATCTTCAGAAATCATTCTAATATGAGAATTTATTTTACAGAAATTGCTTTGGTGTTCCCTTTCCCTATAAAGCTTAATTCATCACCCACAAAAATACCATGTCTAGTTTACACCAAAGCCCTTGGGGTTTCAAAAAATCACTGGGTGGTGTGTTTGACATCATCTGCTCAGTTTAAAACAATGTTTGTAAAATGCGGTTTCGCAGTGCATAACTATTTTGGGTTCCTCAAAGGACCTTTCAGTGAAGAGTTATCCGGAGAACCATTTTTTCTTAGTGTGAAGGACTTTTAATCATCTAAAGAACCATTTCCATCGATGCCAAAGGTTCTTCTTGGACATACAGACTGTTCATTTCTATCCACTCTTGACACGCAATACAAAGCCTGTTAAAAATGGTCAAAGATAGCCTTTCATAATGACATTCATTCATTTTTGAAGTTTTTAAACTGTACTGTTGCACTGACCTGCAGGTTGTCAAACTTGAGTCCAGGCATGGCCAGCTGCTCTCGGTCTATCTGGACAGGACTGATCTGCTGTGTGGCCACCGATATCAGCACTCTCCTGGTGTCTTCTGAGGGAAGCCATGCGTCATAGCGCTTATCCAGGTCACTGGTGATCAGAGCGCTTCCGAAGGGGTCGTCTCCGCTCGGGAACACAGCCTGGAGCTTGTTCATGGGCTCTACGGGACTTCCTCCAGGTTTGGTGGCGACGGGGGTGAAGTACGTGCCTGCCGCGGTGGGAGCAGATAAGAGAGGAGACTCTGGAGGGGCGGCTGTCTTGGGCGACTCTGCGTTTGGGTTACTGATCGATATGAAAGAAGTGGACGTTGTGAAAGAATCGAAGAAGTCTGATGCGGGGTTGACCGCGCTGCTGTCCGTGAAGAACTTGCTGAGGCTGGGGCTCGGCTGGCACACCTGAGGAACCAGTCTGTTGGGGGTTTCTGTGTTGCCGATGGTAAAACTTGGAGATTTTACCAGCGTGGGCTGAAAGCCGTCGGGAATCAGAGCTTGTGCTTTGGGTTGCACACCTTGACTGAAGAGGGTACACACTGGGATAGCTTCGTCTTTGGGGGTTGTATCCGTATCCATCTCAAGCGCAGTCTCCTGGGTTTTGGGAGCCTGTGGTTTCACGTCGTCTGGTGCAACAGTTTCCCTTTTGTCATCCACCTGCACAATCTTCTCCTCCTCGCTCTCTTCTTTACATAAAGCTTCAGATGCCTCGTCAGGTTCAGCAGTGCTGGCTGTGCTTACGTCTTCGTTTCTTCCTTCTGTATCTCCGTCAGGTGTTTTGGCCTCCTCGTTTTCATTCTGCTCCAAGAGCAAGTTGATGGGGACCACGTCCTCTTCCTCACTATTTGGGGAGTCAGAAATCATCACGCTCTCCATCATCTGGTCATTCAGCTTGTCCATCAGGCTCTCAGAGTGACAGCTGTCATCCTGAGGCGAAACAAACGCTTCGGCGTCCAGATCGATGCTCTCCTCTTGGAAGGAGTCTTCTGTCGGGTCGGTCTGGGACGGGACGGAGGCCTCTAGCATCTCATCTGCTCCATCTATGTCCAGAGTCACAGGCCTCTGGGCTGGACCCTCACTGCTGTCCATGAGTCCAGCCTGGATGCTCCCTGCGATACACGTTCAGACAAAACAGAGATCAATGATTTAGGATAAATGACTAATAAGAACCCTTGTGAAAAAGAAGGACACTTTAGCATGCTTATTGTTCAAATGTGACCTTGGAACACAAAAACAGGCAACTCTTTGAAACTGAGATTTATACATCAGCTGAAAGCTTTCCACTGATGTATGGTTTGTTATGATAGCACATTATTTGTCTGAGATACAACTATTTGAAAATCTGGAATCTGAGGGGGTGAAAAATCTAAATATTGAGAAAATCATCTTTAAAGTTGTTCAAATGAAGTTCTTAGCAATGCACATTACTTATCAAACATTAAGTTTTGATATATTTACAGTATGAAATTTAACAAAATATCTTAATAGAACATACTTTTTTACTTAATATTCTAATGATGTTTGGCATAAAAGAAAAATTGACAATTTTGACTCATACAATGTATTGTCAGATATTTCTAAAAACATACTTATGACTGCTTTTGTGCTCCAGGGTCACAAATAATCTACATTAAAAAAATTACTTAATGTAATGTTTTGGACAATCAATTGCATGTTAACTGCAATTACATGGAGAAAAAAAAATATTATAGTTTAAATTTAGTGCAATGACATTATTCTATAGTTCACTTAATATTTAAGGAAGCAATCGCTTATCAAAATACTATAATACAAATCAGAAGACTAAACAACAGAAATATTATTTGACAAATAACCTTTACGCTTTTCTGAAACAACAAACGCGTAACGTTAAACCTTTTCTTGTTTGTATCCCCTTAACAATAATAAATATGATGATGAATATCTAATGAGCAACTGCAATCATAATACAAGTAGCGTTAACGTTAATGATAGAAATCCAAACATTTTGGAGGAGAAACTTAACTCAGAAATATGATTAAACATCAGTTTATCGATAAAAACTTACAAATCCTGTATTTCTGAAGAGCTCTGTTGCAACTGCGTAATGAAATTTAGACTAAAACACAACAACGTTGAACTGACATTTCAGAAAACGTCATATTTTTCGCAACAATTCCGCAAAGTGAATGAAAATAAAATAAAATAAAAAGTGTAAAAACGAGACTACCTTCTGTGAAATGAACGCTGTCTATGGGGATGACAGCGGAGTAAACACACGCATGCGCACTGACGTAGACAAACTAACCCTACGGTGTGCGAAAGGTGTCAAACATCGTCGCTGCGGTGGAGTCTGGTATTCTCGAACGAAACTTACGTTCTCAAAACCTAAAGCAGCGCATAGACAGTAAAAGAAGCAGCGCGACACCCGGAAGAGTGTTACGGTAGTTTCCATGCGTCGTTTGCGTAAGTCTTATTTCACTATCGCGGAACTGCTGTACCTGTTATTAGTATCTGAGAATTACTGAACTGCTGAGATATTTACGTTAAATATCAGTTGGATATTAAAAACTAGCATTAGTATTAAAAGTAACACATTGATATACCGTTATATTTTCCGTTTCAAACATCTGTCACAGTGTATGCATAGAATCAGATGGTATTACCATAGCACTTCAATGTAGCAACTATGGATGGCAAACTTGTCATGGCAAAAATAAAATGCAAAAAATAATAAAATAAATTCTCTCTCTCTCTCTCTCTCTCTCTCTCTCTCTCTCTCTCTCTATATATATATATATAGCCTATATAAAGGAGATGTAAAATATTAATATTTACTAAAAATATATAATAATAATAAAATTATATGGATGTATCGCATGGTTTTGCTACATTTTTGTGCTTATGTTATTTTGACTATGCTTTTTGGCTTTTATTTTACTCAACACAAACTCAGCACACCTGAAAAAAAAAAAAAAATCATAATAATACAAAAAAATAAACTAATAGGTGCTTAGGAAAAGGGTCCAACAAAACTGTCAATTCCAAAATATAAAAAAAAAAAAAAAAAAAAAAAAAAAGATGCAATCCCGTACACTGTCAATTCTTGCTAAATATTGAAGTTTATTAACAAAAGCAATGTTTCAGTCCACTGACCTTCATCAGGCATAAGTTGTTAATCACATCAATTTCTTAATAAACTTCTATATTTAGAATCGTGTGTGGGACTGCATCTTTTTATATTTTAGCTTTTATTTCACCTCATTGCCATTTAGTTTATCTTAGTGTACTAAAGTAACTAAAGCTAAACTTGAAAATTAATATAGACATAAAAAAAAGCTAATAAAACCTTAACTAAATAGAAAATAAGAAGGGAAAATACAAAAAATGAAAAAGAATAATTGCACCTCACTGATCCTAAAGTAAGGCAGGATCAAACAGTATTTCTGTATTTTTATCTGTGTCTAGTGACTCTGAGCTTGGTTCAGATGTCATTTCAGGTAATTTAAATGATCAGTTTATCTAGACAGTGCTTTTGGGCATCTATGGAGATGTCTATAAACAGCAGTTTCAGATATCAAGTGCTTCCTACATAGCAAACATGTATACAACTTAAGCTGCTTACTTAGTCAGCATGTTTGCGTGAACTACCATTAGGGCAGAAAACATCCTAATGAGCCCACCTTGCAATACCTACAAATGCAATGTAAGTAGCAGCTTGCAGGCATCTGGTGTCATATACGTGTTGTCTTTTGGCTGTGTATCATTAATGCATGGGCTGTGGTTCTCTCCGTGTGTTTCAGACGTGTGCTCTGACAGCTCAGACAGCTGAGACAAATGCCATCAGGTTTCTAGTGGGCACACAGTCACTCAGATTTGATAACCAGGTGAGTGGATGGATGCAGGGGATTTCTCTACAGTCCTCATATTTGCTATAATAATGTTATTGTATGTATTCGCAGGACTCTTTCTAACAGGTTTCTGAATGCATGTGCTTGACACTAACTAATGTTGGTTGATACAACTTGAAATGTTTGTTGTTAGTTCACCATCAACGGATGTTAGGCCTAACATATAGAAACCTATTGTAAAGTGTTACCAGAGTTTTACGGCTACTTGAGGAAACGCCTCAGAAATGCAACACAACAAAAAAATTTAATTGCCTTATTTGTCATAGTGGGTTAAAAGCAAATCACTTTCTTTGTGCTCATCTTAACTTGTAGAATATTTAGGATGTCTAACCTAAATATAATAAAAAATAATTAAGATCAATAGTAAATTATAAAATTATATATCATAATAATACAATAATAAATAAACAGGAATATAAAATCATAGATTAATACAGTTACAAATTTAATAAGATTAATAATATTAATTAATAATAACTTAATAACTTAATTAACAATAATTAGTACTAATAAGATTATTAAATATGGTGATAATTACAATATATATATACAGTACAGACCAAAGGTTTGGACACACCTTCTTATTCAAAGTGTTTCTTTTTTTTTCATGACTATGAAAATTGGAGATTCACACTGAAGGCATCAAAACTATGAATTAACTCATGTGGAATTATATACATAACAAAAAAGTGTGAAACAACTGAAAATATGTCATATTGTAGGTTCTTCAAAGTAGCCACCTTTTGCTTTGATTACTGCTTTGCACACTCTTGGCGTTCTCTTGATGAGCTTCAAGAGGTAGTCACCTGAAATGGTCTTCCAACAGTCTTGAAGGAGTTCCCCGAGAGATGCTTAGCACTTGTTGGCCCTTTTGCCTTCTGTCTGTGGTCCAGCTCACCCCTAAACCATCTGGATTGTGTTCAGGTCCGGTGACTGTGGAGGCCAGGTCATCTGGTGCAGTAACCCATCACTCTCCTTGAGAAAACTTAAAAGTTTAAGGAAACAAGTTTTTTAGGTTTATTATTATTATTGTTTTTTTCCTCAACTTTTTCTGTAGAAACTGAATACAAGAGGTCGATAAACTCAAAAATGTCCTGAAGCTGTTTGCCTTAAACTTTTAACTTTTCTCAACTTTTGATTTTTTTACAGTGTATTTTCATTTTTACTTTCTGACAAATAAACAAACACATAATAATCATTTAGTCTGTCATATAATTATAAATCCAAACCCGTTTGACTTTCATCTGTGCAAAGACGTAAAGAAGATGTTTGGATGAGTTCAGTGTGCAGAGCAACATTAGACCCCACTTCCTTTCATTCTTTAAAATATTTCCTTCCACAGAATAAAAATTATTTTCCATATTTCATAAGGGGTATTTAAACTAATGAGCACAACTGTATGATCATTTTCTCACTTGGCAGCTTCCAAGAAGTTTAGATTTTTTTATTTTAGGCATATTCGGTTACAATATCTAGCATAGTAAGGGCATTTTTGCAGTGTGTAAAAACACTTGTGCTTCATAAACCTTCCCTGCAGCAGGTCTGCACGCGTCTGAACCTGAGCCCCTGACCGCTCCTTCACATGACCACTACGGCAAGAGAAGAGGCTCATGAGATAATTCACTCAGCTTCGGTAAAGGCTGATGAATCACGAACGAGTCTCTTCAAGCCCAGCACTAGTTACAGAACCTTCCAATGCCTCCAATTATCCTGTCCAGCCATCGCAATTTATTTGTATTGCTCTCCTCCATAAAGTTATAACGTTGCCTAATAATTCTCCTTCAGTGCAGTCCAACTCAAGGTAAATGGCTTCCTCTCCAGCTCTACAGAGACAAAGAGGTTCTCGTGTGTGTGTGTGTGTGTGTGTGTGTGTGTGTGTGCGCATTTACTCTCTCTCACATCTACACAGGTGACCAGCAAGACTGATGCCTTTTGGGCTATAGTTTTGATAACAGCTAATTAATATGACATTAATTTGCTAAAATCATGATCTGGAGAATGATATTTAAACCACTGCTATTTAATTTCTACCAGTTTACTGACCCATGTCAGAGGATACACAGCAAAAGCAAAAACCCACATGCAGTATAACAATGTTATAACAACACCGGGGGGGGGGGGGGGGGGGGTAATAAAGATATAAACCCCATATGAAGCTGTGGTTTACAGTGAATTTATAACAGCTAAGGGGCGTTTGTTATGCACAGCGCAAAATACTAAAAACTACAAAAAAACCACAGGCAGAAGTAAACAAAGGCTCAAGAAATCTCTTTTTTTTTTTTATAAAACATTATTTTTCACTCAGAAATCATTGGTTGTCTAATGAAAAAATGAAATGCAACACACTGCATCAGCTAGGGTTAAATTAACTGTTGCAAAACATACAACATGCTAGAAACATATTAATCGCCGCAATGATGATGCAATCCTAGACTCTTCAGTATATAATATACGATAGATATACTATAGATCTTACCGTACCTTCCCAACTGATTAACCACAGTATATTAACACAATTGATCTGCTTTTGTGTTACGCTTTCTGAAATGTTACAACTAAACATGCAAACGAGACCTTATCTAATTAAATATACACTAATCTGCATTCATTCAAGCAGAAATCTTAACATTGGATGAAGCCAGTTTCTAATGATCATTTAATTTTGTTGACAGAGTTCAACATTTTCACAGATTTTTTCTTTCAGTCACTCCATAAATCAGACAGAAAAATGATATTTTTTAAAATAAATATAAAGTCATATAAATCAGGAAAATAATCTATCTGTCTCTCTCCCTCTCTCCCTCTCTCTCTCTCTCTGTCACAGTGTCTGGTCTGTGTATCCCTGGTTGTCCACTAGAGGTCTCATTTTCCCTTATTTGGTCACCTTCCTCCTTGTTTGTGTTAATTGATTGTTCCCCGCCTGTCTCTACTTCCCTCATCATCCTTCTGTGTATTTATACCCGGTTTGTCTCAGTCTGTGTCACGGAGTCCTTGTTTAATGCGTAAGTTTTCTTGTCCGTCATTCTTGCCTTGCCTTGTGTTCGTGTCTTGTTTATGTTCTGTTTTGGATCTTCTGGTTTTGACCCTGCCTGGACTGTTTACCCCTTTGGATTATCCCTTAATAAACGACTTACCTGCAATTGGTTCCCTCTCTGTGTTTTCCATAACACCGAACGTGACAGAAGGACTCCGTCACCGTAGGAACCAGCGGTATGTCGTTTTTCCGTTCCCCAGCCAAGATGGCGGAGAGGCGAGCCAAGTATTTGAGGTTAACCGCCCTCCGCCAAGAGGGCAATGAAGTGGGTGCCCATGGCTCAGGTGTTCTGGTCCCTGGCAGAGTGCATGGGCTACAACGATACGGCCCTTAAAGATAATTTTAATGGCGGTCTGGATGATCCAGTGTCTCTGGAGGAGATGGCACAGTTAGAGACACTGGAATTCTGGGAATTTGTGCGCTACCTGCAGCATCGGTGTCGGTGGGATGCCCCAGCCACTCCTATCTCTTCCGGCAGGGTGGTCATCAGCCCAGCGCCACAGCACAAGATGGTCGCCATAACCTCGAGTCGGTGGACTCTCCGGAGTCGAGTCATGTGTCAGTGGACCCTCCGGAGTCGAGTCCGGTGTTTGTGGACCCTCCAGAGCCAGGGCCAGTCACCGATGACCCTCCAGAGCCAAGTCAAGTCACTGGGTGGTCTGCTGCTCCGCCCTGGGGGACTCCGACGTCAACCACGAGGACGTGGTGGTCATCCGCTCCGCCCTGGGCAACTCGGGCGGCGACCACGAGAACGTGGTGGTCCTCTGCTCCGCCCTGGGGGGCTTCCGCCCTGACCACACAGTTGTGGTGGTCTTCCGCTCCGCCCTGGAGGGCTCTGGCTTTGACCACATGGCTGTGGGGGTCTTCTGCTCCGTCCTGGGGGGCTTCCACCCTGACCACATGGCTGTGGTGGTCCTCTGCTCCGCCCTGGTGGGTGCCTCAACATGCCCTTCATGGACTTCTGTTTGGTGTTTTGGTTTCTGTTATGTTTCTGTCTGTTCCCCTCAGTTAGTCTGGCCCTCCATCCCTCCCCCTGAACCTCCTCCGTTCCTCCTCCCTCCTGGTCTCCCTGTTTTGTGTTTACACTTTTGATGTCTGTTCCCCAAGTTTTCCTTTCCGGCCCTCCGTCCCTCCCCCTGAGCCTCCACCTGTCCGCCGCCCTCCTGGTCTTTTTGGTTTGTTTTTTGTGTCTGTGGAGCATCTGGAAGCTGCTCCTTAGAGGGGGGTGGGTGGGGGGTAATGTCACAGTGTCTGGTCTGTGTATTCCTGGGTGTCCACTAGAGGTCTCACATTCCCTTATTTGGTCACCTTCCTCCTTGTTTTTGTTAATTGATTGTTCCCCGCCTGTCTCCACTTCCCTCATCATCCTTCTGTGTATTTATACCCGGTTTGTCTCAGTCTGTGTCATGGAGTCCTTGTTTAATGTGAAAGTTTTTTTGTCCGTCATTCTTGCCTTGCCTTGCCTTGCCTTGTGTTCGTGTCTTGTTTATGTTCTGTTTTGGATCTTCTGGTTTTGACCCTGCCTGGACTGTTTACCCCTTTGGATTATCCCTTAATAAACGACTTACCTGCAATTGGTTCCCTCTCTGTGTTTTCCATAACACTGAACGTGACACTAACTCTCTTTCTTTCTCTCTCTCTCTCTCTCTCTCTCTCTCTCTCTCTCTCTCTCTCTCTCTCTCTCTCTCTCTCTCTCTCTCTCTCTATATATATATATATATATATATACAGTATAAAACTGCTAAGCTTAGTGTATGCGAGATGTCTGTCTCATTGTGAGAAAGCCTTTAGAGATATGTGTTGTAATTTAAATCTACAGATGCAAATAGGTAAAATGCAATGAAATAAACTCCTAAAAAGCAATGCTTTTTGCTTGGAGTGTATTGTTCTATCAAGATTAAAAGACCATATATATTTCAATTTTCCTTCTCAAAGTAAATTGATTGTTGTTGTTTTAATGCTGTTTAGATGTTTTTAGGGATAGAATAGGATTTTGTGAAGAGCACACAACAACTCCTTTATTCACATAATGACAACACTTACAGTAGAATATTACCCACAGTGTGCATGAAGCCCCTCAGTAAAATAATAACTTTCTACTGCCTCTTCAAATGTGCCAGGCTTTGCATATAACTTTTAAGCATCTAACATTAGTTCAAAAGATGCAGTCGCTTCAAAGTTGAAATAAAAGCTGGGAAATGAGTGTCAGGAGTGTGTGAAGTTAAAAAGCGTTAGAGATTTCATTTACTGCCATATTGAAGTAAATATCTGCGAGTGTAGTCCCAGCTCTTTGAACTGCCATCAGGATGCTCTGCTTTTTCTCTTCTGCAGATTCACATCATTGACTTTGATGATGAGAATAATATGATTAATAAGAGCGTTCTCCTGCACGACGCTGGTGAGATCTGGCACATCAACGGCAGTCCTGCAGACAAAACAGTGCTGACCACCTGCTACAGCAAGAGTGAGTCTCTCTTTCTCTTCCTCTCAGTACTGATGAAAAACTACTGGCAGGATTTACTAAATGAGAAGGATTGACCGAAGGTGTGGATGGGGTTATTTTTGGGGCAGATCTCATTGCTTGTGCATTTTTGCAGGAGTTTCAATTTCAGTTGCAACATTTAAGAGACGAGAATATTTAAATGAATCATACAAAGTGATTTAGTAAGGTTTGCAATCTCATGCTAATTTGTTCTGTTCGGGTCATTCCTGGTATGGGGTAACATTTTGGCTTCATAAGTGTTGGAAAAAAAGTTACATGATTTTTATTTTTATTTTTTAGGAATGGATGTTGGTCAAGCTCGGGGTCTCAAAACAATATTGAAAATATTCCACCCTGTTAGGGACTGTTTTGTCTAACAGGGTGGAAAGGAGCATAACAGGGTGGAACACCAGTGTTAACAGGTTCTAACGGTGGACATGCTTTTCGTCATTGCCCTGCATGGTTTCCCATCTATAATGTGTGGAACTGCTCCTATATAATATTATTTCAAAACAATAAAATAAATAAATAAATAAATACATAAATAATAATCCAGGAGGGACACAAAACATAGCTGTGTGGTTCCTTATCACAATCAATCATGGTGGCAAAATAATTATCTGTATAGATGACTATATATATATATATATATTCTATATACACTAAATACTATTTATTATATTAGAATTTCCACCTAACAGGGTGGAAAATTTTGAGCTTAGTTAAGCATAGATCACTGAGTGATCAACATTTAGCTAGCTAACCATCTACAGATTAACAGAACTTTTATAACTATGTCAGATTTATTTTTACATTTTTTGATAGGACAAACATTCTCCATAATATAGCCTAACAGGGTGGAACTTTAAGGGTGGGACAAGCAGGATAAAATGTAAAAAACAAAACAAAAAAAGTTATTGGGTGGAAAATGATTTCAGGGACATGGTTATTGAAGAAAATTGTAAATAAAATAACTATATTTTCTCATGATTTATATGTATAATTAAAGGGAGTGTAACATGGACTCAGAGAGGTTCGGATCCATATGCAGTGGTTTAATAAAGAGAATGGTTAAACAGGCAATGATCAGAGAAAACAGTGTCAGGTATGTCAGGGATATCCAGAATCAGCAACAGTAACAAGCAGAGGTCGGGGCAGGCAGCAGAGAATTAAAATCGGTATAAACAATCCATAGTCAGACACGGGAGGAACAAACACAAGGAGAAACGCTCGTAATTGACAGACAAAGCTAGAACAAGACTTCACACTTAATTGAGTCCAGACACAGTTTATATAGGGGAGTGGTAATGGGGAATACCTGGTGGTGATTAGCATATGATTCTGGGGAATGGAGTTGGAAATGGAAATACAAAATGCCGGAGTCCTGAGTGGAGCACCCTCTATAGGAGTTTATGGGCACTCCAGCTGATGATCGTGACAGGCAGTTTAGCCTAGCCTATAACATATTAAAACATTTATTTATTTATTTAAAAAAAAAATCATTTTATGAGTAATAATAATCAGCCATTATGCCAGAAATATGTATGCTAATAAGCAACTAGGTAGTAGTTTTAATAGTAGTTTTAGTGTAATAATTTTGCCTTTTGCTGTTTAGAACAGCGTTTGTATTCTGAGCATCATAATGTGTAGGTAGGGTTTGTAACAAAATCGTAGTCTTAAAGTAGTCAATTTCTCATAAAGCTGTGTGCATAATGCTTATTAAATCGTATGAGTCATCTGCTGTCTTCCAATAGTAAGGTTTTGTACTTCCATTCAGATTACTTCTAACCTCATGAGTGAAACTTCAAAAAAGACTTTCTACTTTTTAGTATGTGGTTCTATGTGCTGTGAGTGCACTGGCACAGTCAAGTCACACAGACTGTTAAAGCAATATATGACACATTCTTGCACTCGCCTCGAGGCAATTAAAAAATGTACACAAACATGAAGAAGCAATTGAAAGTGGAAATTTTAATTAAATCCCATGTTTATAAGACCAACGCCTGTGGCTGTTAACTGACAGTTCACATAGTGGGAAACATTTATTTCCTTTTTTTATTAATTTCTCCTTCCATCTTCATTATGATGAGGCCAATGTGCAAGATGTCATGGTGGAGTTCAAAAGAGGAATGTAATTACCGTGACATTCAAGCTAATGGAGAAGCTGGGCGGCACTGAGTCTGCTCCATCATCACCCGCACTAGACCATCTGATCTGAGAAAAGCTCTTATTCTGACACGGCTGTACGCTTCAGCTCCACTACTACACTGCCACAGCCTTTCAACGGCTTCAGCAACAGAAAAGAACTGCAGTATGAAACCTTCCAACTCATAGCTTAGTCAATGATACATAATCAATCTGAGATCTACAGTGGTGGCCAAAGTGATTACAACACTAGTATTTCACTGGATTCTTACAATTAATGACAAAATGAATGTTTGGAAATGCAAACAGATATTTTCTTACTGACACACTACAGCACTACTATAGAAATAACTGACTTGAAACCATTTTTGGGCTGCTGAAAATGTGTTCTCATCATTTTGGCCACCATTGTGTATGAGGAGATTTACAGTATACTGATTTGTATGCTAAATGAGCTGTTGTATAAAAGCAATATCAAATGTGTAACTGTGCTGTTACTCTGAATATCAGCACGGCTGTAATTAGCTGGTGCCTTCAGATGAATCAAAGCCCCACTGAATTATGATTGCTTGAATTCCAGCTCTTGCTTTATTCCGGTTATCATGATTAAATAATAATCCTATTATTTTTTAACTTTAGTTCATGTGTAATGTTGCTGTTTGAGATTTAAAAAAAGCTCAAAGTCCACCTTAAAAGGACATAGACTTTCTCTACCTAAACACTTTTCAATAACTACAACAAACAAATTCCACCCCGGTTAAAAAAAAACACATTTATTTGTGCTTGCAAAGGTTCAGCACGATCCTCTTGTTCACAAACATTCTCAGGGTCTGGATCGGCCAAAACGGCACCTTTGTTAATATTTACAGCTGAGCAGATGAAACTTGTGGTTATGATCACAACACACTGGGCCAATCAGAGCACATTTAATAATTCAATAATGTAAAATAAGTGGGAGATAATGATAAATCAAGGACGAAAACCTATTCTAGTACACCTCAAAGACCAAAGGGCATAATAGGACCCCTTCAATAAAGGTGTGATCCTTTTGGGTAGGGGCGTGTTTATTTAGGTGATTTGGTGATTAAAATATCAACATTGTTTCTTAGAAATCTCTTACTGTACCTTTACACAGCAAATATAATGATAGCAGATGCGGCCATTTGCATTGTTTATCTTGCTCAACGTTTACTATAATGATGCACTACAAAAAAAATATTTGTAATTTGTACTGTAAAATACTGTAAATGTACTACAGTAAAACTGTAAATTACCAAACCATGTGTATGTATTAAAGAAAATGTAAATGGTTATAATGAGTTACTGTATGTAATTTTATATTTCTTGGTAGTAAACATTACTATAAATTACAGTGAAAACAAGTAAAATGACTTTCCCTCGCGATACATCTCATATGATTATATTTTATTTGAATAGTTTTATCTCTTATATTTTTTTTATCAGTCATGTACATGTCATGTACGTCATGATGGTTGAAGCATCATGCTCGATGTCGGCAGAACTGCATTCTCCAGGACTACTCAGGGACTGTCATTGCCTACATCAACAAGTATACTGATGATGTAACAGTCACAAAAACCATCACTGTCCGGGCCAATCAGAAGCCATAGATGACAGGGGAGGTCTACAGACTCCTGAAGACACGGTACGCTGCCTTCAGAGCTGGAGATGAGGTGGGCCTGAGAACAGCCAGGGCCAACCTGTCCCGTGGCATCAGAGATGCTAAGAGACAGTACTCCAGGAGGATAGCCCATCAATTCAGCGACAGCAGAGACACTAGGAACCTGTGGCAGGGGATACAGACCATTACAGACTATAAGTCCCCACCACGGACCTGTGACAACAACATCTCTCTGTTAAATGAGCTGAACACCTTCTTCGCTCGCTTTGAGCAACAAAACAGCACCACTGCACAGAAGACTCCACCTCCTCCCGGCGACCAGGTGATGACCCTGACCCCAGACAGCGTGAGGAGATCCTTCAGGATCAATGCACGCAAAGCTCTGGGTCCTGAGAACATCCCTGGGAGTGTACTGAGAGACTGTGCAGCAGGACTCACTGATGTCTTCACAGATATTTTCAACATCTCACTGAGTCAGGCTGTTGTTCCCACATGTTTCAAAACTACCACCATCATTCCAGTTCCAAAGAAACCATCTCCATCCTGCTTCAATGACTCCCAAACTCATGAAGTGCTCTGAACGGCTAGCCATGCACCACATCAAGTCTGCCCCCCATCCCCCGGACCCCTTCCAGTTTGCATATTGGTCCAACCGGTCAACCGATGATGCCATCTCCACTGCCGTCCACTCAGCACTCATACATATAGAGAAAAAAGACTCATACGTCAGAATGCTGTTCATAGACTGAAGTTCAGCATTCAACTCAATCATCCCTCAACAGCTCATTCACAAACTGGTCCAGCTGGGGCTCAACACTTCGCTGTGCAACTGGCTGTTTGACTTTCTGACTGGAAGACCTCAGGCAGTACGGGTCGGCAACAACACATCCAGCACCATCAGACTGAACACTGGGACCCCCCAAGGATGTGTGCTGAGCCCCCTCCTCTTCACTCTGCTGACCCATGACTGCACACCATCACACAACTCCAACCTCTTTATTAAGTTTGTAGATGACATGACTGTGGTGGGTCTCATTAGCAACAAAGATGAGACAAACTACAGGAGCAAGGTGAGCCACCTGACTGGATGGTGCAGTGACAACAATCTCTCTCTGAACGTGGAGAAGATGAAGGAGATTGTTGTTGACTTCAGGAGAGCACACACTCTGCACATTCCTCTGACCATCAACGGTTAACTGTGGAGAGAGTGAGCAGCACCAAGTTCCTGGGTGTGCACATCACAGAGGACCTCTCCTGGACAGAAAACACAGCAGCACTGGTCAATAAATCCCAGCAGCATCTTTATTTCCTCCGCAAACTGAGGAGAGCCAGAGCCCCGCCCCCCATCATGTACACTTTCTACAGAGGCACCATCGAGAGCATCCTGACGAGCTGCATCACTGTGCGCTATGGCGCCTGAAAAGTGTCCTGCCGAAAGACTCTGCAACGCATAGTGAGACTAGCTTAGAAGATCATTGGTGTCTCTCTCCCCTCCCTCCAGCACATTTATGGAACCCGTCTCACTTGCAAAGCCCTCTGCATCACAGGTGATCCCACTCACCCATCACACAGATTTTTCAGCCTGCTACCATCAGGGAGGAGACTGCGGAGTCTCCAATCCAGGATAGCTTCATCCATCAGGCTGTCAGGAAGCTGAACTCGCTCCCGAACTTGCCCCCCTGTCCCTCTTCTGCCCCAGGCACCACTGAACTAGGAACCCCACCCCCCGATCCCACATCCTCAGGTGCTCCCCCCCACCAACTAATATACGATGACATGCACCAGTCACTTTGTGCAGCATTGGTCTGCTCACAACCTCATTCACCATGGAACTGACATTATTCCACTACCTCATCAGTCAGTTAAATAAAATAACTGCTCTTTTTGCACTGTTTGCTCACTTCACTGATTTGCACTCTATCTGCCATGTGCCTTGCACTGCTTTATTTAACTTTATTTTTGATTTTATTATGTGTTTTTTACAATCCCTTATTGTATAGTTGTTTCTTATATTCTATATTTGATCTAGATTTTTAGGCTCTACTGTTAATGTCATCTGATTTTGATTCAATTTTGATTCTCTTTATGTATGTACTGTACATGTGGAAGAATTGACAATAAAGCAGACTTGACTTGACTACATTAGAGTGCTTTGTGTTATATTTTTCTGTTATTTAGTTCATTGCATTATTTTAGTATCATAAGTGTTTAACTGATTGTGTTTTGTGTTTAACTGATAGTGTTTTGTGACTCTTTGCATCATCTATATGTACAATGTTTTAAGGACAGACTATAAACTCTGCTTTACCATGTGGCTCTCTGTTGTGCCAGCTGTATTATCATGGTGGTTATCTGTGATTTTGGTATACTGTATGCATCACTTAATGAAATGAATGTAAACTTTTACAGTGAATTTCTTGCAATCAAAACTTGCAGTTTTTGTAAATAGTTTTTTACAATGTGAGATAAAAGCTTTAAAATACTTGAGAGAAAACACAAGCCATGTATTGTTGTATATATGTAATTATTGGCTGCAGGTTTTATCTGTATCCCATAACTAGCTGTACACTTTTTGGCTGAAGCAGAAAGTGCTGATGTGCGCTTCTGAACTTCTCCCAAAGCAGCCGTTACACCGGAGGAACCGAACACTCGTTCTCATTCTCCCACACATCAAAAGAGAGACTGCTGCCTGCATGCTTTATATAACATTACTTCTTCATTTTTAAATAACAAAATATGTGTGTTTTTTCAAAACTAAGACACGTTGTGGAGTAAAAGTTTCTCATAATGAAATCATTTTGCATTCAGATGTGCAGTGAGATTTTTCTTCAACTCTGTACAATAAGGTCCAACATTAACGTTAGCTAATGCATTAATTGCCGTTAAGTGACAATGGCATTTAGCTAATAAAAATAATACTGTTAATTGTTGTTTTGTGTCAGCTCAATTCCATTAAATAATGTAAACACGTAAAACTTTGGATAATAATAAATTATTAGTAAACGTTGAACTAAAATTCTTTAGAGGTATTTTTATTGTTAGTTAGTTCATGTTAACTTATGTAATTAAGTAATGATAAAAAAATAACGTTATTGAGAAATGTTACAGATTTCCTTTGGCCATTTTCATATTTACATTAACTGACATAGTCACCACTAAATATATTTGTAGAAACGTAATTTTCTGTAAAGCTTCTTTTACAACGATTTGTTTTGTGAAAAGCGCTTATGCAAATAAACTTGAATTGTATTGAATTTCATTATTTACAAATCTGTAATGTACTGAACAGGGTATTACAAACATATCATGTTTGTAACAACATGATATTCATTCATTCATTCATCTATTCCAATTCCATTAAAGATGAGTATTTGAAATAATAAAGCGTTATGAGTAATCTGGCCTCTAGAGGCAGTATACACTACTGAAAGAACAGAGCCGCACACTCCTGTACTGCTCATGTGGCATGTGCTGCTGGAAAACAATCCACAGATGCATTAGACACAAACCATACACATTCCCAATGAATACATACACATCATATACATTTACTGTCAAATGATGTGATTAGACTGATATGGCTGATGCTGTGATAATGTCTAAATGCATCTCTAAAGAATCAGCATTTTTGTTTTCTTTTGTTTGTCGTGCTCCAGATTGCAGATGAGCTGAAATGGCTGTGTCCGTGATCTTAAGCTGTTTTCTGTGCATGCATGCTCATGTTCATTGTGTGTGTGTGTTTCCTGTCGACCAGCGTCTGAGAGTCGAGTGCTCACATGTGCTGCGGTGTGGAGGATGCCCCCGGAATGGGAATCAGGCAGCCACGAGTCCCCCGATGATTCATCAAACAACCCGCAGACCTTGGAGCTTCTCTGTCACCTTGACAACACGGCCCATGGCAGCGTGGCCTGGTACGCCACACGCTATCGATTTAACCCTGCAGCTTCCCCGTTCTCTCTCCCTCTTTCCTAGCTTTGCTTTCCTTCTCGTCATGGCTTTTATTTCCCTTTCTCTCTTTCCGTCTCGCTTTGTCTCCATCTCTTGCAGCATTTTGGCTCTGCCTCCCTTCAATCTATTGTTCAGTTCTTTTCTAGATGTTTCAGAAATCAGTTTGCTCTGTAATTCATGCACCCATCTGTTTGGTTTCATTTTCAACCTCTGCACATGTCTCAGTCACATGCTTTATTTTATGCACGATAATTCACAACACAGAATAGGAAAAAATAAATAAAATAAAAAATCCTGGTTGTGTTTTTAAGGTTTTGCCAAATGGCCATCATACTCACATCCATCAGATGAGGGCTTTGCACATACTAATGGCATTTCACTTTAGCAAAATGAAAATTGTAATATTTAATACATTCAGATCTCCTCATTGTATTGAACTATTAAAGCCCAAAGTTAAAGCATAAAAGAATAGTTTTCAGAATTCACACATTGCATGTCTCAATCGTTTACAAGTGATGTCCATTGGGGGTCAGGGAAGTCAAACTTGGTGCAACATGTTAAACGTTTGAATATGTATAAACACAAATGAGTCTTGAGTGTGTCATCAGAAATAGGTTGATTGAAGATGTCCCCCACAGATATTGATCACAAATAGTATTAGTGAGATGCTGTAGGGTGTCTCACATATGTGGATGTGTAGAATCATTTAGCAAGGAAAGGAAAAGTGAGGCAAACAATGCAGACATGACAAAGAAGAATCATGCAGGGGAGAAAGCACACAGGTTACAGCAAAAGAAACAAGAGAAACTAGATGTTTGCCTTTGTGTGCACCTACGATGTGTCTTAATTCTAGCAAGGTTGAAAAGGGTATGGGACAAAACAAAGTCATTTGGGGGACCCGAAGGAATTGCACATCCACCTCTCAATTCAAGCCATTACATCTGGTTTTGACTGGTGAGGAGAGGGGTGAAGTCCGCACAGTTTACAGCTAACTGACAATTCAGTGTCTACATTCTTCAGTAAGTCAGCATACAAAAGTCTTACACAAGTCGCATACCAGACGAGGACAGCTCACAAGCATTAGGAGAGAGCAGTGGCGAAAGACAGAAAAATCAGAAAAACTTCATTTTAAAAGATAATGTTGTATACAGAGATATATTTCTGCTGTGGCCAGTAACTCATATGTGTAGTCTAACAATACCAGGTGGTATTTTGTAGAAATGTAGAAAGACTTCAGTATAATTTCACTTTGAACATAAGTTGAACATTGTTACTTTCGACCCCATCGGTTGGGACGAAAGTAACACACAGGTGGGTCAAAAGTAACACAACAATATAAGCTAGATTTTTTGCTGTTAGTCTTATTTTTCTTAAGTATACTTGATTGTGACCTTGTTAATAAGTAACTGCAAACATATTTTGTCCTTTATCTTTGCCAAAAAATTATTAAATTACACTTTCATATTTTCATTTTAAATTTAAGTTTAAGTTTCATTAGATGTCTTAAAACCTGACTGTATTTTTTTATTGTAAATTTCAATGCATTTTTATATAATAATAAAAAAGTTCTACAGAATGCACAATATAAAAAATTAATCACATTAGCATAATAAAAAACTCTAAACATAATGTAACAGTAGACCTATTTATGTTTCCATCCAGTTTTTTTTTATGCATGAATTGAAAATGTGCATTAAAACATCTGGAAACACTGCAAATTCACAGGTGGAGGTGTAAAGGCTAAGATATGGCTAAAACCTAAATATAAATGTGACGTAGCAGCTGCCCAGAGAGAGATGTTCCTCTATGTCCAGAAACACCCTCTCAAAAACATCTGGATAAAACCAGACCTCTGTCTGTCTTTCTGACCCTCACTAAGACATATTCTTTTGGTATAATATGACATTAACATTTGTAAGAAATGATGCAAGACACAGAAATTCACAATATAGCTTGCACTGGAACAAAATAAATACTTTTTGTGACTGTAGTGGGACAAAAGTAACAATTGTTCCCTATCTGTCGGTCACTACGAGTTATGTCGACCGACAAATGGGGTCTCACTTGGGAGGCCAATCATCTCTGATTTTAAGAGAAAACGCCAGTGAAATTGGCAAGTGGATTAACACACCTGAGCCACTCCCCGTGCCAACGGGTATAAATAGGGCGACAGGTGCATCCACTCATTAGATTTTTGCTTCGGAGCCGAGTAGTCGATGACAAGAATTCGCTACAAAGCCATCATCTTTGTTTTGTTTGAAGCTGTTCCTGGTCGGTGTGACGGAGCGTTACAGCGGTGTCCCTGCGAGACGGCGATTCCCCTGGGCGCTTCG
This sequence comes from Carassius auratus, assembly GCF_003368295.1. NCBI lineage: Eukaryota > Metazoa > Chordata > Actinopteri > Cypriniformes > Cyprinidae > Carassius > Carassius auratus. Next base: position 2,209,224 of record NC_039259.1, read on the forward strand.
GCTAAAAGAGACAGTTTTCTAAAAGAGCAAATCACGGACGATTCGCGTCTTTTTCAAGATGCCGTTTCGTCCGTGTCCTTCTGGATGCGGTCGTTTCCTGTCTTCGGTTGACGGTCACGAGCGTTGTCTGCAGTGTCTGGGCGTCCAACACGCTGAGGCTGCGCTCGTGGATGATTCATGCATCTACTGTGGGTGTATGAACATGGCAGCGCTGCGATCGCGTCTCTCACTCCTCAAGGGGAGTGCAGCAGACCCCTCTGTCGCCACCCGTCTCTCTGGCTCGAGCAGAGGGCCGCCGGCTGGCGCTCTGGGAGATCTGAGGATCACAGTGAGAGCTTCTCCGCCGGGCCAAGCCCCACGGACCTCTCACTCCTCACGCAGCGACTGTCCCGTGCAGCTGTCGATTGATTCTGCTGGGCCTTCTCACAGCGGTCCCAGCGTGTCTTTCGGTGCGCCGCCCGAAGACCAGATGTCGATTGCTGCATCGGGGGATGGGTTATCGACCTCTGAGGATGAAGGTTCAGCGGGGTTGCCCCCCTCGGGTGTTGTCGCTGCTGCCGAATCGGACTTGGAGTTGTCGGCCATGCTTGCCCAGGCAGCCGTGAGTATCGGGCTGGAGGTGACTACACCGCCCAGTCCCGAGCCCTCGCGGCTGGAAGATTGGTTTCTCGGCGCGGGACGCGGCTCACAACCTCGTTCTGCTCCGGTGCCTTTCTTCCCGGAGGTGCATGAAGAGGTGACGAAGTCGTGGACGGCCCCTTTCACGGCCAGAAGCCGCTCCTCTCCCTCTTCCATCCTCACCACCCTCGACGGCGGGGCAGCCAGGGGGTACGTAGAGGTTCCCCAGGTGGAGTGGGTGGTTGCGGTGCACCTGTGCCCGCAAAACGCTGCCACTTGGAGGAATCGTCCGCGCCTCCCGTCCAAGGCCTGTAAGCTGTCGGCCGCACTCGCTGCCAAGGCTTACAGTGCTGCGGGCCAAGCTGCCTCTGCCCTGCATGCCATGGCCATCCTGCAGGTACACCAAGCCAAGGCACTTAAAGCAATGCACGAGGGTGGTACCGACCCGGGGTTGATGCAGGAGCTGCGCACGGCGACTGACTTCGCCTTACGGGCGACGAAGGTCACGGCGCGGTCCCTCGGGAAGGCGATGTCCACGTTGGTGGTCCAGGAGCGGCATCTCTGGCTGAACCTGGCCGAGATGAGGGACATCGACAAAGCTCGCTTTCTCGACGCTCCCATCTCCCAGGCAGGCCTGTTCGGCGACACTGTCGAGGACTTTGCCCAGCAGTTCTCGGCGGTACAGAAGCAGACTGAGGCCATCCAGCACATCCTGCCCCGACGTGTCTCTCCGGCTGCCACCGTTCCGTCGCGGGTAGCGCCTCAGCCTGCTCGTCGCCGTGGGCGGCCCCCTGCGCCCTCCACACCAGCTCCGCCCCGTGCTGAGAGTTCTTCGAGGCCGGCGCGTCGAGCCCCGCGCAGGAGAGCGGCGCCCCCCGTGTCACTCCCGGCTGCGAAGTCCTCGAAGAAGTCGACCAAGCGGCCCTGACACGGGCAACTCGGAGATGCGGAGAACTGCTCTTCAGGAGATGGCGAAGACAGCGCCACTCCTTCCCCCGGAGGAGGGCCGGGTGGAGAATCTTCAGTTTCTGTTTTTTTCTGTTCCGCCACTGGTCGAACGGCCAGTCGTACCCACATTTTCAATAAAAGAGCAAATTCTCCTTCCTCCGAGTTGCAAGGCTCGTGGGTTGACAATGAGCGACGCACAGCTTCCTCACTCTCTAGCTTTGCGACGGTTTCGTCCGCTAGTGCTGGATAAGCACGTGTTGGTCCGCACGGACAACACTGCGGCTGTTTCGTACATCAACCGACAAGGCGGTCTACGATCACGTCGCATGTCTCAACTCGCATGCCATCTCCTCCTCTGGAGTCAGACGTGGCTCAAGTCGCTGCGCGCTGTCCACATCCCGGGGGAGCTCAATCGTGCAGCCGACGCGCTCTCACGACAGCTTACTTTCCCCGGGGAATGGCGACTCCATCCCCAGACGGTCCAGCTGATCTGGAGTCGATTCGGGGAAGCCCAGGTAGACCTGTTTGCTTCCCACGAGTCCTCCCACTGCCAGCTGTACTATTCCCTGTCCCAGGCCCCCCTGGGCACAGACGCACCGGCACACAGCTGGCCTCGGGCTTTACGCAAGTATGCGTTTCCCCCAGTGAGCCTGCTCGCACAGACTCTGTGCAAGGTCAGGGAGGACGAGGAACAGGTCCTGTTGGTTGCGCCTTACTGGCCCACCCGGACCTGGTTTTCGGAACTCATGCTCCTCGTGACAGCCCCTCCCTGGCGCATCCCCCTGAGGAGAGACCTTCTCTCTCAGGGGCTTGGCACCATTTGGCACCCGCGTCCAGATCTCTGGAACCTCCACGTGTGGCTTCTAGACGGGACGCGGCAGACCTAAGTGATCTGCCCCCAGCGGTGGTAGACACTATCACTCAGGCTAGAGCCCCTTCTACGAGGCAGGCCTATGCTCTGAAGTGGAGTCTGTTCACGAATTGGTGTTCTTCTCACCAAGAAGACCCCCGGAGATGCCCGGTCAGAGTCGTGCTTTCTTTCCTGCAAGAAAGGCTGGAGCGTGGGCTGTCACCCTCCACCCTGAAGGTGTATGTGGGTGCCATTGCAGCCCATCACGATGCAGTGGACGGCCGGTCCCTGGGGAGGCATGACCTGATCGTTAGGTTCCTGAGGGGTGCCAGAAGGTTACATCCTCCTAGGACACCCCTGATTCCCTCCTGGGACCTCTCTATTGTCCTGGCGGGACTTCAGAGGGGTCCCTTTGAGCCGCTGGATTCGGTTGAGCTGAAGTTCCTGTCTCTCAAGACAGCGCTCCTGATCGCGCTCACTTCCATCAAGAGGGTCGGGGACCTCCAAGCATTTTCGGTAAGTGAAGAGTGCCTTGTGTTCGGGCCGGCCTACTCTCACGTTGTCCTGAGACCCCGGCCTGGATACGTGCCCAAGGTTCCCACCACTCCCTTCCGAGACCAGGTGGTGAACCTGCAAGCGCTGCCCCTGGAGGAGGCAGATCCAGCCTTGTCGTTGCTGTGTCCCGTAAGAGCGCTTCGCATATACGTGGACCGCACCCAGAGCTTCAGAAGCTCTGAGCAGCTCCTGGTCTGCTTTGGAGGTCAGCAGAAGGGGAAGGCTGTCTCTAAGCAGAGGTTGGCCCACTGGATAGTGGACGCCATCGCCTTGGCTTACCATTCCCAAGACGAGCCATGCCCCCTGGGGGTGAGGGCCCACTCCACACGGAGTGTGGCCTCCTCCTATGCGTTGGCGCACAGCGCCTCTCTGGCAGACATCTGTCGAGCTGCGGGCTGGGCGACACCTAACACCTTTACGAGGTTTTACAACCTCCGTGTAGAGCCAGTTTCTTCCCGTGTGTTGGGTAACAGGTAATTGGCGGGAAGGGCTGGCTGGGTGTCTCGCTTGCTGCGCCATTCCCCTTAACACGGGGATGTGAGCGCCTTCTTCTCCCAGTAGAGTTCCCCGGTTGGCGTGCCCTGGTCGAGCGTCCTCCTGCACCCTCGGGGTCAGACTTGGCGGAGCAGTCTGTCGCCAGGCCCAGTACTGGCGTTAGCATGCCCGGAGCCCGGTCAGCCCCTGTACTGGGCTAGGTGTCCATATGGCTGGGTTCCCTACGGGTAATCCCATATGTGTATTCTTCCACGGTAAGGTTTCCCTCTTGGCAAACCTGTGTCTTCCCTTGACAGATCGTTCTGTCAGTCTCTTCTGGCAGCCGTTCCATCCCTACTCCAAGGTAGGACCTGCCTCAGAGACCCCTTCCATATGTAGTACTGCCCCCTGGGTCAGTCCATATCGGTATATCCACATGTCACCTCCCTACGGGTAGGATGTGGTCTCCGTAGCGGCCTTTCCTAAGGCTCGCTTCCCCATTGTCTTGCCAGCTGAAAGGACAAATATGGAAGATTTTAAGCAATCTTTCACCGAAGGTTGAAATCCCTTCCATTTACTTATGTGGGCGGAACAGCAGCATGGCCTTCTCCAGCAGCGATGTACTCACCCTTTGGCCCCTTCGGTACCAAGGTCAGTGAATTTGCGCTGGGGCTTTGGGAAGGTTACGACCTTAAGCGTAGCTTTTGTGGCACGCCAAGGCTTGTCAACAATTGCAGCGCCTCAGGGTTGTGACGAGGTTCAGGTTATGGCGTTTTCCATAGGACCCCATTTGTCGGTCGACATAACTCGTAGTGACCGACAGATAGGGAACGTCTCGGTTACGTACGTAACCCTCGTTCCCTGATGGAGGGAACGGAGACGTTATGTCCCCATGCCACAACCTTGAACCATTCGCTGTTGCCGGGACACGTTCTCGGCTCCTCAGCGTAAAACCTAATGAGTGGATGCACCTGTCGCCCTATTTATACCCGTTGGCACGGGGAGTGGCTCAGGTGTGTTAATCCACTTGCCAATTTCATTGGCGTTTTCTCTTAAAATCAGAGATGATTGGCCTCCCAAGTGAGACCCCATTTGTCGGTCGACATAACGTCTCCGTTCCCTCCATCAGGGAACGAGGGTTACGTACGTAACCGAGACGTTACTTTCGTCCCGACAGGAACTCCTGGCATTTAAACTCGATTTTATTTTATATATATATATAAAAAAATTGAAAATGCAAACTTTAGGATGTGTTAAAGCACTAAATTGCCTGTAGATTGATCATTACTGTGACACATGAAACAAGAAAAACAACACGACTAATACAAAAAAATTACCGCTTCAACAATTTACTTTTTGTACTCGAAAACAGTTTTACGGACCTAACTTTGGGAAACAATGAGGAAATCACATGATTTTTCTCATCGGCGTATGCAAATGCAGAAAGAGGCTCGGAGAAAATCGCTTTGTTACTTTCGTCCCACGTTACTTTCGACCCCGCTCTCCCCTACACATTAGACATGTCACACAGTACCTGAGTGCTTAAAGGTGCAATAGGAGATCTTGGAAAATGCTAACATTAGCCTGATAGCACTGAAAGTCTCACCCTTCCTGCAATCGCCATCAAGAGCCACACATTTATGCTCACAGACCAGAATAGAAGAGATAACACTAGAGTACATCAGTAGTTCCCAATTCCAGCCCATGTTCCGAAGTGAAGCGATTGTGAACCGAAGTGATTGGGGTCTGATAATGTGTTTAGTCTTCTGATATCATCTGTTTAAGATGAATGACACTTCTGATTTCTCACAGATCAGTGACAGATGCAATTCACACATTCCTGTTTCCAAATGTAAGTTGTTGTTGTTGTGCACATTGGTCAAATAGAGGAGATTCTGACATGTGAGACCAGTGTTAACATGATTCATAGGGAATTTTCAACAATTTTTGTTGTTGTTGTGTCTCAGTAGTGAGAATGTGCCGGTTTTGAAAACATTCCAATTGCTTCCCTGAAGAGAATAGACGAGATATCAATGAAAAGTGTACCAAAAAGACTTGTTGTCACCTATGTTTTGTTATTTGTTTTTGCCTCTCACACAAAAGAATGGCTTTATTTTGAAAGCTAGTGGACGCCTCTTAATCGATGCCCATTGAGCACTTTGTGGCCAGTGGAGCATTTGTGAGTATTTGTGCCTGGGACGTGCTGAGCGAGTAGCGAAGGCAGCGTGAGACAGGCTAATAGCTGTGTGATGGCTGATCATGCTAGATCAATTGGAAGAAGAAACGAAAGCATACTTTGTTATATAGGTCAGTCAATACTTTCAGTAATGATGGAGTAATCTCTGTGATGTTCAGGGGCCAGTCGATGCTCACACACCTTTATATTGTGGACATTTGCTACGCATGGGTTTCCTCCTGACATCACTCCTCCTACCTTGCCTTCTTCCCTCAGACCAAACTTAAGCCATTTACCAAAATATCAAATATACTTTTCTTCCTGGTTGGTTTTATATATACTGCAGATTAACTAAAAATAGTGGCATTATGTGAATTATCCAGAGACTGTCCAGTGTCTTCAGGTTTGATGAAGTCACACTAAATTGCACTAAAATAAATGGCACATTTCAATAGTTTGAATATATTTAGATTATATCTTGCTAGATACTTTTACACAACTTATGCTTGATCATGTGAAGCTTGACAAACTACAGTTTGAAGCAGCTTCCCCAGCATGTGTTTATTTGGTGTCCATGGACATTTTTTAATCAACGTCAATATTTTAATGACATTACTAAATGAAAAATGTGATAATACTTTTAGGAATTTATTGCAGCAATTTGTACAGTACAAATACTCCATTTAGTCTCTATAGACTATATGTTATAAGTTAATATGAGATCATAAAAAAGCTGCATGCATATTAATTATAAGAGTATATGGGGTGAAAAAAGTTGACATGCAAATGAAATGTAAAATGAGGTAAAATTCCTCCTACCTTTGTCTTCTCTTGATTAATCTAAACAACTAAACTTTTATCTCAATACATTTACTGAATGGTTAAGTTCTTATTAATTTAACTGTTACAGTTTAACTGTTTTAATCTAAAGCAAATCCTGTATATACTGTACAGTATAGGTAAAAAAAAATATGAATAGTTTTAATTTTGAAGTAAAACATTTTTTTTTTTTATTAAACTCTCGCGGTCTGATGGAGGTATTACATAATAATAGGTTAGAATTAGATCAATTTAAATTATCTTCATTATTCATCATAACCTAGGGAGCAATTGAGTCAAGTTATTTAATGGTATTTGATTTTCTGTTAAGACATCCCTTCAATTAAACTAAAAGCCTGCATATTATTCATTAAATTATTGTACTGTAATTAATTAATAAATCTAAACTAGATTGTCAAGCTGCATACATTTACACTGAATATGTGATTTAACTATTTTACACTAATGATACCTAATTAAAAAAAAATCATTAATGATGTTATCAGGAAAAGGTAATTGGGCAAGATATCCCCACCTCATAAATTCATCAATTTTGAACAAGAACATTGTTGACTAAAAGGAGTTTGAATTACTTGATTGGGTTAAATGTGGATGTTTATTGCACTGCATTTGGACAACATGCGCTCATATAAAAACGTTTTCTGTTGATAGCTAATGATAATAATGTGTGGACTGCAGTGTGGTTAATTGCTGTACACCTCCTGTACAACTATATCAACATTCTTCATACATATGCAAAGAGCATCATTCAAACATTATATTAAATGCTAGCATTCACTGAATAAATGCACATGACTGTGTGTGTCAGTGTCTTCTCTCATGTCTCCTGCAGTGTATTGTGGGAGCCCATGGGTGATGGGAAGCGTGTGATATCTCTGGCTGAAAACCACGTGCTGCTCTGGGACCTTCAGGAGAGCTCCACCAAGGCCACGGTGAGGTTCATTATTTTCATAACTGCAGAGTTTCACTGCTCTTCTCTCAGTTCTGGAGCCACCAGCACGGCATATCAATGATACAAGACACAACTTTCAGTTCCCATTAGATATTACTGAGACAACCAATGCGTATAGATGTACGACTTGCTAGTCAATGTAGTTAGAATTTGTATTAAGGAAAGGAAAAAAAAAATAGTTCCCATATATACTATAAACTACTTTTTTTTATATAATATAAAATAATATAATATAATATAATATAATATAATATAATATAATATAATATAATATAATATAATATAATATAATATAATATAATATAATATAATATAATATAAAGTGTATTATTTATTCAGAAAGTTTTTTCTGTGGTAATTTTTCTGTATTTTTCGTTCTATAATTTAATACATATATATTACCAAAAACTGTGTAAATCAAACCAATGCATAAAACATAAAAATTAATTAATCTTTTAAAATGCAATTAAATCAAATTCGAACTTCTCTTTTTTCCTTCTGGCAAATAATGCACTGCAGGTTTACTGTTTAAATTAAAACATGGATGAAAAATTGTGTGATATTTCTTGAAAATAATGTTTTAATACACTGTATAATTAATATTATTACTTGAGGTTAAATTGGACTTTTATTTTTGCTCTTTTTTTTTTAGAGTTTCTGTGTGGATCTGATGATGGTTTTCTCAAATGAGCAGCTCTGGAGATTTCTTTTTTTTTTTTGTATTTTAATATTCACAGAAATCAGTACATATCAGAATTTGATTAAATTCCTTTTGATTTTTCCTTCCAAAATTTGACAAATTCTGCTACATTCCACTGGGAATTCCATTTTTTTGACTGGATTCTCTGATTCCGTCCTCATTTTCTGCATCCTGCATGCCTAATATTTGTAGTGAGGAGAAACTTCACCGGTTCACTGACAGTGCTATTAGTAAGAAACAGCTTTGCGCATAATGTTCAATAATAATCAGCTGAAGTCGTTACTAATTAATGCCTCCCAGACTGCCGCTCACAGTCTGCGGTGTCACAGGCCTTTGCGAACATAACCTTGACTCGACATTTGACGAAGAAGCGTCACTTGCGAAAACACTCAGTGGAGGCTGGAGAAGAGGCCCGTGGTTGACATCACACTGAGTAGCTCCATGAGGTCCCACTATTGTCAGCTTTGCATGCAAAGTGAGAGGAGGTTATAGAGTGGCAAGGCCTGCTGAGTGCAGCGCCCATTAAAAACACCAGAGCGAAGGAAACGAGGGGGAGGCAGAAAGAGAGAGACAGAGAGGATGTTCGGAAAGCTCTCGGCACAGCTAGATTCCAGCGGTGTCGTGAAGAATGCTAATCTGCCTCATGCAAATCTCCCCTCATGCCACCCCCATCCTCACAACACACACACACACACACACATACACACACTCATCAGCCTCCCCCATCCGCTCATCCCTCTGTTCTCCAGAACAGCTCAGGTTGATGTGTTTATCACCACGCTGCGTCTGCCAGTGTTTTATTCGGATATCGCTGAATCCCACAAACAGAAAAGGAGGCGAGAAGCAGCCTCCTAGCTCACGTCTGCATGTACCTGGGGCGTTTTCTCCAAAGAAACAAGCGTCCTCAAACAAACTGGCTGAGAAAATAATCAACAGCACACTCTTAAATATGATGGTTCTTTATTGGCGTTGATGGTGTCATGAAGAACCTTTAAAATCGTGAAACTTTTGCATTGCACAGAACGTTCTTTATAGTAAAAAAATATTTAGCATAGTTTGGATAATTTTTATTTTAAGAACTTTTCACTTAAAAAAAATGTTTCTATGGCATTCGCTGCAATTTTTTTTTTTTTTAAATGCCATTTTTAAGAAAAAAAATATAGCAAAATATGAGATTAAATAGTGCTTCTTAATTGTGTGACAGTTTGTTTTATTGCTGTGTTTTAGGACAATAGATGGGATTTTTCAGGACACATGTGAGAGATACATTTATAACTACTAGACTATGTAAATGTTAATGATGATTGGATAATAACATCATTGAAATGTTTAAAGCATTGTTAATTATGACCAGCTGTGTGGCTGGCACTGTTTGCCCAGACTGGACTGACAGAATACAAACTAATTTTATCTATGGGATGCTACTGTAGATATAATAAAGTAGAACTAGCTAGTGGGTAAAAATCACTTCTATAGAGCTTAGAGAAACAAGTGTGCAGCAATATGTGGAATCTTGTTTTTGAACTTCAATTTTTGTTTTAATAAAGGCTTGAAAAGAAGGAGTAGGAATAAAGGAGTTTTTAATAAACATAAACACACTTTGACCATTCAAACATAGCATTACGGGAGAACAGAATGGGCTCAAACTAAGACAGGGCAGATAACAAGAGGCAGACAGGTAATGAGGATGACTAAAAACCAGAAACAGGTGATCTTTATGAAGAAGATTAACTAAACAGGAGCGTACTTGATCTAAATGGAAACCAACATGTGACATTATGATATTATGCCTTTTAATTAAAAATGTATCAGAATTAATAGAGTTTATGCTCAAATCAAAAAAACACATATTTGCCATATAAGGAAAGAAAAATTAACCTAATTCAAAGCAAAAAGGTTGTTTTTTTATGCTGTTGGTATATATACATATATATATATATATATGTTTTGTTTTAAAACATGCATTTATTTAATTTTGATATATTTTTCTTTGGTAATTTTGGTTCTCTGGTAAATGGATCATGATTTAGGAATGTTATAGATATCTGAAAAACAAGACAAAAATACTAAATAAGAACATCATGCTCAATAATAAGCTAAAATATATAGCACAGAAATATACAGTATGTGCTTTAGCATTAAGCATACTTATATTTAAGATTTCTCACTGTGAACTTTTTAGTGAGCTTATTGGAATGCATTTTGTGTTTCTTCTAATTAGCAAAGGAAAAATGTGATACTGCTTTACCATTTAAGTGAAAGAAATAATTTTAAAAAGTAGTATCATTCAAATAAAGATGCTCCCTACTGTTTTTAAGTGTGTTTATCATGCATTAAAATGTCTGATAAGCAGATGATCAAAAGATGGATCAATGTGTTATTGTTTAGTCGCTCAGACTGGTGTTTGTGCTGGAATATTGAATCTGTTTTCTCTGTGGTCAGTGAGCTACAGCACAGCAACAAACCCTAAAAAAAATCAGCAGGAGAGGTTCAAAGTACTGGGAAATCTGCTTCTCAACAGTCTTGTACTTTTTTTCTTTTTCTTGCATTTTTTGCTTCAAATAAAGTTGTGAATGACCTCATAGGAGGTTGGTTTGGTTCGTGGCATATAATGCTTTAAAAAAGACAACTTTTTATTATTTTAAAAGCCTATGAAATGGCTGATACTTCCAGAAGCAAGGTCACTGAAAAACTGATCGATTCTCCTCCCACAGATCTCGAGCAGCACCACTCTGGAGGGTAAAGGGCAGCTGAGGTTCACAGCAGGCAAGTGAAGCCCACATCACAACAGCACACAGCACACGGCCATCCGAGGCTGGGACCTGCCGAGCATGAGGTACGACGTGAGGAGCCTCATTCACATACACGCAAGTTAATACTTTTATTCAACAAGAATGCGTTAAATTGTTTAAAAGTGACATTAAAGACATTTATAATGCTATAAATGTTTCTGTGTCAAATAAATTCTGTTCCTTTGAACTTTCTATTCATCAAATAATCTTGAAAAATTAAATATATCATGGTTTCCCCAAAATATGCAGCAGCCCAACTGTTTTCAACAGTAATGAAAACAAATCAGCCTTATAGAAGGATTTCTGAAGGATCATGTGACACTGAAGAATATAATAATGATGAATAATGATGCTGAAAATCCAGAGCAATAAATCACATTTAAACATATATTAGCATAGACACTTTTTTGTAAATGTAATAATATTTCACAATGTTACTGTTTTTTTACTGCGTTTTTGATCAAATAAATACAGGCTTGTTGACTTATTTTCAAAATATGAACAAGTTTGAACACTAGTGCACATGGTAATTTGTAGTAGTTCTTACCAGAAATCCATGTTATCATCGTGTCTGGGAATGCATTATGATACACCCTGTACACATAAACATGGTTATGACTCTACACTCCTATATTCTAGGTTATTCGAAAAAGTACTATTTCTCTTACTTATTTTTAGCATTACATGATGAATGTCATAACAAGAGTAATCTGTCATATTTCCATCCGTAATGTAGTTTATATCAAACTATGTATTAAACCTACAATGTTGAGATAACTTCAGAATGATCATTGTATAACGTTGAGGGAGGATCCTCTGGTATAAAGTGCAGTCTGTGATAGATTGAGGTCGTATGATAACTGTTGAGTGAGAATATGCCCTGCAGTTTGATTGCACTGATTTCAGGAGACATCAGCACATTCATTTACAGCTCAGTGAGGAAGGTGTTAAAGGGAAAAGCTTCATCAAAAGTTTCAGCATAAATGCATTCTCTCTCTCTCTCTCTCTAAGAATAATGTCAAATATGTCCAAAGGTACATTCATTTACTTTGCTCTTGATGGTGATGGACAACTTCTGTCATCTGTATATTCCAGATGAAGTTTTTCAATGGTAATGAGAAACAGTATGTATACGTTCTATATGTTATTTTCCATTATAGGTCAAAACCTGTTCATTTAAAGAATTTTTTGGTTGCTTCATCAACCAGTATTGGCTCCAATAAAAAGACACATGTGGGTGTTAGTAATTGCAATCACTAGGAACCTTTAGATTACACATACAGTACTAAAATTATTCAGTGGTTCATTAAGTGATTTATAATCAAACAGAATCAGTTTGATTGATTTGAATTACAACAGTCAGTCAAACTGTATTTGTTTAGCATTTCTAATAATTAAACAACAGCATTTATATGGCAAAATAATTTGATATGCCATTTTTTATTGAATATAATAAAATAAAAAGTTATAACATGTAATACACACAATGTTCTCGTCATGATCTGGTCATTATTGAAGCCACGGGTAACCCGCTGGTCGGGTTGGGGCGGGTAAAGAAATGATTACTTTATTTGCAGAGTGGGTTGGGGCGGGTCATTAAAAAATAAAAATAAAAAAAACATGTTGCGTGCAATTCCCAAAAATTTTTTTGTAATAAGTTATGTTCAACTACACAATCAGTTAAAAGGATTAAAAAGTAATTTATTTATTTTCAGTAATTTATCAAAATATATATTAAAAAAGTTTGCGGCATTGTTAAAATAAGCTGTGCTAAATGTATTAAACAAAATGTGTTTTTTAGAGAGATAAAATCAAATGTCACGCAGCCTATCAATAAGTATTTAACACAGGAACACAGGAGACGAGAGATCCAAGAGCAGTGAAGTTTATTGGGTAATCCAAAAATTAGAATCAAACAAGCTGGGGGTCATATCCAAAAATCAGTCCAAATCCAAACAAACAAACAAACAAACAGGAACAGGAACTTGAAAATACAAGGAACACAAGGAAACCAGGTGACGGAAAAGTCAGGACTGTTACCTGTCGGTAATTTGGACAAGGGAATGAAATGTGCCGCCTTCGAGAACCGGTCCACTACGGTCAAAATGACCGTCATGCCATTAGAGGGCGGTAACGAAATCTAGAGCGATATGGGACCAGGGTCTCGAAGGGACAGACAGCGGTTGAAGAAGCCCTAATCAGGAGGTCGGTTAGATGACTTACCACTGGCACAAACTGAGCAAGCCAAAACAAAATCACGAACATCGCAAGCCATACGTGGCCACCTGAATCGTTGTCTAACCAACCCATTAGTTCTACTTATCCCTGGGTGACAAGCCACATTAGAACAATGACCCCACTGAACAACTTCGGACCTTAACTCCTCCGGCACAAATAAGCGGTTCGGTGGGCAACCGGACGGAGGCGTTACCCCTTCTAAGGCCGTCTTGACCTTCGAATCGACCTCCCATACGAGTGCTGAGACCACTAATTTCTCAGGCAAAATATGGATGGGGAGAGACACAGGAAGGACAGGAATGTTCAGGTGAAGAATCAAAGAAATTACCATCAGCTCCGGAGTCCAGAAGGGCTTGAAACTCATGATGTTGATTCTTCCACCGCAGTCTCATCGGAAGGAGGGTCGATGATGTTGGTGAGGACTTCTCAGCGGAGATCCCACCCGATAGTAACCTCAAGTTTACTACCGGGCTGGCTCTTTTAACCGGGCATGAGTTGATGTTATGATTTGAGCCTCCACAGTACAAACACAGTCCTTGGGACCTCCTCCGTTCCCTCTCCCTCCGGGACAGCCGAGCTCTACTCACCTGCATGGGCTTGTGGTCGTCGACAGAACCGACCATGTTCTCTCGACTCAAGTGCCCCCTAACAGGAGAGATGGTAGATCTAGAAGGACTTGGTTGGTGGCCCAGGTGATTAAACCTTGCGTCAACTCGTAACGCCAGTTCTATGAGTCCGTTGAGAGTAGGGGGCAGCTCGAGGAGGTCGATCTCCTGCTGGACACGGTCGGATAACCCATGCAGGAATCTATCCCACTGCGCCGCCTCGTTCCACTGGCACGCGGCCGCCAGGGTTCGGAACTCGATGGAGTAGTCGGTGAGGTAAGAAGATCCTTGCCGGAGTTCCTCCCTGCCGGTCGCGGCCTGGTCGAAGACTCTTTTCATCTCCTCAGAGAGGGCATGGAACGAGGCACAACACGGGTGTTGATTCTCCCACACCGCCGTCCCCCATAAGGCAGCCTTGCCAGACAGTAGTGTGAGCGTAAACGCTACTTTAGACTCTTCAGTAGTGAAGGTGCGGGGCTGTAGGGTGAAATGCATCGAATACTTGGTTAGAAAGGTTCTACAAAACGCTGGCTCACCCGCATAGTTCTCCGGCGCCGGAAGTCACGGCTCTGGCCTGAAGTGGTCCCGGGGAATCTCCCGGGGGATGGACGGCGCAGGCACAGTGGGAGATTTGAGCTGATGGATACGCTGGGTGAGCTCTGACACCTGTGCCACCAGCGCTCGGATAGCGCGTCAGGTGTTAGAGGTGCTTTCCTGCTGCTGATCCATGCGTTGACCACTGTGATGCATAACATCTGTGAAGGTGTTGGTGCTCGCTGCTTCCATGGTGGTGAGATCGTTATGTGACGGTGGGTGAAAGGACAGTCTGGAAGCAAATGCAAGTTTACTAATTTAATGAGAAGATATAGAATGAGTACATAAACAAACAATGACAATGAGACAGCGACACTCAGAGGGGATGGTGAAGAGGTGAGGAATCCAGCTGACGGCGGAGAGAAGGTGAGGCATCCGGATGATGACGGCGTGAGGCAGCAGGAGAGGATGGCACAGGAACTGCGGGGAATGGAGCCGAAGGTAGATGTCCTTGGCTGAGTGAACGTGCGGAGAGTGGATGAGGTTCTAGGGAAACACAGACATCCAAACACAAACAACACTGAGAGCCAGAAGAACAGGGTAACCACATCAAACATTAAACAACGATCTCACAAACACAAGACGTGAGACAAGCCAATATAGTGGATGAGTAATGAGTGGCAGCTGTTGCTGATACAGTTAACGGAGACGGCCACAAACTAATCAGTGCAGACGCGGAACACACAGAATTCACCACAAAGTGCAAACACCCTGAGATCACGGTTTACCAACCGTGACAATGCCAAATTATTATTTACGATCACGTTCCAATATCCACGTACAACAAAATGTTTTGCATAACATCTGTAATAACACTTAACAGCACATATTTTATTACGTATTTAAACTGAGCAGTGTTTTTTTTCTGTTTGTTTGACCGTATTTTATTATGGTAATGAACAGGCTGTATTGTTAAAGTAGCATAGCTTAACTTGATTTTTTCTCTTCTAACAGTGGGAGCAACTTCTCCTTTTAGTCATAAAGAGCATAATCAGAATTCTAACGGTTTGCCTTTATTTGTGTACATTCACAATAAAAACAAACCTTTGTGCATTATTTTTAACGGGTCACAGACACTTATCCTTTCTAATTTAATTAATCTCTAATTTAAAATAATCTTGTCAGTTAATAATCGGTTAACGAGTGTCGGTTGTCGGTTAGGAAAAATAACCGAAATGAACATCCCTAATTTGAATATATATTTTCATATTTTATTAGTGGACCCCGCGGGTAACCACCATTTAAAATAACAATTAAAAAGTTAAAATAAAATTAAATATGTAATAATAATGTATAATGTTATGAATATATCATGCTAATATAATTGATGGATTCTTACCGTAATTGTGATAAAAAATTTAAATATTGAAATAAAAGGGTTAAAAAGTATAACAATTTTATTTTTTAATTAGAATTGTATTTATTTATTATTATTATTATTTATCCTCTTCAGGCTGCTTTTGTGTGTGTGTGTGTGTGTGTGTGTGTGTGTGTGACATCTTTACTGCAAAAAAATGTGAGCCACACACGTCAGTGTTTTTACACCGGATGTCTTCGCAGTGTGTCAAACATCCACAGACTGTCTCCTGACCTTTTAACTTTCTTGCTGTCTATCGAATAACCCGTAGCCTTCAGAAAGTGCCATTTCCTGCAGAGTGTTTAAGAGCTGTTTGAAACCCACATGCTCTTAAACTGTCTTCCTCGTAGACGGAGGCAGACGTCAGGTCTCGAGCCCTACCATTCAGCTGTCATGTGCCTGGCTGTTGCCATGGAAACAGAGGTCCGGCTCCGCAGACCGATCCGCTCAGCCACGGCCATTTATCAGCCGGCCTTGCCTCGCTGCAGTGCAGAACTGGAGCTCAGAATGACTTCTGCGGCCAGGAGAGGGATGCAGATTGGCCTGCGCCTGTCCGCAGGCTTATGGATCAACACAACTAATCTCTGTCTGATTTTGTGTGGCGGGTGCTCACCCAGGCTTTGCCCATTTTGCCAATTTCACATTTACAAGCATGAAGGACTCAGGAGCAGCACAGCTAACCTCATTTCTTGCTCCACTTCCTTGGCTGGGTCGGTGCTGGCTGTGGCTCAGGATGCGTCCCCTGCTCCTTAACCATGAGAGGGAGAAAGTTTGCAACCTGTCCGTCTGTTAAAAGTCTCCTTTGTCACGTCTGCGTGGTTTGAGAGGCCAACGAGAGGGCATGCGACAATATCAGCATAGAGTCTGGCCATTTGTCAAGAGCAACCTATAAAACCCTTTTTTAAGGGGCATTACCATTTACTGTGTAAGGGATAGTCCAGCTAAAGTTAAAACTCTGTCAACATTTACTGAACACAAAAGAAGATATTATGAAGGATGTGTAAACAAGCAGCTGGTCCCTGTTGACTTCATAGTCAATGGGGAATGGAAATTAGTTCCTAAATTTTCTTCTTTTGTTCTTGGTTTTAATTATTTTGGTACATTTTATAACCGCTATCACAAGACAATTCATGTAATATATTATGTATTTCTCCAAATAATTTCTTTCTGCGTTAAGTCATACTTACGTAAGGAAAAAAAAAATGGTCACACTTTATATTTAGTGGTATAACTCCTATGTACTAACATGAAATATCTACAAGACTATGGATTTACTTCATAACTGCATGTTGTTCTGGACAATTCACACTTTTACTGCTAATTAACTGTATTTGCTGTAGGGTTGGGTTTTAATAGTAAGGCTAGGGCTATTGTTAGGATTATAAGGGTTTTGTAATACAATTAGGGATGAAGTTAACAGTACTGTACAAATAAATGCAAATACTTTAAATGTAAACCTTTTCGATTAGGGAGCACATGGTATTCACTGTGAAGTACTAATAAACTGCCAGTATGCTAATACTATGAATGCTAATTAATAATGAGTTATAGCAGCTAGTTAACATTGAATATGTGTTCTGTAGTATTACCATAAATACAGTCAACCAAAATGTGCATAACACATATATTGCATCAAATGGTTGAGTACTAGTACTAGTATATAAGCAATACAGTGTGACTGAAAATTTGTTTTTACATGAATTAAATAATAATTTAATTTTTAATGGCATAATTTTAAGTGAGTGTGTGAGGAACTAAATCACTATCATCTTTCTGTAAATGCCATTCATTGAGTGCACTAAACACCCTTTCAGTCACAATTCTGAGAAAGATTTGATGGTCGATTAAGTCACTTGATTTTGATTTTTGTTCCTGATATAACCTGTGCACCTCAACTCTTGGAGTTTATTTTACATTCTTATAATCAACTTTTGTGTGAAAAATGTAAGAGAGGGTCAGTGTGGCTGTCGGTCAACACACTGTGGCTGTGCTGAAAATGTCTGAAGACATGATAAGATGATGGAATTAAGGCTACAACAAATAATCAAAAGACTCATAAAAAAATCAATAATGATGATCAACAATAAATTTCATTATGAATTAAAGCTGCAAGCAGCATTGAAAGGGATCTTGCACCTGGACTCACCGCCTCTCGGTGGCTTTAGGAAAACAGTGAATGGTCAGTGATATACATTTAAAGTGGGACATATAGGAGGAATATGTCAGACATTTATATGTGCCAAACTTCTTGCTGCCAGCTGGTGGCATTATGACTATAACTGAATATTTGCATGTAGATGTCTTCAAACCAGGACTTCATCAAACATATAAAGTTTGGTGCAGATTGAACATGGTATGTTTGAGTTACTCTAAAACATGACATATCCTTTTGCCACAGGTGGCACTTTAATTATAAGTGTATATTGCCTTTAGATGTATTCAGGCCAGGACTCTTACCAAACAAGTCTAGTGCAGATTGGACATTGAATATTTAAGTTAGTGTAAAAAAAAGTAATTTTCTTTTGACAGGAGATGGCTCTATAACAGAATATTGACCTTTATATGTATTTAAGCTTGGACTCTTATCAAACGTGTGAATTTTGGGGCAGATTGGACATTTATAGTTACAACAACTTCAATTCTAATGGTGAGACATTGAATTTTGTCACACTGTCATGGACAGTATTTTAACGAAAACTCAAGATATTTTCAATTAAACATTGCAAAGGTCTTTAGAGTAGACTGACCAAATATATTGTTGATGTCATTAAATCTCTAGGAGGAGTTTGTTAGAGCATAAAACATGCCACTTCCTGTTTGCAGCAGGAGGCGCTATGACTATATCTGAATATGTTTTGAGCATATTTAGGCCCACAAAAATGCGATTCATTTTGGAATTCCAAGCAATTCCAGTAGGGTCCTCGCACCAACAGTGCTCTGGCCCTAATTAGTTGGGTCTGTGTAGAATTAAAGGACCTTCACAAGTAATGAAAATAAAAATGTACTTTTATATTAAAATCTTCAATGAATGACATATTTTTTCACATGGCCAGATTGCCGTGTCTTTGATAGATTATTTATATGTTGTATAGGTTAACTGTTATCTGTGCATGTGATGAAATCATAATATCATCACTAGTACAATTCTTATTTCACTGTTGACAGAAAATGAGAAAATAAAAAATGACCAAAGGTTTGTTGTCGATCAATAGCTAAACCATATTTGACTGAAATCTTACATAGAATAAATAAAATACTTCCTGATTACTGTAGTTTAAAATGTATAGAAGGAGAGTACTGAGCTAGATATAGAATAACAGTAAGACAATATAGTTTTTAAATTGTAAAAAAAAAAAAAGAAAGAATTGTCCGATTAATCAATTGGCATAATAATTGTCAAATCGATTGATTTTCAAACTAGCTTTTAGTTGCATCCCTAGAGAGTGCAGAGAAAGCTGTGGAATAACAACATATTTCACTTATAAAATAAGAAAATATATATTTGACAACTTAAGATTTTGATGGAAGAAGTAATTGTCCGATTATTTGATTGCCATAAGATTAGTTAGTTGCAGCCCTAGATGGCATATTGATGTCCTCTGCCATTGAGTTAATATTTCCACTCAATAAAACAAGACTCTCGATGTTAACATGGCTCTCGAGCGGCTGAGTTAGACTTGTCTCGAATGGAGACTTAATTGAATCTCCATACACTCTCACATGTCAAATATTTCACTTCCTGTTTTAATGAGATTTTTAATTAGGGTGTTAATTGTCTAATGAGTGTGTGGCAAGATAGCCGGCTAATGGGAGTAAAAAAATCCAGACGTGATGGTGTAGTAATGTGTCTGGACTGTGTTTAGTCCATACAGATGAGCCTGAGGTCCTCTAAAGCACACACTCACAGAGACACACACACAGAGCACCTTTACGAGGTTTACAATCACCTTGCGAGAGGACGCCAGCAGCCTGTGCTTTATGGCTTGTCACACTTTTACACGCCGCTTGATGGAGGTTTGACCTTCAGACCCAGACGCTCGTGCTGCTTTTGATTCATGAGAAACGCTCTATACTTATCTCTCTCTTTCCCACTCTGTCTGTTCCTCTCATTCTCTTCTGTGCTTCTCTCTCCATTGTTCGTTTGCTTTCTTGTCTGTGTTGGTCTGAGTGTGTGATGTGATGTTTTTTTTGCTCACAGTCAGATCTACTGCATTGAAAATGCTCATGGGCAGCTGGTGCGAGACTTGGACTTCAACCCCAACGAGCAGTATTACCTGACCAGCTGCGGGGACGACTGTAAAGTCAAGTTCTGGGACGTGCGTCACATCAACGAACCCGTCAAGTGTCTGGAGGAGCACTCTCACTTAAAAAAAAAAATATAATAAAAACATAAAAAAATATTGTGGTATATTATTACACTTTAAAATGACTCTTTTGTATTTGAATATATATCTGTGATGCACAGCTGTATTTTCAGCATCATTCCTACAGTCTTCAGTGTCATATGATGATTTTCTGCTCAGTTATATTGGTGCTCAATTATTAACAATGGTCCTTTTTGTTATCAATATTGAAAACAATTATGGCTGTGTAACATTTATGTAGAAATCGTAATGAATTATTTTTTCAGGATTCTTGTTTTAAAACATATCTACTTACCCCATACAGTTGAATGGTAGTGTATCACAGTCTCCCCAATAATATTGTGCAGCACAACTGTTTTCAACATTGGTAATAATCAGAAATGTTTCTTGAGCAGTAAATGATCATATTATTCTGATTTCTGAAGATCATGTGACACTGAAGACTGGAGGAATGATGCTGAAAATACAGCGGAGCATCACAGAAATACATTACACCTTACAGCATATATTTACATAGAAAACAGACTTTTAAATGGTTTTATTTGTATTTTTAATTAAATAAATGCAGGCTTGGAAACATCAACTCTTAACCTCAACTTTTTTGTTGTTTGTTTGTTTGTTTTTATATAAAAATTTGTTTTATTACTTACGAAACAGAATTGAATCTGTAAATAATGATACTACCTTGTGTCCTGTCCATTATATCAGCAGTAGCTTTATATTAGTTGAAATGCATGTGTGTGAGATCTCTGTTAATTAGCTGCTAATCCGTCTAATGTGACTTACCTTTGCAGCCACATTTATAATTGTATTTTAGTCAAAGAGAATCATCTTTTTATGAGATTTGAGGCTTGTGTTAGCACGACCTTTTACATCTTTCTTTTGAATCCAGCCTTTCTGTGCTATTTTATCTGTGCGTGTCGGGTTTCAACGTGGTTATCTTAAATGTAGAAGACAGTATTTTAATTAGTGTGTATATATCTGTGCTCTTACATCTTGCTGATGCTATAGTTGTGTGTTATAGTGCTCCGGCCTCCGGGGTGTGTTAACGTAGCTGGATTTAGCTCACTGCAGATCTATTTCAGTGAAGAAAGAGGAGTGTGTGTGATTGTGAGAGAGTATCTGCTCGTAGGTGTGAGTCACTGGATATAATTGCCTCAGAATCACACACACACGCACGTGCGCACACCAATCAAGGCATGATAGCATGTCAGCAGGATGCTATCTCTTAAAGATAGAGGCGCCGGATCAATCAGAGCCGTTTTGATCCTATTTAGATAGGAAAGAGCCACAACAACAATGTCCCGTACATGATTCTCATTTCTTGTGTTTGCAGCGACAGGGGTTCGGCTGAGCCTCGGGCTGGGAGGTATTAGGGAATTTTCTGGGATAGGAGACAGATTAGTTAGGGAGAAGTCTTGACTGAGCCAGATTTGACTGCTGACAGCTGAGTTATCCTCCCACAGTCCCTGGCTATGAGGGCTGGGATCCTTTTCTGAGCTGTGCCCGGGGCTTAAATAGACGGCGGAAGGAGAAATAAGAGAAATAAGTCTGGGAACGCAGGCGTGTGTGACGCTGGGCTGTTTGTTCCAGGGTGTGGAGTGTACACTTCTATTAATTTCCAGTTCAGTAGAATTTCGTTCAGGCTAGTTCAGTGTTAACGATAATTATTGCGATATAATTTTCCTCTATAAAGCTATAACAAGAATTTGATAAATTTTCGATATAAAAAATGTAAGGAAACAGCGCTACGCCAGACGGAGCGTTTATCCGCTCGGCTCAAAGTTCAAACAGCAGCACAGCGAGAGCTTCACTTGAGCAGATGCTTAACTCAAAAGTCTCGGTCATGTAACACTAAACAACACTGTGAGATCTGGTGTAAGGCACCTCAATTCAGCCAAGAACACAAATGACTTGTGATGTAAACTAGTTTATAGAAATAGCACTGACAAATAGAGAAAAAGATATAGTCAGAAGGCTTTTCAGTCTATAAATACCATGGATTTATTGTAGTAACACTAACTGCACCATGGTGTGTGCTTTTAACTGTGGTTATCGTGGTCTAAATGTATGCTACTATGGAAGACCAATAGTTTATTTTACTAAAACTCAAGCAGTTAGAATAATCAAATAATTAAAGTTGTTACAATTTTTTACAGATGTTACGGTTTTTAATTATGAACTTTAATTTACATCTGAAACCTAACTCAAACTACTGTAAAATATGCATTTCTAAGGGAGTCAGGCAACACAAATCTGTTTCATGACTTAAAACATTATCCCTCATTAGAGGGTCCAGAAACTAAGAAATTACTGTTTCTATAAATTCATCTATTTAATGTTTCTGTTTATTTTGGTAAGTGAAAATAACTGCAAAATTGTAAAGAATTAAAGAATTTGAAGTCTTTATCATATTCTGACCATGACAAGTAGTTTAAAATCACAATAAATAAAAAAAATGGGACTTTAAATTTGAAAGAAATAGAGATTGGGATTTATCATGACAATTATCAATATCGATGATTTAAAAAAGTTTTATCAAGATAATTTTTTGGCCATATCGCCTAGCCCTAGTTTAAGTCAGTTAAGTCTAGCTCAGTCTTTTTCAGTTCAGTTTGATTAAGTGTGATTCTAGGATATCATTCAATGTAATTCATTATAATTCTGTTCAATTCTGTTTGTTTCAATTCAGTTAAGTGCAATTTAAGTTAGTTGAGTTCATTTTCAGTTGAGTTCAGTACCGTTCCATTAAATTCTAATAATTTTAATCCAGTTCAATATAAATTAGATCATGCCATTCCATTATATCTAGCTCTGTGTTTTTCAGTTCAGTTTGATCCAGTTCAATTATAAGAAATACATTTGTTATTTTCAACTGAGTTCCAAGCAGTTCTATACTTTTCTATTTAATTCAGTCAAGTTCAGTTCAGTCTAACTCAGTATTTTTCAGTTCTGTTTGACTCAGTTAAATTCCTCAAAATATATTTATTTTCAGTTATATTCTATTAATTTCAATCCGGTTCAACATAGTTCAGTTCAGGTCAGATCAATTTAGTCTAGCCCAGTATTGTTATTTTTAATTAAGTTTAGTATAATTCTATTAATTTCAGTCCAGTTCAGTACAACTGTAATGGCAATGAGGGTGAGGGAGCAATTGCAAGTAACAATAGTAGATTTATTGAGGCACACAAGTATACAGTGGTAACTGCAGGGACAAACGGAGTGTAGGGAGATGATGTCATAGGTTTCCAGGAAGTGGCGATGAGGTGAGGCAGCAGGAGAGCGTGACGCAGGAACTGAGATGAGTGATCCGATGTGAGTGGAGTGGATGGGGTTCCAGAGGTGTGAAGATCCAGCGAGGAGATGAAACAGGGAGAAACAGGAACAAGAAACCAGGCATACAACAGGGAGCTTCAAACAACGATCTGACAAACACAAGATGAAAGACAGGGCAATAAGTAGGGAGCAGGTGAATAGGTGGATAGGTGGGTTCCCCATCTATGCACTCTAATGGGTAGAGGCCCATGGATGAAGCTGGTAGCGAGTTATGTGCGTACTCAACCATAGAGAGTTGTTGGCTCGAGGATAAAGGATTCTTGGAGCCTAGGGCTGTGCAAAAAATCCAATGTGATTTTCATGTACATCTCATAAGTAAAGACGCTCCTGTAATTAGTAGTATATCAACAGCACGTGCATTCAGATTCGGGTTGCCAGGTTTTCACAACAAATCCTTCCCCGTTGCTTCTCAAAATTATTCCAAACGTAGTCCAATCGCATTTCCAGGAGGATAAAAATTGCTCCCTGGGGTTAAATATATATGTTTTTTGGCAGGGTTGCATTGGTAATATTCGCATTTTAGGGGCTAAAAATCACATTATTGGTATTGTCGCTTCGACCCACGGACATGAAAAACATCCACAGACTTGGCAACACTGGTTGACATTTACTACACAGAGCCGTAATTCACTGACAGTCTACGCAAAATTGATTTTAAAATCGCAGGCGATTCATTGTCGATTTTGAAAGTGATTTTGTGTTAGTTGTTGGTAGACTACGGCTCTGTGTAGTAACTGCCGCTCCACCTGAACCAGTGTTGCCAAGTCTGCGGTTGTTTTTCATGTCAGCGGTTTGAAGCAACCCCAATACCAATAACGTGATATTTAGCCCCTAAAATGCACATTTTACCAAGTTAACCCTGCCAAAAACGTATATTTTAACCCCGGGAAGCTATCTTTAAAGGGGAAACCTCCTGGAAACATGCTTGGGCTAGTTTTGAGAAGCAACTGGGCAGGATTTGTTGTGAAAACCTGGCAACCCTTATCTGAACGCACGTGCTGGAGATATACTTCTAATTACAGGAGCGTCTTTACTGATGAGATGCGCATGAAAATCGCATTTGATTTTTTGAACAGCCCTACTGGAGACCAAACATCGCAATATTCTCTTCAAATCTTGGTTGGCACGCTCGGACTGACCATTGCTCTGGGGATGATAACCTGAAGACAGGATAACTGTAGCTCCCAATAATTTACAAAATTATTGCCAAAATTTGGACACAAATAGGGAACCCCTGTCAGAGACCACGTCTATCGGGAGGCCATGTAACCATGTAACTTGCCTTGGCTGACAGTAATTTGGGCAAGGGAATGAAATGTGATGCCATCGAGAATTGGTCCACTATGGTCAAAACAACTGTCATACCATTAGAGGGCGGGAGGACGTTAAGAAAATCTAGAGCGATGTGGGACCAGGGTCATGAAGTGACAGACAGCGGTTGAAGTAACCCATGTGGAGGTCAGTTAGATGGCTTACCACTGGCACAAACTGAGCAGGCCAAAACAAAATTGTGAATGTAGCGAGCCATAAGTGGACACCAGATTCATTGCTTTACTAAGCATGTCGAACCGCAACCCCTCCAGAACGAACAACCGATACGGTGGGCACCCAGGCGGAGGCATTACCCCTTCTAAGGCCATCTTCACCTTCGACTCGACCTCCCATATGAGTGATGAGATAACTACTTTCTCAGGTAAAATACACTCGGAAGTCACCGGGCGGATGGATTTAAAATACGTGACAAAGAATAGTGTTTGATGTTCTTGGAAGCTGGGCGGTACGATAGAGAAAAGTCAAAACGACCAAAAAAAGTGCCGACCTAGCCTGCCTGGAGTTTAGTCTTTTGGCAGTTCTAATATATTCTAAATTCTTATGGTCGGTCCAGACAATGAAAGGTACCCCCGGCCCTCCCAACCAATGACCCCACTCCCCCTATGCCATCTTGATGGCAAACAATTCTCTGTTACCAATATCATAGTTACGTTCGTCAGGAGATAAATGATGAGGAAAAAAAACACGCAAGCGTGCATCTTGTCATCTGAGGCAATGTGTTGGGAAAGCACTGCACCTACTCCCACCTCTGATGCGTCGACCTCCACCACGAACTGACGTGTGGGATCAGGGGCGACTAAGATGGGAGCCGAAACAAAGTGACTCTTGAGGTTGGTAAATACAGCTTCGCCTGTATCGGACCACCTGAACGTTGTTCTGGGGGTGGTCAAGGCGGTCAGAGGTGAGATTCGTTGGCTGAAATTGTGAATAAAACACAGATAAAAATTGGAGAAACCCAGAAACTGCTGTAGGGCATTACGGGAATCTGGACTTGGCCAATCTATCATAGCCTTAACCTTGTGAGGATCCATATGATCCAGACGAGACCATGTAATCTAAACCCATTCTCTGGCCTCTGGAGCACTGGTCTGACATGTTGCACGTGTTCCTGGAGAGATGAAGAAAAAATCTATTTGTCATCCAGGTAAACAAATATGAATTGATCTACCATGTCTCTCAACACGTCATTAACGAGTGCTTGAAAAACTGCTTGAGAGTAGGAAAGCACGAATGGCATATCACCCTGGAGCCCAAGACCGGTTTCCCACTGAAGCTAAGCAGGGCTGAGCCTGGTCAGTACCTGGATGGGAGACCTCCTGAGAAAACTAGGTTGCTGCTGGAAGAGGTGCTAGTGAGGCCAGCAGGGGGTGTTCACCCTGTGGTCTGTGTGGGTCCTAGCGCCCCAGTGAAGTGATGGGGACGCTATACTATACGGATGAGACGTTAAACCGTGGTCCTGACTCTCTGTGGTCATTAAAAATCCCAGGATGTCTTTCGAAAAGAGTAGAGGTGTGACCTCGGCATCCTGGCTAAATTCGCCCATTGGCCTCTGACCATCATGGCCTCTTAACAATCCCCATATCTGCTGATTGGCTTCATCACTCTGTCTCCTCTCCACCAGTAAGCTGGTGTGTGGTGGGCGTTCTGGCGCAATATGGCTGCCGTCGCATCATCCAGGTGGATGCTGCACACTAGTGCTAGGGACTTACCTGGGTCTAACTTTATGGCACAGTCATAGGGACGATGCAGAGGAAAAGAAACAGTGTGGGACTTACTGAACACCTCCTTCAGATCCAGATACTCTGGGCCTTCTCCTGAAAAAAATAAATAAATAAAAAAAACAGACACAGACACAGAAGAACAAACAGACACCAGACAGGACTCATTCGCTCCACAAGGTGATGGTGTTGGAACCCCAATCCACTCGTGAATTGTGCTTGATCAGCCAAGGGTGACCTAGGACAATGGGTGCCACGGGGGAATTAATGAGGAGGAAGGGAATGGTCTCAGTGTGGTTTCCAGAGGTGTGGAGAGTTATGGGTCCAGTGGTGAATGTGATGTTGGGAAGTTCCTGGCCGTTAAGAACTCTGATGGAGATCTGGTGCGAGTGAAGTTACCCTCCACTCTGGAGTCCAGAAGGGCTTGACAGGTGTGCGTGTTGTCAGTCTCACCGGAAGGAGAGTGGATGATGAGGACTTCCCGGTGGAGATCCCACCCGATAGTAGCCCCAAGTTTACTACTGGTCTTCCTCCTCTTACCGGGCAAGAGAGTTGAAAATGTCCAGAGCCACCGGAATACAGACAGAGTCCACGGGACCTCCACCTCTCTCTCTACTCACGGGACAGCCGAGCTCTACCCACCTGCATTTTCCTCGTGATCGAGGAAGGGGCCAGCCGTGTTCTCTCTGCTCAGGTTGCCAATCTCAGCGTTGCTGGGAAAACATGTAGAACGGTCGTGCAGTCCCAGTCATTCAATGCGAGCATCCACTCAAAGCGCCAAGTCAATACCCCCGTTGAGACTAGATGGCAAATCAAGCAGGTAGATCTCCTTATGAACACGTTCGGCCAGCTCATGCAGGAAAATATCCCACTGTGCCTCCTCGTTCCACTTGCTTTCGGCCGCCAATGTGCGAGACTCAATGGAGTAGTCCGCAACGGAAAGGTCCCCCTGTTTGAGACCCGCGTGTCTCCTGGCAGCTTCCTTGCCGGCTACTGCTCTGTAGAAAACTCTCTTCATTTCGGCCGCAAGGGTGTAGAACGAGGTGCAGCATGGGTCTCGGTTCTCCCACACTGCCGTTCCCCACAAGGCTGCCTTCCTGGAGTGCAAGGTGAGAACAAACCCAACCTTAGACTCTTCTGTCTCGAAGGTGCGAGGCTGCAATGAGAAATACATGGAACATCTGGTAAGGAATGCTCTACAGAAATTCGGCTCACCAGAGTAACTCTCAGGAACTGGTAGATGGGGCTCCGGTCAATAGCTGGTCTCAGGGATAGCTCGGGGAACAGACGGTGTGGGTGGCGCAGCGTGAGTGGTTAGCTGTTGGAAATACTGGGTGAACTTGGACACCTGCGTCACCACGCTGTGGTGGATGAATTTAGAGAGTGAGGTTGAATTTGCTGCTTCCATGGTTGATCAGTTTGCTCTGTAATGGCAATGAGGGTGAGGAAGCAATTGCAAGTAACAATAGTGGATTTATTGAGGCACGCAAGTGTACAGTGGTAACAGCAGGGACAAACGGTGTGTAGAGAGATGATGTCACAGCTGTCCAGGAAGTGGCGATGAGGTGAGGCAGCAGGAGAGCGTGACGCAGGAACTTAGATGAGCGATCTGATGTGAGTGGAGTGGATGGGGTTCCAGAGGTGTGAAGATCCAGCGAGGAGATGAAACAGGGAGAAACAGGAACAAGAAACCAGGCATACAACAGGGAGCTTCAAACAATGATCTGACAAACACAAAATGAAAGACGGGGCAATAAGTACGGAGCAGCTAATGGTTGATCAACAATTAACAGAGACGCCCACATGAAATGATCAGTGATGATGAGAGAAACACAAAACTCCACTCACATAGTGCTAAGCAGAGATCACGGTTTAACCAACTGTGACAACAATTAGGCCAGATCAGTTTAGCTCAGTGTTTTTTTTTTTTTCAGTTCAGTTTGATTCAGTTAAATTCCACAAAATATATTTTATTTTCAATTGATTTAAGTTCAATTGTTTTTCATTTCAATCCAGTTCAGTACAATTTAATTCAGGTCGTTTATTTTTCATTTGAGCTCAGATACTGTTATATTAAATTCTTATAAAGTCAATCCAGTTCAGAATAGTTCAGATCAGGTTAGTTCTGTTTAGTCAAGCTCTGTTAAATCACACAAAAAGAATGCATAGTTACAATAAGCAATATTTAATTCTATTTATTTTAGTCTAGTTCAGTATAGTTTAGGTCAGATCAGTTCAGTTAGCGTGTATGCAGTGGAGTGTTCTGCTGCAGACCCTTGGCTGTTCGTCTCCCACAGCTATGACGGCTGGATGGTGATTAACAGAGTCCCTCAAGCCCTCAAGTACCGCATCCTACTGTAGAGCAGGTGGGCAACTGAATGATGGAAAACAGGGACACCAATGGTACTATTCAATATTGGGTAATGTGTAAAAAATAACAGTTGGTCCCTCTCTTTTCCCAGGATGAACTCACATTCCCAGCTTCTGCAGACGTGGATGAGTGCAACCCTGCTTTGACTTCATACGGGACTGTTTGAGTAAACTCTGTCACATCAGACATCTGCAGCAGCTGAGCTGTTACTCGTCACTGTATTAGTGTGGTGATTTCCCAACACCTGATGATTTATTGAGCTGGTCTGCCGTTCATCAGCACCCGCATTAGTTTATATGAATGCAGATATCGGTGTTCTGTTTGGTGCTGTGGGAAATCAGAACCCTGAAGATTAATTATGATTATGTGTCTTATCACAAAAGCAGTGCTCTGTGGAGCTGTCAGAGAAAGCCTAATTACCCCTGTATGTTTCCCATGAAACAGCTTTAATTAAAGAGCAAGATTTGATGTCCTTCTCTCCTTATCTGGCTCTCCTCTCCTCCGTCTGTAATTGCGAGACGAGTGTTCGTTAAAGAACCTCCAGTGACAGTCTGTTTTAATTGCAGCTTGACTCTCCACATCTCAGGCTGCCAAGGGACAGCCGCGGTCCGATCCGTCAATACCAGGGCCAGTCTCTGAATGCATAATGTCAGTGCTCACTGTCTCGAGTGGCAGATTCTTTACATACGCCGTCTGTTGTCAGTGATGCGGGGAGGTTAAATGCGTTTGGAGTTTAGGGATTTAACCCTCCATAGTCTTTCACAAGTCCTGCCGCCCCTGCTCTTCTGTGGATGTGTACATGGAGATATACGACTGCGTCTCCACAAAGTGTCTCCATGAAAGGTGGTATAAACTTATGAAAGTTCCTGTTTAGAAGTTTAGAAATCCTAATAGATTACTCGCTCTTGTTGTAAAATTGAAAAATTAACATCTCTCAACACATACCCACTATGAGCTCTGGGATCATTCTGTGATGACATACTGTAAACTACGCATCTGCATTTCTAAAGTGAAGATCTTCCGGTGAAGGACTACTCTACCTATAATTCTGAAGAAAGATCCACCAATCAGAGAAGCCACTTTTACTGTGGAAATAGAATTGAGAAATGAGATCAACAGCGAATTTTCACTGCTATGAAACTATGTAACCCTCCAGATGGTCAGGTTGGTCTTTATGCATTCAAAAACTGGCAGCTGTGGTTGTCAGAAATTCACTATAAAAACACAGATAATCTCTCAGGTATTGCAGGATGGCACATTGTTGCCTGAATATTATACAAATCATAACCATAAAAAATACATATAATATGCCATCCTGTAATTTGATGACATGCTTTATTGTAAATATAAGTTTAAGAGTATGATTATTTCTAACCCAATGAACACCATATTACATCTACTTCATGTACAGTATAATGGAGTGTGTCATATCTTGACATTGTTTATTTAAGATCTGCACAGTATCTTATTACAGCTTGAGAGTGGTTAGATGTTAAGTGTTATTTGATTGTGTCATGTGCAGCTAATATTAATTAATCGATGTGAGCTTAATACTCCAACTGAAAAAAAAATACAATGTTTTATATGGTTACAGTTTATTTTGATGGTCCCCTTAATCTATCAACTATAAGCAATTTTTGCAGCTACATGCCAACAAACTCTCACTACAGTGTTAGTATGCTCAAGAATGGAAGAAGCTAGTATGGTGGAATAAGATGATGTACTTGCAAAGACACTTTAGTGTAAAATAAAATGGTCATTTTTTCTGTTGGTTGAAAATCAAAATAAAGTGTTAGCATATATTTACAGTGGCAGATATACTAATACTCTAATGTCCAGTAGTTGATATAGTTGCAGAGTAACTTATCAACAGCTGTCTAAAGGGTACCATCAAAATAGTTGAACTGATATTACAATAAAAATAGTTCAGACAGGAACCACTTTGGCAAGTTTACTTGAGTTTATGAACACAATTTATCTTTGGCGGTATGGTTCCTTATGAGGGTTCTTGGTCCCAGAATAACTGAACATACAAGAGCTTTAACATTAACCCCCTGGAACCATGAGTTTAGAAATACATGACAATTAAGCAAACAGTGATAATCATGTAGATGTGGCAGTGGGACGTCTATCCTGTAGCCTGGTTATGAACAACCAGAAGGTGCACAGTAATATTCTCATACTTATAATGGGGAGGGAGGGAGGGTTGCGAGCCGTTGAGCATACTTACCAAAAAGTGGTGCCACGTATATATGTCCCGTGTCTAACAGGAGAGAGGTAGTGATTGGAGCGATCTGACACCTGATCACATGAGCTGATCACAGCCTATGCCTCCGTGGCCTGAATGAACTAACACTGCGCTCGATTTCAAAGCAAAGGTGTCATATTACATATTCACCTGATCTAATATCTGATCTTATAGCTGTATGAGAGAAAAATATATTATTATTATTATTATTATCATTATTATTATTATTATTACTACTACTACTACTTTTAAGTGGTCTTTGACCACTCTGAAGTAAAGTAGCATCAGAAAAAATCAACACAAATGTTCATTCTTCAGTCCCTTGCAGAAATGAGACTTATAACACATTATAACTATGAGAAATATAATCCATTCTAAAAGTGGATGCAGTGTGTACATTGTGTTATAAATCATCATACTCTTAAAAGCTATAACCACAAATAAGTAAATTTTATAATAAATTGAAACTGTTCTTAGAAATATTAATGAAATGATACAATATATTATAAGTTTTTTTTTGTAAGGGATTATGCATTTGTTATAAGACTACCCTTATAATGTATTATAAATACAGGCTTCATAGAAAGTGTTACCAAAAATGGCCATATGCATATAAATATATAAAGGGTCATAAACAAAGAGAAAACAATCAGGATAACACATGACACAACAATAATGTGATGATCATTAACTGAATAACAGAAAATATTAAAACAAAACACCCTAATGCATATTATGGCTGAAAAATATGAAAATAAACAAAATTATTTCAAATATAATCATATGTGATGTTTTTCACCATTGTAATTCATACATCTGAATTTCTTGTGTAAAATTACACACGGTATAAGGTGATGTTAAACCATTTAAAGATTTTCACAGTATATAGTAAGGAAACTTACAGTAACCCAGTTAAACATAAAAAAAATAAAAATAACCTGAAGTTATGACTATAAGTCAATTATTTTTTTTTATTTCAGTTAATTTTTCAAAAGACACTGAAGTGAGAGTCCATCAGAAACATACTCACCCTCATGTCATTGCAAATGTACAGTATATGACTTTCTTTCTTCAGATGAACACAAATAAAGGTTTAAAATAATAATAATAATAATAATAATCCATCTCAGTGACTCCATATAATGAATATGAATGGGTGCCCAAATGTTGATGCTGTAAAAAGGACTTACAGCCATTATGACAATAATCCATGTGACCCCACTGGATGAATCAGCTTTATAATACAATAATAACTGAAACAATACAATAGAAGTGTATAAGAAAAATACAAATATTGCAAACTAACCAACTTCCCCAAATACGTGGGAATAATACAGTTGCTGAAAGAGTATGTAGTCACTGTTAGACTGAAGCTCAGGTCACTCTCTCACAGCCGGACAGTGACTGTCATTCATCTGTGTGTCTTATTGCTCTGTGATATGATGATTTGATGTCTGTCTGTCCGATCGGAGCGCTCTCATGTGTTTCCAGTGGTTTATATTTGTATCTGTCATATTTAAATACTGTTAAATCTATTGAATACATTCAATATTAAAACCACAGGGTCACTGTTGTGCAGTTCCCAGAGGGCCCAGCCAAAATTGGATTCAGCTGCTCACAAATGAATTAAATGAAATTAGATTTCATTTAATAATTTATTTCTGTCTCTTGTGCGGGAGAGTGGCCCTTGGGGAGCCCAGGTGATGATTACCTTCACAAGAGCTCTGATTAGCATTCAGAAATGAACCCCAGCAAGTAAAAGGAACGTGCAAACGGAGGGAATGCGGAAGGACTGGCTGGGAATGAGTAATCAGAGGCTATTGGGATGGCCTTGGGAATATTTCTGAACTCAGTGTTTCTCTGTTTGTGGAATCCTCACGGGGAAGATTCTTTCATATGACTCTCGCTGTGTAGCTGCTGCACTCAGCTTACTTCTATTTTTCAGATTATTTGCATTTCAAAAGCATAATGTTTTTGAATCCATTGCACTAGTTGACTAGTGACCTGCTGTGCTTGAATAAGGGAAGGCAGTTTCCTGATAAAGGCTATTCCAAGTTCCACAACTGCATTAATGTTCAAAGGTCTGGGGTCAGTCTGGTCACCAAGGCTGCTTTAATTTGATAAAAAATACAATGAACAGTAATATTTTAAAATATTATAATTTTTTTAAATAAATAGCTTTTTTCCATGTGCATATGTAGTAAAATGTATAATTATTTATGTGATGCTCCACTGTATTTTCAGCATCATTCCTTCCGTCTTCAGTGTCACATGATCTTCAGAAATCAGAATAATATGATGATTTGCCGCTCAAGAATGATTTCAGATTATTACCAATGTTAAAAACAGTTGTGATGCTTCATATTTTTGTGGAACCAGTGATCCATTTTCAGGAATCATTGATGAATAAAGAACTGCATGTATTTGAAACAAACTTATATATCATTATACAAATGTGTAAATGTCTGTCACTTTGAATCAATTTAATAGTTCCTTGCTGTATACAAGTATTAACTTCTTTAAAAATAACCATACTGAAGTAGTTATTATTCTACACCTTCTGTCATGATGATTTATGACTTTGACCTTTGACCTTTTGACAGGTTGAACTTCCGGTAACCTTATGATGGATGGGCGGAACTTTCCGACTTCAAGGGTTAACCTATGACCTTCCCCCGCATCGATCATATGGTTTTGACAGAAAGTTTTACCCTATTGACCTAATTAGTTCTAAATCATGGTTTTGACGGCTAGTTTAAACGGAAGATGAAAGACTCTCACACATCGATCATGCGTTTTTGACAGAAAGTTTTACCCTATTGACCTGTTAGTTTTAAATTAAAATGGTATATGAAAGACTCCTCACGCATCGATCATGTGGTTTTGACAGAAAGTTTTACCCTATTGACCGTTAGTTTGTTTGAAGTGTGTGCCGGTTGTTTGAACTCTGTGTCAGTTAGCTTGTTTGAAGTTTATCACAGTTATACGGTTATGTGTGTGTGTGTGTGTGTGTGTGTGTGTGTGGTTATACGGCTTCTCCCCCTCCCATTACATTTATGAGCGGTGTATAAATGGGATCGGTGTGTTCTACATTATATATATATATATATAAAAACATTCTATATTTTCTATAATCTAAAAAACAATTAAAGGTTGAAAAACATTTCAGTTATATAATTTATATAATCTAAAACACATTTTAATTATTTCACATTTATATATATAAAACATTATATATTTTATATAATCTAAAACACATTTTAATTATTTCACATTTATATATAAAACATTATATAATTTATATAATCTACAACACATTTTAATTATTTCACATTTATATATATAAAACATTATATAGTTTATATAATATACATAATCTAAAAACAATTTAACTAAGGTTGAAAATCCGTTCTTTTAAAAAAAAGGTTATAAATTAAACCGTATAAAAAAATATACTGAAACCGACTGTTTCAGATAAAACAAGATCTTTTTTTTTCTTTTTCTTTTTTTAGAGAGCAGGAAAGAGATGTTTTCACATCACCTTCCTGACCTGCAAGTATTCACAGCGTCTTCGTTTGCACGCTACACTTCACTTTCTTCCGAATTTACTAACCAATCATAATATCTTCAAAGCCATTTTTAATTAAAACCAAACGTATCTCACACGGGAGTACCATGATTTTGACAGTTTTCTGACGGTTCACCTATGAATTACGGCTGGTGCGCGTCTAGCATCTCTTGTACCCCCTTTCTCTCTCTCCCTCTCTCTCCCTCTAATGCCTGTGTACACACATTCGTCTCCAAGTCTTATTTTCTTCTTTTAATGAATATAAACACATTATACATTCACAAACAATATAAAACAAAACATTTACATTAGTTTTGTTCATCACTAAAAAATATACATTTTACCAGGATCGGGGAATATATAATTGAACAGAATGAAGAATATGGTCTATTGAGGAACCCGGACGTGTCATTGACACAATTCAGTTAAATTCATTTCACATTATTTGTTGCAAGACATTTTCTATATTATATTTAAAACCTTTTATATCCATCTTTATATCATATCTTTTTCAAAAAGCTGTTTAATTATTTATTTTAACCGTACACCTACAGTACCACCATACAATAAAATGCTGCATGCACGTACACTTTTAAGCGATCTGAATTCTGACTAGCCTATAAATTTCATCATAAGCCACACGTACGTTGTTATATCACTATAATATCCACGGCGCTATACAAATTTGTATTCTGATAAACCATATAAACAAGCGGACATACGCGTGGACATATCAAGTTAAAAAGAGACTTATCTCTATTTTAAACAATATTAAATTATATATGACGGCATGTTACTAAACCGGAACATACATTTTAAACAAGTATTCATCGTTTTTATAAAACACATCGCAGTAACAGACATGTTACTAAACCAAAACAAATAATTTTATCATACATTTTTAATCATGTATTCAATCAATACTTATACAACATATACAAACACATTTTAAACATATTTTAAACAAAAACTAATCATAAACGCAGCCTTCTCAAAATTACAGACATGTACAATCATGCTGATCACATATTATGGATATTCAGACTTTTAGCCATTAATACGTTTTAGACTAATGAAAAACACCAACGTCTGAGGGGTGTCAAAATATCTCCAGTCCCCAAAACCCACTCAGACTCCAGGGGTTAAAGAATATGGAAATAAATAATTATATAATGACATCATCATCCTAAAGCAATTCATTAAACAAAAAAAGTATTCAACATTTAAGTTAATCAAACTTATAAAACACACCATACTCCTCTTTTTAGAAAAAGATAACTTATTTTAAATGTGATAGCATAGTATATACAATAAACATTTCTGATGATACATATAAAAAATTATCCCTTACATTTTTAGACCGGTGAGAGATGTCCAAACATGAATGAAATATCCCCAAAATAAAATAATACGACTTAAAAAATAAAATAAAAATGATTAAATCTTAAACAGAATCTCACAGGTCCTCGTAGTGAAATGTATGTGAGACCCGAGGGGCTGCTTCACACACACCCCGCGCAGGCGAGGGTGGAGTTCCAGACCGCATGATCTAAGTCAATGGTGTACATTATTTCAAAGCTAACATTAATGTAATGTTTTTTAATAATCAGTACCCCCGGTACATCTGATGTCCGTTGATTCTTAATTCAACAAAATGATAATATATATTACCTAAAATATTTTATATTTTTATATAATATTATATAATAAAAAATTATTTATATCATATTATATCATATATCATATATATGATTATATTATATTAGATGCGTCATGCATTAATCACTTTAGATTCTTTAAAGTTCTTATTTTTAGCACCATCTTCAAAGTTTTCATACCATCTCTCTCACTCTCTCTCCCTCACACCCACACACACACACACACACACACACACACACACACACACACTCTCCCCCCTCTCTCTCACACACACACACTCTCTCTCTCTCTCTCTCTCTCTCTCTCACACACACACACACACACTCTCTTTCTCTCTCCCTTTCCCTCTCCCTCTCTCTCTCTCTCTCTCTCTCTCTCTCTCTCTCACACACACACACACACACACACACACACACACAATGAAACATGAAGCCAAAGTCTTTCTGTATGTTTTTTAAAAATAAAACTTAAAATATTGATTTTGCTTTAAATCTATGCTGAGGAGCTCGTTTGTTTGTCACAGTATAGACTGTGAAGTTTAGATGAAGTTGCTTTATCTTTTAGAAGAAAGACCCTCGATCGTATTCAACCATTAAAGATGGTTCAGGAAAGACCCACGCGTCCTAGAGATGTAATTTATGTGCGTTGCTACGGTCGTAAACCTTTCACATATCCACGGTACTTTCAGACACAGAGCAGGAAAGACGTTTGCAGGCCCTCTGCTTAGCCGTCCCAAAATACCTCCATTTAAAAGCAAAAATATTAAAATGACCGCCTGTACATCTAACAGGCTGTAGTTCTATTTTATATGTTTTGTATTAAAAGTACTTACTTTGTATTTAAATCCTTATTTAAAACAATATATTTAACCGACAGTATCCCCCCAACGTGTGTTTTCCATCAGTTGTTTGCCCTTCAGCCTTATTACGTAGTGCTTTTCATTTAGCCTACTGTAAGATCCCTTTACAATAGTGTAATGAAAGTTAACTTTTCTTAAAGTTTATAGTTGTATGTTACTGTATCCCCATCCTTCTATCCTGTAGATTGTATGCGTACTGTAAAATAACAAATATACATCTTGCTTAAAGTCACTAAAATAATTACACCTACAATTTGAAACGTTTTTAAACACATTGTGTGTCACTAAAGCAAGACACACCGTCTATCGTCTTATTTTTTTAAATAACCGATGACAAACCGTCTCTTCATACAATTTATCCACCCGAGTGCTTTTCTCACACGAGTAGAAAACTCTTTCTATTTGGATGTGTTTGGCAGAAACATAATTTCTACATCAGAAAAATTTTTAAATGTACGCTGAACTTTTCTCATTCGACAGAAATACTATTTTCAAATTATTTACCCGGCCTATAACACTCGGTGTAAATGTTCTTACCTAGAACAGAAAACATACGCTTTGACTGTTTTGTAGATGCCAACAGATCATGTCAAGGGTGTTTCACATCTAAGAATCCCGATGTTTTGTAAATGACATTTTTCTTACACCTCGAGATTTAGCCGTATCAAGATTTTGGATGGCCGTTCACAATTTGTTTGTCGGACCGTACGTTTTTATGCGATCTTTGTGTGGCGTCATCGTAATAGGAATAAATGAAAATTAAGAAATTAAGTTACAGTTTTTTCTCTTTGAGATATTTCTTTTAGCTCAACTTTGTGTCTGTCCAAAAGTGTGATCGCATGAAGCATCGACGCAAAAATGAAGTCTAGCTGTTTTACACTTAAAACTATTACAACCTAAACAAATCAAACGGTACACTCGTTTGTTTGAGCGCGTTAAAGTTTCCACACTCTTGTGAGATACATTTTGTCCATAACCTTTTGTGTGTATTCGAGCGACCAAATCACTAAGAAAGAGAGTATAGTGAGAAAACTAACGTTTACAACGCATATAGAATTCAGAATACAATTGTTAAAGTATTTTATTTTTTTGTTAACTGTTGATTTGTAAATGATATTTTTATTACTCCGTTAGATTTAGTCATCGTGTTCGGATAGCCGATGACGCAAATCACATTTTGTTTTAAGAATCCTGTAAGTCCATGCTAACTCTCGCGCGGGGTGAGCGCATTCTATTCATTTAAGAAAAATGATTAAACATTTGACCTAACTTTTTTATTTTTTTTTTGACAAAACACAACACAATCAGTTCCTACGGCCATCTTCTTCAAATAAAAGTAAAAAAAAGTTATTCAAATAAAGCAACATCTCTAGTGTACGTGTGTATGTGCTAAACATCTTTGCTTCTCCACTTCTCCAGATTTGTTAGATGGGCTACCCTTGTAATACAAACACATTTGAGAACTACGACGTTCTCACTTTTGTAACGGTTAGAGAAAAATGCCGTACACTTTTGCATTTCATAATTCAGTGATTTTAGCAGTAATGATCACATAAGACAAAAATTGTCAACGTGTGACTCGTAAACATGTATCATTTTATTTATTTATTTTTTACCAGAGATAGTCGACCGATCTGTTGACACGTTGTTTTGCCGTTTTCTCTGACTGCGGTCAAACATACACTGCCTGTTCATAGGACTTTTTTCATAGGACTTTTACGGCATAACAATATCGCCCCTACATCTAGAGCTCTTGTTCATATAGCCGATGACCACATTCACATTGTTTCAGCATTTGCCGCTTGACATTAAAGAGTAGGCCTATGCGTACTCCCCTTCGGTCGTAAGCATAATCATCTGCCGTGTGCTCAGATTTTTCTGCTTTGCCCACTTTTGACGGATTTGCTAGAGGGACTATGTCGCCTCGTTGTAACGTGATTACCTTTAAGAGCCATAAGATTGCACTACATTCACCTGAAAAGGTTATAGATATAGTCTTTTATACAGGAAATGTGTATCAGAATAACAGTTACCTAATAGTGAAATCCACTCTTCTAAACTATTGTGAAATCTTTTAATGTTGATCCGGCCCAACAGCCGTGTATCTTTTTCATTGTTTTTTAGATAAAGACTATTCTCAGAGTTTGGTCAAACAGACAAAACGTGAACAAAATAGAGTACAAGATGATTAAACGATTGTCAAGAGAGTGTTTAAACTGAGATTGTGATGCACTTTAGAGCTTTTTCTGGTCTACCTGTGTCACAAAGACAAAGAATAGCCACTACCTCGACTTTTAAAATGAGTCTTACCATCTTCTGTTATGACTGTTACACTTAATACAAACCCATCTACTACACTAAAGTTAGACATTAAAAGTCATGGATGCGGTATTTTCATCGTATGCATCTCTAAACAGTACTTCAATAAATAAACCGCTGTTGATAAGTCGTTCATTTAAGTGAGAGGCGGGATGATTTTGACCGTTTTAGTCATTCGTCGTGCTTAAGGTCTGATCCGGGAAACCGCACTACGACTGGAACTGCGCTGTCACGTCTAAATAACCTGCTCTTCTTTAAGAAATCCGCGAGGCGAGCGGTTTCTGACATCTATTAATTCACTTCATTTTTTTCACCACCACAAATATTTTGTTTAGCATACGTATTAGTTTTAGTCAGTTACATAGGCGTCACGCATGAAGTTTATAGTTATTTTAAATAATTATGATAGGGTTACAGGTTTAGGTTAGTGGGGTGCCTGTAACCGGTGACAACTTCGAGCATCGGAGACGACGGTGTTACTCAAACAGCCCATATCTTTTAACAAAAACTGTCGTATTACGCGTTACTAAGACAAAATCTGTAACAGCGTTCATTAATATGTCGAAATGAAAATAAACATACAAAACTTTATAATGACCGTGAGTTCAATATAGCCTAACACCGCATTGACAAATGTCTGTTCTAACGCTTTCGCCCCCAAAAATTGCGAGATTTCTTAACGGACGCTAGAGCGAACTGTAAACCACACACTTTCTCATCGCATTACGCTAAGAAACTGCACATGGTTAAAGCTATTACGCCATAAACTGTCTAAAGTTGTTAATGTACAAGCACAGTAAACTATTTCTACAAAAAATATCATTGCACTACTGTTTTTGCATATAATACATCGTTCAACAATACTTTTGCACACTCATTCGACTTTATTTATTACCGCCGTTCTCACGTTCCTGCTGTTCATAATGTATATAGAATCCTTCATTGCTCGGTTCATCATGTACATACGATCCCTACATTGCATTCATATTTATATTCTGTATATACTCTGATCAATATCGTATATAGCAACTACGCTGTATAGTCTGTACAGCTTTACTTACTCTGCACTTTTATGTATATAAAACACCATATTCTTGCACTTCTGGCTAGATGCTAACTGCATTTCATTAGCTCTGTACTTGTACTCTGCATAATGACAATAAAGTTGAATCTAATCTAAACAAGTACAATCGTACGCTTCCAGGACTTTGCTCATTCTTTCTGTTTAAATTTGTTTAAACTGACTTTTGCGTTCTTATCTTATTTTCACCAACTAAGTGTAATTCCTAGGCCTCGCGGATTGTTTTCTAGTTTTGGCCCTCAACCTCTTTGTTCATTTCATAAAATATCTTTCTGATCAATATACGATATTGATCAGAGTACAGAATATAAATATGAATGCAATGTAGGGATCGTATGTACATTATGAACGGAGCAATGAAGGATTATATATACATTATGAACAGCAGGAACGTGAGAACGGCTGGTAATATATAGTTGAATGAGTGTGCAAAAGTATTGTTGAACGATGTATTATATGCAAAAACAGTAGTGCAATGATATATATATATATATATTTTTTGTAGAAATAGTTTACTGTGCTTGTACAACTTTAGACAGTTTATGGTGTAATAGCTTTAACCATGTGCAGTTTCTTAGCGTAATGCGATGAGGAAGTGTGTAGTTTACAGTTCGCTGAGGCGCCATGAGCTCTAGCGTCCGTTAAACACGGCAAAGTCAAAAAAATCTCACAATTTTAAGTCGAAAGCGTTAGAACAAACATTTGTCTATGCGGTGTTAGGCTATATTGAACTCACGGTCATTACAAGTTTTGTATGTTTATTTTCATTTCAACATATTGATGAACGCTGTTACAGATTTTGTCTTAGTAACATGGGATACAATAGTTTTTGTTAAAAGATATGGGCTGTTTGAGTAACACCGTCGTCTCCGATGCTCGAAGTTTTCACCGCTTACAGGCACGCCACTAACCTAAACCTGTAACTCTATCATAATTATTTTAAAATAACTATAAACTTCATGCGTGACGCCTATGTAACTGACTAAAACTAATATGTATGCTAAACAAAATATTTGTGGTGGTGAAAAAAATGAAGTGAATTAATAGATGTCAGAAACCGCTCGCCTCGCGGATTTCTTAAAGAAGAGCAGGTTATTTAGACGTGACAGCGCAGTTCCAGTCGTAGTGCGGTTTCCCGGATCAGACCTTAAGCACGACGAATGACTAAAACGGTCAAAATCATCCCGCCTCTCACTTAAATGAACGACTTATCAACAGCGGTTTATTTATTGAAGTACTGTTTAGAGATGCATACGATGAAAATACCGCATCCATGACTTTTAATGTCTAACTTTAGTGTAGTAGATGGGTTTGTATTAAGTGTAACAGTCATAACAGAAGATGGTAAGACTCATTTTAAAAGTCGAGGTAGTGGCTATTCTTTGTCTTTGTGACACAGGTAGACCAGAAAAAGCTCTAAAGTGCATCACAATCTCAGTTTAAACACTCTCTTGACAATCGTTTAATCATCTTGTACTCTATTTTGTTCACGTTTTGTCTGTTTGACCAAACTCTGAGAATAGTCTTTATCTAAAAAACAATGAAAAAGATACACGGCTGTTGGGCCGGATCAACATTAAAAGATTTCACAATAGTTTAGAAGAGTGGATTTCACTATTAGGTAACTGTTATTCTGATACACATTTCCTGTATAAAAGACTATATCTATAACCTTTTCAGGTGAATGTAGTGCAATCTTATGGCTCTTAAAGGTAATCACGTTACAACGAGGCGACATAGTCCCTCTAGCAAATCCGTCAAAAGTGGGCAAAGCAGAAAAATCTGAGCACACGGCAGATGATTATGCTTACGACCGAAGGGGAGTACGCATAGGCCTACTCTTTAATGTCAAGCGGCAAATGCTGAAACAATGTGAATGTGGTCATCGGCTATATGAACAAGAGCTCTAGATGTAGGGGCGATATTGTTATGCCGTAAAAGTCCTATGAAAAAAGTCCTATGAACAGGCAGTGTATGTTTGACCGCAGTCAGAGAAAACGGCAAAACAACGTGTCAACAGATCGGTCGACTATCTCTGGTAAAAAATAAATAAATAAAATGATACATGTTTACGAGTCACACGTTGACAATTTTTGTCTTATGTGATCATTACTGCTAAAATCACTGAATTATGAAATGCAAAAGTGTACGGCATTTTTCTCTAACCGTTACAAAAGTGAGAACGTCGTAGTTCTCAAATGTGTTTGTATTACAAGGGTAGCCCATCTAACAAATCTGGAGAAGTGGAGAAGCAAAGATGTTTAGCACATACACACGTACACTAGAGATGTTGCTTTATTTGAAT
The DNA here is from genome assembly GCF_003368295.1 of Carassius auratus. Classification (NCBI taxonomy): domain Eukaryota; kingdom Metazoa; phylum Chordata; class Actinopteri; order Cypriniformes; family Cyprinidae; genus Carassius; species Carassius auratus. The sequence continues at coordinate 2,252,083 of NC_039259.1, forward strand.
AACTTTTTTTTACTTTTATTTGAAGAAGATGGCCGTAGGAACTGATTGTGTTGTGTTTTGTCAAAAAAAAAATAAAAAAGTTAGGTCAAATGTTTAATCATTTTTCTTAAATGAATAGAATGCGCTCACCCCGCGCGAGAGTTAGCATGGACTTACAGGATTCTTAAAACAAAATGTGATTTGCGTCATCGGCTATCCGAACACGATGACTAAATCTAACGGAGTAATAAAAATATCATTTACAAATCAACAGTTAACAAAAAAATAAAATACTTTAACAATTGTATTCTGAATTCTATATGCGTTGTAAACGTTAGTTTTCTCACTATACTCTCTTTCTTAGTGATTTGGTCGCTCGAATACACACAAAAGGTTATGGACAAAATGTATCTCACAAGAGTGTGGAAACTTTAACGCGCTCAAACAAACGAGTGTACCGTTTGATTTGTTTAGGTTGTAATAGTTTTAAGTGTAAAACAGCTAGACTTCATTTTTGCGTCGATGCTTCATGCGATCACACTTTTGGACAGACACAAAGTTGAGCTAAAAGAAATATCTCAAAGAGAAAAAACTGTAACTTAATTTCTTAATTTTCATTTATTCCTATTACGATGACGCCACACAAAGATCGCATAAAAACGTACGGTCCGACAAACAAATTGTGAACGGCCATCCAAAATCTTGATACGGCTAAATCTCGAGGTGTAAGAAAAATGTCATTTACAAAACATCGGGATTCTTAGATGTGAAACACCCTTGACATGATCTGTTGGCATCTACAAAACAGTCAAAGCGTATGTTTTCTGTTCTAGGTAAGAACATTTACACCGAGTGTTATAGGCCGGGTAAATAATTTGAAAATAGTATTTCTGTCGAATGAGAAAAGTTCAGCGTACATTTAAAAATTTTTCTGATGTAGAAATTATGTTTCTGCCAAACACATCCAAATAGAAAGAGTTTTCTACTCGTGTGAGAAAAGCACTCGGGTGGATAAATTGTATGAAGAGACGGTTTGTCATCGGTTATTTAAAAAAATAAGACGATAGACGGTGTGTCTTGCTTTAGTGACACACAATGTGTTTAAAAACGTTTCAAATTGTAGGTGTAATTATTTTAGTGACTTTAAGCAAGATGTATATTTGTTATTTTACAGTACGCATACAATCTACAGGATAGAAGGATGGGGATACAGTAACATACAACTATAAACTTTAAGAAAAGTTAACTTTCATTACACTATTGTAAAGGGATCTTACAGTAGGCTAAATGAAAAGCACTACGTAATAAGGCTGAAGGGCAAACAACTGATGGAAAACACACGTTGGGGGGATACTGTCGGTTAAATATATTGTTTTAAATAAGGATTTAAATACAAAGTAAGTACTTTTAATACAAAACATATAAAATAGAACTACAGCCTGTTAGATGTACAGGCGGTCATTTTAATATTTTTGCTTTTAAATGGAGGTATTTTGGGACGGCTAAGCAGAGGGCCTGCAAACGTCTTTCCTGCTCTGTGTCTGAAAGTACCGTGGATATGTGAAAGGTTTACGACCGTAGCAACGCACATAAATTACATCTCTAGGACGCGTGGGTCTTTCCTGAACCATCTTTAATGGTTGAATACGATCGAGGGTCTTTCTTCTAAAAGATAAAGCAACTTCATCTAAACTTCACAGTCTATACTGTGACAAACAAACGAGCTCCTCAGCATAGATTTAAAGCAAAATCAATATTTTAAGTTTTATTTTTAAAAAACATACAGAAAGACTTTGGCTTCATGTTTCATTGTGTGTGTGTGTGTGTGTGTGTGTGTGTGTGTGAGAGAGAGAGAGAGAGAGAGAGAGAGAGAGAGAGGGAGAGGGAAAGGGAGAGAGAAAGAGAGTGTGTGTGTGTGTGTGTGAGAGAGAGAGAGAGAGAGAGAGAGAGAGTGTGTGTGTGTGAGAGAGAGGGGGGAGAGTGTGTGTGTGTGTGTGTGTGTGTGTGTGTGTGTGTGTGGGTGTGAGGGAGAGAGAGTGAGAGAGATGGTATGAAAACTTTGAAGATGGTGCTAAAAATAAGAACTTTAAAGAATCTAAAGTGATTAATGCATGACGCATCTAATATAATATAATCATATATATGATATATGATATAATATGATATAAATAATTTTTTATTATATAATATTATATAAAAATATAAAATATTTTAGGTAATATATATTATCATTTTGTTGAATTAAGAATCAACGGACATCAGATGTACCGGGGGTACTGATTATTAAAAAACATTACATTAATGTTAGCTTTGAAATAATGTACACCATTGACTTAGATCATGCGGTCTGGAACTCCACCCTCGCCTGCGCGGGGTGTGTGTGAAGCAGCCCCTCGGGTCTCACATACATTTCACTACGAGGACCTGTGAGATTCTGTTTAAGATTTAATCATTTTTATTTTATTTTTTAAGTCGTATTATTTTATTTTGGGGATATTTCATTCATGTTTGGACATCTCTCACCGGTCTAAAAATGTAAGGGATAATTTTTTATATGTATCATCAGAAATGTTTATTGTATATACTATGCTATCACATTTAAAATAAGTTATCTTTTTCTAAAAAGAGGAGTATGGTGTGTTTTATAAGTTTGATTAACTTAAATGTTGAATACTTTTTTTGTTTAATGAATTGCTTTAGGATGATGATGTCATTATATAATTATTTATTTCCATATTCTTTAACCCCTGGAGTCTGAGTGGGTTTTGGGGACTGGAGATATTTTGACACCCCTCAGACGTTGGTGTTTTTCATTAGTCTAAAACGTATTAATGGCTAAAAGTCTGAATATCCATAATATGTGATCAGCATGATTGTACATGTCTGTAATTTTGAGAAGGCTGCGTTTATGATTAGTTTTTGTTTAAAATATGTTTAAAATGTGTTTGTATATGTTGTATAAGTATTGATTGAATACATGATTAAAAATGTATGATAAAATTATTTGTTTTGGTTTAGTAACATGTCTGTTACTGCGATGTGTTTTATAAAAACGATGAATACTTGTTTAAAATGTATGTTCCGGTTTAGTAACATGCCGTCATATATAATTTAATATTGTTTAAAATAGAGATAAGTCTCTTTTTAACTTGATATGTCCACGCGTATGTCCGCTTGTTTATATGGTTTATCAGAATACAAATTTGTATAGCGCCGTGGATATTATAGTGATATAACAACGTACGTGTGGCTTATGATGAAATTTATAGGCTAGTCAGAATTCAGATCGCTTAAAAGTGTACGTGCATGCAGCATTTTATTGTATGGTGGTACTGTAGGTGTACGGTTAAAATAAATAATTAAACAGCTTTTTGAAAAAGATATGATATAAAGATGGATATAAAAGGTTTTAAATATAATATAGAAAATGTCTTGCAACAAATAATGTGAAATGAATTTAACTGAATTGTGTCAATGACACGTCCGGGTTCCTCAATAGACCATATTCTTCATTCTGTTCAATTATATATTCCCCGATCCTGGTAAAATGTATATTTTTTAGTGATGAACAAAACTAATGTAAATGTTTTGTTTTATATTGTTTGTGAATGTATAATGTGTTTATATTCATTAAAAGAAGAAAATAAGACTTGGAGACGAATGTGTGTACACAGGCATTAGAGGGAGAGAGAGGGAGAGAGAGAAAGGGGGTACAAGAGATGCTAGACGCGCACCAGCCGTAATTCATAGGTGAACCGTCAGAAAACTGTCAAAATCATGGTACTCCCGTGTGAGATACGTTTGGTTTTAATTAAAAATGGCTTTGAAGATATTATGATTGGTTAGTAAATTCGGAAGAAAGTGAAGTGTAGCGTGCAAACGAAGACGCTGTGAATACTTGCAGGTCAGGAAGGTGATGTGAAAACATCTCTTTCCTGCTCTCTAAAAAAAGAAAAAGAAAAAAAAAGATCTTGTTTTATCTGAAACAGTCGGTTTCAGTATATTTTTTTATACGGTTTAATTTATAACCTTTTTTTTAAAAGAACGGATTTTCAACCTTAGTTAAATTGTTTTTAGATTATGTATATTATATAAACTATATAATGTTTTATATATATAAATGTGAAATAATTAAAATGTGTTGTAGATTATATAAATTATATAATGTTTTATATATAAATGTGAAATAATTAAAATGTGTTTTAGATTATATAAAATATATAATGTTTTATATATATAAATGTGAAATAATTAAAATGTGTTTTAGATTATATAAATTATATAACTGAAATGTTTTTCAACCTTTAATTGTTTTTTAGATTATAGAAAATATAGAATGTTTTTATATATATATATATATATAATGTAGAACACACCGATCCCATTTATACACCGCTCATAAATGTAATGGGAGGGGGAGAAGCCGTATAACCACACACACACACACACACACACACACACACATAACCGTATAACTGTGATAAACTTCAAACAAGCTAACTGACACAGAGTTCAAACAACCGGCACACACTTCAAACAAACTAACGGTCAATAGGGTAAAACTTTCTGTCAAAACCACATGATCGATGCGTGAGGAGTCTTTCATATACCATTTTAATTTAAAACTAACAGGTCAATAGGGTAAAACTTTCTGTCAAAAACGCATGATCGATGTGTGAGAGTCTTTCATCTTCCGTTTAAACTAGCCGTCAAAACCATGATTTAGAACTAATTAGGTCAATAGGGTAAAACTTTCTGTCAAAACCATATGATCGATGCGGGGGAAGGTCATAGGTTAACCCTTGAAGTCGGAAAGTTCCGCCCATCCATCATAAGGTTACCGGAAGTTCAACCTGTCAAAAGGTCAAAGGTCAAAGTCATAAATCATCATGACAGAAGGTGTAGAATAATAACTACTTACTGATCTCAATCTTTTTTTAACGTTGTATACAGTAAATGATAATCCAGAAATCAGCATATTCCAAAAAAATTTAAAATCTTTTGTCTTCTTAAAACATTAATGAAACTGTGTTAAAAAGAAACAAACGAACAAAAAATATATATTATGAAGAAAAATAAAATATTGATTTTATGAATTTCCTGTCACGGTAGGAAATCCAGTGTTTCCTCCGTGTCATGTTTTGTGGTTGTTTTTGTACTTACGTTGTCTCCATGTGCTCGTTTAGTTGATTGTGGTCACCTGGGTGTTGATTTTCTCGCTCCAGCTGATCTTCATCACCCCTCAGCTACATATACTCACCTCTCTCTCTGTCTGTTGTCAGATCCTCACTCATGTTGCAGTCTCCCTGTTGGATTACCGTGTTATTGTTCTGGATTGTGTTCGTGTTGTCGTCTTCGTGTGAGTGTTCCGGTCACTTCCTGGTTTCATCCATTGACCGTCCACACCGTCACCACCGACTTCACCATCCAGCACTTCTCACGCCACTGTAGACCTTCCGTCACCATTGCCCACATCCTGGACTGTGCCTTCATCTTTCAGTTTCGCTGTATTTTCTACCATCAATAAACTACCATTCTAATTACCTGCAATTGCTTCCTCCTCTCTTACGAGCCGTCACAGTAGGATCTGACCATCATGGAAGCAGCAGGCAATCGCTCCCCATCTCATCTAGAGGACATTCTGCAGAGAGTCGGTGATCGTATGGAGCGCCAAGACAAGGCGATAGATGAGATGGGTCGAGCCTTCCAAGCAATGGTGACGAAGGTGTCCGAGCTCGCTCTCCAGGCTCAACAGCAACAACAACCGCCACCCGCTGCGCCTCCCACGCCACCCACACCGCCGATCGTCTCCGGAGGGATTTCCCAGCCCGAACCACGCCTCCCCATTCCTGAGAAATATGCGGGTGAGCCAAACTTTTGTCGATCATTTCTGTCACATTGTTCTCTACACTTCGCCTTACAGCCCCGCACGTTCACCACCGAGGAGATGAAGGTGGCTTTCGTCTTGTCCCTACTGACGGGGAGGGCTGCCCTCTGGGGAACGGCGGTGTGGGAGAACCAGGACAGCTGCTGTGCATCGTTCCACACCCTTTCGGTGGAGATGAGACGAGTCTTCGACCGCTCCGTCGCTGGGAGGGAGGCGGCTAGACTTCTCACGGATCTACGCCAGGAAGAGAGGTCCGTATCCGACTATGCCATCGAGTTCCGCACCCTGGCGGCGGAGTGTAAGTGGAACGAAGAGGCGCAGTGGGATCACTTCCTGCATGGGTTGGCTGACCGCATCCAACATGAGATCCGCGCCGCTGAACTCCCCACTTCTCTCAATGGTCTTATTGACTTCACCATCAGGATAGACAACCGACTCGACCAAGCCGACAGACGGAGGGGGAGAGTTGTTCTCGCGACCAGACCGGAGGCTCAGCGTCAGCGCTCAGAAGTTGCGGTCAGCCCACCTGGAGATTCTGAACCCATGCAGGTCGGGCGAGCTCGGCTCTCCCGGGAGGAGAGGATCAGGCGGAGATCCCTGGGACTGTGTTTATACTGTGGCAGCCTAGAACATCACATCCAGCGCTGTCCGGTAAAAGACCAAGCCCGATAGTAAAACCGAGGCTACTATCGGGTGGGATCTCTGCCAAGAAGACCTCATCTACATCGACACTCCTTCCGGTGAGTCTACGGTGGTCTACCCACGCACTTAATCTTCACGCTTTGGTGGATTCTGGGGCCGAGGGCAGTTTCATGGACTGCAAATTCGCCAGGAAGCTCAACATTCCTCTCACCTCCCTCAAACACCCCATTGCACCTTTTGCACTCAACGGACACAAACTGCCGATCATCACACAGACCACTCTACCGGTTTCGCTCATCACAGCTGGCAACCATACGGAAGAGATGTCATTCTTCATCACGGACTCACCTCTATCCCCCATTGTTCTCGGTCACACCTGGCTCCAGAAACACAACCCAAGGATCGATTGGCTTCTCGGATCTGTGGTTAGCTGGAGCGAGGAATGTCATTTGTCTTGTCTTTTGTCTGCTGGCGTTAATGTTTCTGAGTCTGTGTTTCAGGGGGAGGCAGTGGATTTGGCTAACGTGCCCGCGGAGTACCACGACCTGAGGGAGGTGTTCAGTAAGTCTCGGGCTGATTCTCTTCCTCCTCATCGACCCTATGACTGTGCGATAGAGTTATTGCCAGGTACTTCTCCGCCTAAGGGCAAGTTATATTCCTTGTCTATTCCAGAGACGGCGGCCACGGAGAAATATATATCCAGTTCTCTAGCAACGGGGTTCATCCGCCCTTCTTCTTCTCCAGCGGGGGCGGGGTTCTTTTTTGTGGGAAAGAAGGACGGATCCTTGCGACCTTGCATTGACTACCGAGGGTTGAACAACATAACGGTAAAGAATACCTATCCTTTACCGCTTATGTCTTCAGCTTTTGAGAGGTTGCAGGGAGCGTCTGTTTTCACTAAATTGGACTTACGTAATGCTTATCATTTGGTCCGCATCAGGGAGGGGGATGAGTGGAAGACTGCTTTTAACACCCCTAGAGGCCATTTTGAGTATTGCGTCATGCCCTTCGGGCTAACCAACTCGCCGGCAGTCTTTCAAGCACTCGTTAATGACGTGTTACGAGACATGGTCGATCTATTTATATATGTTTACCTGGATGACATATTGATTTTTTCTTCGTCTCTCCAGGAACACGTGCAACACGTACGACGAGTGCTTCTGCGGTTGCTAGAGAATGGGTTGTTTGTCAAGGCGGAGAAATGCGTTTTTCATGCACAGTCTGTTTCTTTTCTAGGACACATCATTTCGACTGAGGGTGTTCGCATGGACCCTGATAAGGTTAAGGCTGTGGCAGATTGGCCATCCCCAGAGTCTCGCAAGGCCCTGCAGAGATTTCTGGGGTTCGCCAATTTTTACCGGCGTTTCATTCGCAATTTCAGCCAACTAGCCGCGCCTCTGACCGCTTTGACCTCCCCTAGATTGACGTTCAGGTGGTCAGACGCAGCCGAGGCTGCGTTTACCAAACTGAAGAGCTGCTTTGTTTCGGCTCCCATTCTCGTCACCCCTGATCGCTCACGTCAATTCATAGTGGAGGTCGACGCATCAGAGGTGGGGGTAGGAGCAGTGTTGTCCCAGCGCGCATTCTCAGACGAAAAGGTTCATCCTTGCGCGTATTATTCTCACCGTTTATCCCCTGCGGAGGTTAATTATGACATTGGTAATCGAGAGTTGTTGGCAGTCAAACTTGCACTGGAAGAATGGCGTCACTGGCTTGAAGGGTCGGGTGTACCCTTCATTGTATGGACGGACCATAAGAATCTCGAATACATTAGAACCGCCAAAAGACTTAACTCCAGGCAGGCTCGGTGGGCATTATTTTTCGGTCGTTTCGATTTTACACTTTCTTACCGGCCGGGTTCCAAAAACATCAAACCCGATGCTTTATCCCGTCTTTTTGAGCGTTCCGATCGTACTGCTACTCCCGAGCCCATTTTACCGGGGACCATCATTATCTCCGCGCTCAGATGGGAGGTCGAATCGAAGGTTTTGACTGCCTTAGAAGGGGTAACGCCCCCGGCTCGTTGCCCACCGAACCGATTGTTTGTGCCGGAGGGGTTACGGTCAGACGTTCTCCAGTGGGGTCATTGTTCCAGTGTTGCTTGTCACCCAGGGGTTAGTAGAACTAGATTTCTAGTCATGCAACGATTTTGGTGGCCTGGTATGGCTCGTGACGTCCACGACTTCGTCTTGGCTTGTTCGGTTTGCGCTATTGGGAAGACTTCCAATCGACCTCCAGAGGGGTTACTCTTACCGCTGTCTGTCCCTTCGAGACCCTGGTCCCACATCTCGCTAGATTTCATTACCACCCTCCCGCCCTCTAAGGGCAATACGGTGATTTTAACCGTAGTGGACCGGTTCTCGAAGACGACTCATTTCATTCCCTTGCCCAAATTGCCATCAGCCAAGGAAACGGCGGTAGCTGTCATTGACCACGTCTTCCGTATACATGGCCTTCCGACAGACGTGGTTTCTGACAGGGGTCCCCAATTTGTGTCCAGATTTTGGCGAGAGTTCTGTAAATTGTTAGGAGCGACTGTTAGTCTTTCGTCCGGGTTCCATCCCCAGAGCAATGGTCAAACCGAGCGAGCCAATCAGGATGTCGAAAGGGTTTTGCGATGTTTAGCGTCCAAGAATCCTTCGTCCTGGTGTCAGCAACTCTCAATTGTGGAGTACGCACACAATTCTTTGCCAGTGTCATCTACGGGCATGTCTCCATTTAAGTGTAGTTTAGGGTACCAACCACCTAATTTTGTCAGTACGGAATCCGAGGTTTCGGTCCCCTCCGCACACGCACTAGTCCAGAGGTGTCACCGCACCTGGACCAGAGCTCGCAGAGCTCTGCTCCAGGCTAGGTCGCGCACCAAGGCTAAGGCCGATTGCCACCGGTCGAAGCCTCCGGTCGAAGCCGTTTCTAACAAACTTGCTCCCAAATTTATTGGCCCGTTTTCTATTACCAAAATTATTAATCCGGTAACCGTGCGTCTTAGCCTTCCTCCGGCGTACAGGAGGATTCATCCCGTGTTCCATGTGTCCAAAATTAAATCGGTGATTTCTTCCCGTCTTAATCCGCCTGCCCCGGTTCCCCCCCCCGCCTCGTCTCGTTAATGGGGAAACCACCTATTCGGTTAATCGTATTCTGGACTCTAGACGGAGGGGACGCGGATTTCAGTACTTGGTGGATTGGGAGGGTTACGGTCCGGAGGAGAGAAGCTGGGTTCCTGCTCGGGACATATTGGATCACCACCTTATAGATGATTACAATCTACAGGTAAAGCAGGCTGGGAACGTCAGGTGACGTCCTAGGGGAGAGGGTACTGTCACGGTAGGAAATCCAGTGTTTCCTCCGTGTCATGTTTTGTGGTTGTTTTTGTACTTACGTTGTCTCCATGTGCTCGTTTAGTTGATTGTGGTCACCTGGGTGTTGATTGTCTCGCTCCAGCTGATCCTCATCACCCCTCAGCTACATATACTCACCTCTCTCTCTGTCTGTTGTCAGATCCTCACTCATGTTGCAGTCTCCCTGTTGGATTACCGTCTCCCGTGTTATTGTTCTGGATTGTGTTCGTGTTGTCGTCTTCGTGTGAGTGTTCCGGTCACTTCCTGGTTTCATCCATTGACCGTCCACACCGTCACCACCGACTTCACCATCCAGCACTTCTCACGCCACTGTAGACCTTCCGTCACCATTGCCCACATCCTGGACTGTGCCTTCATCTTTCAGTTTCGCTGTATTTTCTACCATCAATAAACTACCATTCTAATTACCTGCAATTGCTTCCTCCTCTCTTACGAGCCGTCACATTTCCTTCAACTAAACAGTGAAAATGTAGAAACAAATGAGAGGTTTATTTTCCTTCATTTTATATTGTTTTGTGCTTAAAGTGTAGTATAACTTTTTATTGTTCGAGTTAAATTATTGTTTTTGTATAATGAACAAATTAATTATCACAAATGGCTCTTAAAATATCTTAAAAATAAACAAATAAATAAGAAATTATAGCCTACTGTTTTGTGGAAGAAAGATGAAAGGAATGGAAAATAAGCCCTAACACACTGATCCAAACAAGACAGAGGATGAGAGGATGTGACTGCAACTGAATGTCAAGCTCTAAAAAGTATCATATTAAAAGTATTGCATTATTCCGTCTTCTGAACCGATTCAATAGATTTGCTTGGAAAACTGTTTTTGTGAAATTTGAGTTATTCACTCAAAACCCATTAGAATCAGAAATGCATGTGAGAAGTTCTGTTTGTTCACGTTAACACGGTATTGAGCAGTAAAAAAAAAAGAAAAGAAAAAAAAGAACAAATAATATGAGAGGCCACTGCTTTAATGGATTATTGTGATTTACCTGAGCATACATATTCTGAATAAGATCAAGTTCTGATTATATACTGAGTTGCCATAGTCTGTTAAAATACTTCAACACAAATGTTCATTCTTCAGTCCCTTGCATTTTTGTCAGTATAAAAAATGGTCAACTGAAGCAGAGCTGACAGATTCACACTTTCACCTTGTTCTCTGGGTGAAGGACAGTAGAGAGCAGCACTGATGTCATTAAACTACTGACTCTCTCTCTCTCTCTCTCTCTCGTCATTGCTTTCAAGATAAAAGGAGGTGAACTGTCTGTTTTGGGGAAACTATTTTCTCCAGTCTGAGTTGTGTGTGGTTTTGGGGCAGGACTAGCTGTTTGAGAGCGGTTCGTAAAACCAGTTTGGATTAAAATGGAGTTATTTTTGCAGTTCTATATGGTGCCGAAAGTGAAGCTGAAATGGCTTAAATGTTTTAACTTGATGGCTATTTGTATTCATATGAGAGGCACAGCTTTTGCTGTTTCTCTGCGGTGAATGTGGACAGCCACTTCGAGTGACAAATGATACACAGATGGGGAGAGACTGCTAACAAAAGCAACACATCCAGACTATCAAGTGTTCATCGGTCCTCATGCAGCTCTCCCTATTACTCGATTTTTGCATAAACCTCCAGCTATTAAAATGTGTGCACTCCTCAGCTCAAGCTAGTTTGAATATGTGCATTCATATATTAGACTGAATCACTTCAGTGAAGAGAAAGATTTTCACTGGATTCATGACTTAAAAAAAAATAATCATTGTTATTATATTTGCATTTATTATATTTATATCTGAGTGATCAATGTTGGGGATTGATCAAGTCAGTGTCATTCATTTATCATTAACTCATGGTTAAGGTTATAGGTTTAGGTGTAGTGATATGGTCAAGACTACATTTTTGGATTAAAATGTTGCTCCAGGGTCAACAAAATATAGGAACACATCTAACTCAAAGCAAAATCAGGATGTGCAGTCCCAACCTAATGCACGTCAGTTGCCTTTAATTGTGTTGAACTAGTGATAAAAAGCTTCCTGTTTTTGTCATTAAGCGAAAAAGAGAATTACAAGCCCAGTGCACTCATTTTTTCAGACTAATTGACTTTATGAAAAGTTTTGAGCTCTTAAGCAGCATCTACCAACTGGACTCGAGAATTAGCATAAAAAAGCTTCTTCTTTTTTTGGCCATAGTGACAATGGGGAGAAATATAACACACCACATGCTTTCTCTTACATGAACGTCACTGTACTGATTAAAAAGTGTGCAAAGTGTGATCTGTATGGGCCTTAGCCAACACACTGAACAGATAATTGGTTGTGGAATGGCGTAATTGCGTTCATTTCTCATGTCTGTTGTCTCCAGCGATATGTCCTCTGAGGAGTGAGTTAGATGGAGCTCTTCTTCTAGAGAGTAAACAGGAGCCATTTCTGTCCTAACAGTGATCCCATGCCTCTGCAGTGACATTCCTCATCAGTCCAGTGTGGTCAAGGGTCTAATGGCTTTTCTCTTTGGTCTAATGGTACAGTATGTTCTGCCATTTAACTGTATTTACACCGCATAGAGATGGCAGCACATATTATGAATGCCACTGATAAACCCTAACCCTAACCCTAGAGCAAAAATCTGACCAACAGTAAAAAAGACAGTCAGTGGATTTTGACAGTCATGTGTATATATATATATATATATATATATATATATATATATATATATATATATATATATATATATATATATATATATATATATATATACATACACACACACACACACACACACACACATATATATATATGTATATATACATATATATATATATATATATATACCATTTAAATCATATATATGTATAACCGATACACTGACATGAATTTGTGCATAAAATCCATTCACGAACGCTTTCATGAACAAATCTTAAAATTGTTAATTTGGTATTCTAAATTTAGAACTGGAACAAACATGTTTCCTGTTGGCCTTATAAACATGTATACCATATGGTACTTACTTAGTAGCATTTTATTACATTTATTATCAGTATTTATGTACTATTATTTCCTGCAGTGCACATATTATTGCAGTTCTAATGAAATATGACTACAGTATATTGCAACATGTGACTAGCTGATTAAATTTTGCCCATGCAGTAGTCAGAGCCATAGGCTTTATCACTGCACACTAGGGATGTGACGATTCACTATAATAATATACTAATATAGCACTTGAGTATTGTAGTTCTTTCGTTAGTTTTGATTGCTCCTATTGTCCTCATTTTGGATATTGTCCATTGAATAGAACCATCTGCTAAATAACAAAATTCAAATATAATGTAAATGTAAATAACAAAACTAAATTAAATTTTTAAAACAAGCTCCAAATAAAATAACACAAATAAAATAAATCTCTTCATATAAACAAAATAAGGCTTTGTCTGTACTTTTTCCATTAAAAATGAGAGGCAACAACTGCATTTTAATCATACATGCAGCATGAGCAGTTTTTAATCTAAATTAGATTGTATAATTCTGAAATTTGAAGCAAAAACAAAATGGTTTAACTTCAGTTTTGTGAAACTATATATCAAAAATATCAGCATGAAACAGAAAGAGCAGACTAGCTGAACGAGACGCAGATTCACTCTCTGCCAGCAGGTGGTGCTTAAAGCTTTTCCTTGGTTACCCCTGTAAACAAATCTGCGCTGCACTTATGAACTTTAATATGCATTATTCAGAGGCAAGATGAAAAAAAAAAAAAAAAAAACATGTTAACCTTTCTAAAGACAGTAAGTTTCCCTCAGATATACATTCATATAAACTCCTACCTCTAACTGAATCGCAATTTGTTTAGCATCTCAACCAATTTGAATCGTTATATATTTGAATCGATTTTCAACCGGCTCGCAGTTAATCATTACATCCCTACTGCACACACAATTATTTGGTCAAGAAGCTCAAGTTTGTGGATCCATTCAATGATTATTTTGCACCCGTGCAAGCTTTGCTTCACATTTGCTCTCGCTTGCATTTTAAGTCATTATTACTGTTTTATGCACAGTAATTATTAGAATGTGTTTTCATGTTGTTGTTGTTATTACCAGGGAGCATCTTGGTGATGAACACTGTAATTATTCAAGCCCATCTCCAGCCTGAGCACTGAGCAGTGTATGAATATTCCTCCCACACTCTCACAGTGGAGCGGAGAGGAGTTATTTCAGGGAGCGTGGTGCTAGACCGTTTCCCAGCGGTGTTCACAGCCCCTCCTGCCTCTGGAGGAGAAAATATCTGTATCTCCTCTCCTCCTCTCTCTCTAGTTTGTTATTACCTCTATCTAAGCCACTGGGTCCATGATTTGAGAATTAGTGAGCCTGCTTTGCTGGCTGAAGCTTTATCTGCTGTGTGTGTGCTATAATAAGAATGTGTGCTGTTTGCTAGTTCCTTTTTCCTGCAAGGAGGAGGAAGTGACCTACATAGCCGCCACTTCAGTGTTTGAGTGCTGGATTTGCATTCAGAAGAGCGTGGAAGAACAACCAACTGCTCGCCAAAAATGATGCTATGTAATGCGGTTTAGTGGCAGGGTGGCGCTGTGAGAAACAAAGGCTGAGGCTGATAGAAAGCTTCTGTTATTGTGCTTTTGTCAGGTAAAGTTGAGAGATATTTGATTCATTGGTAAGAAAATGAATGCGGGTTGTTGGATTTCCTGCATGTACTGTATGGTTGGGTGATCACAACAAACATTAGAGATACTGGCGCTCATGACCACAAATGACAGCTTGGCACCACAAATGCAGATAGATGTCTTTAGTCGTCTTTCTGTTTTTTTCAGAGTCTCACAGCATGAGCACTGCTTTTCCAAACACCATTTCAAGTTAAAAATACCTGAAAGTATGAAACCCTTGCTTTCTATGTTGCAGCTTCTAGCTGCTTTTATTTAAGGATTGGCTCTTGATTCATTGTGTAATCTGTGCAGCAAAGCCAATGATTGGATCAAGGACTGGATTATCTATTTAAATCAATAATACAAAATGGTAAAAAGAAAAGAAAAAAAGAAAAGTCGTTAAGTAAAGAACTGTCTCCAACACCCTTTCAAAGTCATTATAACTTTGGTAAGCAATGCATGCGCCATGACATTAGCAAATTCAGCAAACTGTCTGTTATTGATAGAGTAGCGATGCACGAAGCACGGCTCACACTGAAGTCAAACCAAGCAGCTTCCTGTTGGTCAGTGTGGAGACTCTGAGAATGTGTGATCAACATGAAAATGAGTGAAATCTGAATGGGATTCTCATTGAAATAACTGGATTTTGCCTGCAAAATTTGGCTAAACAACTGTAAATGTGACCTCAACTTTAAAAACTGTCCAAAATAAGGCAGCATAACGATGCAGTTTAGTTTCTGCTGCTGTCCAGCATACTGCTTATCTGTTAATAAAAGGGTCGCATTCCTCGAAAACATCTGAGAATCTGCCAGCTCTCAAAGCAATCCCATAAACAAAGCAAGGACACTCGTCTAATCCGGTGTGTCCTAAACAACAGCCTGCTTTCCATAAATTCAGAACCTCTTTATCCCTGTGAATGCATCTGCATATTGTTGGCTTTTCTATACGAACGTGAGCCGCATTTAGCACTTGGCATCAGTTTGCCGTGGATTAATAGGACTCAAGTTTTATGACTAGTTCTATCAGGTAAATGAGCTTAGAGCTAAGCTAACAGAATAGGATTCATATGAATTTTAACAGGAGATCCGTTAGTATGCGAAATGAAGGCAGGATAATGTATGCTGCATACAAGCAACCGAAAACCACCAGAGTCATTGTGTTAATTCCACATAATAAACAGGAAATCATGTAATATTCATGCGAATGTTTGTGGGTGAAAGCCATTTGTATTTCTCTCCGACCCATGCACTTTGAAGCGAGAGGCTTAATGGAATAATATTTCAGATCTTTGACATGTACAGTAGTGTCTAGCTTTATGTTTTTGTATCAGTAGCAAATGTGCAGCGGCTCTGCAAATGGCTTTGGGACATCAGTGAAAAGTCTCAGTCAAATAATACTCGCATCAGTCACTTTCATGACACTGAACTCAGTCATGCACACTTGAAAGACATTAGGCCTACTTGTGTGTGTGTATGTATACAAATATATGGAATAAATGTGTTTAAAGTATTAGCCAAAGAAAAAGAAGCTCTTCTGGCATATTTGTCAGCTTTTTTATAGATATGTTATCAAAATTAATAGTTTTTGATTGTTAATGCATTGATTTGTTTTTGCTTCTGATAACAACTTTGTCCTCTTTAGTCTGAAAGACTAAACAGAACTTCGTCTGACCACTGAACAGTTTTCCACTTTGCCACTCTAGATGATGATAAATTCAAACTCTTTGTAATTTTTCTCTGAGAAACTCCTTTGTGATATTGCTTCACTATTTTTCGCCGCAGCATTGGGGGAATTGGTGATCCTCTGCCCATCTTGACTTCTGAGAGACACTGTCACTGTGAGAGGCTCTTTTTATACCCAATCAGGTTCCCAATTGACCTAATAAGTTGCAAATTGTTCCTCCAGCTGTGTCTTATATGTAAATTTAAATTTTCTGGCCTCTTATTGCTACCTGTCACAACTTTTTTGAAATGTGTAGCTCTCACGAAATCAAAAATGAGCCAATATTTGGCATGACATTTCAAAATGTCTCACTTTCAACATTTGATATGTTATCTATATTCTATTGTGAATGAAATATAAGTTTATGAGATTTGTAAATTATTCCATTTCATTTGTACAGTGTCGGAGTTTACCCCGGTGAACGAGAGGGTCGCTTCCCTGCGCCTTTGAGTCGGGGATAGGTCTCTCACTGTCGTTTGTGCCTACGGCCGAACGGCAGTGCGGACTACCCGGCCCTCTTGGAGTCTCTGGGAGGGGTGCTGGAAAGTACTGGGGGACTTCAACGCTCATGTGGGCAGTGACAGTGACACCTGGAGGGGTGTGACTGGGAGGAACGGCCCCCCTGACCTGAACCCGAGCGGTGTTCTGTTATTGCATTTCTGTACTAACGAACACCATGTTCAAGCATAAGGGTGTCCATCAGTGCATGTGGCACCAGGACACCCTGGGCCGGAGGTCGATGATTGAATTTGTGGTCGTGTCTTTAGACCTTCGGCCATATGTCTTGGACACTCCGGTGAAGAGAGGGGCGGAGCTGTCAACTGATCACCACCTGGTGGTGAGTTGGATCCGATGGCGGGGGAGGAAGCTGGACAGACTCGGCAGACCCAAACGTACTGTGAGGGTCTGTTGGGAAAGTTTGGCCGAGCCCGAGCTTTGACCGGATCCCAAGGGAGTCTGGAGATATTGAGTCTGAGTGGACCATGTTCTCCACCTCCATTGTTGCTGCGGCTGCTCGGAGCTGTGGCCGTAAGGTCTCCGGTGCCTGTCGAGGCGGCAATTCCCGAACCCAGTGGTGGACATGTCAAGGGGTGCTGTCAAGCTGAAGAAGGAGTCCTATTGGGCCTGTGTGGCTTGTGGGACTCCGGAGGCAGCTGACAGGTACCGGCAGGCCAAGCGGACTGCAGCCCGGGTGGTCGTGGAGGCAAAAACTCGGGCCTGGGAGGAGTTCAGTGAGGCCATGCAGAAAGACTATCGGTTGGCCTTGAAAAGATTCTGGCAAACTGTTCGACGCCTCAGGAGGGGGAAGCAGTGCCCTACCAACACTGTTTACAGTAGAGATGGGCACCTGTTGACCTCAACTGGGGATATCGTCGGGCGGTGGAAGGAATACTTTGAGGATCTCCTCAATCCCACCAACTTATGTTCCGTTGAGGAAGCAGTGGCTGGGGACTCGGAGGGGCACTCGTCCATCACCGGGGCTGAAGTCATCGATGTAGTTAAAAAGCTCCTCGGTGGCAAGGCACCGGGGGTGGATGAGATCCGCCCCGAGTACCTCAAGTCTCTGGATGTTGTGGGGCTGTCTTGGCTGACACGCCTCTGCAACAGCGCATGGCGGTTGGGGACAGTACCTCTGGACTGGCAGACCGGGGTGGTGGTCCCTCTTTTCAAGAAGGGGGACCGGAGAGTGTGTTCCAACTATAGGGGGATCACACTTCTCAGCCTCCCTGGGAAAGTTTATGCCAGGGTACTGGAGAGGAGAATTCGGCTGATAGTGGAACCTCGGATTCAGGAGGAACAGTGTGGTTTTCGTCCCGGTCGTGGAACACTGGACCAGCTTTATACCCTTTCCAGGGAGCTGGAAGGTTCATGGGAGTTTGCCCAACCAGTCCACATGTGTTTTGTGGATTTGGAGAAGGCATTCGACCGTGTTCCTCGCGACATCCTGTGTAGGGTGCTCCGGGAGTATTGGGGTCGGCAGCTCCCTACTTAGGGCTGTTCGGTCCCTGTACGACCGGAGCAAGAGCTTGGTTCGCATTGCCGGCAGTAAGTCAGACCTGTTCCCGGTGCATGTTGGACTCCGGCAGGGCTTCCCTTTGTCACCGGTTCTGTTCATAATTTTTATGGACAGAATTTCTAGGCACAGCCAAGGGCCAGAGAGTGTCCGGTTTGGGGACCATTCGATTTCGTCACTGCTTTTTGCGGATGATTTTGTCGTGTTGGCCTCCTCAGACCAGGACCTTCAGCGTGCACTGGGACGGTTTGCAGCCGAGTGTGAATCGGCTGGGATGAGAATCAGCACCTCCAAGTCCGAGGCCATGGTTCTCAGTCGGAAAAGGGTGGATTGCCCACTTCAGGTTGGTGGAGAGTTCCTGCCTCAAGTGGAGGAGTTCAGGTATCTTGGGGTCTTGTTCACGAGTGAGGGAAGGATGGAACGTGAGATTGACAGACGGATCGCTGCAGCTTCTGCAGTAATGCGGTCGCTGTACCGGTCTGTCGTGGTGAAGAAGGAGCTGAGCTGTAAGGCAAAGCTCTCGATTTACCGGTCAATCTACGTTCCTACTCTCACCTATGGTCATGAGCTGTGGGTCATGACCAAAAGGACACCCACTCCGTCGGGTGGCTGGTCGCTCCCTTAGAGATAGGGAGGTGTTCCAGGCAAGTCTCACCGGGAGGAGGCTCCAGGGAAGACCTAGGACACGCTGGAGGGACTATGTCTCCCGGCTGGCCTGGGAACGCCTCGGGGTCCCCCCGGAAGAGCTGGAAGAAGTGGCTAGGGAGAGGGAAGTCTGGGCGTCTCTGCTTAGACTGTTGCCCCCGCGACCCGACCCCAGATAAGCGGAAGTTGATGGATGGATGGATGGATAATTGATATTATATATACATATTTTAAATGTATAAACAACATAGTCTTCTTAAGTATATACATGCATATACATGCACATGTTCGTAAAAGATGTTCATTGGCTGGTATAAGCTGTTTTAGCTGGCTGATGTGCTTACCTACCTTTTGTTTTCTGAAATTGCATGGGATCCACTGAATAAGTCAAACAGGTTTGTAATGACATGAGGGTGAGTAAATGATCACAGGATTTTCGTTTTCATGGGAGAAAAAAAAAAGAGTCATATGAGTTTATTTATTTATTTTATTTTATTTATAAATTTTTTTAATAAATGATGACAGAATTTAATCTGCCTGTTTTCATCTAGTGTACAGTTGCATCTCTTAGAAAGTCATGAAAAAGTTTATTGATTTCAGTAATTCAACTCAAATTGTGAAACAAATTCAGTGCACACAGACTGAAGTAGTTTAAGTCTTTTTTTCTTTTTATTGCGATGATTTTGGCTCACATTTAACACCCCACCCCCCTCCATTCACTATGTCAACAAATTAGAATATGGCGACATGTCATCAGCTAATCAACTCAAAACACCTGCAAATGTTTCCTGAGCCTTCAAAATGGTCTCTCAGTTTGGGTCACTAGGCTACACAATCATGGGGAAGACAGTTGTCTAGAAGACAATCATTGACACTATTCACAAGGAGTGTAAATCACAAAAATGAATTCCCAATAAGCTGGCTGTTCACAGAGTGCAAGGAAAAAGTGTGGAAGAAAAAGATGCACAACCAACCGAGAGAACCGCAACCTTATGAGGATTGTCAAGCAAAATCGATTCAAGAATTTGAGTGAACTTCACAAGGAATGGACAGAGGCTCGAGTCACCACACACAGACGTGTCATGGAACCACAGACAACATCGGAGGTTTCTTACCTGGGCTAAGGACAAGAAGAACTGGACTATTGCCCAGTGGTCCAAAGTCCTCTTTTCAGATGAAGTTTTGTATTTCATTAGGAAACCAAGGTCCTAGAGTCTGGAGGAAGGGTGGAGAAGCTCATAGCCCAAGTTGCTTGAAGTCCAGTGTTAAGTTTCCACAGTTTATTTTTTTTTCTTATTGTTTTTTTTTTATTTTATTTTTTATTGGTTTAATGAAGTATTCTAATTTGTTAAATTGTAACAATTTGAGTTGAATTACTGAAATAAAAATTAACTTTTCCATGACATTCTAATTTATTGAGATGCACCTGTATGTTCAGCAGTTCTCCAGCAGCAGTTTGTTGTGCTTGAGTTTGTTAATGCAGAGAGGGGAACTAGAGGACAGTGTCTCTGCAGGGCTCTTCAGAGGCTTTTAATTGTTTTATCTGACAGACAGCACTGAGAATGGACTAAACTTTTGTGCCTGCAGTGCACATTTGGGTGGTGGAAGATCAGAACGAGCTGAATGTCCCTGAGGTGACCATATGTGTGAGAGATAACACAGCCGTTCAGACTGACTTTCACTGATAGTCTGGCTGCATGCTTCACTTATTTTCACATAATAAGAAGAGCCTGCAGATGCATTCAGCTGCTGTTTGTAAACCCATATAGGTATTAATATTAATTAATTACAAAATTAAAATGATTAAAAATTTAAATAAAGCATTTACTGAGAATAATAAATATTTAATTCTTCTTTTTGAAACATTTTAGCAACTAATGTTCCCTATACTTTAATCTCAGTATGATATACACTTTTCTACAGCATATAATTTAAAATGCAGTAGCATTGTATGAGGTATTTATTTATTTATTTATTCATTGTTATTTTATTTTTTAGCACAGTCACAACAATATAATATATAAAATTGGTCACATCAAACAAAATGCCTGCAATGCTGAAGTGCTGAAACAAATACTACCTCAGTATAGCATTGGTAGCATGCCCTTGTCATAATCATATACATGCATGAATATTTACTATGAACTGAATCCATGAAGTCTGGGTAAGCAGACATTTTCAGTGAAGGCTTCTGAGAAAAAATAAATAAAATAAAAAAGTTGGATTACCAGTTTTTGGGAGGTTTGAGGCATTGTGATTAACAAATAAATAAATAAAAAGAGGCACACATAGCCAGGCTGTTGTTTTAATGTTTGCCAACAAATGTTCTGAGCACATGTGCATATTCTGCTTTGAGTCAATCTCTGAAATATTTATTTTAGATGGAATGGAACTAAGTTTGTACAATATGTGCCAGACTTTATTCAAATGGTTAAATGTCTGGTTTGTGAGATAATGAGATATAATCCTAGAAGCCATGTGTACTACTGCTGAACTCCAGGATATCTTCATAAACTGTAGTTGCAACAGAGTGTTTTAAAACAAAACTATTGGAAATATTACAAAGATAAGATTTTACTGTGAAAGCCAATGGAGCTGTTTAGTTACATTCTTCAAAATGTCTTCTTTTGTGTCCAGCAGAAGAAAAAAAGTTATACAGATTTGGAACAACATAACTAATGGCAGATGACTTTGATTACAGGTGGACTAATAAAAGCCTGTGTGATTCAGAAACCACATACAAACAGAAAGTCATATTCGAGCTTGTTGTTTGAGAAAGCTCTTTTTATTTTTGTGTGCAATATCAGATGGTTCATATATATGTGGTAGAATCATCATCCCAAACGCTGTATGTGTGCAAGTTGTGTGAATTAATGTGCTTATAAATATTAATGTGGTATTAATGAGATACTGAAAAGTAATTGTCCAGAATTATTTTAATCAACACTCTTAAAAGAATCAACGATCTTAAAAAAAGAATGGGTGCATTCCAGAATGGGTTCATGTAAGTGTCATAAGGTTTTTTTTTGTTTTTTTTTTGGCTCTTCATGACATCATAAATGGCAGAATTCCTTGTATAGGCACCTGCTGACCAGAATGAGAGTGAGCGCAGCCCATCAACATCATCTGCAGTGCTACACAAGTCTAGCACGGGAAGAATGTCTCCAGAGAAGTGTGTTTTTGGATGTGAAGGAAAGGAAACCTTATTTAGCTTCACAAGGAACCCAGCATTACATGAACAAATGTCTGTGCTTAGCTGGCAATCTGTGCTCAAGTGCTTGTCACTCTTTAACTCCGCCACGGCGCGACTCCAGGAGCTCGGCTGTTTCGGAGAGAATATTAAAGTTTTATCTTTCTTTTATGTATATGATAAAACTAAATACTCTTTGTAGATATGAAGGATGCAGTTCCACTCTATATGAAGTCAAGATTAACATGAGATTGGGCAAAACTGTGTGAGTTATGTCCCCTTTAAAATGTTCTAGTATCTAATTTAATGCTACTAGTACTTATCATTTTAGCAGCTAGAATCTATTCCATTAAGTACTAGTACTTATTAGCTACTAGTGCTAATAGTAACGTTTTAATACTAACACTTATTCATACTAGTTGTTATTTATTAGATATTGATTATTTATTTCAATAGTGACTACTTCTGTTACTAGTAACACATTTCACATTTCTACCATGGACTTATTTTGGGATCTGTCATTCAGATATGACATAATATTTTACAATTTTACTAGTAAATATTCAATAGGTACTAGTACTTATTTATAGACATTATTTTCTGATTCTTAACAAATATTATTATACTAGTCACATTTTGATTTTTAATTTACTTTTACTTCTAACTGAGTCAGAAAAAACAGTAGCATTTTCGGTAACATTTTATTTTAAGGTGTCCTTGTTACACATGGCATGTACTTATTATTATAATAACACTTGATTATGCATAATTACATACAAGTAACCCTAAACCAAACCCTAATCCTAAGTATATGTAGTTAATTAATATCACTCAGTACTTAAATGTATAATTACACTGTAACAATGACACATTAATATAAAGTGTAACCAACTTTTGGAATAAGTGCCAGTATCTAATAAATATGTACTAGTATCTACTGAATAAGTAATAGTAGCTAATCAATAAGTACAATATATTGAATAAGTTCTAGTATCTTAAAAGGTGCTAGTATGTAATGAAAGAGTACCAGTTTCCTCTTCAGGAACTCGAGCTGCGTCGAGAACGTTTGGGGAACGCGTCCAGCATGACGTCTCTGAATAACATGTATAATCAGTCCAAAGGAAGGGCGAGACGTCAAAGGCGGGTGACGTCAGAGACCAGGAAGCATAAAAGCATAAGCGGCGAAGCCGGATATCAGCCTCAAAGGATGAAGCAAGTGCCAGCCAGAGATGCCGGAAGTGCATCTTCCTTCGAGGAACCAGGGTTACATACGTAACCTTAGACGATCTTTAAGTTACTAGTACCTAAATATTAAGCACTAGCTAAAAAATAAGTAATACTTATTGATACAATACTAAAATAAGTACCAGTTGCATGGAAATAGATATGGTTTTACAGATTAAAAGTTAGAAAAACTTTCTTTGCACTAAGTTCTTTCAGGAACTGTTCACTGACCGGTTCTTTGGGGAACCAATAAAATGGATCTTTAATGGCATTGTGTCAAAAACCCCTCTTTGGAAGCCTTTATTTTCAAGAGTGAACCTTCATATTCTGGTGTCCTTAATAAAAACATTCCCAATGCTAAAAATATACGTGAGTGATATTTCTTTCATGAGGAGAATGTAAGTTATCTGTCTTTCAGCTGGAGGGGACAGCTGGTAGCTCATGTAGACAAAGAACAGAAGGGATTTGATAACAGAGTACAAGACAAACTAATCAGGATGAATCTACACGTTATTACAGAAGTCTAGAGGGCCATTCTGTCTTAGTCGAGACTCCTGCTGCTCATAAGACTCTCTGGCTCTCTTCCCCTCCGAATTGTGCTATCTATCACTCTGTATATTGTTTCTTTCATATTCCTGTCCCCTCAGCTCTCTGCGTTTCTTCAGTGGGGAGGAAGAATGGTGAATTATGACGGGTCTCGGCATGCAAACTTCTTTCTTCAAGGTGCTAATAACTAGCCCTTCTTTTCCTTCACCCCCCATGTTTCTCTTCTTCCTTCCTTCTTTCTCTCTCTTTCTGTCTGTCCTTCACTTTTTCTACAGTTTCTCTTTCATCCTGCTGGTAGTGGACGCGTGCGGCGCTCTCATTATAGCAGGTGATAATTATGTGAGAGACAAAGAAATCTGATTGAGCCGCCCACTCAGAGCTGTGGAGCAGGAGAGAGTTAATTTCACACTTACAGCATGCTTTAATTAAAGAAAAAAAAAGAAAGGTAAACACCCCTGTCATTGCTTGTGCGTGCGTTCCTTTTGCAGAGGTTTATGCATGGGTACACAGTACAATTCTTGAATCCTGCTTTATTTTTAACACTCGATAGCTGATTGGATTGTCAAGCACAATAGCAGGGTGCTGATATATTTGCTGTGGCAGCTACTCTGTGTGGTTTAAAGCATAAACTCAACATATCAGTAGCTATCAAACTGTGTACATCATTGTAAATTAGCATCTGTCGCAATGGGCACTTATGGATATCAAAAACTTTAGTTTAGTTAGCTATATAATTCTAATGTTGTGTACATTTGTTTTCACTGTCAATAACTGCTGGCAGCAAAGACTTATACATTAATATAAATTTCAAATAAATGAAGTTATTTTAAAATTTCTGTTGTTCAAAGAATCCTCAAATATGAAGCAGCACACTTTATATATATTTAGAAATCTAAAGTAAAGTGAAAAGGTCCCAGATCACAAGACACCTTCAGTTATCCTTATCACAGATTGTATTTTAAAGACAACATTGCTTCTTTCATGCTGTAATTATAAAGGGAAATAAAAGTAGCAGAATAAATTTTGACACCATTGAGGAAGACAATGAGATTATCTAAATGTTTCTTCTCTGATTAAGATGCCTTTAGTTGAACACGATTAAGGGTTTTTCTTATCATGCAGTTATTTCATATAACATTTGCTGAAGATATATCAAATCAGATATCAAGAATAATTTGTGTTCATTTATATATTTGTGCTTCAAGTTAAAAGAGGAGTTAGAAAAAGCCTAGTCTCCAAAAAGTGCATGTTTTTGAACCTTTTGAAGAATGATGGGATGTCACATCTGTACAGGTCCTTCTCAAAAAAATTGCATATTGTGAAAAAGTTCATTATTTTCCATAATGTAATGATAAAAATTTAACTTTCATATATTTTAGGTTCATTGCAGACCAACTGAAATATTTCAGGTCTTTTATTGTTTTAATACTGATGATTTTGGCATACAGCTCATGAAAACCCAAAATTCCTATCTCAAAAAAATAGCATATCATGAAAAGGTTCTCTAAACAAGCTATTACCCTAATCATTTGAATCAACTAATTAACTCTAAACACCTGCAAAAGATTCCTGAGGCTTTTAAAAACTCCCAGCCTGGTTCATTACTCAAAACCGCAATCATGGGTAAGACTGCCGACCTGACTGCTGTCCAGAAGGCCATCATTGACACCCTCAAGCGAGAGGGTAAGACACAACGAATAGGCTGTTCCCAGAGTGCTGTATCAAGGCACCTCAGTGGGAAGTCTGTGGGAAGGAAAAAGTGTGGCAAAAAATGCTGCACAACGAGAAGAGGTGACCGGACCCTGAGGAAGATTGTGGAGAAGGACCGTTTCCAGACCTTGGGGGACCTGCGGAAGCAGTGGACTGAGTCTGGAGTAGAAACATCCAGAGCCACCGTGCAAAGGCGTGTGCAGGAAATGGGCTTCAGAGAAGCAGCACTGGACTGTTGCTCAGTGGTCCAAAGTACTTTTTTCGGATGAAAGCAAATTTTGCATGTCATTCGGAAATCAAGGTGCCAGAGTCTGGAGGAAGACTGGGGAGAAGGAAATGCCAAAATGCCTGAAGTCCAGTGTCAAGTACCCACAGTCAGTGATGGTCTGGGGTGCCATGTCAGCTGCTGGTGTTGGTCCACTGTGTTTTATCAAGGGCAGGGTCAATGCAGCTAGTTATCAGGAGATTTTGGAGCACTTCATGCTTCCATCTGCTGAAAAGTTTTATGGAGATGAAGATTTCGTTTTTCAGCACGACCTGGCACCTGCTCACAGTGCCAAAACCACTGGTAAATGGTTTACTGACCATGGTATTACTGTGCTCAATTGGCCTGCCAACTCTCCTGACCTGAACCCCATAGAGAATCTGTGGGATATTGTGAAGAGAAAGTTGAGAGACACAAGACCCAACACTCTGGATGAGCTTAAGGCCGCTATCGAAGCATCCTGGGCCTCCATAACACCTCAGCAGTGCCACAGGCTGATTGCCTCCATGCCACGCCACATTGAAGCAGTCATTTCTGCAAAAGGATTCCCGACCAAGTATTGAGTGCATAACTGAACATAATTATTTGAAGGTTGACTTTTTTGTATTAAAAACACTTTTCTTTTATTGGTTGGATGAAGTATGCTAATTTTTTGAGATCATTTGCAACCACTATAAGACCACAGAATCTATTAATCAATAATCAATATACCTAATCAATATATTATGTATAGATAATGCATTATGTATAGATAACGTTGTAACGATACAATCTCCATATTCATCCGGAAGAAGGAGGCGGGAACCGGCGCACAATCAAAACATTTTAATAATTCAAAAAGAAATACAAAACAGCACACCAGCCCCTCACGGACGACTGGTGCGCACAAAATAAAAAGCAAACATAAAATAATGTCCCAGGCCTGGTCCTCTCTCGTCCTTCACGGTCGTCGCTCCAGTTTTATATCCTTCCATCTCCTACCTGGGACTCGATACTGGCGGTGGGGCGCAGGTGCAGCTCATCTTCAATCACTACACCTGGCCTCACTCCTCGTTCCCACGCCTCTCGGCCTCGCCCCACTCGCCACATACCCCCATCGCCCCTCGGTACCCTCGAGACTGCGCTCTACTCCCCCCCCCTCCCCCCCGGTTCGCTCACGGGGACCTGCGGGAACCTAGGGGTAGGACAGACGAAGCGAGAGGAAAGGAGATGGAAGGAGGAGCGACAGAGACGAGAAAGGGGAGAGAGGAAAAAAAAAATAATCAATTACGGTTCCCAGACGCACTGCTGCTCGGCCCTCCACCAGCTGGGTGATCTCCTCCGCGGTGCCTGGCGGTGGCACTGGACGGCCCTCGGCGGACGGCGCGACACTCCTCCGCCGCCCGATGGATGGCAGCGGCTCCTCCGGTTTTGGGCAGCGGCAGGAGTCCCCCGTTCCCTGCCCCTCCGGATTCCATCGCGGAGGCAGCAGGCTCCGGCAACCTGGCGAACGGCGCCAAATCCTCCGCTCCCTCACGGACGGCAGCCGCCCCTCCATATCGTGGGCGGCCGGCAGCGAGCTCGCCCGTCCCCGGCAACTCGCTCCAGCCCACCGCCTCGAGCGTCCCTGGCGGCACATACCTCGCCAGCTCGAGGGCACCGTGGATTCACCACAGCGGCGAGGGATCTTCAGCAGCGCGTCCCTCCTTCTCCCGGGTTTCGGCACCACTGTAACGATACAATCTCCATATTCATCCGGAAGAAGGAGGCGGGAACCGGCGCACAATCAAAACATTTTAATAATTCAAAAATAAATACAAAACACGAAATAAAAAGCAAACATAAAATAATGTCCCAGGCCTGGTCCTCTCTCGTCCTTCACGGTCATCGCTCCAGTTTTATATCCTTCCATCTCCTACGTGGGACTCGATACTGGCGGTGGGGCGCAGGTGCAGCTCATCTTCAATCACTACACCTGGCCTCACTCCTTGTTCCCATGCCACTTGGCCTCGCCCCACTCGCCACAAACGTATTATGCACAGATAATGCATGTTATAGTGTTTAGAGATTATGGTTTGATTAAGTGTCATTTCGCTTTAGGAGGAATAGTTTAGCCCAAAATGAAAACGGGCTGAAAATGTACTTACCCTTAAGCCTTTAAAGACCTCGATGAATTTGTTTCTTCATGGCAACCGACTGGCAGAAATGTATCACTGCTTTACTTGCTCACCAGTGGATCCTCTGTAGTGAATGGGTGCTGTCAGAATGAGAGTCCAAACAGCTGATAAAAACATCACAATAATCCACAAGTAATACACAGCAAGCAAGAGCGAATCGAAAAACTGCATGTTGGTAAGAAACAAATCCATCATTAAGATGTTTTATCTTCAAAACATGACTAATCCATAAAATTGCGAGTGATGGACTTTATCACTGGAGGGAGCGTCATTATGAATTATAGACTTGCATTTTAATTGGAGATGATCTGAGGTTCAAATGTCTTGATGGATTTGTTTGTGATGTTTTAATCAACTGTTTGGAATCTCAATCTAATGGCACTGTAGCGCTGTTTGTAAGATGGGAAGGAGGTGGGAACTGGCGAACATTTAAACAACAATTTTAATAATAAAATAAACTAAACACAGTGCGACAGCCCCTCACGGATGAATGCTGAGCACAAACAAAACCAAAGCACAAATTAAAACCCAGGCCTGGTCATGTCCTTCATTGCCGTAACTCCTCTTTTTATCCTTCCGGAGCTCCTACACGGGACCCGAGACAGGTGAGTGGCACAGGTGTCATTCATTTCCAATTACTCTACCCATCCAGCTCATAGTATGGAAGAAATACAATGGAAGCCAATGCCAATTTTTTGGTTACCAACAAAAATCAGATTTTTTTTTTTTCATGCAAAATTTCAGCTACTATATCCTTAATATATATATATATATATTTTATTGTATTATTATTACTAGGAAAATTTTAAATTGTGTCTTTAATGTAATGATTTAAATAATAAACTAAAACTGCCAGTAGGTCATGGTAAATGTCTTAATGATTAGGTCATCGAGTCATTTATTTATTCGTTTGATTTGTTCAAATGGTTGATTCATTCAGGAGTGAAGTAAATGGTTCTTTATGAATGGTTCATTGAATCATTAGGCTTGTTTGACTTGAAGGGGATCATCACCATCAGACCGATCTGTGTGTGACATCAAAGAACGGAAAGAGCTCAGAGAGCAGTTGACTCCTTGTGCTTTTGAATCACTCTCACGGTAATTTGATGTCAAACACCGATCGGTCTGTGCAGTGCCTTTTCAAATCTAAAGATGGGCGATACCACATATTTTATTTTCGATACGATACTGATACTTTTAATGGCCAGTATTGTACTGATACTGATACGATACTTCTAAACTGAACTTTTAAATTATGAATTATATTTATTGAATTTTTTTTACATTTATTGAATTATTATGAGTACAATGGGTAATAATACCTACTTAGCTTTATATTTGAAATGCATTTTAACATTTAATACGCCTTAATTGCAACTTATTAGGTTATATTTTTTTTTTACACATGGTTAAAATATGTTTACTGTAGTGGTAACCAAGGAAATCTACAAAAACTATAAAAAACTATGTTCACTTTACCATGGTTTCAGTGTCATAAGGGACTGCCAGTAATAGGCTGTTGCAACCTTATAATTTGGAGAGTGAATGATTTATTTTAACAGTACTGTACAGAATAGAACATGAGCAATATGAACTTTTAACATTCAAATTTAAATAAATGTACTGCACACACTAGGGTACAATTTCAATACTGTAGGTTTATTATGAAATAACTCAAACATATACTGTAGTTTATGTTTTTTTTCTGCATTGTTCCGGTCTGCCGGTCTACTCTTGGGAAACGCAGCTCTATTTAAATGCACTGTCAGAAGTGAGTGAACGCTCTCTGTAATGGTTTGATTCTGCCTCGCAATATTTGAGTGTGTTCAGATGAGCAGCGCAATCCCTTCCACACAATTATTTCTAACATAGGTTATTCGTCCAATTTAAGGCATATTGTAGGCATTGTTTTTTGTTTAATAAACAAAATCACTGGTAAATAAAAATATCTTAGTATAGATATTTTTTAATTGAGTATCGATACATTTGATACTCGCATCAGTATCGATATATCCAGTATCGATATATCGATACTTCAGGATCGAGTCACCCATCCCTATTCATTTCCAACGCGACTAAGGCCAATGGTTCACTCAATTCATTCAAAATATGGATTAAGAAATGAAATGCCGCTGTGGGTTACTCGGGGATGAATAGTTCTGATTTGTCTTTATATTTTGGTTGGCAAAATTGAGCAAAACAGACAACATTGTGTCTAAAATAACAAAATATTAACTTCTTAATGACTGTTAAGATGAGTATCAAATTTGCACTCGTGTGATATTGCCTACAGCTCGTGTGATGTTTCTTAACTATGTGATGTAAATATGAAAAAAATTACAAACAGGGGCATTTTGCCCCATATCCTAAATTTTAGGGATATTCTCTAGGGTCCATAACACGGTAAGTCATTGTTTTGCCTCATATTAGTCATTGATCGACTGAATGAAATGGCAGATGAACCACAAATGCATTAAATGCGTTATTGGACATGTTGGTATTGGACATTAAAAAATTAACACTGATATTAGACGCTGAATTGACACTTATGACTTATGTGTTGCGTCTGCTGGTATCCATTAAATATAAATTGAAACTATTATATAATGCATTTTCATTTAATTGCAAGAAACATGCAATTAAGTCTCCAAACATTACATTCTGTTCACACTTAATTATATTATTTCTGTAATGAATAGTATTTTTCCATTAATGATCATATAAATAAGATTTATTGTGTGTTTGTGAATGTTTGTCACATTCAGAACTTCCATGCTCCTCCATAATCCAGTTTAAAATGCATGATTTAGCACTTTCTCTGCAAGGTCAAACATTGCTGAAATATAGAAAATATTTACATCATAATGAAATGCATTATGTTTTGTTCTGGAAAGTGTCAAGTGTGTACTCCCTGCTAGCTGAAACTGATACATTTTATATAGGTAACCAGCATAATGCTTTGTGCTGTTCCTGAAAGCAGAAAGATATATAGGTACAGTGTAGCTTGTCTGCCTGAGAGAAAATACTTAAACAATTCTTAAAAGAATGCCTTTGAATGTGACAAATTATAATAGTGTAACATGCTACCTTTGCTTCAAGTCATTTTTGATCATTTTAGCAAATACATCACAAAACCCTCTGACAGGAGACATTTGTCTTTTCACTCTTCACTATCAGAAGAACTGGACTATTTGTGCTGCATATATGACCTTATATATTATACATACCATATGCAACAACAAATGTGCTGTGTATTTATTCAGATATATATCAGACTTAAATTAAAATATTCTTCAATCTAGTAAAAACACAGTTAATCATATAACAATCATGCTGCTATTTAAATTCGAATGAATGATGACTATGAGGTGAAATCACTCGATATCCAGGGCAGTTTGGGTTGTGTTTCTCTGTGGATGTCAGTGTTCGGAGTGTGTGTAGATAGTGTTGGGATGGTGATGTGCAGCAGCATGGGCTGATGGGTAAGCCAGCATGCTGAGCTGTAGCAGGAGCACATCGATGTAGCGTGGGAGGAGGCAAGAAACTGCAGTATTGCCTGAGATTCAAAAGGCCAAAGGGTCACTGTCAACAGAGTTAATTTTTAAAGACATCAGATGGAGGGAAAGATGGAGAGAGTGGATAGTAGTGGAGCTCTGAGAGAGTCACCTAATCAGTGTCGGTGTGCTTCTATTTAACATTATTATTATAATGAATGATGATGAACTGGAATTCTTTACAATTATTGCTAACTAAAAAAAACAGTTCTATGAATAAAATAAAATAAAATAAGAAATAAAATAAAATGAACAGCAATCAAACAAAATATAAAAAAGCTTATTTATTTAAACTTTTTCATTCATTAATTTATAATGGAGCACAAAAAGAACTGAAACTACATAAACGCAACAATATATGTAGACATTAAAACATAACACACACAACATAAAATCTAATAAAAAATGTATATTATATCAATGATACTGAAATAACTGCTGATTTCAAATGGTCAGTTTTATAAACCATTTGACCGTATGGACTGTATTTGGCTTTAAATTGATTGAAGTTGCTTGTTATTATAAACTGCACTCTTAGAAATAAAGGTACAAAAGCTGTCACTGGGGCGGTAAGGAACACTTTTCTACCTGCAGTATTAGGTTCCAATATGTACCCTTTACATTGTAATATGTACCTTTAAAGTGCTTAAATGAAATTATACAAACAAGGTAGCACCCCAGTTTCAGATTTTGTACCTTCATTTCTGAGGCTGAAGATAATAAATTGTTTTTAAAAGGCCCCCCAGGATTCATAGTCTGTCTTACATTTGGAAGATTAATTTTGTCATTAATCACGTACCCCCATATTGTTCCGAACCCATACAAGCTTTGTTCATCATTGGAACACAGTTTAAGATATTTTGGATGAAAACATGGAGGCTTGTGATTGTCCCACAGACTGCAGAGTAATTTACACTCTAAAGGTCCAGAAAAGTATGAAAAGCATCATCAGAATAGTCCATGTGCCATCAGTGATTGAACTGTAACGATAAGAAGCGATGATAATAATGTTTGTCTGATGCGTATGCTTTTGTGTATCAGCAGCGCCACAAGGATGCGCTGTTTTCTTTCAAATCAAAGCTAAATACAAGTAGAAACAGTGTATTCTTGTGGCGCGACTAATACAGAAGAGCATACCCAGCTTATGATGATATGGAGTGACACAGAGGAGACTGTTGACAAAGGAATTGTTGAATAAAATCATTATATTTATTTTCTTCACTTACAAAAATATTATCGTCGCCTGAAAACATTACAGTTGAACCACTGATGGCAGATGGACTATTCTGACGATGTCTTTCATACTTTTCTGGACCTTGACATGTTTTTTAATTGGTAGTCTATGGGATAGTCTCAATCCTTCCAGTTTTCCTCCAAAATATGTTCCGAATACAAACAAAGCTTTTACAGGTTTTGAACGACATGGGGTAAGTGATTAATGACCAAATGTTCTTTTTGGGGTGGAATAACCCTTTAATTTTCACTTGATCATTATCATAATTATCACCATAAAAATCACAGTAGTTTTAAAAGCTGGTGCATGAAGTGATTTTAAAGTTTATAGCAATTTATGCACCCCCACCCTCCCATACACAGCATACAGGTGTATCTCAATAAATTAGAATGTCACGGAAAAGTTCTTTTATTTCAGTAAATCAACTCAAATTGTGAAACTTGGGTATTACATCAGTTTAATGCACATAGACTGAAGTAGTTTAAGTCTATGGCTCTTTTCATTGTGATGATTTTGGCTCACATTTACCCCCTCCCCCCCTTCCATTCATCTCAACAAATCAGAATAAGGTGACATGTCATCAGCTAATCAACTCAAAACACCTGCAAAGGTTTCCTGAGCCTTCAAAATTGTTTCTCAGTTTGGTTCACTAGGCTACACAATCATGGGGAAGACTGCTGATCTGACAGTTATCCAGAAGACAATCATTGACACCCATCACAAGGAGGGAAAGCCATAGACATTCATTGCCAAAGAAATTGTCTGTTCACAGAGTGCTGTATCCAAGCATGTTAACAGAAAGTTGAGTGGAAGGAAAAAGTATGGGAAAAAAAGTTGCACATCTAACGAGAGAACCACACCCTCATGAGGATTGTCAATTGAAATCGATTCAAGAATTTGAGTGAACTTCACAAGGAATGGACTGAGTCTGGAGTCAAGGCATCAAAAGTCAACACACACAGACGTGTCATGGAACCACAGACAAAGTTAGAGGTTTCTTACCTGGGCTAAGGAGAAGAAGAACTTGACTATTGCCCAGTGGTCCAAAGTCCTCTTTTCAGATGAGAACAAGTTTTGTATTTCATTTGGAAAGCAAGGTCCTAGAGTCTAGAGCAGGGATCCTCAAATCTTACCCTGGGGGGCCAATGCACTGCAGAGTTTAGCTCCAACCCTGATCAGACTCACCAACCTGTGATTTTTTAATGATCCCAAAGACACTGATGAGCTTGATCATGTGTGTTTGATTAGGGTTAGAGCTAAAGTCTGCAGGAAAGTGGATCTCGTGGGACAGATTTGAGGATCCCTGGGGAAGGAAGGGTGGAGAAGCTCATAGCCCAAGTTGCTTAAAAGTCCAGTGTTAAGTTTCCACAGTCAGCGATGAATTGGGGTGCAATGTCATCTGCTGGTGTTGGTCCATTGTGTTTTTTGAAAACCAATGTCACTGCACCCGTTTACCAAGAAATCTTGGAACACTTCATGCTTCCTTCTGCTGAGCAGCTTTTTGAAGATGCTGATTTTATTTTCCAGCAGGATTTGGCACCTGCCCACAAGCAAAAGTTGGTTAAATGACCATGGTGTTGGTGTGCTTGACTGTCCCGCAAACTCACCAGACCTGAACCCCAGAGAGAATCGATGGGCTATTGTCAAGAGGAAGATGAGAAACAAGAGACCAAACAATGCAGATGAGCTGAAGGCCACTGTCAAAGAAACAAAGGCTTCCAGACCACATCAGCAGTGCCACAAACTGATCACCTTCATGCCACACTGAATTGAGGCAATAATTAAAGCAAAATGAGCCCCTACCAAATATTGAGTACATATACAGTAAATGAACATACTTTCCAGAAGGCCAACATTGGTTTTATGAAGTATTCACATTTTTTGAGAATTGGTAGGTTTTTGTTAAATGTGAGCCAAGATCATCACAATTAAAAGAACCAAAGACTTAAACTACTTCAGTCTGTGTACACTAAATTTATTTAAAGTTGAATTTTCAATTTGAGTTGAACTACTGAAATAAATGAACTTTTCCACGACATTCTAATTTATTGAGATGCACCTGTAGTTCTGGATTTTCAGTTTCAAGTCAAGTTTATTTATATAGGATTTTTCACAATACACATTGTTTCAAAGCAGCTTTACATGAAATCATGATGTTACCATACCATAAGATACATTTTGTGACAATACATACAAACAATCTGTTGAGATTTTCTGTGTATCACCTTATGGAAATATATGCAGCTTTATATTTAGAACTGTGTGATAGCATAGTTTACATTTTGTGGCGAAATAAAAAAATCAAGCTATTAGATTTGCTATATATTATTTATAATCCTACATGAGTATATTGTATGCATGTGGATACAATTTAACATATCCAAGTTTTCTATAAAGAGCTTGGCAGTAACATTGTTATATATATATAAAAAAAAAGGTTTGAGGTTTGCTGTACAGTATATATTACCCTATGCGAGTATTAATATGGATGCATGTATATAACTTGATTGAAAGAGCTGTGTGATATACTGTAGATTAGATTTTGCAATTATTTAAATGAAGCAGTTGGGATTTTCTTAACTTTATATTACTTTATGTCAGTAAACCATGTATATAATATAAATCAAACTTATAATTATAAAATATAGAACTGTGAAACATTTTTTTTTCTTTTTGCAATAATACAAACAATCACGCAGCTGAGTTTTGCTATAGCATAATTGCTGTATGTGACACTGTATGTATTTGTTTAAAGTTGGAAATACTTATAACCACTTATAACCAATTTAGTTAATAACCATGCGATAATGTAGTTACATTGTGTGATTTTATGGTCAACAGACTGTATTTGTGCCAGATCCCATTATTTGTTTTTGTTGTGTAGTGTGACTGCAGAGCTCTCTCCATGTGAAGAGATTTTGTCCAGGAGGGGCAGCACCCCTGGATGGCAGTAAATGAGGGGCTCTGAAAGAAGCTAGCTTGCACCTTTGCCTGCCCTTGTGAGTGTGTGTGAGTGTGTGAGTGGAGCTGTGGGTTCATTAGAGGGCTGCTTTCAGCAGATGCTCCGACCTGCTGTGAGGCAGGGGTCAGTGAGGTTTGCCACACATCCCAGTGCTGCCGTCACTTTGAGGATACACTGGGGGTTCTGGGTCATCTACTGTTGAGTGACAACATCAGCCCACAGCAGAATAAGGGCTGATTATTGGATTTTACTGGAATCATGTTTTGAATGTGAGTGTGGGGAGAAATGCAGTCCTTCATAAGATGAAAGTGTCTGCGTGCATGGAAAAGCCTGGCTGTTACACCCCTCTATTGCAACCATCCATTTTCCTGTTCTGGCTGATGAATCGCTTTAATTGGCTGATGCTGAGAGCTGGCAAAATGATGTTTGTTTACTCAGCTGCATCAGAGCAAACAAACAAACAGCAGCCAACCAAAGAACATGGCAATCTAAAACAGACAGGTTTATTTTGCACAACCTTTTCATACATATTACTTACTTACCGAAGTATTCTGATTTTTCAGCTTGCTTGATCTATAAAATGATTATCAGCTAGTTTTACAAAGAATTAGATCTTAAAGATCTACACACACACACACACACACACACACACACACACATATATATATATATATATATATATATATATATATATATATATATATATATATATATATATATATATCAAAGTTCTGGCATGAAACTCTAGATGGCACAGTCCGATAAATCTAACTCGATATGAAATAATGACTTCATTTTCACATGGCACAGCTGTTTGGTTCTCCCCTGTATCGGTAACCAATGAGCTCGCTGCTCAACATTCAAATCTTTGGCAAATATCTGTAGCAGTAACAGTGCACTCAGAAACCCTCCACCTCCGCAATATATGTAATTATCAATGAAGATTCGGGAGGAGCGCGTCGGATAAGATCAGTAACCTCAGCAAACTCACGCCTAGCCCAACCAGGAGAAGAAAGCACACAACTATGCATTGCTTTCAACAATGGGAAATGCATCAGACAGCACTGCCACTATCTACACTCCTGCAAGTTCTGTGGCGGTGCTCATGCACGCATAGTTTGCCCCGTGCATAAAGCCGTAAATAAAAAATCTAAAAATTACCTATCGACTCCTGTGAATATTTTTCACATGACCATTGAACTAGCACACCATCCCGACAAAGAATTTACAAATTATCTCCTGTCTGGCCTCAAACACGGTTTTAACCCGGGCGTCGTTTGCGAGCTTACCCAAAACACTGTCTGCCATAATCTCCAATCCGCCCTCGCAGAGCCCGACATAGTAGCTAACCTCATCAAAAAAGAAGTCGAGTCAAGCTTTATGATCGGGCCCTTCAATACCCCCCCCCCTTCAAAACTTTCAGAGTCAGCCCAATCGGAGTGGCTACGAGAGGTGGCTACGTTTTCTGGTAAGAAACGCCTAATAGTAGACCTGTCATCTCCGCATAATTCCACAGTCCCGAGCATTAATAGTTTGATACCCCTCGACGAATTTTCACTCAAATACCAAGACATAGATCAGGCAGTTGAATTGATTAAAATTGCGGGCCGAGGAGCCTGGTTAGCAAAAATAGACATCACTTCTGCTTTCAAAGTGATGCCTATCCATCCGGATTTTTGGCACCTGTTCGGGATACGATGGCTCGAGAAATACTATTTCGCCGTCCGGTTAACCTTCGGATGCAAAAGCAGCCCCAAAATTTTTTATATGCTATCAGAAGCCGTTTGCTGGATCCTTTCCAACAATTACACAATCCCACATATCATCCATCTTTTAAATGACTTCCTGGTCATTTCATCGTCCAAGGCAATCCCAGCCGCCCATATCCTCACCGTCCAAAAAGTTTTTTCTGAGCTCGGGATTCCCATCGCTCAGGAAAAAACCATGGGTCCCGCCACAACCATAGAGTTCCTCGGCATCTACCTCGACTCAGCTAATTTTCAGCTTTCCCTGCCAAAGGAAAAGATCGATAGAATAATTCTCGTCTCATCCACCCTCCTCGACAGCCCTTGTTGTTCTAAACGCGAACTTCTTTCCCTGCTCGGGCATTTAAATTTCGCCATGCGCATAATTCCACAAGGACGCACATTCATCGCGCATCTTCTAACACTCGCATCATCAGTTCACACGCTCGAGGACCTCATCCCCCTAACCCACGCATGCCGCGACGAACTTAAATTATGGATCCTGTTCCTTAGACAATGGAACGGGCTTTCTTTTTTTTATAACAATTTAATTTCGTCTCCCATCGACTTGCAGCTGTTTACAGACGCAGCTCCCTCAATCGGTTTCGGAGGTTTCTACCAAGGCCGTTGGTTCGCGTCCACATGGCCCCCTCAGATGCAGGACTCGACCCAGTCCTCAGCTCTTTTCGAGCTCTATCCTCTCGTAGTAGCAGCCTTCCTGTGGGGCAACGAATGGACAACTAAAAGCATCTTAGTGCACTGCGACAACGAAGCCGTAGTTCAGTGCATAAACAAAGGCCGTTCTCACTCCCCCGCCCTCATGCCTCTCCTTAGACGTCTTATATGGATCGCAGCATGCGACCAATTCATAATTAGCGCAAAGCACGTCCCAGGTACAGAAAACCAAATTGCTGACTCCCTGTCTCGTTTTCTGTTTCAGAAATTCAGGACGCTGGCTCCAGAGGCGGACCAATTCCCCACTCCGGTTCCTCACTATTCAGAATTAATATTCCCGTAACTCACCCTCTAAAACCACTCCTCGAAGCATCACTGGACTCTATTCTCCAAGCAGTCTCTCCCAGAACCCTCCAGTCATATGTGACTGCGTGGAGGTGCTTTAAGTCATTTCACCTCACCTATAACATCCCTTTCCCAGATTTTTCTCTACTCTCCATCACCTCTTTCATTTCGTTCCTCAACGGCGCCATGGGTCTCCAAGTCGGATCTATAAAAAACTACCTGAGCGGAGTCCAGTTTTTTCACAATCTAATTACCGGCGCTCCTTCACCCGAAATAAACAATTCACAAACCTCCCTCCTAATTAAAGGGATCCAGCGATCCCAGCCCACCCATCCAGACACCAGAAAACCCATAACGCTAGATATCCTCACAAAATGTATCCACACCCTCCGCACAAATTACCAACCCCTCAGCATCGCCCGCACGCTCGACGCTATGTTCATCCTTGCCTTTTTCGGTTTTCTCAGGTGCTCAGAGCTTACGATCTCTTCTAAATTTAATCCTAAAATCAACCCCACGGTGTCAGACCTAACCATACTAGATGACGAAACAATCGCTTATTTAATCAAACAAAGCAAAACAGACCAAACCAACAAAGGCCATTTCATATAGATTTTCAATCTCCCCTCCCCAATCCAGCCTTACCAATCCATCCTCGCTTTTTTACACCTTAGAAATTCCCAGGCAAAGTCCCCACACAAACCCTTATTCACCAATGAGTCCAAAAAACCAGTCACTCGTTTCTGGTTCCAAAAACACCTCAAATGTGTCCTGCAATTGTCAGGCATCCCAGTGAACAATTTCTCCACCCATTCATTTCGCATCGGGGCAGCAACTTCAGCTGCACAAAAAGGCCTCTCCAACCAACAGATCCAAACTCTAGGAAGATGGTCCTCAGAAGCATACCAAAGCTACATCAGAAGAAACCAGTTTCACATAAAGAAAGCCCACCAAACCCTCATCGGCCATAATAAAAAATAATAATATTAAAATAAAAAAATAAAAAACCCCAGCGACACATCCTTATTGAATACCGACGAGTAGATTTCTATAATAAATAAGCTAAGCTCCTATCGGACGTCGGTCCGAGCCTCCCAGCTAGACAACCTGACCTTTTCCACCCTCGGCCAGTGAGGCTTACCCGTCCGATGCGAGTGCTCCCATCGGACGCTGGCGACAGCCTCCTGGCCAGCCAACCACGACCTTACCGCGTGGTTTAGGTTAGAAACCTACAAGCAGGCTATTCAAATGCTGCAAGTACCAAACACACAAATAAACTCTCCTTCCTTCCTATGGTCGCCAAGGCTAACCCATCTCTTGCCGGGAGTAGCAAACTCCCTTAAAACACTGACGACAGCCTAACGACCACACAAACTTACCTTTTCCATCCTACGGCCTGCGAGGCTCACCCAGTTTTGTCCCCGCCGGACGCTGGCAAGAGCCTCCTGGCCACCTATCGTTACCTTTTCTGTCCGCCATCCGGAGAGGCTTACCCGTTCGATGCGTGTGCTCCCTTCGGACGCCGGCGAGAGCCTCCCGGTTAGACAACCTTACCTTTTCCTTTTCTATGGTCAGCGAGGCTTACCCGTTCAATGTGTGTGCTCCCTTCGGACGCTGGCGAGAGCCTCCTGGACAGACTTGCTTTACGTTTCCACTCTACGGTCGGCGAGGCTTACCTGTTCGATGTGTGTGCTCCCTTCGGACGTCGGTAACAGTCTCTCGGCCACGCAACTTACCTTTCCATTTGACGGTAGGCGAGGCTTAACCGTCCGACGCTACGAGTCTCATCCTCTCGCCAAATCCTGCAAAAAAAAAAATAAAAAAAAAAAAAATACTCTCAGCTACTCTCACATCTTTTAACCCCGTCTGGCGAGGCTTACCCGTTCGATGTTCTGAGTTACAATTTTTTTGTCTAAAATATTCCGAAATGTGTTGAAAAGCTTGACCGTGTCACATGTCACCTCCAGTGCCTATCATCCAGAATCGCAGGGGGCTCTGGAGCGGTGGCATTAGACACTGAAATCTAGTCTGTGAAAATATTGCCTGGAGGCAGGGAATGAGTGGGATGATGGAGTCCCCTTGGTTTTAGTCCGTCTGAATTGGTCGTTGGGCATAAGGTTGCTCCCTTCACCTGGTTCTGCACTAGCTGCACGTTTTGCAGGTCCTTATTTGATTAAGAGTAAACTGAGTGACACTGATTATATAGTTCATACACCGGAATGACGACGGAACAAACGTTTGTGTCATGTGAATATGTTGAAATTATATAAGGCCCGAACTGAGAAAACTGAGGGGAGTAACGTGTCTGAATGTGAGAAACCGACGGTGTCAAACGTGGAGCGAGTTTCGTTGCTGTCCTACAATGGATGCTGAGGATGTAGATGATGGGTTGAAAATGTCCACAGAAATGTTAAATGGTGGCCACTTAAAGAATTCTGAGATTTTAAGAGTTTTACCATCTCATTTATCTTATTTATCTAGCGACCAGCATCAGGATGTGATTGACTTAGTAGAGAGTTATCCTAACCTGTTTAGTGATGTTCCGTCTGGATCTTCTGTCATCCAGCATGATATTGAAGTGGGTAACGCAGTTCCAATAAAACAGCATGCGTATCGCTGTCCCGTAGGTAAGAGGGAAATCATGAAATGTGAAGTGAATTATCTGGTCCAGAATGGTTTTGCCAAAAAGAGTAATAGCCCTTGGAGTTCACCATGCATTTTGGTACCTAAAGCTGACGGTTCATTCCGTTTTTGTACTGATTTTCGCAAAGTGAATTCTGTTACTGTACCTGATGCATTTCAGTTGCCTCGTATAGAGGACTCTATTGATAATCTTGGCACTGCTCGGTACATTACTAAACTAGACCTTTTAAAAGGCTATTGTCAGGTGCCATTGACTGAACGTGCTTCTGACATTTCTCCCTTTGTGACTCCCGATTTCTTCTTTCAGTATACGCGGATGGCATTCGGGCTACAAAACGCACCGGCAACCTTTCAAAGATTAATGTCTATGGTTTTGGGTGAGGTGCCAAACTGTAACATTTATCTTGATGACGTAGTTATTTATTATTCTACGTGGATTGAGCACATTTCTACCTTGCACAATGTTTTTAGTCGATTGACAGCCACCTCCTTAACGTTAAATTTAATGAAATGCTATTTTGCAAAAGCCTCTGTTACCTATCTAGGAAAACAGGTTGGAAATGGACAGGTACGTCCAGTAGACGCAAAAGTAACTGCTATTCTTGACTAACCTGTACCCACTACGAGGCGAGAGTTGCGCAGATTCTTAGGGATGGCTGGCTATTACAGGTGTTTCTGTAAGAATTTCTCGTCTGTGGTCACTCCTTTAACAAAGATGTGCAGTCCTAAGGTTGCTTTTAATTGGACTGATGAATGTCAAAGTGCTTTTTTTGTGCAAAGTCTCTCCTTTGTAGTGCCCCGGTGTTGTCTGCTCCTGACCTAGCTCGTCCGTTCAAGCTTGAGGTACACGGATAACAATCCGCTGTTTTTTTTTTAATAAAATGTACAACCATAACCAGCGTTTGATGCGTTGGGCGTTAATGGCTCAATGTTATTGTCTTGAGATTCATCACAAGAAAGGAAGTGAAAATGCCGTGGCAGATGCCCTATCCCGGGGCTAGGTAAACGTATAAATGAAATTTTTATGTCTGGGTTGGTGTAACTCCTATTTGCTAATACTGTACTCAGAACCTTGTTCTTTTAAGTGTGGGAGTGTATCGTGGGGAGTAACGTACCTTGTGAGTTTCTTATGTACAATG
This sequence comes from Carassius auratus, assembly GCF_003368295.1. Classification (NCBI taxonomy): domain Eukaryota; kingdom Metazoa; phylum Chordata; class Actinopteri; order Cypriniformes; family Cyprinidae; genus Carassius; species Carassius auratus. The sequence continues at coordinate 2,294,364 of NC_039259.1, forward strand.
TCCTGATTTTTCTTTCTTTTTCTGCATCTGAGTTTAATTGCTAGGTCCGCCCCGTGCACCTGTGCGTCGTTGTACACCTGCGACTCATTGTACTCATTGGTGAACGACGCTATTAAGGATGCTGAAGCAGAGCATGACGGGGTGAGGGAGGAGAGAGGAGACTCACCTGCCAACAGCTTGCTTTTCTTTTCTTGTCTTTCTTAATTGGAATTTATGTTTTTTTTTGTTGTTGTTTTCATATTTTGAAGTGTCTTGTTGTTCGTTTCTGTTTATCATAGTTTGGTAACTTTTGTAGAAGTATTTTGGTGTTTATATATATATATATATATATATATATATATATATATATATACACGTGTGTGTGTGTGTGTGTGTGTGTGTGTGTGTGAATGTAGGATTTTCTTATATCTTTGTCTTACAATTAATAGTAAATGTCTTTTTTCTCATGGTGTTTTATGTAAATTCTATATTGCTGGACTGCTTTATCTCATGTCTTTAATTATGGTTTTGTCACGGTTGGTAATCCGTGATCTCGGGTTGTTTACACTTTGTGGTGAATTCTGTGTGTTCTGCGTCTGCACGGATTAGTTGTGGGCGTCTCCGTTAATTGTATCAGCAACAGCTGCCACTCATTACTCATCTCCTATATAATGGTTTGTCTCACGTCTTGTGTTTGTGAGATCGTTGTTTCATGTCGTTGTGTTACCCCCGTCTGGCTTTAGTGTTAGTTTGCGTTTGGATGTCTGTGTTTTTCCCTAGAACCTCATCCACTCTCCGCACGATCACTCAGCCACGGACACTTACCTTCGGCTCTATTACCCGCAGTTCCTGTGCCACTCTCTCCTGCTGCCTCACGCCCCCAAGACCCGGACTTCCCACCTACACTCCACTTCCGGCTGGATTTCTCACCAACCACCGTCTCCCTGGAGTGTTATCGTTCCATCGTCTTTGTGTGTCATTGTTCTACTTGTCTTCATCTCATTAAATCCTGTTAACTCGCATTTGTTTCCGGACTGTCTTTCACCAGCCATCACAGAACGATCTCACCCAACATGGAAGCAGCGAGCACCAACACCCTCACCGATTTCATGCACCATAGCGTCAAGAGAATGGATCAGCAGCAGGAGAGCATCTCGAACACCGGACGCGCTGTCCAAGCGCTGGTGGCACAGGTGTCCGAGCTCACCCAGCAGATCCATCAGCTCACGTCTCCCACTGCGCCCATCGCCCCGCCTGCACCGACCGTTCCCCCGGGGATTCCCCAGGACCACTTCCGGCCTGAGCCGCGACTTCCGGCACCGGAGAATTACGCTGGTGAGCCAACTTATTGCAGAACATTTCTTAACAAGTGCTCTATGCATTTTGCCCTGCAGCCCCGCACTTTCGCCGCAGAAGAATCCAAGGTAGCGTTCACGCTCACACTATTATCAGGCAAGGCTGCCTTATGGGGAACGGCAGTGTGGGAGAATCAACATCCGTGCTGTGCCTCGTTCCACCTCCTATCTGAAGAGATGAAGAGAGTTTTCGACCGGGCCGCGACCGGCAGGGAGGATTTACGTAACGCTTACCATTTGGTCCGCATCAGGAAGGGGGATGAATGGAAAACTGCCTTTAATACCCCTAGAGGGCATTTTGAATATTTGGTTATGCCGTTCGGGCTTTCCAACTCACCTGGGGTTTTCCAAGCACTCGTGAATGACGTGTTGAGAGATATGGTAGATCAGTTTATATATGTTTACCTGGATGACATACTGATTTTTTCTTCATCTCTCCAGGAACATGTCCAACATGTCAGACGAGTGCTCCAGAGGTTACTAGAGAATGGGCTTTTTGTCAAGGCGGAGAAGTGCGTATTCCATGCACAGTCGGTCCCCTTCCTAGGGTTTATCGTGTCGTCTGAGGGAATACGAATGGACCCTGACAAGGTAAAGGCTGTGATAGATTGGCCATCTCCAGATTCCCGTAAGGCCCTACAGCGGTTTCTGGGGTTCGCCAATTTCTATCGGCGTTTTATTCGTAATTACAGCCAACTAGCCTCACCTCTGACAGCCTTGACCTCCCCCAGTACTCCGTTCAGGTGGTCTGACGCAGCTGAAACTGCGTTTTCCAACCTAAAGAGCCGCTTTGTTTCGGCTCCCATCCTTGTCGCTCCTGATCCCACACGGCAGTTCGTGGTGGAGGTCGACGCATTAGAGGTGGGGGTAGGAGCAGTGTTGTCCCAACGTGCTGCTTCAGACGATAAGGTCCACCCTTGCGCGTTTTTCTCTCATCGATTATCTCCTGCCGAACGTAATTATGACATTGGCAATAGAGAGTTGTTGGCGGTCAAATTAGCGTTGGAGGAGTGGCGCCACTGGTTAGAGGGTTCAGGGGTTCCCTTTATTGTTTGGACCGATCATAAGAATTTAGAATACATTAGAACTGCTAAAAGACTCAATTCCAGGCAGGCTCGGTGGGCACTTTTTTTCGGTCGTTTTGATTTTACCCTATCGTACCGCCCAGGTTCCAAGAACGTTAAACCCGATTCTTTGTCATGTCTTTTTGATCCCTCCGCCCGTCCCGTTACTCCTGAGTGTATTTTGCCTGAGAGATTAGTTTTACTCAGCACTCGTATGGGAGGTCGAATCGAAGGTCAAGACGGCCTTAGAAGGGGTAACGCCTCCGTCTGGTTGCCCACTGAACCGCTTATTTGTGCCGGAGGAGTTAAGGTCCGAAGTTGTCCGGTGGGGTCATTGTTCCAACATGGCTTGTCATCCAGGGATAAGTAGAACTAATGGGTTGGTTAGACAACGATTCTGGTGGCCACGTATGGCTCGCGACGTCCGCGATTTTGTTTTGGCTTGCTCAGTGTGTGCCAGTGGTAAGTCATCTAACCGACCTCCTGATGGGCTCCTTCAACCGCTGTCTGTCCCTTCGAGACCCTGGTCACATATCGCTCTAGATTTTGTTACTGCCCTCCCGCCCTCTAATGGCATGACAGTCATTTTGACTGTAGTGGACCGGTTCTCGAAGGCGGCAAATTTCATTCCCTTGCCCAAATTACCGACAGCCAAGGAGACAGCGGTTACTGTGTTAGATCACGTCTTTCGGCTTCATGGCCTCCCGGTAGACGTTGTCTCAGACAGGGGATCCCAGTTTATATCCAAATTTTGGAGAGAATTTTGCAAGTTATTAGGAGCGTCAGTTAGCTTGTCGTCGGGTTATCATCCCCAAAGCAACGGACAGTCTGAGCGAGCCAACCAAGATTTAGAGAGGACATTGAGATTTTCAAGAATCCTTCTTCCTCGAGTCAACAACTCTATGGTGGAGTACGCCCACAATTCGTTGCCAGTGTCAGCTACGGGCCTCTCTCCATTCCAGTGTAGTGTAGGGTACCAGCCACCAGCATTTCCCAGTCTGGAATCTGAAGTCACGGTCCCCTCCGCTCACGCGTTTGTCCAGAGGTGCCACCGCACCTGGACCAGAGCCCGTGAGACTCTGCTCCGGGTGAGGGAGCGCACTAAGGCCAAGGCCGATCGCCACCGGTCAAAGCCTCCCGTCTACGTCGTGGGTCAAAAAGTGTGGCTTTCTACCAGTAACATTCCATTGCGATCCGTTTCTAACAAATTAGCTCCCAAATTTATCGGCCCGTTCACTATCACCAAGATCATTAGTCCGGTGACAGTCCGCCTCAAACTACCTCCTGCGTACAAGAGGATACACCCCGCCTTTCATGTGTCCAAAATTAAACCCGTGTTTTATGCACGTATTAATCCGCCTACTCCGGTTCCCCCGCCGCCGCGTCTCGTAGAAGGGGAACCAGCATTTTCGGTTAATCGTATTCTGGACTCGAGACGGAGGGGACGAGGATTCCAGTATCTGGTGGACTGGGAAGGTTACGGTCCGGAGGAGAGGAGTTGGGTACCTGCTAGGGACATATTGGATCACTCCCTTATTGATGAATTCAATCAGCAGGTAGGCCCTTCTGGGAACTCCAGGAGGAGTTCTTAGAGGGGGGGGTACTGTCACGGTTGGTAAACCGTGATCTCGGGTTGTTTACACTTTGTGGTGAATTCTGTGTGTTCTGCGTCTGCACTGATTAGTTGTGGGCGTCTCCGTTAACTGTATCAGCAACAGCTGCCAATCATTACTCATCTCCTATATAATGGTTTGTCTCACGTCTTGTGTTTGTGAGATCGTTGTTTCATGTCGTTGTGTTACCCCCGTCTGGCTTTAGTGTTAGTTTGCGTTTGGATGTCTGTGTTTTTCCCTAGAACCTCATCCACTCTCCGCACGATCACTCAGCCATGGACACTTACCTTCGGCTCTATTCCCCGCAGTTCCTGTGCCACTCTCTCCTGCTTCCTCACGCCACCTAGACCCGGACTTCCCACCTACACTCCACTTCCGGCTGGATTTCTCACCAACCACCGTCTCCCTGGAGTGTTATCGTCCCATCGTCTTTGTGTGTCATTGTTCTACTTGTCTTCATCTCATTAAATCCTGTTAACTCGCATTTGTTTCCGGACTGTCTTTCACCAGCCATCACAGGTTTCACATCAGGTGTTACACATTTTGTATTGAGAAAGATGTCATTTTTTATTCACTGCATTCTTTTAGTAAGCTGAAACAATAAATTCATACACATCAATTATAAGCCTTTTTAATTGCAATGAGGATCCCCCCCCCCTCACTTTTGCTTTTGTTAAAAAAAAAAAAAAAAAAAAAAATCCTTATAGCCTTTTTATTTTCATTTTCTTTCTAATCTGGCTACGGGATCTTGGGATCTTCTTTAGAGAGACAAATTCACTTCAAGTGTAACTAAACAAGCCAAAGCACATTGGCATGCGATGATTGCATCCAGCTGCCGCTGATCACAGGGTGAGCAAAAAAAAAGCAACAGGTGCAGTGCAGACCAGTTTTTGCTAAGGACCTGAGCCGGGAACCTGCCGCTCAGTGGTGGTACAGTAACTGTGGCAACTGGACGTGACGTCTACGTTCCCTCCTTCAGTTCCATTTCAGTCTGTAGCTCTTTTGACCGCAGTGTCTGACCGAGTCCCAAAACACACTTGTAGAAAATCAGCGGTAAGGGGGCGTTTCTTGTCCTGATAGCGAGAAGAGAGCGCTTGAGTTCACAGGACGCATATTACATGCATTTCAGTAATTTAGCTGACACTTTTATTCAAAATTTGAATATTAGCAGATCGACTACAGATTGAAAGAGATGGCGGATAAAAAAGAGTGTTTACAATCAGGCAAAAGGTAGGACCCGCGTAAATATTGGAGCAGCTTTCCAGCGGTGGAGAGAAACTCAAGGATTGGGAAGGGCTCGAATCGGAAGCTGAGGTTTCTTTGTTTCTTTTTGAAAGGTGAGTAATGTTGATTTTGCGTTGTTTCACACAACTTATCCATGTTGGAATTTTTTTTTTTATGCTTGTGTGTCATCTTCGTTTGTTTCCGCAATCGTCGTTGCCATGGTTGTGTATGTATGTGTGGGATAAAGATTTCAAAATAGGGGCGAGGCATGGTGGCCGAGAGAGCTCAACTTCACAAAACACATTCAAATAAAAAATTTGCACCAGCAAATTAAGAAAACATCTTCATCAGTTTGACAGCAAACATGCTGCAAATACTGGCAACACAAGGAAATACACAAACAAGCTGCAACTGCTCACAACGCAAACAAAATTACCCCAACAAAGTTAGGGTACTCCAGAATGGGAAATAGGCTGAAAAACTGACAGGCTAGATGTAGTAATCTGTAAATTATGACAGCTTTTGGGTAAAAGTGATACAATCTGGGACTGAATACCAACCATCTTGTCTATGAAGAAGAAACAAAACTTCTCACACAGCACTACACTTGGAAGTAAACTGGATACAGTTGGAGAATTTAACACAGAATTTAAAGTGGAAAACAGGGACTTTGGAAAATGACATTTTTTTTTTGCAATCAAACTGTAAAAATAATTAGCTCTTGATAAAGAAACTGCTTCCTGATATTGGGACAGCCTAGCTTGCAAAAGTTGTTAGGAAATTTGCAATTTATCCCATTTCCAATTTCTTTCTGACCTTCTACAAATTTTTATTAAAGCTTTGATGTCATCATTTAGCCAGGGCTGCTTATTTTGTTTGGTTTTCTTAACTTAAAGAGGAGCTAGAGTGTTTAAAACTTCCAAACAGGAAGCATTCAAATTGGAAACCGTGTCCTCCACGTCCAAGACTTGTGATGCCAGAGTAGTACTATCTGCTGCAGAAACTGAAAACAGCTCCTTAAAATACAAAGAAGTAGATGAATTTAAGAGGCGAGCAAGAAAAGTAGAAGGTTGATATACAGAACTGCAAGGAGTAATATCACTATCAAACACAACAGGCCAATAATCTGACAAACCAGAGTCTTTTACATCAATGTCTTTGATGGAGAAGCCTGAGGATAGCACAAGATCAAGTTTGTTTCCTAATTTGTGAGTATGGCCAGATGTCGACTGCATACGATTAAAAGAGTTAATAAGATGTACAAACTCTTTTACAAGAGGCTTTGAAGGACAACACAGATGTATATTAAAATCACCAACAATCAAGAGGTTTTCACTTCTTGTGACTATATCAGATATAAATTCTGAGAAATCTTTTAAGAAGTCACTTTTTGATTTTGGTGGTCCATACATCACTGCAATGAGCAGATGATATGGAGATTCAACATTGCATAACATAGCCTCAAAATTGTCATATAGCTGTCTAATGGTAAGAGCCTAGACTTAAACATGCTTTTAAAAATGACAGCAAACCCTTCATAGACTTTCTAGGGCAGCTGGAAAAGCTACAGTTTGTGGGAGAAAGTTCAGAAAAGGGGCTTAAATAATTTTCAGTAATAAACATAAAATCCAGAATGAACCATATAGTAGGTATAGATTCTGGTGTAGTGATGGTAGTTTCCGTGCGAAAACCATGATGAACATATCGAGGTCGACGAATAATCCCCAGCTCAGTACATGTTAAATAAATATCAGGAGCCAAGCGGGTTTTATATCAACTGTTCCAGGGGGCAACAGACAATAAGGCAAATAACCTAACTCAGCAAACCACATCATTCAGTCACTCACTACAAATTGGACAGCGTCCCCAGAACTACTCCTTTGATACTTCTGATCCTGTTTACCACCTCCTCAGAACACAGGCAGGATGAAGATGAAGATAATGAGTCGACCCAATGGAAGTCGACGACGGTATTCCCCTACACAAATCCTCCCGGCAAGACAACAGCAGCAAGAACAGCCAAGCAATGCCGAAATCCCCTAGTTAATATCGACAATAGGGATAAAAAAAATTCTGCGCTGACCCTGCATTCCAACACAGGGCGAACCAGAGCAGCCGTTCTTCGAATCCAATGTAAGTTGTTAGTAACAGCAGTAAATTCCTTATGTGCGACCCAGACTCCATTTCCATAAAATAACTTTTAAAAACATAAAAGCATATCTTAGTAAAATTGTATAAATTAATTGTTTTAATAAATTTTTGAAAGCCAAAGGAACAATCCTAGTAGCATTAGTTCCAAGAACCAGGCCCTAGTGGGCCAGTAAGATGCCACAAGCATGACCTGCTCCTTGTCGGCCATATGGTTTTGCAGATCCAGAGTATGAATGGCACAAAGTGAACTCAGATGCTTCTGACTGTAGAAGAGGAGGTGGCGGGTGAGATGCAATATGCAACGGGAGCATAGACCACATTGTCGGTTGATGTACACAGTGGTTGCAGTGTTATCTGTGAGGACTAGTGCGTGCTTGCCTCGTTAAAGCCCTCTGAGACAGTTCAAGGCAAGGCATACTGCTAACAACTCTAGGCAGTTGATGTGCCAGTGCAATTTAGGGGGCCATCCAAACCCCCGACATTGTGTGCATGTTGTATGTGGAGGCATCCGTGTAAACCACAGCATGCCTGGAGACCTGTTCCAAGGGCAATCTTGTACAGAAAAGCGCAAGGCCTGACTATAGGGTGAAGGTTTTGGTGGTAGGCTGGTGTGACTTGTACCCGGTGAGTGCTGCATAGCCACATCCACCTCAGGGCTCGGCCATGAAGCCAGTGTTGAAGTGGTGTCATATGAAGCAGCCCCAGCGGCGTGACTGCCGCTGTAGCTGCCATATGCCCCAGGAGCCTCTGAAACTGTTTCAGTGTGACTGCCATCTTTCTAGAAGGTGCTGAGAACCAGCAAGGGCCACCCTGAAGAATCGATCTGCCAACCTTGTGGGCTCGGGACATGGTGGAGATCTACATCAGCCCTTGGATGCTTAGCCGTCATTTCCAGATCTGATTCAGGCATTGTTACAATCCTGGAAGGGAGCAGCGAAGCCGAATTTTCCACTCCAGAAAGCTCCGGCCTTGCCCCTTTGAGATGGTCATCTTCTTGCAATGAGAACATGACAATCACTTTACGCCAGGTAACGACCACATCCAGAAACGCACATGAGTTTGTCAGATGATATAAATAGTATGTAAAAAAAAAAATGAAAATTGTTGAAAATGAAATAATAATAATAATAATAATAATAATAATATTTTTTATTATTGTGTCTATTGTGATGTCTTCACTGGTTGCACACAATAAATGACAAGCACAGCACAACCAGTGCGGTGCAATTGAAAAACATTAATTTTAAAATTGTTAAATTCAAAACAAACAAACAAATAAATGAATACCCTGTCCTGTATTTGGTAGGCAGAATGTTGGCCATCCTACTAATCAGTGACTTAAAGAGAGAGATCTGGGAAAGGGGGTGGGGGAATCTAACAAGGAAACTGCAAGAGTAACAAATACATATGTGGTTGTTTTATATCAAAATGCCCTTCTTCCCCTTTCATTCATTATATCTAATTTTTTGCCTCAATTTCCGCCCTTCTTTTTATATAGATGCCATAATGTATATGCAGCTGTAATTCAGCATTGGTTGTATGGTTCTAGTCAGAGCACATCCTCTCATCTGTGCTGGCAGACACATCAGGGGGCACTGCATTATGGGTATTTATCCCTCTCTTTATTTTTCCCTCAATCGAAGAGAAAATGTATTATTTACAGGAGCAGTTAAAGTAGGACACAGAAGCCTTCATGATGGCCATCCGGGAGATGCTGTTTCTCACACATCTCACACGCTCTGTCATTTACCAGCATTCTCAGCTCGCCCGCTATTGTTATATGGAACATAATTGCCGGCTCTAGGAAGGAAAGAAATAGAGAGAGAGAGAGAGAGAGAGAGAGAGAGAGAGAGAGAGAGAGAGAGAGAGAGAGAAAGAGAGACCATGTTCTATCACAGGAATGTAGTATGTACTGTATATAACTGCATCTGTTTATTGTACATAAATCATTCTCTCTGACTAAGATTCATACACAGAATATAGTTCTGATGTGCAGAACTAGATCATTGAGCTTCTCAAAATAGAAAGTGGCTGTAAAAAAAGAGAAGAGCTAAAGCATTGAAATTCCCAATAATTAAGAGGTTCTAATCAACTATGTTACAAATCTGCCTGGAAGAGGACGTGTCTGTATCATCCAAATGCATGGTGAGGAGGTTAATTTGAGTGGCCATGGACTCTCCAAGGATCAAAGCTGGAGAATAGCAGAGAGTAGTTGAATCTTGGGGAATCTTCTCATCACTCATCCAAAAGCAAACCCCAGCATATTCAGACACGACTGGAACTTCATTGGAACTGGTTTCTATGGTTAGATGAAACATAAAAAATAGCTTTGTGGCAGCAAACTCATCAGATAGATTTAGAACAAACAAAAAAAAAACATGTCCACGGTTAAATATACTGCTGAACCTTTAATGTTGTGGTCCTGTTTTTTTTTCTGCCAGAGGTCCTGGATGTCTTGCTCAGATGCATGGCATCTTATAATGAGCCATAGGTGGATCTTCCATCATAACAATAATCCAAAACAAACATCAAAATGGACACCAAAATGTGTCACTGAGCACACAATGAAGCTTCTGCCATGGCCATCCCATTCCTCTGACCTGAACCCTATAAGAAATGAGTGGGGTGAACTGATGACGAGAAGCACCAACATGGAGCTGTGAATCTGAAGGATCTGGAGAGATCTTGGATGAAGGAATGGTCTCTGATCTCTTCCCAGGTGTTCTACAAACTCTCCAGGCATTATAGAAGAAAACTCAGAGCTATTATCTTGGGAAAAGGACGTTGCTATAACTGTGTGCCAATAATTGTGGCCAACTTGAACTTGAAATTTTGTATCATAAAAAATGAAATAATAATGTCAGAATACTAAACACTGTAATGCTACTTAAATGAAGCTTTGTTAATGCAAAATCGAATCAATTTTAAAGTAATATTCAATGTAATAAATATGAGGTATAAATATAAAAACATGACATCAATGACAAGTTTTACCTCAAAACCTGTGAATACTAGGATTGTTGTTCTCACTAGGATTGTTGACTCTTTTCTGTTTTTCTCAAAGTTCATATTTAGCATATTTCTTTTAACCTTCCTTGTCTTTTCCTCCAGTGTCTTTGTGTAGTTTATATCTGTACTATTCTTCAGTCTTACTCTCGTCACTTACTAAATCATTTGTATCTCCTCATCCCTGACTGTCATTTCCATTCTTCTACATCTCACAGTAAATCAGTTCTTCCTCCCTTCGTCTAATGGTGTGGTTGAGCGGAGGTTAGGGGCCAGCGCTGAACTAACGCAAGCAGCCAGACTGGCAGACACATGCGTCACTCCATCAAACCGCTGACTCATCTCACAGGAAGTGCTCTGAGGACTGGACACAACAGGAAGAGCATGAGCAGGTAGGGGGCAGCAGGGCTTTGCTTATTGCATTAATTCTATTTCTGAGAGGAAAAACTGAGGGGAATGAAGAATGGTTTGGGGAAATTATTGGCACAGATATTTCATCTGCCTCAAAGCTGAGGTCCTTAAAATTTTCAGGTGGAAGAGAAAGCTAAAAACAAAAAGAGAAAAAGGAAAATGTGCTCTACCAAACACCACATAAGAAACACCTTAAAACAAGCTACGGAAGTAAGTTACAAGTTACCCTTAGTTTTCTATATAATTATATTGGTATTAACTACACTTCTGCTATTAGCTAATGAACCTAAATGAGCTGATTATTCACTAGCTAAATTAGACTAGCATTAGTCATGAATTAACAGTCAGTTAATTCATCATTATAAGTTTATTAATTAGTTAATTTGGTATTGGTGCTGTATGTTATTAATAGTTGTTTCATTTATTTAGTAATTATGTATTTAATATTTTTTAAAATCAGTCAGTAATGAGTGCACATTATTGTAAAAAAACAAAAACAAAAACTAAATAAAAACAAAACCTTCAGTATCACAATGTGCAGTAATTTGCCTAAAATAAAGACAGATTCTGCCTTCTTTTCTCTTCATTAAAAGCACCCCCCACTCATATTAGGATATTAAAATGGGTTGTGAATGCCATAATGAGCAATGTTTCCACAGAAACACACACAGAACGCAGTATTTTACCAAGTTTTTACCAACAAAGATTTACTGTTAGACAGATAAAAATCTGATCAAAATCTGTGAAAAATGAATAGGGGGCAGGTGTTGAAGGTAAGTGATGTCAAATTTGTATCTTTTAAGAGTGAGTTGCATCAATGATATGATATTAATTGATTTTTGTGTGTTAAGGAATGAAAACCAAAATAATAAATATCTAAACTGCCCACTGATTGATTTTAGTCAAGTAAAAGATTTGCATTCTCTCAAACATAGCCTATTACCTTTTAATGGGATTGTATTTTAATTTAAAACATTTAGCATATAGTTCCACATTAAATGCACAATTACTTTGAATGCTTGACCCAAGACATTATCATTTATCCAACCAACATAGACGTTTCTTGCAAAACAACAATTTTTGGAAGCAGCATCAGAGTAGATGGCGTCTGTTTTGTCTAAAAGAGAAGCATCAGAAGGGCCGGTGGTAAACTTGCGAGGGTTTCCCCAGCTTTGAGAGACTTTGATTCGCAGGACTGACAACCTTATTATGCGCCGCGCTTGTTATTGATATTACTCTGGGCTCCGTTGCCATGACCACCGCACAAGAGACATTTAATTTTCTCTCCTCCATCATCATTATCTATGAGACCATCTGTTGTGCAAAATGAATTCAGCCTCATTTGCATGACTGATAAGCGCATTCTTTATCTATTTAACAGAAGGTCATATGCCATGGGTATGGAGGCAGCAAAGGAGAGAGTCAGAGAGGTTGTGTGTGTGTGTTTAGAGGGTTGGACGAGTAGGAGTGTGAAACATTATTAGCACAGATGTTTATTCTGGTGAGCTGACTGTAGTCGCTGTGCTTTAGAACAGTCTGCATGCTTTATTACACCAGCATCCAACAGCGATTAGCAAGAGGGCTAAACAGGGTCTTCATTTCACTGTACTGAAACACCATTTCTGATTGGGTGATTCTCATTCTTGGTATGCATAAAACTCCTACTCTGTATCAAATCAGCCATGCTTTGGACAAAAACATATAGGAATTTTAATACATGTGCATTATTCATTCAAACCCACAATAGGATGCTCAGTCGAACGCTCGCCGCCCTCTTAAATAATGCGATTTATTCAGGTTTTCTGATTGCCAGTCTTGAAATGAACTGCTTGTTATTTCAGTACTTTGCATTTCCTACTTTCTGTGAGCATGAAGTCATTTAATCGTCTTTGCTATGGTAATTTTACGTTCTGAATCCGGTAACGTTCAATTCACTAATCTTTAGCAGTCATATTTGATTTCAGCTGTAAGCATCACGAAAGTCATGTGAACTAAATGTCTATTTTTGCTCGCTGTCTGTTTTGTGGCGGGCTCTAAAACCTGACCTAGTTCCTAAGCTGTTCCTGTGCTGTAGCTGTACAGCCTCCTCATATCAAAAGCCAGAATGCCCCACTGCTTCAAAACACAACCTATTTACAGTCATCTGCTGTATTTCTCAAACAGCCTCCACTTCCAGTTGTGTTTCAGCTATTTTTCAGCATAATATCGGTGAATGTGGGCTGATGTTCCTTTACCCAGAGCTCCTCCTCTCACTGTCTTGCCCATTAGCATCACAGCTCTGAGGTTGAAGCTTTCAGCACCAGGCGCTGTCCACTCCATGAGCAATCAGGAACATCTGGCGTCAGTGTGGACTGACAATACAAAAATATAGAGAAGAATATATAGAGATAATTATTAAAGCATTCTTAGAACATATTAAAAGAACATGCCATGGTAGTCAGATATTATTATTATTATTATTATTATTAAACAATGAAATTAAAAGTGATGCAATCATTGAAATTGAATAATACATGGAATCACTCAGATATGAGTGATTTGCTAATTTAGTTGTTTATTTTACAAAATGCTAAATTATTCAAAGAGGCCATGCCCAAGACAATCCCCTGGGCAAACCTTCACAGAATATATAAATTATGTTATTCGTATTCATATTTATATATATGAACTGTCATTAATGTAAAATACTATTCTATTTAAAATGCTATTTTGACAATTCAGGTGAATAATTAAATGACAGACAGGGCAGAATCCCAGTAAAAGAGACTGATTTTAAAAGTGAAATTTATTCTATGACTTTTATGAATATTTATATATTTAACAGACCATATTTTAATTGAAGATATGTCAATTAAAAGCAACACTATGAATTTAAATGGAATGGGTGAACTCACTATAGGTTTAAATTAAATGTCTGAAATGCATGTGAAATTCGTGGAAATACTAACCCCATTAATTACAAGTGCTAACTTAAAAAAAGAATAACAACATGTGACTGAAAGCATTCTGTGGCAGTTTATGGTGGCCCATCTAACTCCAAGGGGCTAATTTTATATTTTTATTTCAAAATATTAATAATAATATTAATAATAATAATATAAATGTTTTGACATTTTTGGCTGACGCAGAGCTCCTGCATGCGTCTTTCACAGTTACCACACAACTCAGTGTCAGGATGATGAACAGCCCAGTGATCACATCCACTCACAATCACTCCATCTCACGCAAAACCAAGCACTTTATCTTTAATCACTTCCCTGTCAGTTACTTGATGTCATGTGTTCACGGATATCATGTTTTCTAATCACCTTCTAATCTCATATAATTTTTTTTTTCCTTTTCATCATCAGTGGATAAAGATAAACTGGATTGCCAGAAGAAAAAAATAATTCTTCAGTTGAATAATAGCATATAAAGCAGTAATCAATGAAACGCATAATAACTTAAATCAAATGACAATTGAGCTGACAATAGAATGGCAATTTAGCCTCAGAATTGAAACTGAAACAAATGCAGAAATGGAATCTCTGAGTGATTTGGAACATTCTACTGTAGACACACACAAGAAGCTCAGTGCAGCAACTGATTCCAAAAGAAGCAGACAAAATTGATCTTGTAAGCCTGTAATTTTTTGTTACAATAGAAAGTATTTAAATTTTTTGATCAATTTAATGTGTCCTTAGATCGAGTTCGAGTCGACCTCACACCTCGCGCCCTGTCTTAAAATACTGTCCTAGCCACAAAATAAACTTACTAAAACTTTTGCGCAAAAAATATTACTTACACAATTAAAGTAAGGTGTTTTTATTATTATTATTATTATTATTTATTTTATTTTTTTGAAAAGTTATTTGGACTAGGTACTTGTTTTAAACCATTCAGAGAACATTATATTAAAACATATAACACTATTAAAAGATTTTGAAAATTGCACATTGTGAATGTTCAGAGAACGTTATCAATATATATATATATATATTTATATATATTTTTTTTTTGCTAGCTGGGATATGACTTACCAGCCCACCACATGGACTGTATGGATGTGCGTGGCGCGGATATATGGATAGCATCGCTTTTGTCTGGGAGGAGACAGATCTATCTGCCGGAGCAGGGGAGGTTGGCTGCTTCTTAAGCCCGTTATCTCAGCGCTCCACGCTGCTGGTGCTCTGCCAGCGCTCACAGCCCTCACGACATTAATGAGTCCAGCGAGCCCCGCTCTCTTCTGCAGGCAAATGATGGACGTGATACTAGCCCAAATAAGGCACACACACTCACACACTCAGAAGGCAAGGCCTATGGGAAGCAGTGATGCTGCAAACATGCCACACACAGAGCAAGGAAGGGAGCTAGAGCAAATTTAGTCCATGATACAGAGAAGGCAAACGCGCCTGTGGCACCGAGATGGGTGGAGGTCTGGGCGCTGAGCTGAGGGTAAGCGCCTTGCATTTCGGCTCTGACTAACGTACAGTTGTTCTTTCTTTCTTTCTTTCTTTCTTTCTTTCTTTCTTTCTTTCTTTCTTTCTTTCTTTCTTTCTTTCTTTCTTTCTTTATGGCAGCCGCGTCCTCGCATCCTTTTGCTCCGCCTCATTGGTGCTTCCCCCATTCCTTGGTCTCTCTCTCTCTCTCTCTCTCTCTCTCTCTCTCTCTCTCTCTCTCTCTCTCTCTCTCTCTGTCTCAGAGCTCCAGGCCCATTGGTTGCCTGCCTTCCACCGTTATCTGCTCTCTCCCTTCTCCGGCTGTCTCCGCATCTCTCCTCGTCCTCTGTCCTCCCTGTACTCGTGAAGAATGATTAGCATACGAGAGGCGAGAGGAACTTCCCAGCGCGAGTGAACAGGAGAACAAGTGCGCAAAGGGAAGGAGGCTGGAAAATACCATCAGCAGCGATTGGAAAGTTTGAGCGAAGACCACATTTCTAGACTGGTGGGTCACTCATGATTTTATTTCTGGCTGGATTGCTTTGCAGACATCGCTCTGATTGAAGAGTTGAGTTTGTACAGCGCGTGTTTATTAGTTGGTGTAGTGCAGTTGTTACCAGACTATTATAAACGAGCTTATAGCGACAGTGACCTATAAGGTAATGTAGTCATATTAAACAGTTACTTTAATATCTGAAACAGTAGATTAACATTTTTCACACAAATAAATACATAAATAAATAAAAATAAATAAAATGTTTTTACAATGTAATAAGAAAAAAGATTGCTCAGTATTTTTGTCTTGTTTTCCAGTATAAATTAACATTCTTAAATCAAGATGCATTTAATTGAGAAGGAAAACTGCTTAAGTTCTTAATTCTTGTTTTCTGAAGAATATAAAAAAATTTCAGGACCCCCCCCCATATATATATATATATATATATATATATATATATATATATATATATATATAGATATAGATAGATAGATAGATAGATAGATAGATAGATAGATAGATAGATAGATAGATAGATTATTATGATTTTTATTTTATTTTGTAGTAATTGTTATTGATAAGTAACAAGACTTAACATCTTAAATGCAAAGCAAGACCAAAATACAACTCTTTTTCTTTTCTTTTTTTTTAATTAAATTATGGTGGGATGATTAAATGAGCATATTGAATGATTGAAGTTCAGTTGTTCAGAAGATTATAGTTTAGTTTGCTGTAATGTTACTATACTTTATAAAATTATTATATTTTAATAATTTTTCCCTAATGCAAAGTCATTTGTTCTGTATCAAGAACTACTACTGCATTAGTGTTGTACAGCAAGCAGCCATATACTTTGTGTTAGCATGCAGCTCAAAGAGTCGTGCATGCTAATGTGGATGTTGTGAGAGGTAAACATGTCTCGCAATTCACAAGCTGGTGGGCTTGTTCTCCAGAAGCTTCTGTGGGCTTGGTTTGTTGTGTGAAATGGCACTGCACAAAAGTTGCTGGGTTGGACTTGCTGTTCAAAGGCTTGCAGACAGGTGAAATGAGCTGTTTTCAAGGAAGAATGCATGAGCATGTCTTTATAAGAAAGTGGGTTTCTTATGTAGTGGTCATATTTGTTTATACAAATTTTCCTCATTGAATATCAGATAGATTTGTATCACTGAGCATTCCCTATACCAGCTCATATATTTTGAGTGACACATTTGCTTTTCATATTTGTAATTCTTTATCTTACTCATATGTCAACAAACAATCTCTAAAGTAACATGAGCATAAACTCGTTGATCAAGAAACTGCAAATCAGAAGCCTTTCCTTCAGTTGTCTGCTAAGCGATGTGTAGCAAATGATCTTTTACGTTGCATGATGTAACTCAATCCAGCACTGTACTGTAGTCTGGTTCTGAGACAGAGTGCACTTTGTTTGGTCTTAATGATCTAAGGACAATATATGCCATCTGCTAATACCAAACTTGTGATATTGTGATTTTGGGTAAATTTATAACTTTATATTTTATAATTTATATTTAACTTTAATACTGTATTTCAGAACACTGTCATGCTGATATACATCAATATCACATGGCTGCTCATGTATTATTGCTTTTGTTTAAATTGGTAAACTTTAATCTGTGATTCTTAGGCCTCGTCTTTCTCATCACCACCTGCTTTTGGTGGTTACCAGTGTATTACAAAGGTACAAAAAATAATTCATTACTTCAATAAGTTGGTATATTAATATTATGTCAGATAAATTACGGTATTAAACTGTAAAGGTAAAAACTTTTAACCTAAAATGTTACCTTATTTTTTACGGTATTCAACTGTAAATTTAAGGTAAAACCTTTAAACAGTGTTACCATATTTTTTTACGGTATAATTCTGGCAACCACAGTAGCCATTTTTTTTTTTTACCGTATATTTTATGGATTATTTTTTACAGTGCACTAACAAATGTAACAGCAACAAAAACACGAACAAACTATTTTTTATTAACTAACATTAACACAGATTGATAAATGTATTGTTCAATGATTGTTTGTATAGGTTTATGAGGATAGTCCACGTCTTCTTCTCTGTTTTTAGTGTATTACTGTGGCAAAATTAGAGTGCCATATACTGGTCTGGTATGTATACTACATATGTTTGTATCGGTTTCATGGATTCTTGTGTATGCAGATATTTCTTGAGACAAGGGGAAAAAGATCGGATTGGGAAAGCTATGGCTTCATGTGGCTGTGGCATTATTATTTACTAATTAATCAATTCATGAGAAGTCTGTAGTTAGAATGGACATGCTTAATCTGTTTTACAGATTTGGTTATTTATTGCAATATTGAAAGGAGCATATTTTCAATTATTTGTGTTTATGGAAATGCTGAATAACATTCGATAACTAAGGCATGATGTATCAATGACCAGAACATGGTATGTCAGTTTTGTATGTTGTTTTGTATATAGTGCGAAGAAGACTTGTGTTTACTTTAATTGTGCAGAGAACTGCTGAGGGTGAAATGGCTGATGTTCATTATGCATGAAAGCCACATCAGTAATTGCGATCACGATTTCTATGCATGACGTTCAACCATTCATTGATTCCCCATCATAATCAATATTAAACCACGATCTATATCTGAATAGCTCGGCCAGTTTAAAATTAATCTTGACTTTGGTGTAGGGCTGTATAGGAGAGTGTGGAGTGTGAAGTAGATGGGAGATTAACACCAGCACTCACCTACTGGCACAACACGCACCCACGGGCGTTCATCTTGCTGGGCTGCTCGCCTGATCGCCCGACAGTCAGGCGTGTCAGAAACACAGGGGTTTGCATGAGCTATGTGCTCTGCAGGCTTGTGACAGCACATCAGTCGGAGTGAGACTCACTGCCTGCACTAGAGCCACCGCCGGTTAGTCATCGCTGTGTGGCATCACGTTCAGTGGAAGAGGGGGAGGATTACCGCTGCTTTTCTTGGAGGGATCAAGCTTCCTCTGACCAGGCTTAGTGGAGCACTGCTTTAAGAGAGGAAGCTTTCAGTGCATCCCCATGTTAGGCTCTTCTTTATAGCACTGTGAGAATTGTGTCTGAAAGCTTTGTGACTCTACGCCAGCAGATGATGGAAAGGGACGTCATTTGGATTGATTTCACTTAGTCATGCACTAGTACTGAAATATAATAATTAACTACATGCACTGACTATACACTAATATATACACTCACCTAAAGGATTATTAGGAACACCACACTAATACTGTGTTTGACCCCCTTTCTCCTTCAGAACTGCCTTAATTGTACGTGGCATTGATTCAACAAGGTGCTGAAAGCATCCTTTAGAAATGTTGGCCCATATTGATAGGATAGCATCTTGCAGTTGATGGAGATGTGTGGGATGCACATCCAGGGCACGAAGCTCCTGTTCCACCACATCACAAAGATGCTCTACTGGGTTGAGATTTGGTGACTACGGTGACTAGTACAGTGAACTCATTGTCATGTTCAAGAAAACACAATGATTCGAGCTTTGTGACATGGTGCATTATCCTGCTGGAAGTAGCCATCAGAGGATGGGTACATGGTGGTCATAAAGAAATGGACATGGTCAGAAACAGTGCTCAGGTGGGCCGTGGCATTTAAACGATGCCCAATTGGCACTGGGAGCCTAAAGTGTGCCAAGAAAACATCCCCCACACCATTCCACCACCACCAGCAGCGTGCACAGTGGTAACAAGGCATGATGGATCCATGTTCTCTTTCTGTTTACGCCAAATTCTGACTCTACCATCTGAATGTCTCAACAGAAATCATCAGAGACTCATCAGACCAGGCAACATTTTTCCAATCTTCAACTGTGCAATTTTGGTGAGCTCATGCAAATTGTAGCCTCTTTTTCCTATTTGTAGTGGAGATGAGTGGTACCCGGTGGGGTCTTCTGCTGTTGTAAGTCATCCGCCTCAAGGTTGTGTGTGTTGTGGCTTCACAAATGCTTTGCTGCATACCTCGGTTGTAACGAGTGGTTATTTCAGTCAAAGTTGCTCTTCTATCAGCTTGAATCAGTCGGCCCATTCTCCTCTGACCTCTAGCATCAACAAGGCATTTTCACCCACAGGACTGCCGCATACTGGATGTTTTTCCCTTTTCACACCATTATTTGTAAACCCTAGAAATGGTTGTGCATGAAAATCCCAGTAACTGAGCAGATTGTGAAATACTCAGACCGGCCCGTCTGACACCAACAACCATGCCACGCTCAAAATTGCTTAAATCACCTTTCTTTCCCATTCTGACATTCAGCTTGAAGTTCAGGAGATTGTCTTGACCAGGACCACAACCCTAAATGTGTTCCTGTAGCTCAATTAGTAGAGCATTGCGCTATCAAGCGCAAGGTTGAGGTTTCAATTCCCCGTGAACACATGATAGATAAAAATTCATAGCCTGAATGCACTGTAAGTCGCTTTGTATAAAAGCGTCTGATAAAAGTAATTTTCAATTTAATTTAATTTAAATGCATTGAAGCAACTGCCATATGATTTTCTTGATTAGATAATTGCATTAATGAGATATTGAACAGGTGTTCCTAATAAACCTTTAGGTGAGTATATATATATATATATATATGCCGTGTCTCTGAGTTCACCTCCAGTCTATGACCGCCTCAGAACTTCAACCAGAAAACAACTGGCTTCCTGAAGAAGAATGTTTGGCCATCAGTTGTGATCACAAGCTCAAGCGCACTTGGGTTATGCAGCAGGAAACAAACACCAAACCAAGTCCACCTTCAAATGGCTTAAGAAAAGAACATTACGATTTTGGAGTGGGCAAATCAAAGTCTGGACCAATTGAAATGCTGTGGCAGGACTTTCACAGCCCTGTCATGCTCAAAAACCCTCCAATGTGGCTGAATTAAAACAGTTCTGCAAAGAAGAGTGGGACAAACATTTTCCACAGCAATGTGAAAGACTCATTAACAGTTATCGCAAATGCTCAATTGCAGATGTTGCTATTAAAGCTGGCACAACCAGCTATTCGATTTAAGGGGGCAATTACTTTTTCACTTAGTGCCAGGCAGGTTTGAACAGCTTTTTTCCCTATCATTTCAAAACTGTATTTTGTATATAGTCGGGTTATCTTTGTGTAATATTAAAATTAGTTTGATGACCTGAATCATTAAAGTATGACAAATATGCAAATAAATAAATTAAATAATAATAAAAAAAAACAGGATGGGGGCAAAAACCTTTTTAAACCACTAAACCACTAGGACTAAACTAAATCTGTATAGTCAGCCACTGTAATGTGTCAGTCATACAGAATGTTCATTTTGTTGCTTCTTTCAATATCTTTAAAGTGATAGTTCACCCAAAAATGAAAATTCTGTCATTAATTACTCACTCTCATGTCGTTCCAAACCCATTAGACCTTCGTTTCTTTTCGGAACACGACTAAGATATGTTTGCTGAAATCTGAGAGCTTTCTGACCCTTTATAGACAGCAATGGAACTGAAATGTTCCCAGACCCAGAAATGTAGTAAGGACATTGTCCATGTGGCATTGGTGGCTTAGTCACTGAGGGTGAGTAAATTAATGACAGAATTTAAATGTTTGGGTGAACTACATCTTTAATGCTTTTTGTTTACAAAGAGTAGGGCTTACTTGTTCATTAATGACTAAAGTTAAAGCTCCACAATGAACACATAATCTCATTAATTTGAAAGCCACGTTCTAATATCATTCAAAATAAGACTGAGTCTACTGTTCTGCAGTTTTACTGAGGATGTTTGTGGTCGATAGTTTTTGATTCCATATGATTTATTGTTTGTGTTTTTTGCCATGTTTACATCACCCTGAATAGCATAAACTAAATGAATGCGTGTAGTTGTATTAAAACTATTATTCTAGTCAGGATATAATGCTAATAAATTCCATTTTTGTGCATGTCATTACATCTCGTACAGCGAGCCTTTGAGCTCATTTGCAGCAGCTGATTGTTTACAGTTTGCTGGAAGTCATACCCATAACTCGTACACTTTGTCACAGGCTATATGAATACGATGCATATTTGGCCACTACATTATATTTGACTCAGTTTAAATGAGCTACTTGTGCAGCGTTTGAGCTATAAAGATGTTGGCACCATGTGAACTCATGTGAAAAATCATGTGAACAAGAATATCACCAACATCATGAGAGTGTCATGCTGACAACAGCTCATGGCTCACTGTGACAGCTTCCATAAATATTCGGTTTAGATATTTTGGGTATAATGTACATAGATATGAATGTTCGTGAACATTTAACCCATCCACCAGCCAGTGCCATTCTTTGTGGATGCAGGATTGGAAAAACAGTCAGAAAATCCCTGGAAAATGCTAATTTCAAGGCTTCCTGCTGGATTTTTAACCTCTGTCTTTGAATGTTAATGGCATTCAGTGTATGTCTGCCAATGGAAGTACGCATTTGAGATTAATTGTTACAGAGGCAAAAATAGTCCTCCCCACACAGGGCTAAGAAGAGCAGAGGGATATTGGAAAATGATTACAAAACAGTCATCCATAATTCATCAAGCATATTGGTGAGGGCGCAGGACTCTTATTATGGCTGCTCTTTAAATCAGATTTGTCGGTTTTGATCACTGCAAACTCTTCTAGTCACACGACTGAAATATTGGGCAAATATTACCCTGTCTAATGGATAATTGACTAAGACAAGTGATACCACTGGGACTGAATGTGTAATAGCTGAGAAGAGCACAATCATGATTTGATGGTTGTTTCAGAGCAGATGTTCTCATCTCATTCTTGCACACATTGTTGGATTTGATTTTGATCAAATGCAAACTGTAATCGGGGATGATGATTGTAAGTTATTGTTATCATTATGGAACAATGGTTTTCAATTTCTTTTGAAAAAGGAAATAAACAATAAATTAGTTGTCATCAATTTGGTTTCCTAAATATTAACCACGATTTAGTGTGTGTCTACCAAGAGCCTTTTATGATCACAAATCCTAAACCAAATCACAAAGTGCATTGTTTTAAACCTCATAATCATGTACTTAACATCTGAATAGTTAACTGAACGTATTCTGGTATTATCACTCCATTTCAGTGCACATTATAAGTGAAGTAAATATTAATAACCCATGACATTTCTGTTTAATTTCTTTTGCTACACCGAAAACATGAAGTTCAACAACTGCTTAAGTAGCAAATATCTTTGCATTACCCTACACTGTACATTGCACTCAATGTTTTTGTTCTTTTTGCTGAGAAAAGTGATTTGCTGAGATTTACCAGTAAACTCTCTGAGGCCAAAACAATTGTGAAAAAAGTTAATATTTTAATAGGGGAAAATCAAAGAAAGTACAGTCTGATATTATAATTTATGATAATTACTGATAATTCAGAAAAAAAATGCACTGAATTTGGTAACCAATGACCAAACCCAGTCACTTAGTTTGTCGGAGACCTGCAACACTTTAGTATAAAAATGAAAATGCTTTTGGATTTCAATGAAAAATGTTAAAATACTGAGCTGTGTATGAAAAATGTGAGGGCATCACAAAACTCCATAACAGACCAATATTCTCTAAGTAAAGCTGTCAGAGAAAAACCCTCATACAGTTTTGACTATTCAGGAGAAATAAAAGCTGAAATGGTGAGATTTGTCAGCCAACAAATGAAGCTCACTTATTGTTGATTGCATCTCTTGTCATTGTACGAAAACTTTTTTTGTGTGTGTTGAAATTACTCACCTAGCTACGAGTGCAATTACTTTGAGCTATCGATTTCTATTGCCTCTGCTCTTTAGGCTTCCAGAACACCTTGATAGCTCATTTTGACATTTGTAAAATCAATCAAGTGCACTGCCTGTACTGTTTGCAGGAAAGCGAGAGGTTGGACCCCAAATAAAACTTAAAGCACTGGAAAGAAGACAACCATCTCAAAGCACAATATGGAAGGGTCTTTCATAAAAAAAAAAAAATCAGTAATAGAATGCGCAAAACAAAATTTCTCTTTGTGTTTTATTTGGTTAAATGATTTAAGCTATAAACAAGATGCCAGTGATTGGCTTAATGCATTTCAGGCTTGAGGTCCAGTTGTACTGTATATACTGTACTTAATGTATGTTTCTGCGTTCATTCGTCTTCATAACAGCAGCAAACTTTAGATCAGCAGATAGACGATACATTTAAAATCTGTAGTGTTAAGAGGGCGTATTGTTTTTATTAAAACAGTAACTTAAGGTACATGGTTCAGTAGTGTGTTCATGAAAGCATGTCTTGAAAAAAAGTCACAATCAACTGCAATGTTGATAAACCTGAACATTTAAATCAACATTATAACACTACAGGTACAATACAGATCCAATCAACAGTATATTGATTGATTAAAAGCTTGTATTAATAATATTTATTGTATAGTGTTTCATTCTTTCTGCTTTAGCATTTTCCTAAAAAACTTACCATCCAGCACCAGCATGTTATTTATGTATATATATATATATATATATATATATATATTGAAGAAAAAAAATGAAAAAAGACTGTCAAATTTAGAATGATGATCAAAGAATAGATGGAATAGATCACTTCCATGAACAGTCCCAGAGTAATCTACTAACTACAAACTAATCCTGTCTGAATGATGCGCTGGTCATTGTAGCTCAAGGTGGTGAAGTCATGACTCATGGGATATTAAAGGTAATATCATGATACAATGACATACCCAAAACCTGTTTGCATGCACAAACCATATACATTTATCAAATACTAAGGCAAGTGCACAGAGAGGTGTGGAGAGAATTGTAAGAACAAGAGACAAAAGTGAGTCCCAGGGGCGCTTTTGTCAGCGGTTTTGTGAAGAGGCGAGTGAGACCCCCAGCTGCATGCTGGAATTGCCCTACTTCCAAAAGCTACCTCTTGCTATTGTTTGTGCTGGATTTACTAAGCACTGACTGAGCCAACAACATCCACAAATCACCTGATTGGTCTACTATTGTGGTTTATTTTTTGTAAATGCAGCTATTTCTTTTGAAACGTTGATTTGCAAGGTCTTTTTGTTTCAATAAAAACCTGCATGAGGCACTAGAAAACAGAAACAACATCGCCTGTTTTAGCACAGTCTGTTTGAAAGCAGAGGAAGGTGCTGCCCGCGTCTTGCTCTGACCTATTTTTTACAGCCCTGCCCAACACTTGCTGTATGGAGCTCCAAAATAGCTCAGTAAGAAAAGTGGTGCAAGCATTTCCATCTTGCATAACAGGCTGATCGTTCTTTTGGCCAGCGAAGGCTCTGAGAAATAGAGCAGTGTACACTGAGAGTAACACGAGCAGGCAGATAATTGCATCAGGGCGTTTCCAGACTGTTGTAGTGCCACATTTTCACCAACTACTGCGAGGCTGGGAAGGGATTCGTCTAGCCCTCTTTTTTGACATACCAAGTAATGCTAGTATGCGAGAGCTTAATGCCATCACTGATTAAAGGACTAGCAGACTACTGTAGCTTTTTGTAGAATGTGTTAAAAAGAAATGTAAATAGTCATAGTCATTTCAGGTTCTATGTTTACACAACACACTCAAACATGCTGATCTCAATTTGTTGATGTTTTCGTCTCAATTCAGAGGACTCTTAAAAGTTGGTTATCGTTAAACCCTATTTCTGTGGACTTAGCCTTCAGGTTCCCAAATGTGGATTTTTTTAATCTTTCCCAAATGTGGATCAGCTGCTTCACATCCTGCTAAATGTCCATGTTTCTCTCTATTGCCAACTAAAGTGGGCTGTTCGTCCTCTGTATTCTCTTTTATATAATCTGAGGATATCTGTAGAACTAATTTGGATGGAACACATTTTCTAAACAATGTTTGTGTTATCTTTTTTCTGACCTCTAAAATGTTATGTACTGACTGGGACGGGATTTTGCTCTGGTCATGTACACTGGATGAGAGCATTACCAAATCTTATGAAATAACCCAGACATAAATGCAATTTAGTTTTATAAATTACATATAATTTATGCATTTTACCATTATAATTATGTACATTATAATTGTTATAACAATTGTAAAAGGTATAATCGCTACTATAGCAGTCTGTCAATACAAATTATTGGAATCTTCTTATTGATAAAATTGTATTTTTACACCAGATGTAAAATGCAGCTTTTATTGTGGTACACTGAGGAAAAACGTAAACGTAATGATCATGAATGCTGTCTGAATAGGTCTTGTTTTGGTACGTGCTTCTACTGTCTCTGTGTCTGTGCATTAGCTCTTTACTGTTGGTGTTGTACGGCTCTGTTGTGCTGGTTTGTGGTGAAGGGTTTGTTTTAAGCGTGAAGGACACTAGAATCTGTCATGTCTGGCAGGCAGCCCTCTCTGGATACATCTGCCCGAGTGCTGCAGATCCTCTCTGGGTGTGTGCTGTGCTGCTGTGGGCTATTTCAGTGAGTCAGTGTGGATGTGTCTGAGACTCCATTGTGACTATAGACCAGGCGACATCAGGGGATTTCATTTCCAAATCTCTGACATTCATAAGCTTGCTAACCGCTAATCCACATCTGTGCAAAGCAACCCATCATCCAGCTGCTGAGCATGCAGAGGAACTGTGTGAATGACTGAAAAACTGAAAAAAGTAGCATCTAAAAGAATGTGAGGTGTATTTTGTGGATCTGTGCCTGTATTTATAATACATTATAATGGTATTCTTAAGGCATTATAATGAATGCATAACACATTATAAAAATCCTTATAATATGCTATATCATCTCATGAATATTCATAAGAACAGTTTAAATATATTATAATATTTACTTATTTGTGGTTATAGCTTTTAAGGGTATGATACTTTATAACACAATGAACATGTTGCATCAACTTTTACAAAGGATTATATTTCTCAGTTATAATGTATTATAAGTCTCATATCTTGCCATTTATGCTACTTTACTTAAAGCGGTCAAAGTCACTTATAAGTAGTAATAATAATATTATGAATAAAATTTAGTTATCTCAAATAGTCATAAGATCAAATATTAGATCAGATGAATGTGTAATATGACACATTTGCTTTGAACTATTTTTATTGTAATATCAGTTTGATTATTTTGATGGTACCCTTTAGACAAGTAACTCTGCGACTACATTTCAACTAGCGGTCATTAGAGTATTAGAATGTCTGCTACTGTAAATATATGCTAAAACTTTATTTTGACAGTCAATCAACAGATAAACTGACTGTAAGTGTCTTTGCAAGTACGTCAGCTTGTTCTTCCATACTAGATTCTACCATTCTTGAGCATACTGTATTAATACTGTATTAATACTGTATTAATACTAATAGTTGTCATGTAGTTGCAAAGTTGCTAATAGTCGATTGAGGACAATCAAAATAAAATGCAAAACATAGTTGCTGTTATTTTTTCCAGTTGGTGTATTAAACTCCATCAATTAATTAACATTAGCTCCAAAGGAAACACTCAACGTCTAACCACTCACAAGCTGTAGTAAGATACTGTGCAGATCTTAAATAAACAATGTCAGGATATTCCGGTTAAACTTATAACCGGAAATATACGTAAGTATTATGATTTATTATAATTGGTATTAACAATTTATACTTTTATAACATATTTTATATATATATATATATATATATATATATATATATATATATATATATATATATATATATATATATATATATATATATATATATTTATTATAATGCATTATGCATCCATTATAATGCCTTAAGAGCTTATTTGAGCTCCACACATGAAAGACTTTAATGAAATATTTTACATACAAATTTTATAACAATGAGCATTCAATAATTTTGAACTTCCTTCTCAAACTTTTCCTCTTCTTTTCTCACTTTACTTTAATGAGACTGTAGTGTTTGTGGGAGGACAGTTTGTACTTGTTGTTTATACACAGGTATTAATATGTATCATTTACAAACACAAAATGTACCGTTCTGTGCGTTTTTTACTGATGCTAAAATTTATAATTTAGATGTATTTAAACATTTAAAAAGTTATCTTTTATATCATTAAGATATTCATATTATTTAGATTTAGATTTTAAGCCTCCTTCACTTGCTTCAAAACCTTAACCTAACTATTTTATAGTGAATATAAAAGGATTTAAAACAAAAAATGGCTTTGGGTCTGTTCCTCGCACTCGTATGGATTCTGAAGATTTGGATTACAGCGCACAAAAAAAAAAAAAAAATGGTTAATTTATGGTTTATTGTCAGTGACAGCATTTCGGAAAATACCTTTTGTGTCCCTAGGCTGTGAAAAGTAAACATTTCATGACAAGTAATGGTTAATTGATTGCAAAAATTGTATTTATTTTAAGGGTTTTAAGTGTAGTCTTGTTTAACATTATGTAGGCATATTCTTAAGAGCTTGCAGCGGAAATCACACAGAACAGAACAAAATGTTATAATTTCATATTAAGTAAATGAATGAACAATTGAATAATGCAACAGAAAACATAAGGCCATTGATATGAGAACTAAAAGAACAATAATAATATAATTAATGCCGCAATTTCAATATTCATAAGGATTAATTTTTAGGTGCTGTCAATACGTCAGTATTGTACGTTAAGTAAAAGTGATTGTTTTGTAAAACCACGTTTTACATAAAATACATAGAAATTATCTCTATATTAAATTATATTAAATTTTTTTTTTGAGGGCCTGTCCTTCAGTACTGATGAAAGGCTACAAATCCCTCTCCAAAAGACCTAGTAAAGTTCTGGGGTGCATTTCCCAAAGCCATAGTTGATAACCTGTTAGGAACTTACTTGGTTGGCAATGGGAAATTGCATTGCAACCAACAAAGTTGCTAACTTAGTTAGCAACTATGGCTTTGGGAAACGCATCCCTGGTCGATCTGCATTGTTGGATTGTGGATCGACCAATCAGATCCAAGGACCTGTTGTATAAATAGTATTAAAGGGATGGGTTACCTCAAAATTAAAATTTGTTCACGTTATCCTAAAAGATATTTTAGAGAATGTTGGTAACCAAACACTCAATGGTAGTCATTGACGCTTCCAGTTTTTATTTATTTAATTATTTATTATTATTTTTTTCATAAAATGAAATTGAGTGGCTACCAGCGACTGTTTGGCTACCAACATTCCTCAAAATATCTTCTTTTGTGTTCAGCTGAAGAAGTTTGTAACAACTTGACAGTGAGTACATGATGACAGGACTTTCATTTTTGGCTGAACTATGACCAATAGTATGTATGACCAATAAGGATGCTTGCTTACTAATATTAATACTAAATGTTAAACAAACAAAAAGAGCATCCCGTATCATGTTGTTGTTGAGAAGTATGAGAAGTTTTCTGATTTGTTTCTGGTGCAGGTCATGAAGGCTGGTTGCTGTAGTGTGTGGAGGCATGTCATGTAATGCATTAGCATGGCTGGCTGCTCCTGCTGTGACGGGGCGATGGCTGCTGTGGTCCCGCCCCTGTGCTGCTGGTGTTGGCTGGCTCTGGCTGTCAGTCAAACGGCAGGACGGTGTAGGGCTCTGGTTGCGTGACTGCTGGGCAACACCTGTCACAGTGTGTTCCTATCTGAGACAGATATGAGCTGACAGCTCGAAGACTCTCTCTCTCTCTCTCTCTCTCTCTCTCTCTCTCTCTCTCTCTCTCGCACTTCCTTGCCATCTCAAGGTTTGATGCATAAGAGGAAGGGCATATATACAGTATATGATATATAACCATGAGCATTTTGTTGGCTATTTTACATTTGCTAATTAATGATAAGTAAGTTATTTTTGGTGAACTGGCCAAATGGGTTTGATCAGAATTGATTTGTGATTCAGTTAGATTTGGTTGGAGGTTCTATCATTTGTAGAGGTTTCTTAAACAAAAGTAGATGTTTGCCTGGAATCAACTGAAACTATTTTTGGAGAGGTAACTTTGAGAAAACAGTCCTGAGTACAGAGTTGTTCATAACGAAAGTGCATTTATTCTGCTCTGACTGCTGTTTTTAACGCAAGAGTATGCAATGAATTAAATAAATTACAACAAAGCTTCACATATTTTAAAAAGGCACCCCAATTTTTTTTATTGCTTTTAAAATAATTCATAAATTAATAATAATTAAGAAAAATAATTATAATTTCTTACAAAAAAGTATTAAAATATATTACTTTTGTGTTTTTTGTTGCATTTATGGAACACTGTTTTCAGTCACTGCATAGGTATTCACAGCAAACAAAATAAACATTGCATGATATGACTGTACATGATATGTAATAGTTAAACAATTTAATTTTTCAAAATTATTTGGCAGAAGTCACAAAGAAAAGAACAAAATGGTATTATTTCATATTAATCAAATGAGTAAACTGCATTTAATAAATGTAATTGAAACAATGTAATCGATATGACAATCGAATAGAATCAATAAATTAATGACCATATTTCAATAGTCATAAAAAAGGATTTATAAATATTGGTACGTCTGTAAAGTTGTTCATAGGCAAATAATTGACCTTTTTAGATGCTGTCAGAATTGTAATTTTCACTGTCTATGTAAATCCAAGTAAATGTACATGCAGTTGAACCACACTTCATGTAAATATACATGCACTCTTAAAAATAAAGGTGCTTAAAAGGTTCATCACAGCGATGACATAGAATATTATTATTTTTTGCTTCAACAAAGAACCATTCAGGCAAAAGTTCTTTAAAGAACCACCTTTTCGTACCATTTTATAATAGCAGCATGTAGCACCTTTATTTTTAAGAGTGTATGAATACTAATGAGATCACATCGGGTTATCAGTGCATATGTTCAGTTTTTGAGGGCAGGACACACATGTGTCTGAGTCTCTCGAGTGTCTCTAACAACCTCACACTCACTCACATGTGAATGAGTAGCAGAACCGCATTGGTATGTGTGCTGTAATTAGTCTTATTCTAGGATCTAATGATAACACAATACTTAAAAAAAAAAAAAAAGGCTAAGAAATTTTCAAAACTGGATAAAGTGAAATTATTCTGTCAGTCATTCTGGAGGGAGAGAGAAAGGATGCCATTTATCCTCAGTGACTGACAACATTAGTTCTGTTCCAAAACATTGTCAGCTGCCTTCATAGATAAGGTTTCCAAACAGCCTTCTAACATAGACTGCATTGGAGAGATTTAGTTAATTCAATATTAGCCGATAGAGTCAGGAGAAATGTCTTTACATATAAATGTACTGATGAAATGCAGTTTATTGTACCATTAAAGGGATAGTTCACTCAGAAATGAAAATTATTTATTTTACTTACCCTGCTGTCATTCCAAATAACAAATTATTATTATTATTATTTTATATATTCTCAAGTCGATTTTCACAATCTATTGAAAGGTCATGCAACCAAGTATTTCAAGCTTTAAAAAGCACACAAGGACATCATTAAAATAATCCATATGAATGGAGTAATTGAAATACTTTACTAATATACAAATACTAACTGAAGAGACACAATTGAACAGACCTTTATTCATTTATGAACATTGATTGACCTACATACACAGAGCACTTCAAATATTGTAAACTAAAACTCAAATGTGCGTTACGCATGAAAACCAACCAGGTTTGTTCTCACATGTCAAGAAAGCTCATATTTTCATGCACTTTTTGAAGGTTTTTGATGATATTTGAATGCAGTGACTCTCAGTGAATGGATTTTGGAATGGAATTTTAACAAATTTAGGTTTCAAGGATGAGACAGTCTTATGATTTTGACATGAGGCTGAGAAAATGAATGAACTGTCCCTTTAAGAACCTTTTGAACATGTCCGGGTTTTTATTTTAAACTTAATTTTTATAGTGATTTCATATAGAATTTAAAATTTGCATTAAGGCATTAAAGAAAAGCAAAAACAAACATGGCACTGTATAAATAAAACTGTATCAAACAAATCCCAAGATGTGTTCAGAATCATGAAATAATTAAATAAATAAATAGCAAATTTCAATCTTTTATTATTATTTTTATTATTATTACTGATTTTGATGCTTCTTAAAGACTGGCACAACCATTTGAGCTGCTGTTGTGAGTGATTGTTGATTTCAGGACCCTGGACAGCAGCTCAGAGAAAGCCAACAGTATGGGTCAGCCCCCCGAACAAACGCTGAATGCCTCATACTGCATTAGCTTCTGTACTAATCACCTTCACCTTCAGGGAGCTCCTAAAGGCCTTTCAGCATTATTACCCTAACATTAGCAGTCATGTTGTTCTGTTCCCTCTGAATGAGAGTATCAGTATAACCGGAGACTGATGATGTTTACCCTCCCATGAGTATTGCTTCTCTCAGATGATGGGGCTGTTGGCAATCTTCTTGTTTACCCACGTTTGGCTCTGGCTCAAAAGGTATCCCCTGATTTTATTTTGATTGTTTATTTTTTTCTAAAGCTTCATAATTGGAGGTTGCCAGGATAATACTGGACTGAAAATAAAGAGAAAGACAGATGTGCATATGTGATAATTAACTCCTTCCCAATGGAGAGTCACTGGCCTGTGAGGCACAATATATCGCACTGCCAGCCCACTAAAGGGCATGTTTTGGGAATCTGACAGTGGCCAGCAGCATGCTAATGTCACACTTTTGATGAGGAGACACAATTCCAAAGTGTGACAACAGCTTTACCCTTGGAGAAAGCAGAGAGTGTGAGCGAACAGAACAAAAGACAGGCAAACAAACAAAGAGCGACATAGATTGCATCTTTAATAGCACATGCATGAGAAAAATATGTCAGTGAAACAAAGCAAGAAGCAGAGCAGGATTTATGGATGACTGGCTTCAGTGTTGTGAGCATCATGCACATTGATAATTATTGATAGATATTAAACCTCTTAACAAAGTGAAACCGAGCTGCATCTTCATTTAAATCACAATAACAATGATTTGTAATCCTCATCCAAATATCTCTGTTTTAGTGTACTGTGCAGTTTTACTAGGAGTTACAGATATGCAATGTTTAATTCTATAAGTAATACAGTATTTGTGCATAAAACCAGTATATGAGTGCATTATCTTTGAAAAATGTTTAAATAATGGGAATGGCTGGCTTCCACAAAAGCATATACCATTGATTAACAACCCTGATAGCTCGCAGTAGGTCTGTCTTTAAAAGTTTATTAGTTATCATTGAAAATTTGTTTCTCTGTGGAGATTATGAATGGAGTTTTTACTTTTTTCACACTCTATTTCAATAAACATGCTTCCTCATTTACAATACTCTAGATTCATAAACATTAGAAGGAGAATAAGAACACATTCATGTGTATACACACCTATTGTGAATCCTACTGACATTTTGTCTAAGGTTCTTTTCTTTGCACACATGTAAAAGCATGTGTATGCAAATGTTGGTTTGTGACACACAATGCTAAATCTATTGAGAAAACTACAGTAAGAATCAATTAATAAAGGACTAAAGGACTGTCCTTGGAAAATGGCAGCCAAAAAGAACCACTGATATTCAGCCATGCTTTATTCTGCATAATGCATAATTTGACGGATTGCCCCTTTAAATACAATACAATATCCCAATGTCTCTCTGGCCCGGCACGTTGCAAGTCTTTTGTCCCAAAGCAATTAAAACATCTTTGACAAGAGCTGTTTGTTCAGTCGACACACTCTTTGACACGAGAAAGGAAAAATGAACCATATTTCCTCTTTTCTACAGCCTCATGGTGAGCAGAAACAAAAAAAGGAAATAGAGCAGGAAGAGATCAGTACAGGAAGACAAGAAACAGTGAGGAATACCTTTAACTGTACGACAAAAATAATGGGAATGTAGGCACTAATAACAACATGTCAACACTCCCTTCAGCCTGCATGACAGTGTATGTGGGGGGCGGATAAAGAGACAGTAGCAGACAGTAGCGTGACTAAGATGAGACGTAACAGGAGCTGAGGGTGGTCATCCTCAGGGCAGTTTGCTCCACCACTCCAAAAGAGAGAAAGCAACATTACATCCGGATTGAGGGCCTCTGTTACAGCTAATGTATCAAAGCAATGAAATAAAATGAATGGATGTATAAATTCTGTAAAACACGAAGAATAAAACTATTCTTTAAACCATACTCCACATGCTTGCACTACGGCCGACAACAGGACAAATGGATTTGGAACGTTCTCTTTCGTGCATAAAGTGTGTCCTAATTCGTGTATTTATGCGCTATGTTGTTTTGTAGTATAAATAGTGTGAGTAGTGTGATCACACTGAGAATTCCAAAAATAAAAAATGAACTTTAAATACCCAGATGATGCGTTTACTGAAAAATGAAAGTGAAATGTTGAAAGTGTGGGATGTTGGACACTTCATGTACTCAACTGTTGCAGCTTTATTGATGTTGCAGAGGGGGAGGAGCTATCAGACTGGTGTAAGATATTGTGAATTTCATATCATAAAATCGTTTCATTTAGTTACTTAAATAATTAACATTACTTTTTTTTAAGTAACAGAATTTGATTCACAGTATTGCTGGATGCATTTTTATGCATTTTTTAAGGGATATCATGCAACTCATTAAAGTGGTTTAAAGTTTGGACCCAGTTCTTCGTAAGACTCAAGAACAATATGACTCATCTCCATGAGGACTGGATAAATTGGGATTGACCTGCTGATGTAAAGATGTCAGAAAAACATGTTCAATAAGAGGCAAATAGTTATATGGCCTTGCAGGGATGGGTGCTCTAGTGTTCCTCTTTCACTGCCCATTTGAACTATCTGTAATCTGCCCTGAGGGTTTTGCCCTTCAGTGCGCTTATTTAGCAGTTGCTTTGTTTCCTTGATGTACAAGTCAGGGCATTCTTCATTGTGCCGAACTGTATATACAATATTGCTTTGTGTTTTGGTGTTAGACCCCCTGGGTGTAATAGTTCTAGTGTGCTGAAAGGTTTGAAATATATGGGGACATTTTGTTTGTTGAAAATCCTCTGGAGGTTTTCAGATTCTTCAGTCATATACTGTACAGAGTGATGATGTTGTTGTGTTTGTTTTGCTGGCCTTTTATTCTGGTGTTTCCACCAGCTTCTTCTGTTCTGGAGATCAAGTGACTGGAGATCACAGAGAACTGTGGAAATGGACCAGGGGGTACTACAATGAAATGTGTCAAGGGATAAATATCATAAGAATACAGCAAGGATGAAGCATTAGGCTTAGTGGAGCTACATTAAGCCTGATGCTAATGCAGCCATTTAGGACACTATATTTTATTTCTAGATTATATAATTCACTGGCAGAGTTTTCAGAGTACAGATGTTGTAGGATCAAGCTCAACAAAAGTGGCCAATCTTTCTTTCTCACTGCTACCATACATCACAGTAACAGACTTTCGACCTACAACTCCTGGTTTAAATAACTGGTGACTAATCAGTTAAGCTTAACCAAAGATAAAACATCGATGATGGGTAATGTCAAGGAATATGCAGCTCCACACCAGTAACATTGTTTACCTTTGGCCTCTGTACACTATTTGTCTGCTGACTCCCATCATACAGGCACATGGCTTCTCCTACCATTACTGTATTGATGATACACAGCTTTATCTCTCAGTTCAACCAGATGATCCAACGGTAGCTGCACGGATCTCAGGCTCACAACTACCCCATCAAATTCAGTTAGAAATCATGGTGTGGTCTTTGATGACCAGCTGACCTTCAAAGACCACATTGCAAAAACTGCTCGATCTTGCAGGTTTACATTTCATGACATCAGAAAGTTCAGGCCCTTGCTAATGGAGCATGCTGCACAACTTCTTATCCAGGCCCTTCTTATGCAGTGCTCTTCTGGCTGGACTTCAATCAACACAATCAAACCTTTACAAATGATTCAGAATACAGCATCATGACTAGTCTTCAGTGATGCCTAAAGAGCCCATGTTACACTTCTCTTTATCTCCTTGCACTGGTTACTGGATGTGGCTCGCAACAAGTTCAAGTCAGTGATGCTTGCATATAGAACAGCCACAGGCTCAGCACCTTCCTACTTCCACTCATTATTACTAATCTAAAACCCTTCCAGAAGTCTGAGATCCACTAGTGAGCGACGCCTCACATCACAGAGAGGCTCAAAATCACTTTCCAGAACATTCTCCTTCACCATTCCTGGCTGGTGGAATGATCTTCCCACCCCTATCCAGAATGCTAAATCCTTAACAGTTTTCTAGCAACAGCTGAAAACTCATCTCTTTCAACGCTACTTGACTTCATCCAAAAAAAACTAACTTTGTCTTTCTGTTTATTTATTCCTTCCTTCCATTTAAACCTGAAACTTGGTATGACGAGCACTTCCTGTGTCTGTTTGCCTCTTCAAGACAAATTGCTTTATGTAATTCTAAATTTGTAAGTTGTTTTGGATAAAAGCATCTGCAAAATCACTAAATGTAAATGTCTAGTCCTGCAACAATTACTTAGAAACTAAGCTTTGTGTATCGGTGGATTTATCTGAGATCTCAGAGATCAGTTCAGACGTGGTACAAAGGTTAACTAATTAGACTGGAAATTATGGATTTAGCCTCTTTCTCAAACATCACCACTCTATCCCAAGTGACCAGATAAAGAAGGTGCGCAAAAGGCAGTAGACCTTGTATGTGTCAAAATGTTGAAGGTCTCTATGAAGGTCTTGTACATTCACAGTTCAGTGCTCCAGACTTCATATTATGAGGTCTCCAGAAAGGCATGTGGAAGATTGGCAGCCTCAGACCTTTTGGTCCTCTTCCAAGTCCACATTTGTGGTGATGTAATGCCAGTGTTGGGTATCAGTTCAACAGTGCAGGCTTTGCAAAAAATGGTACATTGGGGGAATATCACAGACATAAATGAGGCATTTAAAATTGTTCTTCTATGGCATCACTGTGAAAACCTCCTTTTGGAACCTTTATTAAACCTTTAGTTTAGAGCAAAACTAACTAATATTTGAATATCTTAAAAGATCAAAGCTAACTGACATTTAAATCTCCTGAAAGAACAACACCCAGCAAACATTTGAATCTCTTTACTAACTGACCAACATTTGAATCTCTTAATAGAACAAAACTGGAGAACATTTAAATCTCGTCATAGAACAAAACTGACATTTATTTAAATCTCTATTAGAACTAAACTGTCCAATGTAAATCTGTTGACAGAACAAACTGATTTAAAGCTTTTGATTGCCTTGAACACTCTGATGTGTGTCCAAGTCACTGCAACACTGTTATATGTACTAGACAACACTGTAAACACAATAGAGCTACATTTAAATGCAGAGGATCACTCATATCATAAAGACATTCCAAGGACTTGTTCTATGGCAAAGCACTTAAGCATTATATAGATAATAATATCACTTTATGTAGAGCTTTGGAATTATGTGTTTTGTGAAAATACCTACAGATTACGTTTGTTGTTGATTTGTCTTAACTGTGAATTACGGTCTACTGGACTTACAGGTGCACAAAGGCCAGGAGAGCGCAAGTCTCCATCACGTGTGTTATTTGAGAAATGGTCACACACAGTTATTGGTGTAATTGCAGTGTTGCAGCAGCATCCAGACATAGCATGCCAAAAATCTGTGTCCCGTGGCTTGGTCTCGACCTCTTCGAGGTTGTGGTTGGGAAGAGAATATTGGCAACGCTCTCAACCATCATTGACAACACCTGCCATCTGCTCCATTGGACTGTTATTACACAGAGGAATGTGTTTAGCATTTGGCTGCTCCCTTCACAGTGCACTTTCATATGTCCTGTTCTACTGCTGCCGTCAAGTGTGACTTGAGTCTTTTCTGCCGCACTTTCCTGCAATATTTGCTGGAGTAGTGTTGTTTGAGTTCATACTGCATGAAGTTGTTATTGCTTATATTTTTAGTTAATTTGGTTCTTAAAAGTGATGTTTCTAATATTTGCATAATGTTTATCTAAAATTAATGATTTTTATGATCATATTTTGTCATTCATTGCTATGTTTGACACTATGGGTAAATATCTGATAACAGGTTTTCAAGATTTTTTAAGGTCCGATTCTCGCTATTAACAAAACATTAACTACAACTTTTGCTTGAATACACGTCTAATTTGCTGCTTATTAATAGTTAGTGAGGTAGTCGTTAAGTTCAGATATTGGGTAGGATTAGGGATGTAGAAGCACGATGAAATGGTAGTTGCTTCAGCAAATGTATTTTATCTTGTGTGCTTTTTTTAACACAAGAGGTTAGGTTTAGTGTAGGTGGTACATGATACGAACAACAACCAACATAATAATATATTGCCACAGTTTCGCGAGAAAAACTGATCACGCTATTTAGTGCTGCTCATTAGACATTTCAGTTTGAAATTTGCTACAAATAATGTAATATCATTTTGCAGAAATTTACCTAGAGGCTTTTAAGACACTGTCTGGTTAAATAAATAAAATAATTATATCGTTTATAGCACTTGTGACATGAAAAATTGCAGCGAACTGTATCTGGAGCACTGTATTTTTTTAAAAAAGTAGCCAGAGTCACATAATTCCAATGCGCCTGCTTTGTTTTATTTATAGTTGTCGACAATGTAAATTCCATTGGCTCTGCTGTTTTTAGGAGATCTTACATGTGTGTACACAATGATGAACAAAAGAGAAGTGGTGCTGTTTGTTCATTTGACACAAGAACAGCTCGGAAACTCAGCTGTAATGAATCGAGCACCACTGAGGAGATAAGGTGCTGGGAGTGTGTGTTCGAGAGCCGTCAGCTCCCCGGGGAGACAGAAAACTATAGAGACGTGATCCAGGACTGCCACCGTCTGAGTGTCTCGCTGCTGATCTAGTCGAGCCTGGCAGAGTCCATCCCTCTGGAGTCAGACACAAGATAGATTTAAATATACTGTTGAACACGGGAAGGATGATGCCAGTCTCACTGCAATATGAAGATATCAGGAAAAATGTTGAAAGGGGTCACATGAGAATTCAGATTTACTTTGATCTTTCGAGATAAAAGTAGAAGAAATGGCTTGTTTTGAAATCCTCAAATGACGTCAGATACTGAAGACATTTACACATTCACATTTGAAGGGGGCATTTCTTAAAGGCACAGCAGCAAAGTCAAGAAAACTCAACTTTATTTATATAGTGCTTTTAATAATAAAATTGTCCTGTTTAAGGATTTAGATTAGAGAGAAAAAGAGAGAGAGTGGGAAATTTCTCATGAAAACAAACAAACAAAACCTCTGCTGCATGGGTGAAAAAGATGTATTAACACATTCATGCACTGTGAAACATTTATTAATATGATTTAAAAAAAGAAAATAAAACCTGCTTTATATTTTAGCAAACTGATCTTTATTCTTTGTCTTTTTTCAACAAAAATGATTTCTGAAGGATGAT
Source organism: Carassius auratus (assembly GCF_003368295.1). Classification (NCBI taxonomy): domain Eukaryota; kingdom Metazoa; phylum Chordata; class Actinopteri; order Cypriniformes; family Cyprinidae; genus Carassius; species Carassius auratus. The sequence continues at coordinate 2,333,450 of NC_039259.1, forward strand.
ACTGAAGACATGGGTTACAGGAAAAAAATCAATTTATGTTTACATTTGAAACATTCTAATAGAAAACAGTTATTTTAAATTATAATATTATTTCACAATATTACTGTTTACACTGTAACTTTGATCAAGTAAAAGTAACCTTTATGAGCAGAAGAGACTTCTTTCAGGTTTTAAAAATCTTATATCATGGTAGTGTAATTTAAATAGCAATAAATGATAACACTTTTCAATAATATTTAATTTGTGAGATGAATAATGACTAAATGCTTCTAAACCACTTATTTAGTTTATGTATACATATTTATTTATTTATTTATTTATACGTAGTTAATGTTAATTCCAACAAGTACTAATACATCAAAAAAAAAAAAAAAAAAAAAAAATCTAAAGACGTATCTGTTAACAGTATTTCATGGACCTGAGCTGACATAAACTAAAAATCAATAGTTATAATTGGATTAACTTAACTTATTTAATGGATTACTAATGGGACATTATTATAAAGTTATACAAAGCTACTTGACCTTCTGTCTTCATGTTCTGGTCCAAACTCTTCAAAAGAATTTACATTCTTTATTCTGGTATAAAACACTTTTGATGATCCAGTTAATTCCCAGTGGATGAAACCATACATTTCATTTTGTTTCACATGAAAATAAATCAAGTAAACTGGGCTGAAAAGGCATGTTGTCTTTATTATATGCCTGACCTTATTTTCTTATTTATATCAGTTAAAAATGTGGATCCAGACTTCTTGTGATAAATCTCAGCATTTGAAGCATACTTTACTGTATGTCTATCTGAGGTTTAGTTCAGGTGAAGGCTGAGGATGTGTGTGTCTCGTCCGTGAAGGAGGCTAATGCTGCAGGCGCCGAGCTTCTCCAAACCTCCATCTGTTTACTTCAAACTGTCTGCGTCCCGTCTAAGCCCAGACTGCTGTGTGCTCGCTGACACACCCACCTACACACACAGCATATCTGCAGCCATTAAATGCTGATGCACTATATAAGAGAAGAGATACATTAGATTATCTAGTTCAAGTTTAAGTTGAACTTTATTGTCATTCCGCTACATGTGTGGACATACAGCGGTGCCTCACAGGATCACGGTGCTACATAAATACAGACATACAACAATGAAGTAAAACAGTATAAACCTATACACAACTAACCTACTGACAGATTTTGACTATACATATATTATATATAAATGTTTACCTATATATAAGCTAATTTCTTTTTTCAATTATTTTATTTTCACAAAAAGATTAGAAAGCTAGTTAGAATTACTTTTTTTTCTCTCTTTTTTTAAGAATAGAATTAGAATAGTGAGTATTAAAGTTAGAGGGTCAAATAAAGATGGAAGAGATGTGTTTTAAGCCGATTCTTGAAGATGGCTAAGGACTCAGCTGCTCGGATTGAGTTGGGGAGTTCATTCCACCATGAGGGAACATTTAAAAGAGATATATCACAATATAAATATACATATATATTGTATACACACACATACTCTTCGGAAAAAAAAATACAAAAGCAGTTACCATTTAGATACTAATATGTAATATAGTATGTCTGCAATGTATGTGTAATAATGTAATTCATGTATTGATCGTTAATAATGAATGTTACTTTTTGTATAAGATTATTTTTGTTGCTATTATTCTGCCATCTCTGCTCATCTCTGTAGAAGCGGCTATCGTCAGATATGAGGTTGTGATGTTGTAGTCGGCGAGGTGCCTGTCGGATGGGCAGGACTCCAGCGGGACAAACTCTGTCTGTGGAAGCTCAGGCCATTATAGCAGCAGCCTCTAAATGCCTGCTCGTATTTAACATCTACACAAATGTGAACTGGGGAAAGTCTCTGGGCGTTTGCTTTGTTTCTTTGCTTTAGGCTCATATTGATCTTCACCCCCCAAATGCCTTGCACTCAAGGCTTTTGAATGATTTTTTTTGTCATGTTATTTTATAGGTTATTATTTAATACATTTAATACAAATATACGCTAGGTCTCATTAATGTATAAACAAGTACATGAAAACACAGTGAGGTCTGGAACTCAGCAGTGTTATTTATTTGTTGTACATATTTGTTTGTTACCAATATATATAGTGTTTGTATATACAGTTTGTGTGTCTGTGTGTGTGTATTTGTATATATATATAAATTGTTATTATTATTATTAAATCAATAAATTAGAATATGAAACTTCTGATAACTTTGATCCTGATATCGAGTCCGAGTCAGTTGTTGGTTGGAGAAGTGCAGTAACGGTGTGTACTGTACACAGCTTCTGCATCTGAAGTGGATTTGTGTTTGAGCGTGAGCTGATTTCAGGGGAGTACGACGGACCCTCTGTGTGTTTCACTAGCATACATAAATCACCCTCACCGCAGTCAAGCCTCTCTCTCTCTGTTATGACTCTCTCTTTGTTATGGTTCAACCCTCCGTTTGCTCTATTCTCTGAGGATTATCAGAACTAAACTGAATTGAACGCAGCTCAGCAGAATAATAAGGCATTCAGCCGCCTGGCCTGACACTTGGCGTGTAATTAAGGGCCTGGTGCTGCCGTTTGATGCCAAATGAAAGAAAATGGCCTCGCTCTCTCCCGCTGATTGCTGCCTGGCATCTTTCACCTGAATTTCCCGGCCGTCCCGCCATTGTGCAGCCGATTGCGAGCGTGTGGGTAATTGCGCTGCGAGTGAATGATGGCTCCCGTGGACTGCGTGGCACCACGTCACTGCTCAGGAAAAAGTACCGCAATACACACAGGCGTCATGGTGTGCTACCTTTACAGTTAAAATAAGATGACTTTAAGAGAATCAGCACTGAGGGGGTTGATTATATATGCTGTTTAGGAACAATTTGCAAGAACAGGATGCAATGCAAATGTGCTCCAGTGGAAATATGCAAGAGTTTAAAGCATCATTGGCTCACATTTGCAGTTCTGGGGTGTGTTTCTCAAAAGCATTGTTAGAAATCTATGGTCGTTAGCTCTGTCGTTACCAACAAGATTCAACGATTCAGTGTTTCCCCAAAACCACAGAGTGCAATAGTTGGATTCCGGATGTCAAAACTCCATTCATTTTCTCCATAGGAAAGGGGATTTTAAATGATAACTTACAGACCCCTAAAGACAGACCTACTGTGAGCTCTGAAGTTGTTAATTGATGGTGTATGCTTTTGTTCAAGCCATCGGTTTCTATTATTTCAACTTATCTTTTTGTAAATAAACATATTTAAATGCAGAATCCCTGGTGAAAAACTACATTACCCATGACACTGTACAGAAAATCCATTACATTTTTATAATTTGAGTAATCACATTGACGTTTCCAGGTCTAGAAATCATCATTTTAAAATTCACTGAACTTTCCAGGCTTTCATGACTGTGGGAATCCTATTTAAACCAATGTTTTAGGCCTTTAGAAGAAAATCAAACCTAGATTGTGTGATACATTCTAGCAAAGGGATTCCCAAAGAATTATTCGAAAACAGCTTCTAATTAAGACAATTTCTACACCCTGTCTATGATTTAGACAGACAATGCTTCCTCACATCCACACATGAAAGACACTCAGATGTCTTCACAAATAAGACCCCTCAAATGCTGCTTCTTTTAACACTTTACTCCCTGATAAAATCAGTTCTAACCAGGAGTATTACATGTTTATGTGGCTTCCATCATTTTATACGATTGCTGTCCAATACTATATTAGAACTTGAACAAGGGAATGAAAACAAGTGCGTGAATTTGGACACTGTGTGCACCAGAAGGGCTGCAGCTTTTGCATGGTTTTTACTGTTTAATGGTTAGTAATATTTCAAGATGTTTCACTTAATATTCCAATACTTCACTTATTGGACTGAAGAAACTTAGGTTTACATTTTATCTCTAAAATTCATGTCATTCCAATCTGAATGGCAAAGTTAGGCAGGTATTGAGATTTTTCTGTTTATTTCCATTGTTGAAGGTGACCATGGATGGCGGGCTCTGAACATGCAGCATACAAGTATCATCAGCTCAGTATGTTTCATGTCTTCTGAAGCGATAAGATAAGTCTGAAGACATGATAATCGGTCACTTGACTCCTCTGCAATGCTAAGCTTGTTTTGTCTTATAGTAGTCATGTTTCCCATCCACTTCTGTTGGTGGTCTGCTGTAAAGTCTTTATGGAAAGATGTTGTTGTCATAAAGTGACAATGTTTTATTTTGTGGTTTCTTTACAGATTATTTTCTTCATTCAGACTTAGAAGTTTGTGATTAAGAGGACACTGGTTACTTTGATCAACAATAGTATTGCAGTTTTACCTTTTTATCAATTCAAACGATAAATGTCATTGTTTTGTTTGCTTATAATGAGTATTAGCCTGATTCTGAATCTGATGGTTTTCTTTTTTTTTTTTCTTTTTTTTTCTTTTTTTTTTAAATTCTGCATTCCACAAGTCTCAATTAGATATTTTCTCATTAGCCAAATTCTTGATTAGTTAGTGGACTCCACCTCACTGGAATAAATGGCATTGGCTCATTAACTCATATGTGCATTCAGATTCTAATTGGAATTCCTTTGTTTTTTTAGCTCTCAGATCACAGAGGGTGTCTTTGCAATTGATTAGAAGGCCAAAATGACTGTATCATGATGAATATTCAGTATGATTTCTTATTGATAGGAATGTTTTTTATTGATTATTTTATTTTTAATATGCCAGTATTTATCATTCATTCATTCAGTCATTCATTCATTTATTCATTCATTTGTTCTTTGTTATATTACATAATTTCACAAAACAAAAATGTGTTTTTAAAAAAAGAAAATTAATACTTTTATTCAGTAAGGATGCATTCAGTTGATCAAAAGTGACAGTAAACTTTATCCATATTTATTACAAAATAATAATAATAATAATAATAATAATAATAATAATAATAATAATAATAATAAATAATAACAATGTTTCTCATAGTTTCCACCAAAATATTTAGCAGCACAACTGTTTTCAACATTGATAATAATCAGCATGTTTCTTGAGCAGCAAATCATCTTACATTATTCTGATTTCTGAAGATCATGTGACAGTGAAAAGTCAGCTTTGATCACAGGAATACATTACATTTTTTAAATTACAATAGAAAACAGTTAATTTTAATAATATTTTACAATATTACTGACTTAACTGTATTTTTTTTATCAAATGAATGTAGCCTTGGTGAGCAGAAGAGACTCAAATCTCAAACTTGAGCCCGCAAGCCAAATATTTTGCTACATTTATGATTTTAATAGAAAACATTATCCCATTTCACTCTGAAATATACGAAAAAATATGATAATTTTATTAGAGAAAATGTTTCTCAATGAAGAGCTTAATATTTTTGGTGTGTTTTAAGAGGGCTTTGGCGGAAAGCCCTCAGCTCTGATGTTTAGCGTGCTATCAGGCTCCCGGAGGGGCCCTTCATTGTCCCACCACACTCCACTGCAGCACCACTAACACATCATCTGTTAGCGCCTGCTTCACTGGTTTTAATTAGTGTCTCTGAATGCAGCCGCACAACAGAGGCTCGAAAAATCAAACGCCACTGCTCCAAATTTGTTTGTATCTGCTCCAGTTTCACCACACACGTTCACACAGCCAAACACACAAGAGCTGTTTGAGTTCCTCATCCTCCCTCTAAATATTTCCTCTGTCAATATCACACTGTCTGCTTCACAACCTGGCAAACGGCATGTTTTGTAGCAAACACAATGAAGAAGTTATATTTAATGTGCTGTAAGACAGCAATCGTGTGTGAGATTTGTGCAGTAATGTGCTCTATAATCATTTCCATTTATGTTGTGAACGAAAATATGAATCATATGGAAAATCGTTCTTTATTTATTTATTTATTTTTAGTGGGTATTTCTTTAAATGAATCCTATTAAAAACTGTAAGCGATCCTGAGTGGAAAAGCAGCATGAATGTGAAATAAAAGCAGTTCCTCCCTCTCAGCTGCAGTTTATTTCTCTTTGAAGCAGAGCTGGCAAAAATCTGTCGTATTCTATATGAAGTGGGGAAATATAGCTAATGAGCTAAAGACAGATCTAAATTTACCGTTGATTTTTCATTTGTTTAGGGTAACTTGAAGCTTAGAGTGAGAAATCTATATGGGGAAGATATTAAAACGGCTATGCCGCTGCATGCTTCCCAGTGTAAATGTGATTTGCATGCTCATTTATGTCTATAATTACAAGTTTCTATCTTTTTTCATGTTTCAGAAAATGAAATTGGAGGAGGTGTAGTGACCTCTTATCAGTCGTCTAACATAGAGGGCCGTGGGGCAAACAGAGGTCTGAACCAAAGAGCGATTACACCGGCAATTACATCAGGTACCACTTCACACTATCTGTCTTTCTTTCTGTCTACACAGTGTACAGTACTTGATCACACAGAATGCATAAACACAATCAAGTGTGTATTTCTGCTATGAGCAGACTTGAACACACCCCTCAACTGCCATAGGCTGAGCAAACAGATAGTCCCGCCCTAAACTCACACCATTGATTGAGTCACTGTTGCTGTTTTGAGCTGATCTAGATATTTCTAAATGAATGTTTTGTGCTACAGCACCATTATGTTACATGTTTAAGGAAGACATCTTACCATTGACTTATTTCACACATCAAGCTATCCACTTTATTTTTTTTTTACGCAATAGTGGGGGAAGCCATTTGTAACTTGAGTATTTAAGGCTTCCAGTGTCGATTCGATTACAGTTATTTTACAGTTATTCTACAAGAATAGTCTGTTCTGCTTCTTGATGTTGCAAACTGATATTATTATCAAATTCAAATGTATTGTCATAATCATAAATGCTCCAGTTTGTAGAGCAAATCGTTTTACTACCCTTTATTATTCATAGTTATTTATCTATAGCCACTAATGAATCAGAAATTTCACACATTCACCAAAAATACTGATGCAAAATTGGACATGCATCATTAATATCATGCTTTAAAGAGATAGTTTACCCAAAAATGAAAATTTGCTAGAAATGTCTTCACCCTCAGACCATCCAAGATGTACAGTAGATTAGTTTGTTTCTTCAACAGATTTTGAGAAATGTAGCATCGTATCGCTTGCTCATCAGTGGATGCTCTGCAGTGAATGGGTGCCGTCAGAATGAGTCCAAACAGCTGATAAAAACATCACAATAAGTGATTCACAGAACTCCAGTCCATCAGTTAACGTCTGAAGAAGACAAAAGCTGAGTGTTTGTAAGAAAAAAAAATTATAAAAATCTAGACTCTCATTTTGACGGCACCCATTCACTGCAGAGCATACATTGGTGAGGAGGTGATGCAATGCTACATTTCTACAAATCTGATGAAGTAACAAACTCATCTACATCTTGGATGGTCTGAGGATGAGGATTATCAGCAAATTCACATTTTTGGAGTGAACTATTCCTTTAAGTATTTAATTTTAAGTTTTTATTAAAACATTGATTGCATTTGTGGCTGTCCGCAGATGGAGGTGGATGTAGCAGAGGAGAAGCGCCATTGCACACGCTCAAAAGGTATTCTCCTTCCATCACTTACACATAACACACAGATGTAATGTGGCGATATGTTCAGACCGGCCTTTTGTTTGAGTGATAATCTAATCTTCTTCTGCCCTTTCAACTGACCTCTCACGTCCTCTGTCTTTCGTCTCTCTCTGTGCTTCTTCACAGTTCCCCTGGAGCCAGCCATACAAGAGTTGTTCAGGTCAGTGTTTTTACAGACTGAATCACACACACACACACACGCACTGGCAAAGAGGTCTTTACCTGGATAATGGCTGCCAATAAGCAGTATTGTGATCACGCTTTCCTGTTCTCCTATTTTCTTTCCATCTGTCATATTCGTTTGGGTGATGGTAAAACACTGTCACTTTGCTAAGCTGCAACTATTTCTCTGTACAATGACATATGGCCAGTTTCTTTCAGAGCCAAGTAATGCAATAATTTTCAATACACACTCTTTTCCAAACTTGAAGGTTGTTCTAGATTGATGTGACACTCTACAGCATTTTTTCAAAATTATGTGAGAATTTTACACCCCTGGTTAGCATAAATTAACATGAATAAATATATTGGGTGCGTATTGCCTACTATTATTTGTTTATAGAGCTGGAAAGGCTGGGATTTGGCAGCATATTTTTGCATTAAATCATGGATGCATCTTATTAGGATCAGAACTTCTCCACTCACTTGGCATCCTAAAAACACTATGGCTCATCCTCTGTATTAGGATCAGTCCATGCTTGAAGAATTGAAGGCAGTGTGAGTTGCTTTAGATGAAAGACTCTGCCAAAGGCAATATTGCAATATTACAAAATTAGTAAACATAATTAGACAAGTATGCATACGCGGATCACATACACCATTTATTTGATTTAAAATTTTCATGTTGGTCAAATTGAAAATAATGGTTCTTGTTCAGATTTTTTTAAAAGCAAATGTAAAAATAAGGTTTTTTTATTTTTATTTTTATTAGTTTTATTTTTTCTGAAAATCTGCTCATTGTGACTCACTTTACCAGCACAGGTCACAAATTATTTTATTCATATAATCAACTTGAATCAATTTAAACACATTAATGTATACCAACAAAACAATTTTTTTGAGTAAAATCAGAAGAAAAAAAAAAGAGAAAGGTTTTTAAGGTAACAATTGCAGGTTACCATTTATTTATTTATTTTTATTTGATTTATTTATAAAAAAAAAATTGATACACCTACATAACAGAAAATAAGATGCATATATATATATATATATATATACAACATTTTATGATGAGTGTTTCTATCTTAATGCCAAATACATACATGGCCACAAAACAATCTCCATCTCTGAATGGACATATGTTGATAGATTTCTGTCTGACAGCTTAATATTTTTGGACTAAAATATTAAACCAAACACCATTCAGAACACCTGCAGGGCAATACGTAAAGTCAGAGTTTTCAGTGTATTAAAAACATTTTGTTTTTATTAGTTTCAGCTTCTAAAAATGTCTTCCTAATTGGAAAAATCATTGAATCGAACCTTTTCATACAGTATTTTCAGTGTCCGTTGTCTGAATCATACCTGGCTTCAGTATCTTACAGCTAGTTTGATTGTCACTGTACGTTTGATGGACAGCTGGTTCTCTGCTTTATTGATTGGCATATCAGAGAAGAAAGCCTGGGAATGAAAGGTGGCAAAAAGATGAAGATTGCATTACTGTGCACCTGCTCCCTCTCTTTGATGTCACCTCCACCAGCAGCTTAAAGCAGATAATTAAAGATAAACAAAACAACGGTTCAGTCATTACTATCAGCCTCTCTCTCTCTCTCTCTCTCTCTCTCTCTCTCTCTCTCTGTTCCTCTATCTTTCTCTTTCACGCTTCAGATCATTTCTTCTTGAGCTGGTGGCTTCTCATTTGCATGCTTATCGAAGTGTTTTGACTATCCAACGGGAGCTGCAGTGCTAAGGTGGGATCATTAATATGTTAATTAGTCCTTTTGACACTTTGCTTAAGCTTGTGTACAATGTGCTCCTCATCCGTGACTTCAGTCACATACTCGCTAGATGTGCACACACTCCCTAAACCCATTCGCCTCTGTTTTATGGGCAAAATAAATACTTACAACAGGCAGAAAAGCAACTAATCAAGTGGCCACTTGTCGGCTAATGGTCCAGCCCACACAAAATATTGTAGCAGTGGCACTAGTACCTTAAAGGGATAGTTCAGCCAAAACTGAACATTTGCTGTTCAAAATGATTTGTTTGTGAACCAGACTTGACTGCTAAAGGATGTTAAAGAGCACAGCCTCTAGTGTCAGCAGCTAGTGAACCTCTTGAGGTCAGGTAGTGAGGTTACTCACACAGCTCTTGGAGTTACACACGCATGACTTACAGGTCAGCGAAGCCTTAAATAGCTGCAAATATGGCTGGCGAGTAAACAGACTTTCCTTGAATGGGACTTTAGAAAAACATCCAAACATTGGAGCTCACGTGATCATTCTACTGTGAGATCAAGTTTCAGTGTGATGGAGAAGTTTTTCTGAGAGATTTACCTGTTCTGTTCTGTCTGCCTATTAATGAACTGGTAATCATTTATTCTGTTCATAATTTCCAGTGCTGCTATTTAAATACAAATGATATCCCTTCAAGCAGGTTTTTGCTTACTTTTACATATATATATATATATATATATATATATATATATATATATATATATATATATATATATATATATATATATATATGTGTGTGTGTTTGTGTGTGTGTGTGTCACGGACAGAAGAGAGAGACAACAGGGTATACAGGTAAGTGGATGTTTATTGGGATAATGGAGACAGAAGATGGTATTACGCAATCTTGCAGAGGAATGGTTGAGCTGAGTGGGATGTTAATAGGATGACTTGAGGATACTTGCTGAACAGATGAAGGGTGGACACAGGAGGAACTGACAGAACACGGAGGACAGATGGTGGCAGGTAAGCTGGAGGATCAGACGGTAAGGTATTCGGATATTTCCTAGAGTAGCTCAGAGAGTAGAGTCGGTGTTTCTCTGACGAGACCAGACAGAGAGTGAAAGGAACTGTGGGCTTAAGAGGTGGCAGTGATGAGCGGGTGCAGGTGTGGTGACTTCAGTAATCTGGTGATAATGAGCGGATGGGCGGAGTCGGGTGATTGGACTCTGATGGTGTGGCAGGTGTTACTGGTGCCTCCGTGACAGTACCCCCCCCCCTCTACGGGCGGCTCCTGACGCCCACGTTACCGGTCGACGGGGTCGGCCTCGACCTCTCGGCGCAGGGCGGTTGGGATGGGAGTTGTGGAACTGGGTGAGGAGGTGGGTCCAGGATGTCGTCAGGATGCCCTAGGGACCCAAGAGCGTTCTTCGGGGCCATATCCCTCCCAGTCTACCAGATACTCCAGGAGACGGCCCCGCCGACGGGAATCCAGGATGTCCTGTACACAGTGAATTGATTCTTCCACAGCGATTTCGGGAGGATGAGGTACGTCAACACCATCAGGTCCTGGGGAAGGAGACACAAGAGGGTCAGTGAAGGGCTTTAACAGTGAGACATGAAATTATGGTGCGATCCGGTAGTGTAGGGGAGGTGAAGACGGTAGGTGACCTCGTTGACCTGCCTCTCGATGGTGAAGGGACCTATATAGCGGGGACTCAGCTTTCGACAAGGTAGGCGAAGACGGATGTCTCTGGTGGAGAGCCAGACCTTTTGACCTGGTTGGTACTGGGGTGTATCTCTCCTCTTGGTATCGGCCTGGCTCTGGTGTCTTCGCACTGCTCGCTGGAGATGGACGTGTGCTGAGTCCCATACCCTCTCACTCGCTTCAAACCAGGTGTTGACCGCTGGGACTTCTGACGGCTCTCCTGACCAGGGGAAGAGAGGAGGCTGGTACCCGAGTATGCACTGAAACGGTGTTAAACCCGTGGTGTCTTGGCGTAGTGAATTCTGTGCATACTCGGCCCATGGGAGGTAGCGGCTCCAGCTTCCTTGGTTCTGGTGGCAGTAGGTTCGTAGGTATCTTCCGATCTCCTGAATCTTGCACTCAGTCTGACTGAGACTCCGAGTAATCTGAAGAAAGCATGCCAGACTCTGGAGATGAATTGGGGACCTCTATCTGATACAATGTCTTCTGGTAGACCAAAGTGACGGAATACATGGTGGAATAGTAGGTTGGCAGTTTCAAAGGCAGTGGGAAGACCCTTTAATGGGATGAGTTTGCAAGCCTTGGAGAAGCGGTCGACCACGACTAGGATACCAGTGTGTGAATCTGAAGGTGGGAGATCAGTCATAAAGTCGACGCCCAGATGGAACCATGGACGACGTGGTATGGACAGTGGCTTCAGCTTCCCTTCGGGGAGTCGTTGTGGGGTATTGGAGATGGCACAGACTGAGCATCCACGAACGTACTGGGAGACATCCTGCGCGATGGAGGGCCACCAGAACCGGTTACGAAGGAGTGAGAGGGTTCGTCGGCTGCCTGGATGTCCAGAGCCCAGAGACGTGTGAACTGAGTCTATGAGGGACAGGCGTAGTGATGATGGAACATATATCCTTCCCTCTGGACCTCCCGGCAGAGCTGGCTCGGAACGGGTGGCTTCCCGGATACGATCCTCTATTGACCATTCGATGGGACTAACAATAATGGCTGGAGGGAGTATAGATTCTGGAGGTGATACTTCGGGCTCAGGCGGATGAAGACGGGAGAGAGCGGCTGCTTTAAGGTTCTTGCCTCCTGGTCGATATGTAACTCGGAAGTTGAAACGAGTGAAGAAGAGGACCCATCGGGCTTGGCGAGGATTTAGACGTTTGGCTTCTTGAAGAAATTTGAGGTTACCGTGGTCCGTAATGACTTCGACTTGATGGTGTGCTCCCTCCAGCCAGTGTCTCCATTCTTCGAAAGCCATCTTGATAGCCAGAAGTTCCCGATTACCGATGTCGTAATTATGCTCCGCCGGGGACAGTTTCTTGGAATAGAAGGCACATGGATGGAGTACTGGAGGCTTCCCCTGCTGTTGTGATAAAATAGCTCCCACCCCAGTCGATGAGGCGTCCACTTCGACCACGAAGGGGAGGTCCGGATTGGGATGGACCAGGATGGGAGCCGAACAGAAGGCGTTCTTCAGATTTTGGAAGGCTTGAGTGGCAGCTGGGTTCCAGGACAGAGACTTGGGCCGATCCTTGAGGAGAGAGGTGAGTTGTGAACTGATGATACTGTATTGATGAATAAAACGATAGAACGGTAGAAGTTTGCAAATCCTAAGAATCTCTGGAGTTCTTTGACGGTGGTGGGTTGTGACCAGTTCTTGATGGTGTCCACCTTCCTCTGGTCCATTTGGATTCCTTATGGGCTGATGACATAGCCGAGGAAGTGAACAGTGGTACGGTGGAACTCACACTTCTCCAACTTCAGGAACAACTGATGATCTCTGAGTTTTTGCAGGACTTGACATACATGGTGGTGGTGTTCAGTTAAGCTCTTGGAGAAGATTAAGATGTCATCAATATAAACGATCACGAATTGATGCAGAAACTCACGGAACACTTCATTCATGAAGGCTTGAAATACAGATGGAGAGTTGGACAGCCCATACGGCATAACAAGATATTCATAGTGGCCTGATGGAGTAATGAAAGCCGTTTTCCACTCATCGCCTCTTCGGATACGTATGAGATTGTATGCACTTCTGAGATCCAGTTTGGTGAAGATTTTGGCTCCACGTAGTTGTTCCAGAGCGGTTGGGACCAGAGGAAGGGGATAGCGGAATTTGACCGTTTGTTCGTTGAGTGCACGGTAGTCAATGCACGGCCTCAAGCCTCCGTCCTTCTTTCCCACAAAGAAAAAATTGGATGCAGCAGGGGAAGTGGAAGGTCGAATGAACCGCTGTTGTAAGGCTTCCTTGATATACTCATCCATGGCCTTCTGCTCCGGGATGGACAGTGGGTGGATCCGGCCCTTGGGTAGTGTGGCTCCAGGCAGCAGGTCAATGGCACAGTCCCATGGCCGATGAGGTGGTAACTGTGTCGCTCGTTGTTTGCTGAACACTTCCTGGAACGCCCGGTACTCAAGGGGGATCTCTGTTGGATGGCTGGATTCTGGACTTTCGATCGACGTGGAGTTAAGGTGAAGATGAGAGGAAGAGGGGGAATCATCCGGAACAGGTTTCTGACGACAGATCTTGATGACGGGTAGTAGACAGGTTAAAGAGCAGGATTCACCCCATTGCGTAATTTCCCCAGTGGTCCAGTTGACTTGCGGGGAGTGTTCGGACATCCACGGGCGTCCCAGGATGATATCCACGGTGGACCCTTCCAGCACCAGAAATGAAATCTCCTCCCGATGAAGACATCCAATGCGTAGTGAGACTATGGGGGATTGATGACAGATTTGACCACGGCCCAGCGGTTTACCCAAGATGGTGTGGATCTCTAACTTCTTCGTGATCCTTCTCCTCGGGAGATTGAGCTTCTTGAGGAGTTCGTGGGAGATGAAGTTCCCTGAGGAGCCGGTGTCAATGAGGGCATACGCTAGAACGGAGTGGGAACGGGTCACTAGCATGACTGAAGTACGGGATAATGGTGATATCATAGGAGGAATCTGGATTGTACTCACCGTTGGGCGTGGTGGTCGCACTGGGCACTGCAAAAGGAGATGTCCTTCGGAACCACAGTAGAGGCAGAGGCCATTGTGAATGCGTCGTTGACGTTCTACTGCAGTGATATGGTATGAGTCAATTTGCATGGGCTCAGGTGCTGGAAGGTTTATAGATGGTGTGGGAGGCAGAGGTTGCACAGCGGATTGGTCCAGAGCACAGGCGGTGAGACGTTGAGAGATGCGAATGGTACGCTGAATGAAGTTCTCTAAGCCGATGACATCATCATAAACTGCCACTTGATGGCGGATGGTAGGATTCAATCCTTGACGAAAGCAGGTGATTGCCTCTGTGACAATATGTATATATATATCTTTTTTTTTTTTTTTTTCAATTGATCAAAAGAGGCAAATAAATATTCACAAATAATATTCATCAGCATGTTTCTTGAGCAGTAAATCATCATATTAGACTGATTTCTGAAGATCACGTGACACTGAAGACTGGAGGAATGATACTGAAAATTCGGCTTTGATCACAGAAATAAATGAGATTTGAACAGATATTAAAAATTGTAACACCTAATTAATTGGTTATATTCCAATAGAATATGTATATATATATATATATATATATATATATATATATATATATATATATATATATTGCTCAAAAGAGGCAAATTTTGGAAACATTACTATTTTTAATGTTTTTGAAAGAAGTTTCTTCTGCTCATCAAGCCTGCATTTATTTGATCAAACATACAGAAATTTTTTTTAATATTGTGATATATTATTACAATTTCAAATCATTGTTTTTAAATTTATTATACTTTAAATTGTCATTTATTTCTGTGATGCAAAGCTGAATTTTTAGGATCATTATCACACGATCCTTTAGAAATCATTCTAATATGATGATTCATTATCAAAGTTGGAAACAGTTCTGCTGCTTAATATTTTTTCAGAACATGTGATGCTTTTTAGGATACTTTAGGATACTTTTAGACCAAAATTTTGGAAACATTACTATTTTTAATGTTTTTGAATGAAGTTTCTTCTGCTCATCAATCCTGCATTTATTTGATCAAAAATACAGAACAAATTGTAATATTGTGATATATTATTACAATTTCAAATCATTGTTTTTACATTTATTATACTTTAAATTATAATTTATTTCTGTGATGCAAAGCTGAATTGTTAGGATCATTATCACACGATCCTTTAGAAATCATTCTAATAAGATAATTCATTATCAAAGTTGGAAACAGTTCTGCTGCTTAATATTTTTTCAGAACATGTGATGCTTTTTAGGATACTTTAGGATGCTTTTAGGATAAAAAAAGAAGCTATGTTTTTAAAATATAAACATTTCGTAATAACAATATACACTACTGGTCAGTAATTTGGGGTCAGTATTTTTTTTTCTTTCTTCTTTTAAAATAAACCAATACTTTTATTCAGCTAGGATGTGTTAAATTGATAAAAAGTGATAGTTGAAGAAAATATATTATTAGAATATATATATATATATATATATATATATATATATATATATATATATATATATATATATATATATATATATATATATATATATATATATATTTTTTTTTTTAAATGCTGTTCCCTATCTGTCGGTCACTACGAGTTATGTCAAACGACATATGGGGTCTCACTTGGGAGGTCAATCATCTCTGAATTTAAGAGAAAACACCAATGAAAATTGGCTAGTGGATTAACATACCTGAGTCACTCCCCGTGCCAAAGGGTATAAATAGGGCGACAGGTGCATCCACTCATTAGATTTTTGCTTCGGAGCCGAGTAGTTGATGAGAGCAGTCACTACAAAGCAAATTCATCTTTGTTTTGAGGAGCTGTTCCTGGTCAGTGTGACGGCACGGTACAGTGGTGTCCCTGTGAAATGGCGATTCCCCTTGGCGCTTCGGCAAAAAGAGACAGTTTCTAAAAGAGCAAATCACGGACGATTCGCGTCTTTTTCAAGATGCCGTTTTGTCCGTGTCCTTCTGGATGCGGTCGTTTCCTGTCTTCGGTTGATGGTCACGAGTGTTGTCTGCAGTGTCTGGGCGTCCAACACGCTGAGGCTGCGCTCGTGGATGATTCATGCGTCTACTGTGGGCGTATGAACATGGCAGCGCTGCGATCGCGTCTCTTACTCCTCAAGGGAAGTGCGGCAGACCCCTCTGTTGCCACCCGTCCCGGTTTCTCTGGCTCGAGCAGAGGACCACCGGCTGGCGCTCTGGGAGATCTGAGGGTTACAGTGAGAGCTTCTCCGCCGGGCCACGCCCCACAGAACTCTCGCTCCTCCCGCAGCGCCTGTCCCGTGCAGCTGCAGATTGATTCTGCTGGGCCGTCTCGCGGCGGTCCCAGCGTGTCTTTTGGTGCGCCTCCCTAAGATCAGATGTCGATTGCTGCATCAGGGGATGGGTTATCGACCTCTGAGGATGAGGATTCTGCGGGGCTCCCCCCTCGGGTGTTGTCGCTGCTGCCCAATCTGACTTGGAGTTGCTGGACAAGCACGTGTTGGTCCGCACGGACAACACTGCGGCTGTTTCGTACATCAACCGACAGGGCAGTCTACGATCACGTCGCATGTCTCAACTTGCCCGCCCTCTCCTCCTCTGGAGCCAGACGCGGCTCAAGTCGCTGCGCGCTATCCACATCCCGGGGGAGCTCAATCGTGGAGCCGGCGCGTTCTCACGACAGCTCACTTTCACCTGGGAATGGCGACTCCATCCCCAGACGGTCCAGCTGATCTGTAGTCGATTCGGGGAAGCCCAGGTAAACCTGTTTGCTTCCCACGAGTCCTCCTACTGCCAGCTGTACTATTCCCTGTCCCAGGCCCCCCTGGGCACAGATGCACTGGCACACAGCTGGCCTCGGGCTTTACGCAAGTATGCGCTTCCCCCAGTGAGCCTGCTCGCACAGACACTTTGCAAGTTCAGGGAGGACAAGGAACAGGTCCTGTTGGTTGCACCTTACTGGCTCACCCGGACCTGGTTTTCGGAACTCATGGTCCTCGTGACAGCCCCTCCCTGGCACATCCCCCTGAGGAGATACCTTCACTCTCAGGGGCTTGGCACCATTTGGCACCCGCGTCCAGATCTCTGGAACCTCCACGTGTGGCTTCTGGACGGGACGCGGCAGACCTAAGTGATCTTCCCCCAGCGGTGGTAGACACTATTACTCAGGCTAGAGCCCCTTCTACAAGGCAGGCCTATGCTCTGAAGTGGAGTCTGTTCACGAGTTGGTGTTGTTCTCACCAAGAAGACCCCCAGAGATGCCCGGTCGTGCTTTCTTTCCTGCAATGGGCTGTCACCCTCCACCCTGAAGGTGTATGTGGCTGCCATTGCAGCCCATCATGATGCAGTAGACGGCTGGTCCCTGGGGAGGCATGACCTGATCGTTAGGTTCCTGAGGGGTGCCAGAAGATTACATCCTCCTAGGACACCCCTGATTCCCTCCTGGGACCTCTCTATTGTCCTGACGGGACTTCAGAGGGGTCCCTTTGAGCCGCTGGATTCAGTCGAGCTTAAGTTATTGTCTCTCAAGACAGTGCTCCTGATCGTGCTCACTTCCATCAAGAGGGTCGGGGACCTCCTAGCATTTTCGGTAAGTGAAGAGTGCCTTGTGTTCGGGCCGGCCTACTCTCACGTTGTCCTTAGACCCCTGCCTGGATTCGTGCCCAAGGTTCCCACCACTCCCTTCCGAGACCAGGTGGTGAACCTGCAAGCGCTGGCCCTGGAGGAGGCAGACCCAGCATTGGCGTCACTGTGTCCCGTAAGAGCGCTTCGCATATACGTGGACCGCACCCAGTGCTTTAGAAGCTCTGAGCAGCTCCTGGTCTGCTTTGGAGGTCAGAAGAAAGGGAAGGCTGTCTCTAAGCAGAGGTTGGCCCACTGGATAGTGGATGCCATCGCCTTGGCTTACCATTCCCAAGGCAAGCCGTGCTCCCTGGGGGTCAGGGCCCACTCCACACGGAGTGTGGCCTCCTCCTATGCGCTGGTGCACGGCGCCTCTCTGGCAGACATCTGTCGAGCTGCGGGCTGGGCGACACCTAACACCTTTGCGAGGTTTTACAACCTCCGTGTAGAGCCAGTTTCTTCCCGTGTGTTGGGTAACAGGTAGTTGGCATGAAGTGCTGGCTCGGTGTCAAGCTTGCTGCGCCATTACCCCTAACACGGGGATGTGAGCGCCTTTCTTCTCCCAGTAGAGTTCCCCGGTTGGCGTACCCTGGTCGAGCATCCTCCAGCACCCTCGGCAGTCAGACTTGGCGGAGCAGTCTGTCACCAGGCCCAGTACTGGCATTAGCATGCTCGGAGTTCCGGTCAGCCCCTGTACTGGGCTAGGTGTTCATATGGCTTGGTTCCCTACGGGTAATCCCATATGTGTATTCTTCCACGGTAAGGTTTCCCTCTTGGCAGCCGTTCCATCCCTACTCCAAGGTAGGACCTGCCTCTGAGACCCCTTCCATATGTAGTACTGCCCCTGGGTCAGTCCATATCAGTATATCCACATGTCACCTCCCTACGGGTAGGATGTGGTCTCCGTAGCGACCTTTTCTTAAGGCTCGCTTCCCTATTGTCTTGCCAGCTGAAAGAACAAATAGGGAAGATTTGAAGCAATCTTTCGCTGAAGGTTGAAATCCCTTCCATTAACTTTATGTGGGCGGAACAGCAGCGTGGCCTTCTCCGGCAGCGATGTACTCACCCTTTGGCCCCTTTGGTACCAAGGTCAGTGAATTTGCGCTGGGGCTTTGGAAAGGTTACGACCTTAAGAGTAGCTTTTGTGGCACACCAGGGCTTGTCGACAATTGCAGTGCCACAGGGTTGTGACGATGTTCAGGTTGTGGTGTTTTCCATAGGAACTCACATCGTTCGACATAACTCGTAGTGACCAACAGATAGGGAACGTCTCGGTTACGCACTTAACCCTCGTTCCCTGATGGAGGGAACAGAGATGTTATGTCCCCATGCCACAACCTTGAACCATTCGCTGTTGCCGGGACACGTTCTCGGCTGCTCATCGTAAAACCTAATGAGTGGATGCACCTGTCACCCTATTTATACCCATTGGCATGGGGAGTGGCTCAGGTATGTTAATCCACTAGCCAATAATCAAGAGATTATTGGCCTCCCAATTGAGACCCCATATCTCGTTCGACATAACGTCTCCGTTCCCTCCATCAGGGAACGAGGGTTACGTACGTAACCGAGACATTCTTTTTAACCTTTTATTGATCAAATATATTAGACAGCAGAACTGTTTCCAACACTCATAATAAATCAGAATATTAGAATGATTTCTAAATGATCATGTGATAGACTGATGTTACATGTGACACTGAAGGCTGGAGTAATGATGCTGAAAATTAAGCTTTGATCACAGGAATATATATATATTTTTTTATTATATTCAAAGAGAAAACTAATATTTTAAGTTTTAATAATATTTCACAATATTACAGTTTTTTCTGTATTTTTGATCAAATAAATGCAGGCTTGATGAGCAGAAGAAACTTCTTTCAAAAGTTTAAAATAGTAATGTTTCCAAACTTTTGGTCTGTACCGTACTGTATATATTGACAAAAACATCCCAGTTGTGATCAGATTGTCAAAGTCTATGGTAATTTTTGCAGGTCTTTAAGGATTGCTCATTAGGACAACCAACCAGCAGCACAAAGATCACAGTTTAGCACTGTGTATCTTACACATTTGTGCTGTACTTCCAGGCAGCCTTTAGAAACATGCAACACACATTTGAAAAAGACTCGCAGTGATCTAAACTCTCAGGTCTCCACTCATACTCACAGTCCGCCTACTCAGATTCTAGATTACTAGTTTCTCTTCCCCCACGTTCAGTTTACTCCCGGCTGAATGACTGACATGGCTTTGCTCTTGTAGCAGGCAATCAGCGCAGCCGTCTGAGGGGGCTGTGGAATTACAGGAGCCTGCACTCAAGAAGCTCGTCTAGCAGACCTTTGGCTCCGTGATAAGATGAATGAGGAACCGATCTAAACTGAGAGGTGGGGGTGCTGACAGAAACAGGTAGTGATCATGAGGGAGATTAGTTACACCCTCCTGCCTGGCCCGACCCCAAAACCCACCTCATGAGATCAGACATGCAATTATACAGGCAGCGCGTAACCATGGCGACACAAAAATCTCAGATAATTGTGTGCAGAGTGATTGGCTTTCTTTCTTAACTAGATTCAAATCTGCATGCAAGTATAGATTCTTAAGAAGCATCACCACATTTATACAAAGCTTGCATTTGTTTGTGAATATTTTTATACCTATTTTTATAATAATATTTTGTGCATTGTGACAATGCATTGCTACCATAAAGCAAAAATGTATGCAATTTTTCTGTAATATAGTATGGAAATATATTGGTAATTACAAAACATTAAAAACATAAACAACTGCATGCTTTAATGATTAAGAAAACAATTTTGAGTAGAAAACCTGATTAATTGTCATGAAAGTAAGAATGTAAGACTTTCTTAATGATTTATGTTTCATGAGAAGAAGTACAGGGATATGTGTTGGCCTGAACTGTCGGGTTAATATTTCACACTGAAATCCAAAATCGAGAGAAATTAAATAAATATGTTTTACTATATTTACATTACATTTACTCATTTAGGAGACGCTTTCATCCAAAGCGACTTACAGGTGAGGACAGTGGAAGCAATCAAAAACAACAAAAGAGCAATGATATATAAGTGCTATAACAAGTCTTAAATGCAGTACACATAGCACGGGTTTTTAAATAATACAATAAATAAAAAGAAAACAGATAGAATAGAAAAAGATTAGAAAGGTAGTTAGATTTTTTTATATAAGAATATAATTATAATAGTGAGTGCTAGATGGAAGAATTATTAAAGAGAATATAGCCTATTTTATACTGCAATACAGTAAAAATATAGTATTACAATAATAAACATTATTAAGACCCCCCTCCCCCCAAAAAAAATAAATAAATAATAATAATAATAATAAAAAAAAAAATGAATCAAAACAAACAAACACAAAACATTTTAACATTGCATTGGTACCATAAAGCAAAATTTTATTTATTTTTACTGCAATTACAAACATGAATGGTTCACTAATAAAAATATAATGATAATTTGAAATAAAATAAAATATGCATTAAAAGGTAATTATTTAGTTTATATTATTAGTAGTAGTAGTAGTAGTAGTTGTAGTAGTATTTATTTTCTTAAAAGTCATGAACATAATGTCACAATACAGAAACAAAGAACAGACACGCACACACACATTTTACATTATTTATTTATTAATCATTTTTACCATTATCATTATTATTATTATGATTGTGTTGGGGTGAAATGTGACCTAAACATTACATGAATTGGGATTATGTTCAGGATTTAAACTGAGCATCTGAAATGACAGGAATCACAATTCTCCTATCTGGAGTTTCTGATGAAGACAGGGCAAGAAGACATTACACACCAACACAAGAGACTGACACACATTATTCAGCGTTGATGGCGACCTCTCGCTAATGCACTCACATGCATGCAAATAACTACAGCAATGTGTGACATCAATGTTTTGAGTGACATTTAGTATCTGGGTTGCACAAGATGCTCCATAAAAGAGTCATGAGCAAATCTGTGAAAGCTGAATAATTCATGTAGTGAGAGGTAAAAACAAAGCACCGCTGTTATTATTTGTTAATAAGATACCATAGCTAATGAGGGAGCTGCTGTTTACAGCCTGCCTTTGCTTTTTTAGGCATTCTGTCAGAGAGCCAGAGTCGACTTTACAGGAATTATTTTGCTTTATATAAGCACTGTTTCAAACCCTAGAGAGATGTCTACCTAGTCCTAGACAGTATTTTAAGGCATTAAGGGCAGTAGAATGTGAGATATTTCTACTTGATATATCTGACTATTAATCATAATTCATGTTCACAAGTCTTTAACTTGGAGTCCAAGTCAAGTCTAAAGTCTTTAACCTGGAGTCTGAGTCAAGTCTTGAGTCTTTGGTCACGAGTCTAAGTTGAGTCTCAAGCCATTTAATGGCTCGCTAAAAAAAATCAATTCAGAATCCTCATGTATTGAAATCTTCCTATTAATAACATTATTTTATAGGCTATAGACAAAATATATATTATATGATCTGCTTTAAAAAAAAGAGGTGTTTAGATGTAAGGTTATTGTACATCCAGCCTGTTACTTACATGTTTTAATCCATTACCATGTACAAAACAGTTTTTCTGCAATCAAATTCAATAATAAGAGTCCGATCTACCATGACACATAAAATATGTGACACAGATATTACAATACCATACAAATAAAGTGTTTATTTATGATATAAGTCAGGGGTACATAATTTAAGTTCCAAGAGGCGTGGCCTCTATATTATCTCTATAAGTAAAGGTAAAGGGATTTAAAAATATATATATATATATATATTTATTTTTTTTACATGTATTGTATTTTTACATTTACATACATGAAACACCATGTTACATAAAAAACATAAATAAATAAAAAAACTCCTGAAATCAGTACCATTTTAAGATTTTACTTAAAAGCAGTTTCTAGCCAACTAAGAACAATGTAGCTACAATATTCAAAAAGTTCTTGGGTTACACTTTATTTTGATAGTCCACTTTAGACATTC
This sequence comes from Carassius auratus, assembly GCF_003368295.1. Taxonomy (NCBI): domain Eukaryota; kingdom Metazoa; phylum Chordata; class Actinopteri; order Cypriniformes; family Cyprinidae; genus Carassius; species Carassius auratus. Next base: position 2,356,267 of record NC_039259.1, read on the forward strand.
TACTGACTGTAAATAACTTTGTAACTTCATGTCGACTACGTATCAACTAAATCTCAGAAATTTGCAACTACATACTAACTCTCAGAGTAGACTCTTAGGGTAGGTTTAGGGTTAGTGTTAGGGGTAGGTTTAGGCTTAGTATAAGTTGACAATAAGTTGACGAAGAAAGTGTTAGAAGATATTAAGCAGACAGTCTACTAATACTCTACTAACTGCTAGTTGTCATGTAGTTGCAAAGTTACTTAATGCTAGTAGAATGTCTAAAGTGGACTATCAAAATAAAGTGTTACCAGTTCTTGTCACAATGCGGTGTGTGGGATCAGTTAGAACAATGAAGACAAATAATTCCAATTATTCCATAACAGGTAATTTCCCAACAGGTCAGGAACACATACGAGGTAACATTCATAATCCTCAACAAAACATAACTGAACAGACTTGACTTTAAGTACAAACATAAATGAGGATAATTAATAGAACTCAGCTGAACAGAATGACACAATCAGAAACTGGGAGAAATTAAGGTCACACTAAGCACATGGGGAATGAAAACACAAGAAGACAGTTCTGTGGTGTAAATGTTCGCCCCCCTCCCAGAAGATGTGACCTTGTGCTGTGGAGAACAAGGGAGGGATAGAGGGGGACATAGGATGAGGATAAAGGAGTAGATGTGGGATGGTATTAGGGGATGGCAAAAGGCTGGCAGGAAATCCGTACAGGTGGAGGTTTGGGCAATGGACGGAGTCCCAGGAGGAGGATGACCCACAGTCCAGGGAGGTGATGATGGAGAGAGGAGCAAGGAATGACGACAGGAGGGAGCTGGAACAGGAGGAGCCAGATGGGACTCAGGCCACAGTCATGATGGCGGCCAACGGTGAAGCCGATGGAGGAAGGAGCCATGGTGAAAGAAGGGCTGACAACTCCAGGGGGCTGACCGATGGTGACGGAGCAGGTGGAGGAGGAGCTCGAGGTGGAGACAGAGTGCCGAAGAGCCAGGGTGAAGCTGAGGATCCAGAAGGGGAAGGTCAGAGCTGGAGGCTTCGGTGACCGAGGTGTAGGCAGAGATCCAGAAGGCTGCGACGGAGCCAAGCAACAGAGGACTGAGGTGGAGCTGGAGGGAAGGAGAAGGCCAGGGGGGATGGAGGGACGAGGCACAGCCAGAGGAGTGCAGTCCTGAGGCAGAGGTAGGGGGATGACTGACCAAGGAGGAGCCGGAGGGACTATTGAGCCTGGCGGAGTTGGTGGAAAGTGAGCACTTCTCCTTTGCCGAGATTATCCATCCACCTCACATGTGTGTCATATCAAGATGCTGATTAGACAGCATGATTATTGCACAGGTCTGCCTTAGGCTGGCCATCATAATGGCCACCTTAAAAGGTGCAGTTTTATCACAAAGCACAATGCCACAGATGTTGCAAATTTTGAAGGAGTCTGCCATTGGCATGTTGACTGCAGGAATGTCCACCAGAGCTGTTGCCCATGAATTGAATGTTAATTTCTCTACCATAATTTGTCTCCAAAGGCATTTCAGAAAATTTGGCAATACATCCAAACGTCCTCACAACCACAGATTTTGTTACCACACCAGCCCAGGACTTCCACATTCAGCATCCTCATCTCCAAGATCGTCTGAGACCAGCCACCCAGACAGCTGCTGCAACAATCGGTTTGCATAGCCAAATAATTTCTGCACAAACTGTCAGTAACTATTTCAGGTAAGCCCATTTACATGCTCGTCATCCTCATCTGGGATCGACCTGACTGCAGTTCATCATCATAACTGACTTGAGTGGGCAAATGCTCACATTCTATGGCATCTGGCAGTTTGGAGAATTGTTCTCTTCATGGTTGGATCGCGGTTTTCACTGTACAGGACAGATGGCAGACATTGTGTATGGCATTGTGTTGGTGAGTGGTATGCTGATGTCAACGTTGTGGATTGAGTGGCCCATGGTGGTGGTGGGGTTATGGTATGGGAAGGCATATGTTATGGTCAGTGAACACAGGTGCATTTTATTGATGGCATTTTGAATGCACAGAGATACTGTGACGAGATCCTGAGGCCCATCGTTATGCTACTCATCCACCACCATCACCTCACGTTGCAATGCATGGCCCCATGTTGCAAGGATCTGTAAACAATTCCTGGAAGTTGAAAACATCCCAGTTCTTGCATGACCAGCATACTCACCGGACATGTCACCCATTAAGCATGTTTGGGATGCTCTGGATCGGCATATACGACAGCATGTTCCAGTTCCAGTCTGATCAACTCTATGCAAAGGAGATGTGTGGCAAATGGTGGTCACATCAGCTACTGACTGGTTTTCGGCGCTGGCATGAGTCAGAAGAGTGAGAAAGCGCATGGAGATGAAAGGGCTTGAATAAAGCGTGTTTGGCTTTAGATAAAAATACTAGAGGATATAGCGCTGAAAGATTTTTACCATGTTATGTGGTCCGCTCTGCTGTTCTGAAGCACTGATCACTTAAAATTGTGTTGTGTTACAGCTCGTGGTCTATATGGACGCAGGCAGTGTTGGGCAAGCTACTTGGAAAATGTAGTGAGCTAAGCTACCAGTTACTCTACGGTAAATGAAGCTTCACTACACTGAAGCTACCCCCCTGGGAAATGTAGCAAGCTAAGCTACATCAACAGTAGCTTGCTACATCTAAGCTACTTTTAAAATTAAATGTTTATGTTGAACACGTTTTATTACAAGTCAATGCTATCTCAGTGCTAAAAACTGTCAGACAAACAGATAGGCAGGTGTAATTGTTTAGTTTAATAGTTTTTTGTGTTCCTTATCAATTTGGCAACAAAAACAATCTAAATACATGTAATTAACAATGTGCGCACAAGTAAGTCTATGCACCTGTTGTCACACACCTGGACTCATTTAATGTGTTTTTGCCCGTGACCCAGTTTCTGTCTTTCCGTGTTTGATTAGTTCCCAGGTGTGTCCATTATCTTCCTCATGTGTTCCATGTCCCTGTTAATTTAATGATTCCATCCACCTGTGTTTCCCCAATTATCTGTTGTACATAAGCCTTGTCCTTCAGTTCTGTTTTGTTCGGGTCTTCTCACTTGTGCTCACTTGTGCTCACTTGCTACTTACGTGTGTCTACCTCTGTGCTCCATGTTGGATACCCCCTGTGTTGGATATATTAAAAGCCTTATTCTGTTTATCCTCGACTCCGTATTCCTTCAGGCAGCGTAAAACCGTGACAGAAGACCCGACCATAAGAAGAAAATAGAAAACTGCGTGTTTGTTTTTGTGTTTTCAAAGTCTTTTTGTTTCGTAGTGTTCTATGGATCCCCTCTATCGTCCCGAATTCCTCATCCTCCTGCTGAAGCAGGAAGGACGTTCTCTCGAGGACCATACCAGACAGTTTCTCCTATTAGCTAATGCCACCAGCTACCCGGACGGCGCGCTCTGCACCTTCTACAACACCAGCCTGAACTCCAAATGCAGAGCGTTGTCGTCCGAAGATGGTCCTCGAGAGAATTTCGCCGCATTTGTGGAGTGGACTCTGGCGAGAAATGGGTCATCTCTCACCATCTGCCCCATAGAGGACCTCGCCAGCCCCACTCCCGACCCAGAGACCAGCCAGCCACCATCACGCCACACGGAGCCAGAGCCCACCGCAGCCGCAGAGCCCGAGCAATCCATTGACAGGGAACCGGATCTCGAGAGCGCGACTGACCAGGTGTGTGAGCCGGCAACACCGTGCATCGTGGGAGTCCTCGTGGAGATCGAGGGCGTGGAGGAAAGCCCTGCCCACACTCCTGCGACTGAGGGTGAGCTGTATACAGTCTCTGAAGGTCATAAGGAGCAAGCTCTGGATCTGATGGACTGGTCTATGGAGGTAATCCCTAATTTTCCTGTTTCCCCGCTGGTTCCGTCCAGCCCTGATTCCCCTGTAAACCCTCTCAGTCTCCCACTCCTACCTCCTCCAGTCATTTCCTCTGCTCCATTTCCGCTGGTTCCACCCAGCCCTGAGTTTTCTGTTTCTCCGCTGGTTACGCCCAGCCCTGAGTTTTCTGTTTCTCCGCTGGTTACGCCCAGCCCTGAGTTTTCTGTTTCTCCGCTGGTTACGCCCAGCCCTGAGTTTTCTGTTTCTCCGCTGGTTACGCCCAGCCCTGAGTTTTCTGTTTCTCCGCTGGTTACGCCCAGCCCTGAGTTTCCTGTATCTCCGCTGGTTCCGCCCAGCTCTGAATCTTCTGTGTCTCCGCTGGTTCCACCCAGCTCTGAATCTTCTGTGTCTCCGCTGGTTCCGCCCAGCTCTGAATCTTCTGTGTCTCCGCTGGTTCCGCCCAGCTCTGAATTTTCTGTGTCTCCGCTGGTTCCGCCCAGCCATGATTTTTCTGTTTCACCGCTGGTTCCGCCCAGCCCTGAATCTTCTGTGTCTCCTGTATTCCCTCCCAGCCTCCCTCTCCCGCCTCCTCCCAAACCTGCTGGTCCCTCTACTCCTCTTTCGCTGGTTCCGTCCAGTCCTGATCCTCCTGTCCTTCCTCCCATCCTTCTCCTCTCTCCTCCTCCTAGACCAGCCAGTTCCTCGTCATCCCTGCTGGTGCCAGTCAGTCCCGCAGCTCACCCTCAGTCCGCGCCATCGGGGCGCGGTGGTTCGCCGCTGGACTGCCAGTCTCCAGCTCCGCCTTGGCGTGTTAAGGCCCTGTCTCCGCCTCCAGCCTCCGAGCCCTGGACTCCTCCTCGGTCCTTCGACCCAGCGGCTCCGCCTTGGCTCTTAGCTCCCTCGTCTCCACCGTGGCCTCTCATCCCACCTGCTCCACCGGGCTCCCTCGTCCCTCCGGCTCCACCTTGGTCAGTCGTCGACCATCCGCCGCCTCGGGACTCCACTCCTCTGGTTCCACCTCGTCACTCCATCCCTCCGGCTCTGTCAGGCTCCTCCTTCCCTCCAGTTCCACCTCCATCCTCGGTCACTCCGGCTCCACAGCGGTCTGCCAGGACCCCGCCTCTGCCTTGGTCGCCTGAGCCTTCAGCTCCACCTAGGCCCTCCGGATCCTCGACGTCACCCTGGCTCTGCGGCTGTGCTGCTCCATCTTGGGCTCCTCACCCACCGGTGCAGTCTCCGCCTGTCGGCCCCCTGGTGTCGTCGACCCTTCCTTCACCATGGCTCCTCCCGCCGTCGACCCCACCTTGGATCTCCGTCCTGGCTGGTCTCTGGTGGTCCATCTGGCTCCTTCCTCCGTCGTCTCCTCCCTGGCTCCTCCTTCTGTGGTCCCTGTCTGCTGGCCCCCTCCTGGAAGTCCGTCCTCCACCGGAACCTCCTCCCAAGTTCCCACCTACGCCTCCCCCTGTTGTTTCTACGGTGCGAGGACGCACCTACCGGGAGGGGGGAGTACTGTCACACACCTGGACTCATTTAATGTGTTTTTGCCCGTGACCCAGTTTCTGTCTTTCCGTGTTTGATTAGTTCCCAGGTGTGTCCATTATCTTCCTCATGTGTTCCATGTCCCTGTTAATTTAATGATTCCATCCACCTGTGTTTCCCCAATTATCTGTTGTACATAAGCCTTGTCCTTCAGTTCTGTTTTGTTCGGGTCTTCTCACTTGTGCTCACTTGTGCTCACTTGTGATCACTTGCTACTTACGTGTGTCTACCTCTGTGCTCCATGTTGGATACCCCCTGTGTTGGATATATTAAATGCCTTATTCTGTTTATCCTCGACTCCGTATTCCTTCAGGCAGCGTAAAACCGTGACACCTGTTGCATGGGCATGCTTAATATACTGTAGGCCTTTGCAGAACAAAATGCAAAAAAAATGGCCAGGCTAGACCCTGATAATTTTTACAAACAGCATCTGAAAACATATTTTTTCTCTGTTATCTCGGTCAGTGTCATGTACTTGTCGAGGTACGGCCACGGCGACTCACTCCTCGGGATTAACTGTTCTCCGACCTCATCCTATGCCATCATTTCATCAAATAACTTTTTGCGTGACTGGCCAAGGAGTGGTACCATCCGGAGCAGAAGGTGGCGGTAATGCATGATAATGATGGTTGGTTGCTATCCACCGCAAACATGAACAAGATGAAGTAGCGCCATCGCGTCACTACTGATCCAGGATCAGCGATTTTAGCCGTTGTATTTCACGATTAGAGTTTGAGCTTCAGAAATGCTTGCGAAAATGTAGCTTGTGTGGAAGCTACCACACTACTTGGTAAAAAAAAAGAGCTTCGCTACTGAAAAGCTATTTGATCCAGAAAGCAGGGAAGCTACGACCAAGCTACTGAGAAATGTAGTCAAACTAGTAGCTTCGCTACTTGTAGCGACGCTTCTGCCCAACACTGGATGCAGGGATGTAGATGTGGTCTGCCTTTTATTTAAGGATAAAAGACTCAAGTTTTCTGATTTACACTGCAACGTTTTTTTACGTTTTCAGAATCTTTATTGCATGTTAATTTGTTTTTTACTATAGATCTATGGAAGGCTAAAGTTTAAGGTTTGGTTTAGCATTGCTTACTGGTAATTACATACACATGAATAAGTTCAAATGTATATTAAAGCTGCAGCTCGTAACTTTTGGTGCTCTAGAGGTTTCTTTGAATGGGGAATCATCAAATTCTCCAATACTGTTCGCCAAGCTAAAGATTAAATTTCATATTTGAAATCACCAATGAAATCTGACATCAAATGTCTCATAAATGTTGTTTATTTTGCTCAATTTGCTTTAAAAAAGTTTATTTTTTCAGGCTAGACCAGCCACATGCACAGTCCTAAGCGCACGTCTCAGAACACTGACTGTTTCTATAGAAACCGGGACTTCTAACGGCAGCTGCAGTGATGTGCTGATTTTACTGATTAAGAATTGGCTCTTTCATTCAGTAGGCAGGGCTTCCTTCCATAGAACGGCCATGTTGAGCATTGCATTTTCCCCATTTAAAACTGTGTGAAATGTCCTGGGTATTCTATAGTCTTTGTTAATGAATAGAACTGTGTGTGTTTTGTTGAAGAACATTGTAGCCAGAACTACTTCTCCCTTATTAGGGTTGTAACGATACATGTATACAAAAGAAAATATAATGCCCTCAGTGCCACTGCTCTCAACAAGGCAGTCCGATTGATGTAACAGACAGTGTGCTGTCTGCCCCGCGATAACCTTCCCTGGGGTGCATCAAAAGACGATGATATTGTATCGACGATAGCCAGAGATATTATCAAATAGATCAATCATTGGAAATATTAAGAGTATATAGCATTTCCAATTAATGTAGGCCTCATTCTTATTTCCAAGGTAATGCGAGGTCTGATTTTAAAATGGTTTCAAAGAATGAATTTTGACATTTTAAGCTTTCAATTGATATATAAAAGGCAAAAAGGCAATGAAGAAATCTTTTTTGAGACAAGGGTCAGAACTCTTTTATGATGCAGATTTTTGAGCTCTGCTCTAGTCATAGAATAATCTATTACTTTTCCTATATAATTTATAACGTGGAAAACAGTAATACAATATCTATTTAGAAGTCTTAGACCTTTCCAATGACATTGCCATGATTTGATTAAGATTTCTTTGCATTATAGTGTAATAAACTTGATGGGTGACAGAGGTTAAAGTATACTGATGTAAAATGTCATACCAAAAAAAACACACAACAGTTGAAGTTATGATCAAATAATTTACACCTGCTTTAGTATAATAGTCAACATATTAAATTAAGTGTACATTTTAAAGTACAACAAGACCTGGCCCTACGACATCAAGGGGCTTTTTATTGCACTTTCCATATCTATACAGTGTAGAATAACTTGAACAGACCGCAGTATCTGGCAATAGCACATTTTGTAAGAGAGCTGAAGTGTTTTCTTACCAAAGAAGGACCAATATCATCTGTACATCTGCATCTTCTATGTAGCCGTGACTCTTTGAATATCGGAGTGTCACCCCATATTATAAATATCCCACTATATTGTCATTTATGGCTCATCTGCTGTTATATAAACTCATACGTAAACTAGCCAATGATGGATTGATACTCTACCCAACTGCCTGAACACAAAGTAATTATGGGAACAGTAAATAGATTATCGATATTACTTATATAGTGTGTGCTAGCAAAGCGTTGGTGAAGGGGATAAGCAGAGCAAAACCAGATTAGGGCTGAATAATGTGTGAAGCTGAATAACTGCATAAATACTCTGTTGCAGTATAGACGTAAGGTAGATATGGGTGTGAGAAATCAGGTTCCTTATTCACAGACACAGCTTTTGTGCTGATTGTATTGGTCAAGATATTGACTCCTGTTGGAAAGGTCACTTAATGGATATGTGGACATGATCCAGTGCTAATACTATGTATCTTGGATGTGTACCATTATGCATTATTATGCAAATAACTTTGGAGGACAATGTAAATAGCAGAGTTAGGGTTAGAGTTATTTATTTATTTATTGTTTTGAAGTAGTACTTTATTTTGCAGTCCTGTTCTACATGTACATGTTCTGACTATAGTAATTGCAGTAATACGTAAATAACTAGATGAACTCTGAACCCTGACGTCTGCAGTAATCGTTTGATACTCAGTGTTTTCTTGGCAAGTACACACAAAAATGAATTATAAAACTGGTTTAAGTTGAAAATAAATATTATTGAAGAACAGTCTGCAAGAAATGCAGTTACACTTTATTTTAAGGTGTCCCTGTTACAGTTTTATTACACATTTAAGAGCTGAGTTATATTAACTAACTACATACTGTATGGTTAGGGTTAGGGCTTGGCTTAGGGTTACTTGCATGTACTTATGCTTAACTAAGTGTTATTATAATAGTAAATGCAAGAACACATTCGTATTTCATTCATTCTACTTTACATTAAATTTAACATGCTCACCATTTATAACATTAAAACTCATTCGAAACTGTATTTTGTATTACTGATATAATATTATAGTTTTTATTGTTAGTTTGATTTTGTTTTTGTCTATGTTGTTGTTCTTAAAATGTTTGTAATTTTGCTGTAAATTTTAGCGATTTTTATTATTTTTATATATTATATGTACTTTTTTTGTATTTCTTAAATTATTTTGGTGTATAAAGTTACAACAACTTAAACTAAAACAAGAAATTTATAATAAAAACTGTAACAGTATATAAGTGATACTAAATACAGCTTCAAATGATTCTTAATGTTACACGTAATGATACTATTATAATAACACTTAATTAAGCATAATTACATGCAAGTAACCCTAACCCTAAGCCAAGCCCTAACACTAACCATACAGTATGTAGTTAGTTAATACTACTCAATTCTTAAATGTGTAATAAAACTATAACAAGGACACCTTAAAATAAAGTGTAACTGCATTTTCTTGTAGACTGTACTTCAATAATCTTTATTTTCAAATTAAAAAACTTTTATCATTTATGTTTGTTATTTGGTGCTGTTTTGTTGTTGTTTTTGTTGTTGTTGTTAACTGTAATAATCCTGAATTGAAGTCAGTGAAGTTGACCAGCATGTGCCCTGTTTGCTGGGTGCTCATGTGGCTAATCGTGTTTCTGATGGCCATTAGTGGTTGTTTTATTGCAGGTCATTCTTTTTGAGCTGTTATTTAATAGTAGGTGTTGCTTTTTGTTATTTTCTTCTTTATTCACATAATTGTTCTTTTTTCCTAGAGAGCATGAACACGGGTCTTTCTCATTTCCATAGCTGCAGCTGGGCTGAAATAATTGACTTTTCTTGGCGCGAGCATGTTGGGGAGCTGAAGTAGAGCATTTTCCTCCTCATTTAGATTCCGCGGACAGTCTCGGGTTGTATTATTCATACCTTGACAGATAGCACTCACTAAAAGCATTGGCACGCGGCCAGGCTGGCAGGGCAGGATTTCAGGTGGACAGGCAGACAGAACTGGACAAGCACTGGACCTTTCTAGCTGTGGCAAAAAGAAAGAATAAGTGGGAAAGAGAGAGACAGGACATCCAAATGAACGCTGGGAGCTAGTTGGACTGACAAGCTGGCGCATCGTCACCCAAGCTCTCAGTCTTAGCACTCTATCAATAGAGCTAGTCAAGCGGCAATGCCTGGTGAGCTACATTAATCACTCGCAGCCCCTCCTGTGCTATCACAGCCCACCACTGCAAACCACATTTCCATATTTAATGGAAGCCTAATTTGATTGAATGACTGCATGGAGGAAACCAAATTGCATAGGGAGTTCTACCAACAATAGACAGTGTGCGGCATCTAATCAAGTGCTATTGTCAGATACCTGCAGTGGGGTCCACTTCACATGATGCCAAATAATATATTGTGAAAATGTATTCATTTATATGTCTAGGCCTAAATTTTGAGATTTCAAATAAACATTCGATTCACTTGGATTGCAGAGTTTAAGCATAGCCAAGCTAGAAAACGTAAATACACAGTAACTGGGTTTATATTTTTATTATAAAAATCCAATTAATTTTAGTGTTTTAATATTGCTTTGTCCACATATTTTATTAATATTCATGCTTTTTAACAGAATAAATTTAATAGATTTAACAGTGAACAGATTAATGCTGATTCTAAGCAATTTTAGTAAATGCATTTAAAAATATATGATTATTTAATAAAATCAAACAAATGCAAACAGTTCATAATGAAAAATGTCATTTTTTTATTTGAATTTATTTGCATTTTATTTATTTATTTTTGTTGTGGAATCTTACCCATTTAATTTATGTGTGACTAACAAATATGCATCAAATTAAAATGCATTCAGTTCATTAGTCCTATTAATGAATTATTGTTTGTCTATGTCTGACCTTTTTAAAAGTTTATGGTGTTTAAAATTGTACAGTCAAATGGTTAGAAAATTCATTTTAAACATATAAATCTTAAATGTAGGCCTAAACATTAAATGGGGTTTGTCTACCCCAGGGGTTCATCAGTTGAAAAAAAGCTAGTAATTATTTATACCAAAACCCTTACTAAAAATATTGAATACTTTACTTGCATGACTTTGCATAAATAGTTTGGGTCAAATGGGTTCATATATATAATTTTGAATATAAAATTATGCATTTTATTGTTTTCTGTTATTGATAAGGTTTATTATATGCAAAATTCTGCATTATTTTCATGAATCAGTTATAAACCCATGTAACTAGTTTCCTTCATTGTTGAAGCAGCAAATATGATTTGATAAATTAAGCTATACAATTGATGTTGCTTAGTCATTAAACATCTGCTTGATTAGTCATAGCTTATAAGTTCAAATGCATACAGTGTTGATTAAACTCTAAATGGTGATTTATTACCACTGTGCCTCTGAGGAACCTACACTTTGTGTTTGTGTAAATACGTATGTATTATTGATACAACTGTGTATATATAGTTAAATATAAGCAATTAATTTAAACAAAAGGCCAATTAGTCACGAAACTAGCCATTTTGATAGGTCCTTCGCTTTGGTGTATAAAGTATCTGAAAGTCATACTCAAGTAAAAGTAGAGATATCTTACCAGAAAATTGCTTTGGTAGAAGTTGAAGTCACCGTTCAGAATATTACTTGAGTAAAAGTATTAAAGTATTTGATATTTATTGTACTTACTGTAAGTACGAAAAATATTAAAAAAATCTGGAAAATAAGCATATATTTATGTACCGTATTTTCCGGACTATAAGTCGCACTTTTTTTTCATAGTTTGATTGGTCCTGCGACTTATAGTCAGGTGCAACTTTTTTATCAAAATTAATTTGACATGAACCAAGAGAAATGAACCAAGAGAAAACATTACCATCTCCAGCCGCCAGAGGGCGCTCTATGCTGCTCAGTGCTCTAATAGTCTACACTAAAGACACAGAGCTTCCTCTCGTGGCTGTAGACGATAATGTTTTCTCTTGGTTCTAAATAAATGCGACTTATAGTCCAGTGCGACTTATATATGTTTTTTACCTCATCATGACGTATTTTTGGACTGATGCGACTTATACTCAGGTGCGACTTATAGTCCAAAAAATATGGTATATATATATATATATATATATATATATATATATATATATATATATATATATATAATGTGTGTGTGTGTGTGTGTGTGTGTTTATACACAGATCGAGTAGCAAGATTGTGTTCAGTAATTTCTTCGATATTTTGCATTTTTGGGTAAGAATAAGAAGCACTTCTTCCGTTATTTAGTGCCTTTCATTCCAACATTAGAAAACATTTCTGGAATCTGCATTTGAAAAAGCATTCAGCCAACAGTATATGTATTAGAGCTGTAGTCAAGTCCAGCTTTGTCGAGTCCAAGTCAAGTCCAAGTCCAGGACTAGTCGAGACCGAGTCAAGACCGAGTCCAAAGAGGTTCGAGTCCAAGTCAAGTCCAAGTCCAAAATTTTCGAGTCCAAGTCAAGACTGAGTCCAAATGAGAGAAAAAAGGGTCCTCTTCAAGACCACATACTTAACTACTGATAATGTTTGTGATGCGAGAGAAAGCATATCTCCTATTCTAAGAAAATAATTATACATTATTATTTGTAATGATCAAAAAGCATGTGCAAAGTAACAACTCTGTAGGACAGGGGTCTCCAAACTAGATCCTGGATGGCAATGTCCTGAAAAGTTCAGCTCCAACTGGCCTTAACACACCTGGAAGATTAGTTTGTCTAGTAAGAGCTTGATTAGCTGGTTCAAGTGTGTATAATTAGAGTTAAAGCTAACAGGGGCGTTACACAAGATCCCGGCCCTATGCATAGGCAGTCCTGATTGGCCCCCATGCCCCCCACTCATGAAAATATTCAGGTAAAATAAAATATATTTCAGATTCATACTTTTCAAGGGCCCTCTTTTTCTTTTGGGGCCCTGGTAATGAGTACTGGTTTTAACCCCAGTCCGACCCTGGGAGCTAAACTATAAAGGACACTGGCCCTCTAGAGAGTTTGGAGCTGTAAGGTCAAATAATTTTTATGTACTTTATTTAAATTTGATTTACTTTATAATGCTGCTTTTGCTGACATTATGTCTGTGGTCAAAAATGTATATGACTGATGCCTTGGCACAGTGCTCAGACACACGCAAAGCTCGGGATATGACAAATGCGCACAGTTAAGGATAGAAGGGATACGTTTGGCTCTACTGGGCATGCGCACATAAATATAGCTAAATTTTTAGTACAGTACAGTCATACTGTACTAGTGCTTGCATAGACTACTCAGCGCTGTCGGAAACAATCAACTACTCCAGCATGCATTAAACAAAATGCATACAAAGTGTTTGCAAGTACGACGTGAATTTTAGAATTACAATATTGCGTGGAGCTGTTACTATATGACCTTATCTATGTTACATGTAAAAATAAAATATGTAATGTAATAGTTAGGGTTGTGCCTGAAGCCGAATACCTTATTCGGAATGGCAAGGTTAATGGCTTAAAAAACGTATAACGGACAAGGAATAATTCTGCCTGAATACTCGGCTAAAGCTGACAGAGTCTGGTGTTTGCTAGATAACAAGTGAGCCAGGGAATCAGTGCCAGATGTGAATGAATGTAAACTTTATAAGTGGAAAGAGCGCAAATCAAACACCGCATTGTTTTCGCCTCTCTGCGCACCTCTCAGAAATCAGAGCATTGCAAGAGTAATTTTACCTGTAATAATACATCATACATGTTATTGTATTTGTATATATTTAAAAAGCAAAAATTTAAAGCTTAAGCCACGATATGATACGAATGAATGGAATAAGCACAGCGCGCTCACCAATCAAACAGCCGCGCTGCGCGTCTCAGTCTCTCAAAAACAAATCAGTTCAAGAGTCGGCTAATAATCAGCTTAGATACTGATACACCGTCTACTTGTCCTACATGTTTGCATCTTTACCTTTTGCTGGTTTGCGCGGAACACACACATCTGTTTAGTGAAGTTCATTAACATTAAGACTCGCTCAAAGTGTTCTGCGTAATGAAAATGTGCGCATTGAATGGATTCAGTCATGTTCAAATGATCACTAAACGTTTGTCATGACATCTCTCTGGTTGCATGATAAATGTTATTTTAGAAATTAATAATTATTTGAGTTTAACACGACATACTTGTTCAGTGATACCTAAGAAAAAATATATAAAAAAGTCATAAGGGTCTTATCAAGTAACTGTACGATGTTGTATCCGAATGCAGATACGAAAAGTGTTGTGATTGTTACAGATACAAATACTGGCTGTTACATAACAATTTAAATATGTAATGTCATAATTATAAAGTTTTAAAAATTTACATATGTAATTGTTGCATAAGGATATACATTAATAAGCGTTGATTGATAAAAAAAAAAAAGATTTAATGTGTTTTCATTTACAATAACATGAACCACGAGTAGTCGAGTTACTCAAGCATTTTTTTCTTAACAAAATCAACTAGTAGAAATCAGTAGTCTTGCAACCCCTATACTGTACAACAATAATTAGTATTTCATTATTGTAAAGGGTACGTTTAAGGCTATCTAGGTGTAGACGTAAATAAAACACAATCTAACAGGTAGAAAATTAAATTAGAAACATCTAAACTTTTCAGGTCGCAGCACGTGCACCGCTGGTCATGCGCATCCTTTCCTGGAACAATACTGAAAGCTAAGAAGATTTAGAAATAGATGATCATAGCTGTACAAGGATAACCATTTTGTAAATGAATCTATTAGCAGAGCTACTACAAGGGATGTTTAGTGCTGGAAATCCATTTATTTTTTGCTGAAACTTCTGCATCTTCATGAAGAGCGGGTCATGGTTGCCCAGCAACAGCAGACGCCACTGGAGCGCGAGCGCAGATTAAAGAGTGCTTTGGAAATAAGGAGAGCAGCACGCCTAGCGTTTTCCACACGTTTTCAGTCACAACATCATGCAAATGTGGTTTTGTTTTGAAGGAGAATTTTTTTTTTTTTTTTGCTGGACTTGGTCGAGACCAACTAGAAGACTTGGCGAGTCCAATGCAAATGCAACGAGTCCGAAACAAGTCCGAGACGACAGAAAAATATCTCGAGTCCGTACTCGAGTCCAAGACCGGACTCGAGTACTACAGCCCTAATATGTATCTCAGAAGGGACATGGATTCATTTAAACTGCAGTTACAGATTGGCTTAATGATTTGTTTTTAACAGAAAACGTTGAATACTGATAATTGAAATAATTTAAAACATGAAAAAAAACACCATTAAGGTGACAGAAAGTGAATATTAATGAGTGAGTCATTGAGATTCAACCGATTCATTCAAACGCCTGATTCATTCAGAAACAAAGCATTTGACTGCATTAATGAGTGAATCGTTGAATCATTTATTCAACCGATTCGTTCAAAAAGCTGATTCATTCAATAAGTAAACACCGTCCATTGCTCAGAGACGCAAAAAAGTGCTGTGATCTTTGTTTGGAACTATTTTTGTTGGCAAAATTGAGTTATGTCTAAAATGTAAGTCACTTATTGCTTTACTGAACTTGTATAAAATGATTATTAAATGTGATTATGCATCTGCAGAAAAACTGTACTTTCTGTGTGATATAGATTAAGTTAATTAGGCCTAACGTTACATTAAATTACATAAATATAAAAAGCATGCAGAATAATTATTGCCGTCTTCAATTTAGAACGCCTGGAATATTGAGATTTAATAGACTAATAAATCAATGTATGTGCACTCTGTGTATGATTCGGTGATAGACTAACGTACTTGATAATGTCAGATTGCACATCATTACAACAACACTTACCATATTATCGCAGACGATGCTGTACTGCACACCCCTGACTCAACTTGAGTAGAAAAGTTAAATCATCGGTGGTTGTGTGTGACATGTACTTGTTTGCACACGAGCAAAGCTGTTTTTTGGAATCTAAGTTGCAAACGCCAGACGATTGATTCGTCAAACCTGCTTTCCTTCAATCTGTGTTCTTCTGACTATTTTGTAGTAAGTAACGAATATACTTAGGGGAAATGTATCGGAGTAAAAGTATACATTTTAATGAGGAAATGTAGTGGAGTAAAAGTTGCCTGACATATAAAAACTCAAGTAAAGTACAGATACTCCAAAAAAATAATTAAGTACTGTAACAAAGTATTTTTACTTCGTTATATTATAACACTGGTCCTTTGTACGATCTGCATTCGATCAAGTTATTTACTACAAGGCTAAGGCTGAATGGTTTTGGAAAATAATCTAATTGCTATTTTTATTTATTTATTTTTTTTTTACCAATATTGCGATTGCGATTTAATATGATATAATTTTTTAAAGCTCTTTATGTTCTGTATTATTCAACAAAGCCAAGCTAAAAAACAAAAAAACAAAAACAAAAAACAATTGTATAGTATGACCAACACGATATTAGATAGATTAAACAGAAATGTTCTTTTATGTAGGCCAGGCCTATGTATTATGATATAAGGTGATGCATGAATTGATTCGAGTGACAATTTTATTAAGCAACTACAAACACAGTAGTATATTGATTAATTTGATTGATTAACTTCCAACTTTGAAAGCATGCTATTATTTTGACAACATAAAGCACTTCCAAATAAGCCTGGTCTAAACATTAATATACAAATCACAGAAACCAAAGAAGATTGCAGAAATATAAAAACAAAAATCGCTGTATACAAAACATGACTTGACAAAATCCAAACTGATGCCTTGTTATATTAATGGCGTACTGACACAAAGTTAAAATTATTTGCAACGGTCGCATTGTCACGTCCAGTGTACAGTAGAGCTGTTGCAACAACTGTAGCACTATATATACAGTACATATACATATATATATATATGACCAAATACATTGTCATATCCTTTTACATGCTAAAACTATACCAAGAATTGAACCATGTTATGAGCACACTTGGTACTCATATACACCATCCCATGGGCACCAGATAATATAAATACAAGTGTGTTCACAATACTTTTGGGGACATGTGTACACTGTTGTATTACACCACATGAGATGCTTCCAGTTTGCAGGTGCAGCTGTTTTAAAGAGACAATACCCAAATTAGAATAAGTAGATTTCCATTTTTTTGTTGAAAACCTCTATGCAGGCTTTATGCAGTTTCTAGTGAACAGCCTGTGTGCTGCAGTTCATAGAGGTGAGTTGGTGAGGTGAGGTGGTTGCTGAAAGAACGCCTTTGACCTTCATTGACCTTAACCATTCTCTGCAAGCTGTTTTAATGGTAGAGAAGTATGGATATGTAAGCTCAATATGGGAACACTCAAGCTCTTTCTTTTGGCTTTTGTGTTTGAGTCATTTTTGTAGCAGAATTTTGTTAGACCTAATGTGCTTCTCTCTCCCTCTCTGCCTCTCTCTATCCTTCTGTATTCCAATCACTCCTGCTGGCTTCCTCGTTGTCTGCCTGCCAAGATGGCAAATCCCACTTGGATTTGAGCCGGAGATCACCATGGCGACGGCACTCTTGCCGCTCGCGCATATAGATCGCAGTGTAGTGGCACAGCCAGAGATGCTTTTATACCAGCAGTCAGAACATGCACGCATTTCACAAATTTTTCATTCTAACATCCTGTCTCCATTCTCATCTCATCAAACACGCAGAGATATGCATATAGTGCCAATGACCTGCTGAAGCTGTAATAGTCTGCATTTAATTGCAAAGCATATGAATTTATAAAGTTAATTGTGAGTTGGAATCCTTCAGGTACACTTGATGTGTCTCCTTTCACTATAATAAATTGTGTGAGCTTCATTTGGAGCTTTTTCTTCAGCGTCAAATGAATGAAAGAAGTCTTAAAGGTGTAAATGATGAACTGAGAAAATGGCTGAATTGTTTCTCCACAACAAATTTGTCTATTATAGTATTATGCACGTTTTTTTTTTTTTTTCTTTTTTTTTTTTAAAGGGCCTGTATGCACACATAGTTAATGTGCTTACTTTCCGGTTGCTTGATGCAATAAACAATCTTAGTTTGCCTTTTTCTAACTCAAGACACATTAATTTAAAAAAATAAAAGCCATTACATTCCTTAATCAAACTGAATCAAATCTTATTGTGAATTGCATTGCATCAAATTAAATTGTTGAAATTCTATTTCATTTGGGAGACCACAACTCGACTGAATTGAATCAAAAACTGTGAATTGTGAATTGAAATGATTCTCTTTCTACCAAAAAATTCACACCCCTGCAAATTATACATCATCATCATGTTTTAATAGACTTGCTCATACTCTTCTGAGAGTAACATTTGCACTCTTTTTTTCTCAAAAACATGTCCTAACTTTGAAATTCCCTTTTGTTTAAGGGAGAATGTACAATCAGCCGTCATATTTGCAAAATTAACCACAACAGGGTGTTTAGAATGCTGGTTCAACATTGAGAAGTTGGTTTTGCAATAATAACCAGCTGACTGTACATTATGCCTTACATATGTGAGCAGAGAATGATGGGATTGACTTGAGTCAAGTATTCCTGACAGCTGTGTAATAAGAAATATAACAGGATCCTTTTGTTCTCACATTTCATCTCACATTGACTGCATTTGTTAGAAAGAAAACCATGCTGCTACATTTATTATAACTGTCAGTTTAGTTCTGCATGGACTAAATTCCTCCATATATGACTGACATGAATGCAATAAGACAGACAGGTTATAACCTGTCACACTACTAGCGCTCTCTCCGCCTCCATCTTCCCCTCTTGCAGTCTGCCTGACCGCTCACACCAGGCCTGCAGGGAACAGCACCTGATTTATTTGGAAGGCAGTTGGACAGAATGAGTGGCATTTTAATGTGCTTTTGCGATGTTTGGTCACAAGCGCTATTGATCATGGCACGGAGGAGCCATCCCTTGAGAGCCGGGGTGCCACGCGTGATGTCAGCCCTGGAAAGAGTTGCCGAAAGAGTTGTGGTCTCCCAAATGAAATAGTGCCCTGTTGGAAGGGTCAGCCCAATAACCTTACATTCTAGGGAGATGGAACCTGCCAATCGGCTAGACAGCTGACAGATGGACACTGGTTAATTTGGACTTGAGCTGTGCTGTCTGTCTATGTGAGGAGACTGGGTAAAATGTGGTGGGGAGTCAAGATAAACTTGGTGGGACTGATGGCACTTTGGAAAGGCTTTTTGAATGGATGGATATATGGGTGATTGATGTTGTTTATGTTGGTTAAAAAGATGATTGATGGATGGGTGACCAGTCGGGAAGATGAAAGAAGATTGATGAGTGGATGAATGTATAGAAAGAGGACTGATGGATAGATTGATGGATAGACAGAAAATTGATGGATGCTTGGATGGATGGATGGATGGATAGATAGATAGATAGATAGAAAGATGACTGATGGACAGATGGAAAATGACTCATGGATGGATAGGTGGGTAGATGGATTGATAGAAAGATGAATGGAAGGATTGATAGAAAGATGATTGGTGGATGCATGGATGGATGGATTGGGAAGTGACTGGATGGATGGATGATTGGACAGATAGAAAGATGACTGATGGATGGATGGAATGATGACTGAAGGATGGATGGGTGGGTGGGTGGTCGGATGGATGGATGATTGGATGGGTGGATTGTACAGTTGGATGGAAAGAAGACTGATGGATGCATGGATGGATGGACTGAAAGAAAGATGAATGATAGATCTTATTTTGACTTACTGATAATAGTTGTCCTGTAGTAGCCTGATTTACAGATACAAATCTTTATTACGCCATCTAGCGAGCATAAAAATAATGAAATGACATATAATGTTATTACCAATCAAAATGCGTGTTTATTTAAAAGCAATGTGTGGACTTTTTACACCGATCTCACATATTTTACTAGGTGTCTCATTCATTCAAATGACCACACCTAACCCCAACCCTAAACATACCCCTCACAGAAATCATGCAAAATTTAGATAAAGATAGAGCATATACATTTTATGAGCACATAAGTTCTCTGGGATTAAACCCATGACCGCATGATTAAATATCATCGTTAATGCAATACTCTACCAAATGAGCTATCCTGTTGTCGATAGGGTCGCAATTGTAGTATAAGCTCTGATGGGTCATATTTCAGGGATTTGGACAAACAACCTATACGGGTGTATTGGTTGAAGGACAGGCTGCAAAATAAGGATGGATAGATGGATAAATGGATGGATGGACAGATAGAAAGATGAATGGATGGATGGATGGATTGATGGATGTATGGTGTATGAATGGATGAAGGGTGGATGAGATAGATTTAACAACTACCTAACTAGCTATTAATAAGCAGCAAATTAGTAATTTACTAATGCAAAAATTCATACTTAATGGTTTATTAACAGCAGGAATTGGACCTTAAAATAAAGTGTAACCTATTACCATTCTTGTATTATTTACTCAACCTCAGGTTTTTGCAAACCTTTATGAGTTAGTATGAGTTCCAACATTCTTCAAAATATCTTTTTTTGTGTGTGAAAAAAACAGCAGAAAAAAGGGAACACGTACAGGTTTTAAACAAAATGGGAGTTATCCAATTATGACAGATTTTTTTATTTTTGGGGGGGATCTGTCCCTTTAAAGGTAATGGGTTGTTACTCACTGTCCTTGGTTCAAGCAAAAATAACTGATGTCTGCTGGTCTGAACACTGGATCAGTACACTGATTATTGGATGATAAAATCACCTGCTCCTGCTGCTGGGTGGATCTTTAAAATGTAAATTTACAAATAATGTAAAATACAAATAATCACCTCTTGATCTGACAGCTGCAAGGTGTTCTGGGTTTAGCCTATGTGTTTACAGGACTGCTAAAGTTGCCAAGGCATTTGTGATTTAATGCAGAGCCTTGACAATGCAATCCTATAAGGACAAGAATTTAACAAAAACTATTGTATAGTTTGGTTAGTCATACAAAAACTGCATTATTATTCAGTATTGTTCTACTGTCTTTTGCATTATTTATCTTGATGTGAATTGCTACCTATTAGATTTAGATTAGATTAGATTTATTTAATCTGTTAGTAGTCCTGCCATTATTTAAATTTTTATAATTTACTATCTTACACCTTAGCAAGTTTACAACACTTTGGCAAGTGATTTGCTTTGTCATGGAGATGCAGATTTTTCACTTGTAGCCAAACTTTTAGATTTCTTATAATACTGTTTGTGAAATCAATTTATTGCATAGTTATGACATGAGACACTGGCATATATCAATACCTAGGAAAAACAGTTAATTTAATAAATAAACAAATAAATAAATAAAGCATATTATCACATAAGTCACTAAATAAGCATGTGTCCTATTCCGTGGATGGGGGGGGGGGGTCAATCTGTGTGTTTGTGTGTATGAAAGAATTCAGATGCAACCATCCTTTGTAATCGTTAACATTTTCGTAACTGTAACAAATTACATTTGTATGTATTTTGTAATTAAGTTATGTAATTCGGTTACATGTAACTAGTTACTCCCTAATACTGAGATAATAATACTATTTACAGCTGCCCATGAAGCCTAGGAGCTGAAACTCAATTTCTATTTCCAACACATGGAGAAGACTGTACCAGTTTACCAATCAGAGCAGACAATCAGGGATTTAAAGAGAAATGAACTCAAACAGAGTGTTTCAGTCAGAAGATGAAAATAGTGCTGCAGGATGATGAAAAATAATGTATATTTTGAGCTTTATATAGTGTAAATGTGCTCTAGCAGACCACAAAAATAAAACTTTGAATTGATCACAATATGGGTACTTTCAATACTGTACATTTATGTCTCGTGGTCTTGTTAAATATGGTGTCTACCCTGACTAAGGTCTATTGATTGTTCCACTTGTGTAACCCTTAAATGATTTGGCATGCAGCCTGCCGTATTTGTCCCAGTTCAGAACTCCTTCAGCCTGTGCGGAGTAGATGATGAAGCCTGGTCTGGAGCGCAATGAACTGTACTAAAGCCCTGCAAATCGCAAGCCAGCTTGTTAATTGCCTTTTTCTTATCTCTCCATGTCCAGTGTGTACGGCTGTCCTGTCGCCAAGAAGAGAAAACCCCTGGAGAGTCATGCCCTGGAGCCCTCGCCCAAGAGGAAGGTGTTTCTAACAGTCGTAGAGCAGCCGTCAATGGAGAAATGCTACAAAACGCACAAAATGGAGGAGATGGATGAAAAAGAGGAGGAAGAGGAGGAGCAGGATGAAGATGAAGAGGAACCGGAGGAGGAATATACTGACAACGAAGATCAATATGATCAGGAGGAGGAAGAAGTGATTAATGGAGAGGATGAAGAGGTGGAGCAGGAAGAAGAGGAGGTGGTGGAGGACGAGGAAGAGGAGGAAGAAGTAGAAAGAGAGGGGGAGAATGATGAAGATGAAGATGAGGTGGATGAAGATGAGCAAGAGGACGAGGAGCAAATTCAAGAAATAGGTGAGATTGTGAATAAATGCACGAAAGATAGACTTTTGATTTATGATGCAGGCATGTAGTAGATTGTATATAACATATTTAACAGCAAGGTTTTGATCATGTTGATCATTTAGACCTCGGAAATTTGCATATCATATATAAT
This sequence comes from Carassius auratus, assembly GCF_003368295.1. Lineage (NCBI taxonomy): Eukaryota > Metazoa > Chordata > Actinopteri > Cypriniformes > Cyprinidae > Carassius > Carassius auratus. Next base: position 2,378,748 of record NC_039259.1, read on the forward strand.
TCAGTTGGCTTTAAAAGGTTAATCCAGCACCAGAATGCTTTATTTTTGGGTTTAGAAACAAAACCAGAGCTGAATGTGAAGTGAGTATTTCAGCCTCCAGAGGGGTAGAGGAGGTAATTTGGCAGTTAGGCATATTTGGAAGAAGGTCACCGTAATTTGAGGTGCAGTTGGATGATTTTGCTGTGACCTTCAGCGCGGTCTCAGTATCAGGCTAAAAACAGCCGTCTCAAAACAGAGGTGCTCAGATCATCGACACACACTACTGAAGGTGAGCTGTGAAGTGCAGCACTCAAATATTACCAACAGTCTGATTGGTTTAAAAACGTTACAAAACCTTAAGGAAATTTGTTTAGTTAAAAATATATGTTTATTGAATATAATATATTGTATATACATAGTTTTACATACATTCTTATTAGGGCTGGGACAACGTGTCGAAGTCATCGCTGACGTCGACGCAAGAAATACGTTGATGCAAAATATGCGCATCGATTTGTCGACCTGTTTTTATTTCTCTAAAAAAAGTTTACCTTATGTGCGCTGAATATACGCGATGGCCGGATCAACACTCCGTCCAACGTTATATATCAAATCCAGGGGTTTTTCTGCATTGATCTTTTTTTTGGCAGCTGTCAAAGCTTTGTTTGATTGGTGAGTGATGTAAAATAGAATGACTGAAAAAATGAATCGCTAGATTAATCGATGCATCGAAAAAATAAATCAAATCAAATCAATAAAAAATAATCATTTATCCCAGCCCTAATTCTTCTTATTATTATTATTTACAAATAATCCCATTATCGTGTGTGCAATTACTGTTCAGCTTGTTTTTTTTCAGTCTTATATGGTGGTAACTGCTAAATTAAATGTCATTATAATTATCACAAAATAAACATTGTTGAGAATTTTTTTAAAGAAATCTATAAAGAAAAGTACAATTATATAGATATTACAGACATTCTGGTATATCTAGACACATCCATGTTGTCTGATTCATGAGACAACATAAATTGTTTCGGTATTGAGTGGGTCGATTCTGGTGGTCTGTGGATGTGTGCTAAATCAGGGAGTAGGCGTGAGATGTGTCTCAGACATGTCTCATCCACTTCAGACTGCTCAGCCAGTCGCACATGGCAGGACAACGCTCTGCAATCAGACCTGACAGAGCCTTCTAGTCTAATTAACAATCAAACTCCCACATGTATTGGCATTAACTCTGTTTTCTGTGCTGTGTTTTCTTACCTAAGATATTGGCTTTGTCTCAAAACCTAGTGAGCTGACTGCATGAGCAGTTGTTGACCACATGTTAAAAATAATTGAATTATTACCTTGTAAGTAACTGATTTGGCTCATCACAGGCATAGCTTCATTAACAGGTAATCACGCGCTGCAGTTGGCACTTGACTAACATTCTGTTGTTAGCATAAAGCTAAGCTAATGACATTAGCACACTTAAATATTGTGAAAAAAGTTTGATGGAATTGATATGCATCTTCTATTGACAGTTATGTAATAAAATTCATCAGCTGAATGAAATTCAGTTTGGTCTGCAAAGCAGCTCTTCAGAACACGAAAGTGTCATTATTCAGCTAAATTGGGTTCAGTGTTGATTAAGTTCAGTTAATTTACAGTGTCAGTGTTGCAAATGTTCAACAATTATGAAACAAATGAAACTGTAAAGCAGTTCTTCAGAAGAGAGTATTTTTTATGTATGTTTTCAGCTTAATTCAGTTCAATGTAGATTGAATTCAGCTCAATAACTGTGCAATTTATTGGTTTGGAATGCAAACAAAGTTTTGATTATAGAACCAGCCTATCATTATTACAAAATAAACTTTAAAAGTTACTTATACAATCAGTTTGCAATAATGACCAGCTGATTTTACACCTACTACACCAATTTTTTTACCTACTTAACCTATTTTAGGAAATATTAATTGAAAGTTATTTTACAATATGTTCAATATCACAAGAGTGCTGTTGTTTTGAAAGCCAGCATGGCACAGGTAATCTAACATTGACTGATATTTAGGTAAATGTTTATTTATTTATTTTATAAATCTTATTGTCCCTATTTTAAGTTCCATGCATCTCTTTCTTTCATATTGAGTACCTATTTTTCTGAGTTTTAGTTCTTGCTCAAGTCTTAGTGCATGGACAGTCTACAGAAAGATACTACAGAGCACCCAAGAATGTTTGGGTTTTACATTAGATATTTTGCTGCAAAACAAGTCAATTGAATTTTGTTTGATTAGTGTGAAAACTTTTTTTTTACACTTGGTGGACCCACTTTATATTAAGTGGCCTTAACTACTATGTACTTACATTTTAATTAATAATTTAGTACAATGTAATTATTGTGTACATACATGTTTTTACATTGTACTTATATTTGTAAAAAAAACGACATGTAATTACATCTGTATTTAATTTCTGTAATTACATTTATAATTACACTGTTGACCCATACTTTACACCTTAACCCACCCTTAAACTTACCCATACCTCCAAGCCTCTCCCTAACCTTACCCCTATCCCACCTCAATAGCAGCAAAAGGGTTGTACTTTTTTTTTTATGTGAGTATATAGTAGTTAAGGCCACCTAATATAAAGTGGAACCCACTTGGTTTTGCAGGAACACCTTAAAATGGCATCTAAGTTATGGTCATGTGTAGAATTTGCACCACAGCAATCAGAGTGCTTCTTTACTCTTCACACATCTTGCTGTGCATCCATGGCAGACAGACTCAATAACACACTGTGTGCATTCAATTTTGAGAATAAAAACAAATCTAAAAAAAAAAAGCATTTGTAAAAAGAGGGAAGTGAACAACTCATCACAGTATTCAAATAATACTTATTTTTAACTTATGAGAAATAAAGAAAAGCTTTTTTTTTAAACTAGCAAAATATTTGTTGTCTCATTGCATTTCCTCATAAATTACATGAACCAAGTAAAAGATTCAGCATATATATTACATTAAAAATGGCGAAATTTGACCAAAATGTCAAGTTAGTTCGCATCACTGGATATTACTTATTAATATTTCTATAGTAACACAGATGTCAGATATGAAATGTTTAGCTACTTGCACCTTATAGTCTTTCACTGTTAAAATGGAAGCCTTGCATTGATTTCTATGAACAGTAAAGCCCACCTTGATTTGACTGGCCTTCTCAACATGTGGGATGTTATTTTGACTGAAATCAGGCCAAAACAAAGATAATTTGGAGTTCTCTTACGAGCGCAACTCCAAATTGCGCTCACCTTTGAACTCCCATAGGTCTGTGATGATAGGTATGGCTCTGGGGCTCCGCCCTTTTTAACGTGGAAATCTTCTCTGGTTCATTTCCTCTGTTTAGTTTGTTGAGATCACATGTTAACAAAGATCACAAACTCACTGGGGAGCTGGTATATGTTTATAGTATAAACAACAGAGAAGAACTTGTATATATATATGAGCGTTGATGTGCTTATGGCCATGATGAAAGGATGGTTCAGAGTCAAACAAGTGGTTGGGTATGGAATGAAACTTTGTGTTGTATAATGCAGCTGAACCAAGAGTTGTCTGTTGAGCTGCTACAGCTGGTATGAGATCATTTGTTTGTCTTTCACAGAAAGTGACCATATGAATTGCAGTTCCAGCAGGACAAGCCCCTCCATGGAGAAGGACAACAACAACAATGATGAATATGACAACTACGATGAACTGGTGGCCAAATCTCTGCTTAACCTGGGCAAGATCGCAGAGGACGCCGCTTATCGGGCCATGACCGAGTCCGAGATGAACAGCAACTCTTCAAACAGCGCAGAAGAGGAAGAAGAGGAAGAGGAAGATGAAGAAGATGAAGAAGATGAGGATGTGGAAGGCTCAAGGAAAGGTCAGCTGAGTCTAGATGTTAACAGTGATGTGGTAAGGGAGACTGTGGACTCTCTAAAGCTCCTGGCGCAGGGTCACGGAGTCACGCTCTCAGAAAACCTCCAAGAAAAGCCATTCCATGATGATGGGAGCGAGAACACGCACTGCGATCTAAATGGAAATGGATCCATGGGTAATGGACTCAGTGGTAAACACACCACTAATGGTCAGATGGCAGAGAAAAGTGACGAAGAAGTTTGTCTGAGCAGTTTGGAGTGTCTTCGTAACCAGTGCTTTGACTTAGCACGCAAGCTAAGTGAGACCAAACCAGCCGAGCGGCTCATCAATAACCAGCAGGTAGGGATGACTGGTTTTGAATGATTTATGTTAACCCAGCTAACTTTGAATGTTCTTAAAGCTTTGGGAAATGTTCTGGCAAAGTTATGAGCAAGCATTCTTCCAGTAACATTAATAGAGCGCTCATTCAAAGTTATCTGGTCCTTCATAAAGTTCCAAAAAATGTCATTATGTATCATCCAAGTGAAGTTTTTTTCTGAAACGTTTTTATTAGATGTTCTAACTACCAACCACTTTACCATGTTCAGAGAACATCCTTAATGATTGTTCCCATAATGAATATATTTCTACATGCGTAAATAGCATTGTTACAGAGCGTGCTGTGTTTTGATTGTGCTTGCTCTTGTAGTGTTGCCATGTCCCCCTTTTATAAGCATCTTTAAGCTTGTTGTTTGGACTTTTCTCATAAAGTGAGCTACTGTATAGAGTTCTTAAAGTGGGCAGCTGCGGCTTGTGACATTATTATTATTATTTTACCCCTAAAATACAGCATTTAGACTTTTTAAGTTTTATTTGGGGATTGTTTTTCCTTGCAACATCTGGCAGCACAATCAGCATTTTTAGGCCCTATGGGCTGGTGAGGTGAGTAAGCGCAGACAGACTTGTGTCGAAATATGCAAACTAGTAAAAAAATGAATTCTTAAAGATTGAATGTGGTTGTCAGTCCTGTAAATTGCAGCCTTTTTAATTTTAAGTAGAGGCAATGTACAGACTGTGAAGTTTCAGAGATGACAGTCAGCCACATTTAAATACAGGAGCGAGTCCCCTAAATTATCTTTTTCATGTGTGTAAAGAACAGAACTCAATCTCAAAATTGTGATGATTGACACCGCAGCAACATCCTGGCATTTTGCGTGTTTGGTGTTTGCTATATTTGACCAAATAATATTACCTAAGATTCTTATGTTTTGACAGTGTTAACTAAATCATCATTGACAGAAGAATTGTATTTTATTTACATTTGGAAGGCTGCTCAGCAGAGTACCTTCTTTCAGTGTTGCCATGTCCACTTATTATAAACAGAACAGAGACACATCTCTAATGCATGTTTAAATACATCAATACATACACAATTCTTGTAAATGCTGTTGCCACTACCTTAATATTTCAGGAGCTACACTGTTTTCCAGTTACGTTGGAATTCAGATATCAGAAATGGGAATGGCGTCACACAAGAGTTCATCACATTCCAGTACACACAAGTCGTAAAACCAAGAATGACAAATACAACAAATAGCAATACCAGTCATTTTATGAACACATAAAAAGCTGTATATTTTGCACAGACATATTGAAATATCATGTCCACAGACATGCCATTATATGTATATAATGGCATGTCTGTGGACATGATATTTCAATATGTCTGTGCAAAATATACAGCTTTTTATGATAAGTAATATATATATATATATATATATATATATATATATATATATATATATATATATATATATTTCTATCGTTCACTCATGTTGAGTGCTGAGCCGCCATATTGGATTTGGAAATGAGAGTTATTTGCAGTTCATCCAACTTGAGGAGATGTTCCAGTAAAAGGTTTCTTCTGAGAATTGGAATTTCCAACTTCTACTTTGGTTTTTAATTACTTTAAACAATTATTATTATTATTTTATTTTATTTTTTTTATAACAAATTACTTTTTTATAACTTTTGAACAGATACAGTAGTATTCATTGGTTAAAATCTTACTGTCAGATAACAGTTTACCAGTTAATTGAAGTATATGCACCCCTAACAGGAGATTCATCAGTTTTACCAAGAGGCCCAGCAGCAGCAGCAGCAGCATCAGAGCCCCGAGGAGTCCAGCGTCCTTGAGCGGAATTACTCTGACATGGTCAACCTGATGAAGCTTGAGGAGCAGCTCAGCCCATGCTCCAAGACTTTCTCCAGCTGCGCCGCAGAGCACAGGGGCTTCCAGGACTGTGATGAAGACACCACCTCCGTCACGTCGGACCGCTCAGAGGACGTTTTCGACATGACCAAAGGCAACCTGTCACTGCTGGAGAAGGCCATAGCACTGGAAACGGAGCGGACAAAAGCTTTGCGGGAAAAAATGGCTTCGGAAGCAGTCAGGAGAGATAGACTGCATTTGCATGAGGGTGGTTTGAGGCACAGCTATGCGGAGCAGCGGAAGGCACGTCTCCACCATGATGGTCTAAAGAAGCCCTTCTACCTTAAAGGTAATCTCATATTACATAACACACAACCAGCCCTTGATATGATTTGTCTGTGTTTCTTTGCTTTGAGAGGGGATCCCGTACTGACCCTGGGACAAGCTTTCTCAAACATCTCCATGCCTGCAGTGCAAACAGCAGTGGCTTAATGTTGTTCAAACAGGCCGGCACGGCCACATCACAGGCTGAGCTTGTCAGGCATAAGTAATGGCGATCTGCACGGCCGGGAGAACAGCAAATCTCATCCCAGGGACACAGTCTGTGCTCACGCTGCCTATTTATAAACCCAGAGAGGAGCTCTGCTTGGAAATATAGCTGTGTCACTGGAGAAACAGGGAAATTAGTTAGTGCTGCATATTCAGAGGAGGTTTCAATCCAATTCCTGGTTTATTTATTTCTATTTTTCCATGGACATAGGAGCCAGATTGACAGATTGTTTTTATCAGTTTTATTTTAGCAGCACTGATATAATATCATAGTTTTTATCAATATTTAGAATCAGCTTTTATGTTTTCTGTTTACATTTGTAGTTCGTTTTAGTTTCAGATTTATATTAGGACTACAACAACACTGATTCAAAATGATTACAGTGATGGTCACTATACTGTTTGTAGTTAAGACTTCTGAAATCTAGACCAAGTCTGAGATCAAGACCAGACTAAGAATTTGAAGGTTGAGACCAAAAGAGACAGAGTCAAGACCAAGACCGGACTAGCTCTTCTCAAATTAAGCTGAAAGATCCACATTAACTGCGTGAGAAATGTCTTGATAAAATAATACATCATTGCAGAAGAAAATTTTATGTGTAGCAAGCAAATAAAATACAAAGGAGCTGAAATTAACTTCTTTATTTTTTAAACCATCTTTATTCAAAAAAATATACAATTTTACAAATAGAAATATGATGGAAAAATAATACATTTATATATGAAACTAAAGTAAATCAATAAATGAGGGAGTCACAGAATCATTTATTCAACCTATTTGTTCAAAGCAGCTGATTCACAACAGTTCTGCTGTAAATTAGTTTGGAACTATTTTCAGTGAAAAAGAGCAAACTGATGTATAAAATGCAAGACACTCAACATTGCCTTCAAAAAAATAAAAAAATAAGTCACTTTCTTGCTAATGTGATATTGGTAATTATAATATAAAAAAGAAATTAGTATTCCGTTTGCAATCATATCTTGAATTAAGTGGTAATTTGTATACATTTTGGTGACATATATGACACAATCCCCTTTTAGTGGTTGAAATGGGTACTGCAGTGCAAATTCAAAATATTGGAGAGAGTGGTTTCTCCCGCCACCTCCTCCTCAGGCTCACACGGGTTGCCAGATTGAGGACATGCAACAGGAATGAGGACATTTGACAATGAAAGGCAACTAGTTTTACACTGTAACTTGATGAGCTGATATTTATTTGCTTTTTGGTCATAGAGCTTTTTAGATGGATGTCAAGACTTTTTAGGTCAAATAGAAGCTGTGATCTCTGATGCAGTTCGTTTGCTGGCTTCCATAGCAGCAATACACTGTGTTTTTCGCCAGCTGACAACCTGGGGAGATGAAATCCTGTCAGGGAAACTGGCAGTGGTTGGAGTCACACATGCAGACCAAAACAAAATCAGATATTCTGACACAGAATGTACATTTCAAAGTTGAATAGCTCTCTGTAGCAATATTTTTCAAGGAAACAAGTATGTGAACTTACTGTTTTTTAAATCTCTGCAAACATATCATGGTATTATTATGCCTTAAAACAGTCAAAAACTAAATACATAAATACATACATTTACATGCAACACCTTTCATTTCTGACCTGGCATAAAAGCAGCAAATTAAACTAAATTAGAAATACGATGCTGGTTGCATTTGAAGCAGGAAGTTTTACATCCAATCACACTAAATCAGACAATGCACCAGCAATTTCGTGACATCCCTGTAGTTAAGTTATTGACTGGTCTTGAAAAAGAAATCCGGAGTCCCCTTATTATGAGAAAAGATTACAAATGCGGTGGATACCAAGACCTTCAAGAAACTGTCTCGAGACCAAGACCGGTAAATTATGTCAGAAGTGTCTTTTTTTGGGTGAACGAACCCTCAAAAACCCTTGAGAACTTTCGCCCGCTGTTCTCCAGATGAGGAAGGGCTGACAGCACGCTTGAAAGGACGTTTGGTCAGCATGCATGGCGGACACTATCTCTCTAATGGCAGAATAATGAGGGACGCTCGGCCATTACACCGCGATAACATCTCGCCACGGCAGAGATAGTGGCAGACGCTGCCTAACCAGGGGGCATTATGATTTATAAAAAGTGTGGAGGCCTGACAGTTATGGAAAGAGCTCTTCCTTAAAGAAGGCACGAGGCGGAGATGGAAATTGAACAGTATCAGTATGACCGATAACAAACAGCAGGACCACTGACTGCACATTAATTATCCACAGACACTATGGTAATGGGGGCCATTTGCTATGCAAAGCATGGCTTGTCCTCAGCCACAATCAATATCCAGCACTTTCTAATATGTATTCCACTCGGCTCGGCAGTGCTCTCTCCTTCTTGTTTGTTTTCTCTCTTTTTGAAATGGCTCTATATTCAGATATATTACTCTGTTTTTAATATATTTTTTTATGGTAAGTGGTTGCAAACAATTTTTATAGCTACATTTAAAAAATGTAACATTGAAATTTAGTCAACTAAATTTGTTTATTTAAATGTATCTCAAATAAAAAATGTTTAGTAAATTCAATTTTTTCTGTGAAATCGGCAACTATATTGTAGACAAGTGCACAAATTCGGATTCGACCCACAACCATAAAACACTTCATGCACACCATTTTAGATGACTCTCCCCCAAAACACAATTAATTTCTTAATGTTTAAAAATAAAACCAAATTACTGAATTCATCAAACTTTTTTTCTTTTTTTTTTTTTTTTTGCTAAATCATTACCTTCACTTTTCATGATTTTCACCCTGATTTATGAAAGTTTGTTTCCAGTTGCAGAGCTTTAGGAGTTGTTATTTAAAGCACATTTTCCAAAAAAAATAAAAATTGTGTAGCTCTGCAAACTATTTTCAATCTCACCAAAATTGAGCCCACGTCTCTCACATGATCGCATGCTATTCCTGTCCGTTTTGAGCTTACTTTGATACAGGAGGCAATTCGATGCCCGTTACCAAGTTTCTCCATCCTTAAAATTTTAATCAGTGGTAACAGTAGCATACTCGCTCTTTCACTCACTCACTCTCTTGTGCCCTCTCTGTTTGAAACATAGCCAATAGATCTGGAAGAGATGCTTTCTTCAGTCAATACACAGATCCAGGATAGTCACTGCCTGTGCAAACTACACTAACACTAACAAGGACAAAAGATCACAGCTATACTACCGTTAAAATTACAATTCTATTGTAATATATTGAAAAATGTAATGTATTTCTGTGATGTGCAGCTGTATTTTCAGCTTCATTCCTCCAGTCTTCAGTGTCACATGATCTTCAGAAATCAGAATAATACATTGATCTGCTACTCAAGAAACGTTTCTGATTATCATCAATGTTGAAAATATTTGTGCTGCTTCATATTTTTGTGCAAACCATACTATAGTTGGTTTCTTTGTTGAATTAAAAGAACAGCATTTATTTGAACTATATATTTTTGTAATATTATAAAGGTTTTTACTGTCACTTTTAATGCATCCTTTATAATTCTTTATATATACATACATACTAGGGATGCACCGAATCCAGATTTTTTGGGTTCGGCCAAATACCGAATCCACTGTTTAAGATTCGGACGAATCCGAATACCGAATCCTACTTGCATCCTCATTCCATTAACACAGTTAAAAACATTAAAAGTTAAGCAAACATTATAATAATAATAATAATTCATTACATTTACATAGCGCTTTTCTAGGCACTCAAAGCGCTTACATAGTCAGGGGGTATCTCCTCATCCACCACCAGTGTGCAGCATCCACCTGGATGATGCGACGGCAGCCATATTGCGCCAGAACCCCCACCACACACCAGCTTACTGATGGAGAGGAGACAGAGTGATGAAGACAATCAGCAGATATGGGGATTGTTAAGAGGCCATGATGGTCAGAGGCCAATGGGTGAATTTAGCCAGGATGCCGAGGTCACACCTCTACTCTTTTCGAAAGACATCCTGGGATTTTTAATGACCACAGAGAGTCAGGACCTCGGTTTAACGTCTCATCCGAAGGACGGTGCTTGTTGACAGTATAGTATCCCCATCACTACACTGGGGCGCTAGGACCCACACAGACCACAGGGTGAACACCCCCTGCTGGCCTCACTAGCACCTCTTCCAGCAGCAATCTAGTTTTCTCAGGAGGTCTCCCATCCAGGTACTGACCAGGCTCAGCCCTGCTTAGCTTCAGTGGGAAACCGGTCTTGGGCTCCAGGGTGATATGGCTGCCAGCTAAGCCAGGATGACAAGTGGGAAAAACTATTTTGACAATTACCATAAGCCTATGCTTACCCAACTACAAACCAAAACCTTTCAATAAATGTGCAACAAGTGTTCTTTTTTTTCTTTTTTAAACCAGAATATGTTTGGTGACTTAACTGAAATTAATGTTATTCAACATTTACTCAATAAACATGGATAGTAGGCAGTTATCGTTTATAACAGTAGGCTAGGCTACGATTAGAACAGTATAGCCAAATATTACGAAAAATATTACGGAAGATCACACACATCTCCTGCGTCATAATTAAATTAATGTAAAACCTCTAACCTTTTACATGAAATTTCCTTTAAAAAAACAAGACGCTCTGCATTAACAGGTGTAAGCTGGTTGTGAGTGTGGGAACGAATGTCCCCAGCAGTACTGAAAAGTCTTTCACTTGGCACAGATGTTGGTTGCACACAGTGGAAATGGTTGCCGGTTTGTCTTCCCCCACTGAAAAGGCATCACAGGCTCACAGAGAAAAACGCTCTCCACGTCAACTCCCAATGTGACTGGCTCTGTATTGCTACAGAACGGTCCCCATGTAAACACCATCACGTAATCAACGGCCGTGTGACGTCGACCAGCGTAGCGCAACCCTAGGGTTCGGTTCGGTGGAAAAAAAATCTGAGGTTTGGCCGAAACCGAACCCCATCAAAAAGCCCAGTACTCGGCCGAATCCGAATCCGAATCCTGGATTCGGTGCATCCCTAATACACACACACACACACACACACACACACACACACATTTTAATAAAACCTGTTCCCATCATGCCCTGAGAACACTAGTATCAAATCATTTCCAGGTTTATGGAATCAAACCTTGAAGTATATGGTAGCAAAGAAACAAAAATGCATAAAAAAAATATAAATAAAAAATAAAAATAAAAAATGGATTGTGCTTATTTTTGGAAGGTCAAATATACATACTGTACATCTGCACTTTTACAGATATTTTTTTATTTGTTTGTAGTATTCTTTTCCCCATGCTGGGCTATCATTGTGGAATCATTGATTTCAGATTTGTTCATCCTCAGTTGTTGCCAAGACAACTTTGCTTTTTGCTTTGCCTATTGGTCAGTGTTATTTTCTTGTCTAAGTGGGCAGTTCTTGGACAGAACGAGACCCCTTAAAAAAATTGATTTACAGTATAACAAATGAATCAGTAATTAATCCTATGTGTGTGTGTGTTCAGATTCTTCGCGGTCAGGGAAAAAGGAGAGCCGGTGTCCAACGCCTGGGTGTGACAGCACAGGTCATGTGACGGGTTTGTACCCGCACCATCGCAGCCTGTCTGGATGCCCTCATAAAGACAGAGTCCCTCCAGAGAGTAAGCTCATTTTTCATGCAGGCATTTATGTATAGAGGTCATAATCATTGGTTGCCTGTGTGTGTCTGTATGTGTTTGTATGTGGGACCCAGTCTTCTGTTCATTCTGCATGTTGTCACACACACACACACACACACACACACACACACATTACTGTACATTCCTATGCAATACTTTTTCAGCTCTGTAACTTTTTGAAGATTTTAGCAATTTGAAATTTAAAATACTACTTACTTTCAAATTCAAAGTACTTCAAAATGCTACTTTTTACACAATGTTCATTTTGTATACAGTACATGACTATTAAAACATTCAAATCGACCTTTTTCTATTGATTAGCATTTATGGCAAAATTGACAGTAAGTAGAGCATATTTTGGTGTCCCTGGAACACAATTCGGGTCTGAAGTTATTAACATTATATATTATGTGGACATGAAAGCGTACTGCATAGTAGGAATGACCCATCTACCCTTCAGCTTACGAGAACACTTCTCACAATGGAGAAGCAGTCATCACAATATCAGACATGCATGAATGCATTTATTGTTTCTGTTGATAATTACAACGCTATCTTAATGGAGGCCAGTTTAATAAGCTGGTTAGATTTCTCATTTTGTCTTAGATGCTTAATTAAATCCAGTTGAATAAACTGTAATAATTATAATCTGATGAAAGAGTTACAGACGGGATGAATTCACCTTGAGCAAACCTCTTTCATGCGATTCATTAAAATACATCGAACAATTGTGTGTTTTATTCACCAAAGACCAGATGGCAAATCCAACTAACTGATGGCTTTAGACTGGAATTAGTTAACAAAAAGATTTGCTTTTAAAGTGTCCAGATGGCAAGACAGTTTGTGAGTTGGCACAGCAAGGGCGTTTTTAGATGGCCATCACTTTAGTGTGGACGGTGACATATGACACACGTTTCCTGAACGACTGGAGTCACTCAGTGGCTGTTCTTTCTTTACAATCCTCTTAGTATCTCCAGGGTTTTATTAAAGACCATGTTTTGTTGTCTTATGTCATATACAGTGACAATATCTTGATATATTACCATGATGATAAAGGTGACACATTAGAACATCACATGGTCAATCAGAATTCATTGTAAATGGTCGGGTCTATAAAACGTGATGGTGCACAGGGTCATAAACACCAAAACAATAACAACGACACTATCGGTAATGCAATAAACATACACTAAATAACACAATATAATATTAAACACTAATGTACATTACTAAAACTACATAAGGAAATATTGTATAATTTCACTACAAATTATACAATAAGGTATTACATAATTGACATTTAAATTTAAATTACTTGAAACTACATAAAAATGTTAGAGCAACAGAATTCACCTATATGTTGTCCCAACTTGTGAAACAATGTTGAATAATTAGATTCCTTAAATGTTAAAGGTGTGTGAGTTCCCAGCATGCATTGCAGCATGAATAATTCATGAAGTTACAGTGATAGGAGTTCTTGTTTCGCTGACTTTTGTTTAATTTTGTTTAACCTGATCATTTTAGTATATATACAGGTCCTTCTCAAAAAATTAGCATATTGTGATAAAGTTCTTTATTTTCCACAATGCAATGATAAAAATTAAACTTTCATATATTTTAGATTCATTGCACACCAACTGAAATATTTCAGGTCTTTTATTGTTTTAATACTGATGATTTTGGCATACAGCTCATGAAAACCCAAAATTCCTATCTCAAAAAATTAGCACATTTCATCCGACCAATAAAAGAAAAGTGTTTTTAGTACAAAAAAAGTCAACCTTCAAATAATTATGTTCAGTTATGCACTCAATACTTGGTCCGGAATCTGCTTCAATGCGGCGTGGCATGGAGGCAATCAGCCTGTGGCACTGCTGAGGTGTTATGGAGGCCCAGGATGCTTCGATAGCGGCCTTAAGCTCATCCAGAGTGTTGGGTCTTGCGTCTCTCAACTTTCTCTTCACAATATCCCACAGATTCTCTATGGGGTTCAGGTCAGGAGAGTTGGCAGGCCAATTGAGCACAGTAATACCATGGTCAGTAAACCATTTACCAGTGGTTTTGGCACTGTGAGCAGGTGCCAGGTCGTGCTGAAAAACAAAATCTTCATCTCCATAAAGCTTTTCAGCAGATGGAAGCATGAATTGCTCCAAAATCTCATGATAGCTAGCTGCATTGACCCTGCCCTTGATAAAACACAGTGGACCAACACCAGCAGCTGACATGGCACCCCAGACCATCACTGACTGTGGGTACTTGACACTGGACTTCAGGCATTTTGGCATTTCCTTCTCCCCAGTCTTCCTCCAGACTCTGGCACCAAAATTTGTCCAAAAGTCCAGTGCTGCTTCTCTGTAGCCCAGGTCAGGCACTTCTGCTGCTGTTTCTGGTTCAAAAGTGGCTTAACCTGGGGAATGCGGCTCCTGTAGCCCATTTCCTGCACACGCCTGTGCACGGTGGCTCTGGATGTTTCTACTCCAGACTCAGTCCACTGCTTCCGCAGGTCGCCCAAGGTCTGGAATCGGTCCTTCTCCACAATCTTCCTCAGGGTCCGGTCACCTCTTCTCGTTGTGCAGCGTTTTTTGCCACACTTTTTCCTTCCCACAGACTTCCCACTGAGGTGCCTTGATACAGCACTCTGGGAACAGCCTATTCATTCAGAAATTTCTTTCTGTGTCTTACCCTCTCGCTTGAGGGTGTCAATGATGGCCTTCTGGACAGCAGTCAGGTCGGCAGTCTTACCCATGATTGCGGTTTTGAGTAATGAACCAGGCTGGGAGTTTTTAAAAGCCTCAGGAATCTTTTGCAGGTGTTTAGAGTTAATTAGTTGATTCAAATGATTAGGTTAATAGCTCGTTTAGAGAACCTTTTCATGATATGCTAATTTTTTGAGACAGGCATTTTGGGTTTTCATGAGCTGTATGCCAAAATCATCAGTATTAAAACAATAAAAGACCTGAAATATTTCAGTTGGTGTGCAATGAATCTAAAATATATGAAGGTTAAATGTTTATCATTACATTGTGGAAAATAATGAACTTTATCACAATATGCTAATTTTTTGAGAAGGACCTGTGTATATACTAAAATGATCAGGTTACATGGTTGATTCTGTGTGAATTTATTGGCTGAATGAGGCATTTTAAAGTTAGTAAACAAACCCATTCAAATAAATTAAAGGGACAGTTCACCCAAAAACGTGACAAGCACAGTTGACAGTAGCCATTGACTAGCAAAAATAAATCAATAATAATGATGATTATAAAAACTATGGATGTCAGTGGACACCATCAAATGATTGGTTGCCAGCATTTTTCCAAATCTCTTTTTTTTGTGTTCAGCAGAAGAAAGAGATTAGTACAGGTCTTGAACAACTTGAGGGTGAGTAAATGATGACATAATGTGCTTTTTTTGGGGGGGTGATCTGTCCATTTAAGTGTTACTTTTGACAATTTTAAGACAATAGTAAAGAGAATGTAAAAATCTGAATGCATTAAGGTGCAAAGATTTATATATATATATATATATATATATATATATATATATATATATATATATATATATATATATATATATATATATTTTTTTTTTTTTTTTTTTTTTTTTTTTTGAATTAGGTAAAACCACTCACCTTTACAAAATGACAAAACTTAAAATAAGCTGTGCTTGCTTTGAGACACACAGACATTTGTCTCAGTCAGTGGAGGTAGCGGATGCTGTCCGCTGCTCGGTAATGAACGTGTCAGAGTATGTTGAAGATGAGGGTGAAGGATTAAGGAGCTGATAATGATGAAGATGAGCACCGGAAGAGCGCTGGTCCGCTCACCTTGGCCCACGCTCTCTGCCCCCCACTCCAGTGTCCTAATGAACAGTAATCTAATTACTGTCGGCAGGGAGTTTAGACGGTCATGGACAGAGAAGACATAGGCATGTACAGATGAATAATAGAATTTGGGATCGGAGAGAGGCAGTGTTTGGGCAGTGATTTATATTGATTGCTAACTTGTATCTACTGCAAATGAAAGACAAATGCAGAGCTGAGACGATCACGAGCGGCCGCACCTAACAGCAGATGACTGTGTGATGAGCTAACGTTAGCTGACGGCTTCAGCTAGTGATGAGAACGCTGTCAGGGTCAGAGCTCTCTGTGAAACCGTCTTTCTGCATCACAATCCACAGCACTGACGTGTTAAACTAGCATCAGATTTTACTTACTACATCTTCAAGCTAGCAGCAGGAAAACCAGTTAAATGGTACAAAATAGAATAGAATAGAATAGAATAGAATAGAATAGAATAGAATAGAATAGAATAGAACCTGAAGAGCCACTTCCAGGTTCTTTATCTTATAAGGTATGGCGGTAGCACTTTATTTTACAGTCCTGTTCCTCATGTACATACTATGTACTTATTATAGTAATTACAATAACTATGTAATAACTAGGTACTAACCCTGAACCTACCCCTAAACCTAACCCTACCCCATGTGTTACCTTGTATTACCAAAACTTTCTTAGATAAATACACTGTAAGTACACTATAAGTACATGCAAGTACACGTACTGTAAAAAAAAGTGCAACCGGTATGGCTTTGTTGGGAATTAAGCATTATTGTTAAGCATTATAGAATATTATTTTTCTTCTAATGCAATTTTTGCAGTAAATATACCATAATCAGTATACTAGTAGTTTAGTTGTATGTATACTATTTCAATACTTATTGTGACTGTGACTGAATTGCGCAACTTTTAAGGGCACTTTAAGTGTAGCTGTGGTAAACTTTGTTTATGCAACTAAAAGTGTTAGTTTCCTAGTTGTATACTTTGCTTGTAGCCCACTTTTTTGTTTATAGAAGTACACTTTACCTTCAGTAAACTAAAGTTTGTAAAGGTTTTACAACTGCAAGTTTTGTGCTTTACTATTTCCTATATATTGTTTTTGCACTTTGATCATACTACTAGCTTCCTGTTCAGGTATTATTTTTATACTTGATGTAAACCTTTAACTATATGGCTAGAATAGAATAGAATAGAATAGAATAGAATAGAATAGAATAGAATAGAATAGAATAGAATAGAATAGAATGTTGTTTGTCGCATCACTCGTGCTGTATGGTGCATGTGCATGCCACTGTTCTTCCATTAGCAGTTCTTTGCATGCCGCTGTTTGATGTCTCTGGTTCTGAGCGTGCTGGTGATAATGATGAGTGTTTCACACTAATGCAGATGACTAAATGTGGTCTCTAACTCCTAATCTTCCACCCTATTTCTCTCGCCTGCTGTCAAGTTCTTGCAATTTATGAAAATGTTCTTAAGTGCCCTACGCCTGGCTGCACGGGCCGGGGTCACGTCAACAGCAACAGGAACTCTCACCGGAGGTGAGTTCCTCTCTGTCTGGATGAGAGAAACGCTTCTGTCTTCATTCTTAGCATCTTTGTGTCAGACACAGAACAGTGCTGGCTACTTTTTCACCTTCTCTCAGCAAATGTTTCAGTTTTATCTTTGGTTTCTGGTGTTACAAAGCATTAATTTCTGATTTAATCCATCCATATATTTATAGTTAAAGTTCTTAAATATTAAATGTGAATTTGATTCATTCATTTTTATGTTAAAATACTTTACTACTATTTGAACGTGCAGAGGCTATGAGTAAGCTTGAGTGTTCGAGGTATGTAAATAATTTACTTGAATCTCAACCTTAACTTCAGTCTTGAGCAAAGGTGTGACCAGTGCTTGCAGTATAGTTAGTAATGTAATCTATTATATTATGTTTTAGGTAATCTAATCAGACTATTCTGTTTACCACTTTGACTTGTATAGCATTTTTTTCCGAATAACTATATAAAAATGCATTTACATTTACATACACAAGAGAAAGAAAAATATATTCCATTCTTTTTTTTTTCTTTTTTATCAACAACATGAAGTTCATTAAACACCACATTACATCTGTCAGACTTGTGTTCCTGTGTGTGTGTGTGTATGTGTGTGTGTGTGTGCGCGTGCGTGTGTGCGTTTGTGTGTGTGTGTGTGCGTGCGTGAGTGTGTGTGTGTGTGTGTGTGTGTGTGTGTGTGTGTGTTTAACCCCATGTTCTCCATGACCTAGTTTTCCCTCTTCTTTGATAAGTCACTGGGTTCAGGTGTGTCCAGTTCATTACCCTCCTTTAGTCCTGTATTTAAAGTGTTGTCTGTCCCTTGGTTCCTTTGTCCAGTGCAGTCTATGTAATGTGGTTGTCTTCCTAGTTCTCTGAGTTTTGTGTTAGAGTTATAATAAATATGTGTTTTCCCGCTCCTGCTCATGCGTCGTGCTCTTCACCGCAGCCACACATGACCTCAGGGTTTCCCAAACTGGGGTTTAAGAAAGAGCTGAAGATGCTTAAACTGATAAACTGATGTTTAAATCATAAAAATATAAAATTAAAAATAAATAATTTATTTAGTTTTTGTTTATTTGTTTGTTTACCTGCATTTTGATGTAAAGCGAAATATAAAATGTATTATTATTTGAATTAAGGATCAAGAAAAAATTAAGTATAATTTACTGTATGTATAATATGTGATATAATCAAAAATAAAAAAAGGGCAATATAATCTAATTAAAAGTACTTAATTGTATTTTTATAGCACTTTATACAATAAATATTGTTTCAAAGCTGCTTTACAGTGTTAAACAAGAAAGTAACAGAACCAATGATGCAAACTGCAAAGATTATGTAAATCCAAAATCCACAACTAAGATAATGTGTCATTTTTCATCTCAAGTCAGTTCAGTAGGTTCAGTTCAATGACTGTGTGAAGTTCATTCATTATGAAACATGTTTGATTCAGCAATAAGCAGCTCTACTAACTCTGTGTTGTTATTCAGCTCAAGTCAGTTCAGCGTTGAGATTCTGTATTATAAGTTACATAATCAGCACTGTGCGGGACTACATCTTTTTCTCAGAACGTTCCAGACTTGGATGCGTGTTTGGGAAAATTGGATTGGAATCTTTGTTTGATGTTGTTAGTGAAGTCTGACGTCAATGCAGGACTACGTTCATTTATTGAAAAGATTGACAGTGATGAAAAATAAAGAGTGCCACAAATGCACATTGACTTTAATGCCTGCACATTGCAGGCATTAAAGCAGCACGTTCTTCAATGGAAGGCTTTGCGCGTGGCTTGTAGTGGGCTGATGAAATGTTTGAGGCAGATATTTGGAGAGGGTGCTGCAGTAATTCTCTCAGCAGCTGCTGTGTGGAGCGTCAGCCATTAGCCCCTCACTGACACCTCACCAGGGGAGACAGCCCGCTCCAGACGGCTGCCACAGACCCCTGAACCACACACACACACACACACACACCTCGCTTGCACTTGCAAGAGGGAAATTACATTTCCTATGGCTCAATAGAAAGCTGGCAGCTTGCTTTATGTCATGAATACTCACACACACCTTCAGCCACTGCATCTCTGTGATCCAAGATTATAGCACTACCTAGAGGAGCCTTGAATTGCTCTCGGGTTACTTTTCTTGTACACTTGAAACGTATAATAATTTCTTAATCAGTATTGTTTTGCCTTATACAGTTCTGTTTTGTCTTTGAATTCAGTTAATTGTTTATACCCCACTGACATATTCTTCTTCCTTCAAGTATAATCTCAAAACTTAAAAGGAAACTTAAGCTTAAAATAAAGTTTATTAGTGTAAATAAACCTGATAATTGAAACTCAAATGAAAAAATTTCAAAAGGAAATCTTTAGTTTATAATTTCTGGTTTTGATCTGGTTTTACAGTTGTGAATGTGCTCCAACACGGTACCAAACCTAACCGTAATTTAATGTGGTCTGGGTCTTATTTTCTTGCATAGATTTGCTGAAGTGTCCAACCAAGTTTAGCAAATCACAGATGAATTTCAACCAAAATATTATATGGTTGAAAAAATATAGAAAATGTTTTCTATTTCCTTTTCCTCGGGAGGCAGATCTAAGAAGCAGAAATGTTTCTTCAAAGAAAGCTTCATTTTTTCCCCTTTATAAGAACAACAGAGACATAAGAGAGCTCAATCTTTTTCTTTATTTTTTTTCTTTGTTTTTTTTACAGATCACAGTTTTGTCCATCAGTTTTATAATTCTGACTTCAAACTGTATAAAGCAGATTATAAGAGATGCATATCAGTGATGAGTTTAAAATGCACAGAAATGAAGATGGATGAATCGTCCCTGACTTGTCACATGTTGTCATGTCTTTTTGAAGAGGTTTCTGACATTTCTTTCTGTTCATCCAGCCTGTCTGGCTGTCCAATAGCGGCGGCAGAGAAACTGGCCAAAGCCCACGAGAAACATCAGTCATGTGATGGAGGCAAATCCAACCAGGCTTCAGATCGTGTGCTCAGGTAACTGCTCCTCATTTCTTACGCTGACACAACAGATCAAGCAGTCACTTTGCTTCTTAGCTGGAAACTGAGTACCTTAAATAGGCAACAATTTGTGTTTAATTGCAATGTTCATGAAATGGATGGTATGCATGCACGCATTCATAAGATGAACTGCTGGTTGTATCTGTCGCAGGCCCATGTGCTTCGTCAAACAGCTGGAGATTCCACAGTACGGCTATAAAAACAACGTGCCCACATCAACCCCACGATCCAACCTGGCCAAAGAGTTAGAGAAATACTCCAAAACCAACTTTGACTACAACAGCTATGACAACACCAACATCTACAGCAAACGGCACACTACTGTACCCAAAGTCCACAGTCGGGACACACTGCCCAAAACTGATGATGGTAAGGCCACAGCATTCACACATCCATGCTATCATATCAATATACACTACTGTTCAAAAGATTGGGGAAAACACTCATTTATTATAAGTGAGCAATTATTAATAATGGTTCTTATTATTATCAATGGTGAAAACAGTTGTGCTATTTCATATTTTCGGGGAAACATTTTAATAACCCCGGTGGGTAGTTATTATTGATGAAAGTACGAAGTCTGTTCTCTAGAAGAGGAACTACAGCTGTAGTTCATCACTTGGACTTTAAGCTAAAAACTACAGTGTATGTCGTCTTTTGCTAGCTCTACTGTTTTATCATTTCAAACTATATTGACTATATTGTTTTGATATTATTTTGTTCAATAAAGCAAAGAGTATGTCTTAAGCATCCAAGTACTTTTGTAGCTGATGTATGATCATTATTATCATTATGACAGTGTTAAGGTCTGAGAAAACTACAATGCTCTGTGAGGAACTTAACCCTGTTAGAAAAGCCTCCGAGATCTTCCTTCACTGTATTTCTGAGGTATGGAAATGTATGGAAATGATCTGGAGGCAGATGCATAATGAATGAGGAGGTTTAGGCAAATCACAGTCTGGATTTGGGGCTGCTGCTAATTGCAATTCTGTGCGTAAGACTGTGAGCTCCCCAGCCATGCTTTAATGACCAGACTGGGGGGAGAAGATGGAGTAAAAGGAAGGCAGAAGAGAGAGATAGCGAGCGATGGCAGCAGGACGCCCGGTGGGAGATGTCACTTTGATGCCCAGCTGGTGGTTGTGCGGCCCATTGTGTCTTTTGTCAAATTGCAGTGTCTCTCCGTCTCTCACCTATATCCCGACACCCCCTTAACACCCCATCATTTAAAATATCCTCTGAATAATCAAAATCATCATAATAAACAAGCCTTTCTTTGGGGATTTGACTACAGGACACGATATAA
Organism: Carassius auratus; assembly: GCF_003368295.1. Taxonomy (NCBI): domain Eukaryota; kingdom Metazoa; phylum Chordata; class Actinopteri; order Cypriniformes; family Cyprinidae; genus Carassius; species Carassius auratus. The sequence goes on from NC_039259.1 coordinate 2,400,688, forward strand.
CATACTGAGGTTCCATGCACTTTATTTTACAGTATGTCCAGTGTACTTGCCTCAGAAAGTACAGAGTACATAATATAAGCTAACTACACTGTAAAATAAACAATAAAGATAAAACAAAGATTTTACATACTTTTACAAGAAAATATGCTTTTAGTATTTCTACTTCCAATTGTTATGCTTAATTCAGTGTGCAACTTGCCAATTGTTTGTGAAATTTACCAGAAATTTCAAGTGAATCCTACACAATCTTTTATGTACATGGGTTACTGTTAGGTTTAGGGTAGGCTTTGAGTTAGTACCTAGTTATTAGCTTTATATTGCAGCTACTACAGTAAGTACATGCAATTTATTTTATATTTTATTTTAGATGTCCTTGTTAAATTGTAATTACAGTACTCAATTATGTACTCTGTAACATTAATTTTACAACATGTACTTACATGGGTCATGCCATTTCTTATACAAGGCTGAAAAATGTGATTATTTTAAACCCTAACAATATCATTTTTATTTATTATCATTATTTTCTGAATTTTTACTGTGTATTTTCGAATTGCATCAGTATCATGCCAGTGAGATATATATATATATATATATATATATATATATATATATATATATATATATATATATATATATATATATATATATATTTAGTACTAATGAACAGCCAATATGCTAGTAATATGCATGCTAATAAGTAACTACTCAGAACTGGTCCCTAAACTGAAGTAATACTTTTTTCAAAACTTATAAATCATACAGAATGAGTTTTTTTGAGAAAGTAAAAATGCACAAAGTTTCCTGCGAGGGTTAGGGTTAGTGTAGGGCCATAGAATATACAGTTATTGTACAGTATAAAAACCATTACGCCTATGGGATGAACACACTTTTCACAAAAACAAACGTGTGTATGTGTGTGTCATATCTTGTGTTTTATGTATTGTACATCACATTGGTTTTAATTTTAAATAATTTTGAAATGAAATACTAATATAAAAAAATGTAGACTAGAAGTGTATTTTGTGAGCTGTTCCATACGTCTGCACATATGGGGCTTATGTTAAAGTCACTGTCCTGTGTGTCCCGTCAGTGAAGCGCTACTGCAAGAGCTCCAGTTCGGCGAGCAGCACCACCAGCAGCTACGGGCCCAGCAGCAGCAGCCTGAGCTGTGGAGGAGGAGGAGGAGCGAGCAGCGCCAGCAGCACCTGCAGCAAGAGCAGCTTCGACTACACACACGACATGGAGGCGGCGCACATGGCTGCTACCGCCATCCTCAACCTCTCCACCCGCTGCAGAGAGATGCCCCAGAGCCTGAGCGGGAAACCCCTGGAGATCTGCACGCAGGTACACACACGGCCACACAAGCCCCTTTTATACTCACTCAGACATTTTTACTTGATCATGATACATTACATTTTTTCTTAATAAATAACTAATCTGGAGACCAAACATATAGTGGAGCTCACCTCTGAGGCAGTTAATCCGGTGAAGGAGACTATAGTGTCTGCAGAATCATTAAGCGCATGATAAGAACGCACTGAAATAAATACAATGTTTAATTAATAACATAAAAAAGAAAACAAAAAAGTTCAGCACATGCACAAGTCATTTGTCTCTTCTGCCCTACAAAGCAAAAAGGCAGTAACTATGCAGAGTGCAGAACTGAGAAAAATGACTTAAAAGTTATCCTGTCATCCAGCCTAAGTAGTAACTGTACAAACAACTACCATTTTTCTCCAAAACGACACACATTTCAGATAAGATGTTTTGTCACATAACGAAGGATGCCTTGAATGTCATGAAAATGACAATAACTAATTTTTGACCAAAAATGCAGTTACTGCCTTTTTGCTTTGTAGGGCAGTATAATGGTATCAGAAAGCTTGTTTTAATCAACCGATTGTGTAAATGCCAGATAGCATTGGAATTTGACTCATATAACTTTAAATGTGCATGAGATTCTCGTCCTCATTGGACTATGTTTCTAAAGAAAGAGTAAGATGTGCTTGGCCATGCAAAACTCACAATAAGGATGGTCCGATGTTTGATGTTTAGCTCAGTGTTTCTGTATGGTTTCTGGGTGATGGCGCAGTAGGTGGCTGATGCTGTGGTGTTGTAGTAGATGCTCACTGGCACAAAATGATCTACTGGTTTCTGAATATCATTCAGGATGGAGTCTGTGGGATCGTATGTCTATTTGCTTAATATTAATAAATAGTAACTATTACTATTATTATTATTATTATTATTATTATTATTATTATTATTATTATTATTATTATTATTATTATTATTATTATTTAATTAATCACCAATTATACTAGAAACCTGAGGGAGTTTTTGCAACATACCAGTTAAAGACACAACCTCCTGCTAACACTCAGTCTGAAGATAGATTGGAGAAAAAGCAACACTGAACACAATGAATGTTATTTGTGTGGGATATAGGAGCTATATCCTCAGATTAAGCACTGACACTCATCCAGCATGAAATAGGAGGAAAAGAGAGTTGATAATGTGGTGTGTGTGTGTGTGTGTGTGTGTGTGCGTGTGTGTGTGTGTGTGTGTGTGTGTGTGTGTGTGTGTGTGTGTGTGTGTGTGAAACATAGAGGCGCCTCGAGCAAGTGATGGCTGGCTTCTCTCTCTCTCTCTCTCTCTCATTTCATCTGCTGTCATTCTGCAGTCAAGGATGGGATGCGCTGCCTGCAGCAGTGCTCTTCTCTTGCTGTCATATGTTCAGCGGATGATGCTTCCTCTCCGTCTCCATCTCTGCTCAGCACATTTATTTCAGTAGAGCAGTGTCCATGCAGCTCCTCATCTCTCAGTGGAGCTGAAGCGCTCATTAAGCCTGACTCCTCGGCTGCGTTTGATTCAGGACTCTGGTTTTACATTGGCCATTAGCTGGTGACTCAATATAGCACCAGAACAACATTTCCCTAAAAATCAAATGTTTAAAATCAAATGTTGCTGAAAAAAAAGATGTTAGTCTAGTGCAAATATCACATTTTTCTTGATTCAAGATTCTCCGAAACTATCAACATTAGGTGAGTCGCCGAAAACAAGAACAGAAGTATCTGCTGAAAATAAACAAGATCATTTTTCTTACCTTTAGTAGATATATTTTCTAGCTTTAAGAAAGAAAAAAAAAAAGACTTAATATTTAATGTAATTTGGCATGATTTGAAGAATGTTTAAATATTTGTATACTGGAAAACAAGAAAAAAATATTGGGTATAAAAACCAAATGAAAAATACAAATCATTTGCAGAGATGTTGTTTCTTTTTGTCGTGTTTCAGCCGTCCATCCCTCTGTCTCTCGTTCTCTCTGTCTAATTGGAGCAGCTTTAGTGGAGTCATGGGATGTGACCTCTTAGCTGTCTTGGCTGTCCCTTCCTCCAGGGTTTCCTGTAGTGACAGAGGTCAGGCTGACTGCAGACAGAGAGAGCACCTCCTCGTCCCTCACTAATTATGTGTTTAGATGGGTTGCATACATACAAACTACATTCATAATGTTTATCCTATTCTTCATTTTTCCTTTACTCTATCTCATTTTCAGCACTAGATATGTTGTTTTATCACTTCAAACCCAACAAACTTGAGAAATCTCTGCTACAAAGCAGACAAAAGCGTTTTTCCAGTTTAATTAAGAGATTATTTTAATGTTTATTGAGCCATTTTACTCATAAGGATTGTTGGCTGCTCCCTACAATACACATTTTACTAGGTTTTATAATACATGTGGGGGCAGTCGGTGCCTGTGATACAGTATGGGCAAAACCTGACCTACACACACACTCATACCTCAGCCACATCAGCAGAGAGGAGCTTAGGACCTTCTATATAAGCCAGCTCACACTGCGAGAGAGAGAGAGAGAGAGAGTGAGTGAGTGAGTGAGGGAGAGAGAGGGGGGGGGGGAGAGAGTGAGTGAGTGAGTGAGAGAGAGAGAGAGAGAGAGAGAGAGAGAGAGAGAGAGAGAGAGAGAGAGAGAGAGAGGGAGGAAGAAAATTTAGAATTTTCAAGCATCTTCATTTAACCAAAAGATTAGTCACATTAAAGCACATGATAACAATTTTTCACAATTTTTAAAACCATTTTATAAAAAGAGTGCAAAATGAAGTTCATTTTCAATAACAGAACACAAAGCTCCTCTCTGACACCATATTCTTTCAAAAATATTTAAGGAGTCCATAGTCTTGTAAAAACTAAAATCAATTAAAAGCCTTGATTTGATCATGGCTAAACAGAAAACCTCTCATTAAAACAATTTAAAAGATTTTGTAAACAAAATAAATTAAAATAAAAGCTTAATTCTTGAACAATACAAAAAGCTATGCAAAATGGTCTCTCTTTGAATACAAAAAGGATATTTATTGCTAACATCTGGATTTAAAACAGAAATAAAAGCATTAACAGCAATAATGCCATGCAGAATTCACCTTTGTAGATCTCAAGCTCTTTTAGTTAACAGTGGCTTGTACAGTGTTCTCCACTCTGTTCTAACATTATTACTCATCTTAAAAACTGTACACCACAGTGTGTCAATTCTTTCATGTAGTCAATGTTTGTTAAAAGATTTTAAACAAGTGTTATTTTTTTTCCTATTACTTTCATACAAATCCATATCTGTCACCTTTTCAGATTAAACAAACAAACAAATCCTGTACAATCACCTACATTTTGTGAAAGAAGCAGATTTGGAAACTGATCCTTGTTAGGGATCAATTCCCCTTCACTGTAACCTTAAAGCATTTTAATTCTTCTGTTGTAAAAGCAGATTGTAATTTGTGCAGTACTTGTGTAACAATTCAAACAGATTTCACTCCTAAAAGAACAATCCTCAGCTTTTCCAAGACTAAACATCAAATTGTTATAATCTTGGATTTAATTAACGCTGCAGTCATTTTTGTGATCCACAGACCAGAGGTTCTTTCAACAGCCAGAATAAAGATGATGTAGAGCCAGTTCTTTTCACTTGAAAGAGGTCCCATACTTTAAAAAGATTCCTGTGAAACTCCAGCATTCTGGATGTCTTGAGTTTTTTGGGATCGAACAAGAACAAAGACTTATCCAAGAATAGTCTCTAAGCAGTCTTTAAAATCAGACTGGCCACTGACCTCCAGCTTAAGATATTTCGGCCAGTAAGGAATCGCTGTATAAACTGTAAGCAAAAAGCTGCAGTTCTACTTTGTAAATGTAAAAGTCCTTGTCCTCCTTCTTCCTTTGGTAAATAAAATACTATATGGAGTCGAATGAATTCATTCTGATTGAGAAATCCGAATGCCAAATTAAGTGATTGGGTTGATATGCACATTTATATATCGCAAGCTTCTGATCGCATTTACTCTTTTGACAAGCACACACTGCATGAATATACAGAGTTTACTGCTGTTGTCGCATGCTGTTCTAAAAAGCACAGGTGATATTAATCTACTTTGGGTTCAAATTAAGCGACGACCAGCACATGAACTGTTGTGCAGTGTAGAGGTCTACATGGGTCCCAAAATTTGCACCCTAACCTGAAGAGACCCGTAAATGTGCTTCCCTGAACTGACCCAGACCTGTGTATTATTTTGAAAGTTGGACCCGCCCGTGCAGAACCGGGAAATGTCAAAAATGTACTACCCGGAATCGGACTGTCAATTATTTGAAAGCTGGACCCGAACCTGGCCAGGAAGACACAAATCCGACTGGACCTGATCGGCACATATTCCACAGCAAAATTCTATTAACAAGTCGATAAACAAGTTGTGAAAATTAAACTTTTTATCTTACCTAATGTAAGAAGCCTTCTCCCTTGTACCTGACTGTGATGCACACAGTCTTCCTCGCAAAGAAAGTTCCATCCATGTTTTTCCTCTCTTGCCAATTGAAAAGCTTAATCCACTTATTATTCCAGCTTCAAAAGTCTACTTGCTGTCATGGTGACGGATGACAAATGCGACTTTGCAGTTTTGCTTTTTTTTAGCTCTAGTCTACTTGCATAATTTAGACGGTTTGCCCATTTGGATAATAACCATTGCTCATCCAGTGCCATGACTGCTGACGTTAGCTTTAATTATTTGCGATTATCTTTGTGCTCTCTGAGACGAGTCTGAGCAAAAAAAAAAAAAATTAATTATATAACAAGAAGATGATTCATTCATAATATTAATATTAAAAATTGGTAAAGTGCATAGCAAGGTACCACGGAATAAGTCCAGTCAAGTGTTTACATGTTCTCTCGCTCGAATTACAAAAGGCCTAATCAAAATTTTAGTTGGATCTGGCAAATACAATCCGATTGACGTCAGTAGGGTCCATGTAAACGCAGCTAGTGAGAACTGCCAGCAGATCCTCCCTCATCACAGGCCAAAAGGCTTTATAAAACTCAACTGGGATTCCATCTATCCCAGGAGCCTTGCCATTCTCCATACTTTGGAGAGCTTCATGCAGTTCTCTGAGGCTTAAGCCCTCATGAGTGCTGTATTAGAATCTTCAGAGACCTTCGGCAGTTCCTCAGAAAACTGTTCAACAAACTGATTTTCCTTGTCTTCTCAACTTCTAAGCTTTTCATAAAAAACATGTGCTTCTTTCTGAAATTCAATAGGGTCTGATATCAGATAATCGGTCAACTCTAATAGATTTAATTATATATTTTGTGAAAACTATTTTTTTTTTCATTCCTAAATGAAATGAATTCCTAAAATAATTTAAACTTGTCTTTAAAATGTGCATCAATTAAAGGGTTAATTCAGCCAAAAAATTACTCACCCTGAAGTCATCCTAGGTGTATATGACTTTCTTCTTTTAGAAGAATTCGGTTGGAGTTACTTAAAAAATTGTATTTGATCTTTTGATCTTTGAAGCTGACCTCATACGTCATTCCCCCGGATCTGCTTATGATTTACAACTGTGAGCTCAAACTAGATTAAAGTGATTATTGCATTTTGAATATGGATATTTTTCGTTCAAAAACGCATTGATTCGCTACAGAAGGCCTTTGTTCACCCCTCAGAGCCATGCGAGACACTTTTTTTCAATGGATGCACTTTGTATTAAACTTATCATGGACCGATGAAGTGCAACACCCACTAAGTTGCATCATACGGCTTGAAAGACGAAAGACAATTTTTTAAATAACTTAAATGGAATTCATCTGAAAGAAGAAAGTTATTTACACCTTTTTTTAAGTTTAAAGTTTCTGTACATATGACTAGACTATGATCAGAAAACCAAGTTCAGAAAAGAAGTTCTTAAAAATACTAAAATGGTGCTTAAAACAATGGAATCTGTCTATTCTAGCGAATGACAACATGTTATAACGGGCATGTGCCCATGTGTACTCCTCCATACATCATATAAATCATAAGATTCAATCATCTGAATAGGTCATTGTAACAAAGTTTGTAGTTTGGGGAAAAGGAGGTGGGAACCGGCCAGAGTTTAAACATAATTTAATAGTAATAAAATAAATGAAACTTAAAAAAGCACGACAGCCCCTCACGGATGAATCCCACACACAAACAAAACCAAAACACAAAATAAAGTCTAGGCCTGGTCCACTTGCACTGTCATCACTCCTCCTTTTATCCTTCTGGAGCTCCTCTGTGGGACTCGAGACCGGTGAGTGGTGCTGGTGAGTGGTCCCACGGCTCTTGGCACTGCGCCACCCATCACAGTCATTACGAGAAAGCATATATGGTTCTACATGAATAAGGCACTCTATCAGTTAAGCTACTGGTGGATGGCCTGGGTTCAGCTTGGACTGCGTCAGGAACATTATCTCTTGTTCCTTCATTTCTGACTTGCACACCGTTTTCACTTCAGGTATCTTGCTTGTTTGTGCAATTTTTGTCTGGACAAACAAGCACGAGATGCCCAGTTTTGCCACAACAAAAGACTGTGTAATCAAAGTCATCAACTCAAAATTTCAGATTCAGGTTAAGCTCAGTTCAGTTCATGTTTAATCAAGTCTGACTTACTTCCGGAGCTTTTTATTTTTATTTTTTTTTTAGGACTAACTATCTTTCCAAAACATGACAGTTCTTTAATGAACGGGTGGAACATTAGACAAGTTTCTTTCTTAGCAGGGGTAGAAAGACAAACCACTAATTACTACTCTTTTTTTCCACAACTTTATTTGATTTCTCAACTGAATTCAAAAACAAAACAGTAGCGTTACTCATTCTAGATACTGCTAAAATCCTCAATGGCCATAATGCACTCGTCCACATTTACCAAAGACACCACTATCACCATGGCCCAGTGTGAGAGATTTCAAACTAGTGCTTGTGTTTTGGGCTGCCATGCTTCCTGGTGATGCACTGGTTGGCGATGCCCAACAAACTCCTCAAGGAAACCACTTTTTGTTACACCACAGATATCATGACGCTGAAAAGAGCTTGTTGGAAAACCTGAAATGTTAAAGGTATCTCACAGAGCTGCAGAGGACATTGACACAAACAGATTTTGTCATGTCACTACACTGCCATCTAGTGTATGGCAGCGCTCTGATTTCTGTCTCCATCTAGTTCAGCAGTTTCCCTTTTATCTTCATACCAGCAAAGTCCAGCTGTCTGTCTGTCTGTCTGTCTGTCTATCTATCTATCCATCCATCCATCCATCCATCCATCCATCCATCCGTCCAGTAAATCAGCACATTAGCATGATTTCTAGAGGGTCATGTAACACTGAAGACTGGAGTTATGATGCTGAAAATTCAGCTTTGTATCAAGGGAATAAAACGCATTTTAAAATGCTTTCAAATAAAAACCTTTTTTTTATATTGTAAGAATACTTCACAATATACTCTGAGTAGTAACCATCATTTGGAGATCATTGAAGGTTCTCAGGGTTTGAAACATGTATCAAACCATTTGAATTAATGATACTGAAATTAGAAAATCTAAGTGGTTCAAAATTATTATCTAATGCGAGAGATTTTGGTAAAAATCTAACAGGTCTCTTTCTCTCTCTGTTTTTTCTGGCTTTGTTGTTACAGTCTGATGATCTGGATCCCTTCCAGGACATTTTAGAGGACAGTGCGTATACTACTGATGTTGGCATTCCCAGTCCCAAACCAAAATTTCCTCCTTGCAAAGAAAGCAAAAAGGAGCTTATAACGTAAGCACCACGGGGGTAATGATGTGATCACCCAGTGCACCTGTCTTCACCAGTCTCTTCCTGTTCCTCTTCTCCTCTTTATCTTCTCTTGCTCTCAGCTTTACAGCTCAGCACTACTGCATGCCACATGATTGAACATAAACATAGAGTCAGGACGCCAAGTACACTGCTTTTTTGAATGCTTTATCGTAAAAAAAAAAAATTAAAAAAATAATAACATTTAATTTGAGCTGTCTATTGCTCAGCTTCTCTCTAGAATGTGATGAGATTTAGGACTCATACACTCTTGCAGACAGTGAAGCTAAACTGGAAACAATGAACTAGAAACAAAAACATTAGATATTTGGGCAACACTTTGTGTTAACAACCAATCAGAGTTCAGGTTCAACAAGGCTCCAATAGACTGTTACTGGACCAAAAAGGTAATCGAATTAGGGCTGTCAATTTAATCACTCGATTGAAGGCTTTTTCTTTTACATTAGGTAATATAATATTTTGTTTCCTTTTTTGTTTTGGATTTTGGCCTTTCATTCTGTCTATTTTTTCTGGAGACAGATGTCCAACACCAGGGTGTGATGGAAGTGGTCACGTAACCGGTCATTACGCCTCACATAGAAGGTGTGACTCCATTCTCTGATGATGGATTCAGTCCAATACAGTTATTGTTTTCAGCTTACTTCAACTATACTGTCGGAAAGTTTGTAGAGACTGCCAACACATGTTAAACCTTTGAAAATTTCTCCAGGGATAAGTGCTAATTTCAAGAGTAAAAAAATACTTTGCTATTCAGAGGGTTAAAATATAGATCAAAACTCCCCTCCATTTACACCATGGCTTTATTGCATTCGCAGGGTTTTCTGAGTGGATTATGTCTGTATGTGTTTGTTGTTCAGTATTAGAAACAAGTCCGACCACTGACATCTGTGTATGCAATCTTTAGTCTTTCAGGCTGTCCTTTAGCAGATAAAAGCATTCGGAGTATGATCGCCACCAACTCACAAGAACTCAAGTAAGGATCAAACTGTTGTTTTCAAAAAAATAATAATAATGTTATCCCACTTCAGACCTAAAGCACCAGGTCCATAGCTGCCATAGATAATGAGATACAACATCAGGGATATAAACCACAAATTTGGATTAATGATCAACAAATGTGAGTTTATTATCAATAGTTTATTCTTGAAATATTACTTTAATCATTATGTGATTACAGCTTACTAAGCACCAATAGTTATGCATCATGTCTACCATGCTTGATTTTTTTTTCAACAGAGACAGTGAGTCACAGTAAGTTTAAAAAATAAAATAAAGTTGTTCCATCCCTATTAATAATCACCTTAGGTGTGACATATCATTGTGTCACACCATACTTTTTACTGATAACTGTTGCTTTTATCCCCACGATAGAGTTGACCTGTTGAGCTGCCATTGTAAAACAGGAAGTACACTTAAACATAAACATCCTTAAACATAAAACAGGGCAAACGAGACAAATTATAATGGTAGTCAAATAATAAAAGTATTTTATTGTGAATGTAATGAATGCACTGCCTCAGGCTTTGACGTTTCTTTCATACATTTCAATAAGATTTACCTTTATTTAACAAATCATGAGGACTTTTCTTTGGAAAGTTTGTAGAAAGGCTGTTGTGTGGGGTAATATTTATATTTCTGAAGATGCTACATCAGTGTGTTTCCATCAGGGCTGCTCTTTTGCATGCTGGGCAGTAACAGGGTGTATTTCTGTCCCAGGTGCCCGACCCCGGGCTGTGATGGCTCGGGACATATCACTGGCAACTACGCTTCACACAGAAGGTACTGTGCATGCAGACCCTTGTTTAACAAAAAAAAAAAAAAAAAAAAAAAAAAAAAAAAAAAAACTATTTGCATTTAAAGGGGGGTGAAATGCTCGTTTTCACTCAATATCCTGTTAATCTTGAGTACCTATAGAGTAGTACTGCATCCTTCATAACTCCAAAAAGTCTTTAGTTTTATTATATTCATAAGAGAAATATAGTCTGTACCGATTTTTCCCGGAAAAACACGAGTGTCTGTAGGCGTGACGTGTGGGCGGAGCTAAAGAATCACGAGCGCGATTAGGCTTTTGTGTTGAGAGCGTTTGGAAGCTGTGACACAGATCCAGAGGCTGAAATTTAACAAGAGCAGCATCAGCAATGACGTCTCTATGTGGTATGTACTGAAACTGTATATATTTGCTTAGCGGTTTTGGAAAATGACTAAGTTCCACTTTATGTCGTCTTTTTTTTTTCTGGTTTCTGGTTTTTTGGTAATCTGTGCAGGGTTGTCTTGCCCTGGCAACCAAAAACACACTTCTTTTGTGACATTTGGCGACGCTCTCGCTCTGATCAGTGAAGTCTGTTGTGCTCTCAGTGCTCTGCTATACGGGAGCGCGCGCTCTTCCGGCAGAAGTGCCTCAGGACCCATATAAGGAAATTCCGCTCCATCTAACGTCACACAGAGCCATACTCGAAAAAAACTTTCCGAAACTTGTGACAAACCGGAAGGAGTATTTTTGGAACAGAAATACTCCTTCAAACGTACAACTTAATTTTTGAAACTTTGTCCATGTTTAGCATGGGAATCCAACTCTTTAACAGTGTAAAAAACTCAGTATGCATGAAATAGCATTTCACCCCCCCTTTAAAGGTTCACTTAATTAAACGTTTGACTTCAGAAAACATGTAAAAACAAATATGTATACTTATTTTGATGCAAACATTAAAGCACATGTTAAATATTTGATTACAATTTAAACTGAAGTTTTATTTGATATTGAATTTAAAGTTAATATATTTTAATGTACTATATCACAACTTTGGCATTACAAATGAATTAATAAATGATGCATTTTATACAAATGTGTAATTGCAAATTGATTTAAATAAGAGTTTCAATAGAAATTACAATAAAGTATATTTTATGATTCCATAAATGTTTGTAAGTACATTAAGAAGTTTGCTTTAACCATAAGCAAATAATTATACAATTACATATTAAAAAATTTACTTAAATGTTAAGTATGTCAAAAGCTCTCAAAAGTTCAGCTAAATGCATTTATTATAAGTTTAAACCAGGATACATTTTAAACAACATGCAGCGAATGGTCTAAAAACCTTGCATTTAGTTCTCACTTTTGAAGCATTTATTTCCATAAGTACTCTTTTAAGTAGGCTAAAGTGTATTCATTTTCATAATGGCTGAGGTAACGACAGTTTTTCCTCAGTTTGTCAGGATGCCCACGGGCTCGGAAGACTGGAATAAAGATAACACACAGTAAAGAAGACAAGGAAGACCAGGAGCCGATCAGGTACAGACTCGCTGCCTTTAAAAAGCAATAACTAAATCAGCATTCACCCCTGCTATAAAGTGACATCAAGACTGGATGTGAATATTTAATATAGTGCTTGCCAACTCCATTTAATAGACTATTCACAGCAAATGCTCATCAGATACAATTGTTTAAAATTAATATAAAAAAACGTAATTCTAAAAATCAAGTTAAAGATCAAGTTAAAGATAAGAGTAGGATAAGAGTAGGTAAGGTAGGCAATAAGAGTAGGTAACACTTCACAGTAAAAGCTCCATCAGTGCTAACCATTAACTAACTAATTTTTTTTCTATAGGATTTATACATCTTTGTTAATGTTAGTAACTAAAAATACAAGTATTAACATAAAACTATAACTTATTTTACAATTAGGTTAACCTCAGGAAGTACTTAGGTAATAAAATGCACCATTCAGGTATAAAATACTCTTTTAGGATAATATTGCTAGACAATATGAGAAAGCAAAAAGTTATATTGAAATATACCTAAGGTACCATAAACCAGCTTCTGCTAGGTGGCGCTAAGCAGTATTTTTCTAGTTGAAACAGTAGATTATGTTTATGTTTTCAGGTGTCCGGTTCCTGGCTGTGACGGTCAGGGTCACATAACGGGCAAATATGCGTCTCACCGCAGCGCGTCCGGCTGTCCTCTAGCGGCCAAACGACAGAAGGACGGCTTTATCAACGGCCCCCAGTTCACGTGGAAGGCTGGGAAGACGGATGGCATGTCGTGTCCCACTCCAGGCTGTGACGGCTCTGGACACGTCAGCGGCAGTTTCTTGACCCACAGAAGGTTGAACCAAACATATCATTTATTTTAAATGTAGTTAAGTCAAACTGAATTATTATTATTATTATTTTAAAATCTCAGTTAAATATACCTGAAAAGGTAGGCTTATTAGTTAATTTCTTTCATGACTTCATGATTAGCCCATGGGAATCTACTTTACAAACAAGAACAAGACCATGATGTTCAGAATCTGCAAACATTATAGATTTATACACTAACAGAAAATCATGTGCTGATGGTAGCAATGCTTTCAGGGGTGTGCTGAGAATGGAAAACTGTGTACTGCATGCTGTGTTGCTGTGCATACTATTTTTGTTTAGCATACTGTAGTATACAATGTGTACTATAGTATTTTTGTTTGAGTATTACATGCATAAAGGAAATGCATACTGTGCAAGTGAATAGTATACATACTGCATACAGACCTAAGAGAAGTATGATAGTGTTATTCTAAACAGAACTAGCCAATGTTCAGGACAGAGTGCCACCTGGTGCTGTGTCAGTGCTGTAGCAGGTGCATTCATCACAACATACTGTATAGTGATTAAAACTTCTTCAAAGGATATTTTTATTATAATATAATACTTTTTTTTTTATTAAGGATTATTTAATAAATGGAAAGTTCAAAATAACAGCATGTATTTCATATGGAAATCTTTTGTAAACATTATAAACAAACTTTTACTGTCAAAATTAAATGTGTTATTGCTGAACAAAAATATTAATTTATTAAATTAAAAAAAAAATCTTAGTGAATAAATACCAACTTTTTGGATATCAAAAGTGTTAATAATTCATAATTCATGTTCTGTTGTTTTTACAGTCTCTCTGGTTGCCCACGTGCCACAGCAGCAATGAAGAAAGCCAGACTCTCAGGAGTGGAGATGCTCACAATAAAACAGCAAACAAGCAATGGTAAAAGAAGGGGAAAAGTTTGAAAGTCTCACATTAGACTCAGTCACATTAGCTCAGTCACCAGTAACCAAGATTTCTCTGTTTGTCCAGGTTTAGATTGTGATGAAGATGTTAAACAGCTGGATGAAGACATGAAAGATTTCAATGAATCAAATTCACAAGTGGAAGCGGATATGATCAAACTTAGAACACAGGTAAGAGTGTTTAGAGTGAGTTTAGTACTCCATACATGAGCATTAACTCAATACTTTACCAGTCAATGTGTGGAAGAATTACGTGTTTTTCTTTTTTTTTTTTTTTTTTTTTTTTTAAGTCTCTTATGCTCACCCAGGCTCAATTAATATATGTATATAAAAAGTAAAAACAGTAATATTGTACATTTTATTGCAATTTTAAATAACTGTCTTCTATTTGAAAATGTTTTAAACTGTAATGTATTTCTGTGATCACAGCTGTATTTTCAGCATCATTCCTCCAGTCTTCAGTGTCACATGATCTTCAGAAATCATTTGATATGCTGATTTGTTGTTTTTTCTGATTATGTTGAAAACAATTGAGCTCTTTCATATTAGGGTTACACTAGTGTTTATACACCATTATTCAGACGTTTTGGGTAAGGAATTTATTTTCTATAATATAATATAATATAATATAACACCAATAATATTTGAGCAGCACACCTGAATATTAGAATGATATCTGAAGGATCATATGACACTGAAGACTCAGCTTTGATCATAGGAATAAATGACATTTTATAATATATACATATATACACATTTTAAACTGTAATAAAATTTCACTATATTGCTATTTTAACTGTGTAATTTGATCACACAAATGCAGCTTTAGTGAGCAGAAGAGGCGTCTTTCCAAACCTTTGACCAGAAAAGTATTAACATTTCTCATTTCCATGTTCATGGACCTTTTTTTTTTTTTTTTTTTTTTGCTTGAACCCTTCTCAAATATCCATATTTACATTGTCACCTAGTTATATATCTGGTGTTATAATCGATACACTTGTATCCATTGCTGTTTGACATGCATGCTGATTTATTATTGATTTATTTTTCTTAAAAGATTGATTAATATATATGTAGTGTGATACTATTCAATTGTTCAAGTTCTACAGGTATGTCCATGACTGTGTGTGTGTGTGTATAATGCACATTAAATGGTACAGTAATGCTGCTGTAAAATGCACTTCCTGTTCAAAATGCCCCTCTTGCCAGGATATTAATCTGAGATGAGCATTGTTAGAAAAATGTCATACATTTTTACTGTTATTCTGATTAAATGATCAAATTAATCACATACTGTACAGTCACATATCATAATTTGCAGAGAAAAGCTCCCAAATAATTAAAGACTTTACATTATTGTAGCAGACAAATGAAAAAGTGTCCACCATGTCAGTATCATTACAGTTAACTTGTATCCAAAATTGTACTATTGTAAAAACTTTATTTAAAAAAAAATAAAAATAATAATGATTAATACATATTGTGATTAGTGCTGGATGATATGCAAGAAGATAAATAAATTAATAATTCTAGAGTTTTTGCTATTTTAACAAGTCAACTATAAAATGTATCTACAACATGATTCAAGTAACTTTTTCTTCATTAACACTCTAGTTAAAGAAAATTATGTTGTCAACAAATCACTTTTTAAATATCTTTGCAGAAAAGATGCACGATCTACAGATATATCTTGTACAAACTTGTGTTATGCATATTATATGTTCAGAAATAATACATGGAAAATGCTTTACAAAGTTAGCAAAAGTCAAGGTAATTCAAATTCAAAACGACTGAAGGTATTACACAAGTAGACTGTTATTAACTATAGGCCTAAATGTTCTGTAAAACAATGAACAGCAGCTTTCAGCCTGTCACCCTGATGCAAACATGAAATATCAGACATACAGTTGTTACAGTAGTTCTTTATTCAATTAGGTTGAGACTATGTTGAATTTTAGACATTTATTCAGGGCCTGAATTTCATTTTTGAAAAATTATTCTCGTCCTGACTCTTGTGAGAGGGTGGAGGGGGGGAATTTTATTTACATTTTCCAAAATAAAATTACATTTTGCACAATACAAGCCTGATTTCATGAGGTGTGTGTTAGGTTCACACATACTCTGTGTGAACCTGGTGTAATGCAGTCCATGTGTGTTAGGTAAGCAGTGCAGAAGCACCAGGTGCTCCGTGTGCTTTCACACAGGAGTCTGGACGTGATCCTTGACTGTTTACTATAAACACATAGATTGTTATACTGTATTAAATCGATCAAGCAAGGGGCAAAACATTTATTTATACTACTTTTCTTACATGATCACAGACATTCTAAATGAACGCTTACCAATGACAGAAACAATCCGCTCTACTGTATTTTCTATTGCTTTACATTTTTCAGTTTAAAAAGAATTTTGATTTACTAAGAGTGCCATCTATTATTGCCTTGTTTGTCTAAGTGTTTTTGTCCTTTAAACCTAGCCAAAAAGCCATAGCCTATGTGTTGATTGTGAATCACGGTAGACTAATATGCATTTATGATCGAAGTACTACATTTTCATGTCAATCCATGTTTATTTTTTTCCGCAAACAATGCGCTCCTACTTTAATTCAGTGTTTGAGGAGGGCAAAAGTAGACTCATTGTGGAAACGATCTCTGCGCTGCTGCAGACGCACCGCTACTGAACACACTGCTGGACCACAACACTGTGTAGTGTGAACGCTTCATGTGTGCAGAACGTTGTAACATTGGCCATTGTACTATTCTTCTTTGAAACAACAGGGGGTGATGAGGAGTAATTGTCCTCTAAAACCTTCGGGAATCACTGGTGAGAAGAAGTCATGAGTTAATTAATAACTTATTTAAATACAAACTTTAAACAAACTTAAACTATTGGCTTTATTTGCATCAAACACAAGAAAACTTTAAGCAAATGGTGCATAATTAGATCTAAATTAATTAGAATTCTTTTTTTAAATATAATAAAAATAAAACTTTTTAAATACAAATCCTTGGGCAAACTATGCAAAAACAAACAAACAAACAAAAACTGTGCATTGTTTTCTGTCAAAAAGCAGCTGATGAAGTTTGAATTCACATTAAACTGCTTCTGTTTTACACAAATGCTGGCACAGGTGTGCATCTTTGGCTAGAACTGCCCTGAACTCGTGCATCTTTGGATGTATGTGGAGCTCCGCTGAAAGTTACAAAAAATGCCGTGCACACCGCCACACAAAACGAGTTTGCGTGCACTCAACACCGCAATGACGTCATATTTTCCGTGCGCACCCAAGCGAACTTGCAGACACATCGAATATAAATCAGCCTTCAATCTCCAGAAGGACTGAATGGTTTATACACTGCCAATAATAAAAAATAATTACATTTATAATTGTTAGTGACAGTGCGACTCTGCCTCGATTGTGCAAGTTACAATTCCTGTGTTAATTGTGCAGAGTACATCTAGCTTATAGACAAACGCGATTTATTTTAAAGCCATATGCGCATTTTAAGAGAAATTCACTTAGGCTACGCTGTTTGTGAAATTATGTCTCACAGAATTAGCTACTTTATAAGTTATTTAATGGGGAAATATGATAGAGCATATCATATTATTCTCTTCATTTAGAAAAATAACTTTAAAATAACTTTATTGGGCTTGAGGCTGCTGTTCTTGGTACAGTACATTCAACAAATTTAGCATAATAGTCTGCTACAAACTAGTCCATAGGTGGAAAATTGTAGGAGTCAATTGGAATAATCTAAATGTGTGCATTTATTGAATGATTGTTATATTTTACCAGCTCTGCTTAAACAAACTGCATAAACCAACCTAAGATGCTTCGCTGGTCTTAGCTGATCTCCCAGTCAGGCTGGTTTAACAAGTTAGCTTGAAAACACGTTCTTCAAATCAGTTCCAAGTTTAGAAGCGTATAAATTCTATCCAAAATTTCCATTCATCTCAACTTTGTAAATAAATATTGCAGTCATAATCTTATTTGAATTTCCATCGCTTGCTCACTGAAAGTCATAATTTGTCAAACTCAGTGTTTATTGTTTATGGGGTTTTAAGCTGCATGGCTCGTTCATTTTGTGTTTGGTTTCTTCAACAATGCTGACTGGATGTTTGAGATGAAGCTTATTCTCAGGAAACAATGCCATTTGTGACTTTTTTATTTTTTTATTTCCACAAGTTTACAGCTGAACTTAATGAAGTCACCTTTTCACACCTAAAGCCATTGTGAAAATAAAAGTGTACTTGATTATATCGAGTTTGCA
Source organism: Carassius auratus (assembly GCF_003368295.1). Lineage (NCBI taxonomy): Eukaryota > Metazoa > Chordata > Actinopteri > Cypriniformes > Cyprinidae > Carassius > Carassius auratus. Next base: position 2,419,144 of record NC_039259.1, read on the forward strand.
CTAGTGTACTTTAGATCTTAATAATAACAATAATGTACTTGCAGGTAATATAATATTAATTAAATAAAAGGCCACTTAAGTGAACTTAAAAAAATATATGGTGACACGTGTTACACATTACATGTATTTACTATTATAATAACAATCATTTTACTATTATAATAACAATAATTATGCATAATTGCATGCAAGTAACCCTAAGACAAACCCTAATCCTAACCCTATCCATATAGTAAGTACATGTAGTTAACTGATATTACACAGTACTTAAATGTATATTTTTTTAAGTCATTTAAAATATATTTTAAATAATTATATTTTATTCATCTTTTGTCATCATTTCAAGAAGTACACTTACTTTGACTAACATACTAAAGCACAAGTACTTGATTATAATTGAAACTGTAGTTTGTTGCTAATATTAAATTTAAAATTAATATAATTTAAATGTACTAAATTGCACAAGACAATAGATAGATGATGAAATGACATTCAAGATTAACTTAATAGTTGACTGGGTCAAAAAGCATGTTTAAGATAACTGCATTTAATTTAATTTAAATTAAATTGAAACTATACATTTTCATTTAATTGTAGATAATATTTTAAACCTGGTTAAAATAGGTTGTGAATGTATATGCTTATAACTTAAATAGTTAACCATTTGTGCATTATTCAAGGGGGAATTACCTGATCTCGTGCCTCTTATTAAATAGGAATAATCAGTGGCTTATCCTTTTTAAATACAACATGTCAATGCAAAACTGTCTACTAGCTGCTTTATCTAGCAGATGTCATCATGTAGCATCACATTACATCACATTATTCAGAGTCAACATCTTTGCGACATCTAAAACAAAACAAAAAGCTTTCCCAGATGTGTCTTAAGTGTTTAGACAGAAGTGGCCAGTTGAGCATGTTATTTGCTGTAAGCTAATATACTTTTGTTTTTACCTCTAGCAATCACTTCACAAAGAGGCTCCAGTTAGACACAACAGCTGTCTACATCAGAGAGTAAGACCACAGTTTAACTGCTACCCTTTCCATGTGACTTCTTGTGTGCTGTGAATACTATATTATGTCAGTCAATATTCAAGTGGCTGAGCGCATGCAGTTGGTGTTAGTCAAGCTGAAATCCATTAATGATTTGTTCTTTCATTCATGTCCACCTGAATAGATTTTGCTGTTCATGCTTACCAACTTTTCACTGAATCAGTTTTTAATAACCATTCAGTCAGCTTCAGTCCTTCATTAGTGAATGCTACCAAATCCAGCGATTTCCATTTAGACTGAATTGAATAAATGATGTTGACATGTGTTGATGTTTACATTGTGTGTGTTTTTTTTTTTTTTTTTAATGAAAGTTTTATTGTGGCTGCAACAAGTTGTTTGAAGCTAAAGAATTCAAATCAGGGTTTGCAAAATTTGTCATTTAAGAATTGGCTTCCTTTTAGTTCACAACTGTCAGTTTGAATTGAATTAAATCCACACATCGGATTCTGAATTGCAATGAAAATTTTACATTTGAAATTAAAGTCACACAAAAGTTTTATGACAAAAACATTCCAATCATAGTTTTGACAAATTATGCTATTATTATATTTCCCTGATACTCAATATGTGCCATTTTCTTTTAATTATTTTAATATTGATTGTAATATTTACTGCTTTAAAACAGTGTGAATTATGAAAACTAAATTGATTGTTAATTGTTGAATGGCCCATGTGGCCATTTATACTGACAGTAAACTGCATTTACAGTTACATTGATTTCTTTGAATTTCAATCCATTTGAAAACTCTCTTCTTGAATTCTTACTACAATTTTGCATCCTGTGAATTGTACACAGGAATAACAACAAATTAAAGAAATTTTGACATAATGAGAATTAGAATTTATGACTAAATTCTCAAAGGTGTATTCCAGAGACTCTTGTTCTGTCACCATCTTCCACACACTGTATTTTATCTGACAGGAGCTTTCCTCTGTGTTTGACAGGAGCCGATGAGCGAACAGAACTTTGACGCATACGTGACCACGCTAACGGACATGTACACGAGTCAAGATCACTATCAGAGTCCAGAGAACAAGGCCCTGCTAGAAAATATAAAACAAGCGGTACAAGGCATTCAAGTCTAGCATCTCAGAACGTTTCTAAAACAAAGTAATACTGAGGAAAGAAGACACTTCCAGAAAAAAAAAATTAAAATGATAACACTCATATGGGATGCCTCATGCTTTGCTGTTGTAATTTATCAAACAGTGTTAAATTCATGTTCTTTTATAAAGTGTTATGCTGACTAAACATGATTTTTCTTTGGGATTATTTTTCTGGCCTTGCTTTAAAAAAATAATGATCTGCAAAATAGTTTTTGAAAGTATTCAGACTTTGTACGTTTTCATATTGGCTAATGTAATGTGTCTCATCCTTACTGGCTGCTCATAGATGCACCTTTTTAGTGTATATTTTTTAAACAGTAATGCACCCAATACTGAACATTAGTTGATGCTTGCTGAAAGAGTGTAACAAACTGGAAAAAGGTAGCCAGTAAACATTTCTGCTCATCATGAAGATGTTTTGTGCCATTAATGAAATAGCAAGAGTTTCTATTTATCATTAGAAGAGTTGTTCTCCCCAAAAATTTGCTGAAAACGTTCTCATCCTCAGACATCCAAGATGTAGATGAGTTAATTTCTTTTTCAGATTTCAAAAAATTTAGCATTACATCACTTGCTCACCAATGGATCATTTGCAGTGAATGGGAGCCGTCAGAATAAGAGTCCAAAATGCTGAGAAAAAGATCACAATAATCCACAAGTAATCCATTCCAGTCCATCAGTTAACATCTTGTGAAGCCAAAGTCTGCATGTTTGTAAAACACAAATGCTCAGTGAAAAAGTCATCTTGTCTGAAACATCAGAGAAATATGCAGAGATCCAGCACCCTTTACAAGCCATATAAGTCATAATTCTAAACCCACAGTTCAAAACAAATATGTGGGTGGATTTTGATGCGAGATAACAAAAGGAGAGGAACTTTAATTTGTTACCTAAAAACATGGATTTTTGTGGATTATTGTTGTGTCTTTATCACCTGTTTGGTCTCTCATTCTGACGGCACCCATTCATTGCAGAGGATCTATTGGTGAGAGAGTGATGAAATGACACATCTCCAAATATGTTGTGGTTAACAAACAAGCCCATCTAACATCTTGGACAGCCTAAAGGTGGGCACAATTTCAGCAAATGTTCATTTTTGGGTGAATAATTTCTTTAATATCAACTATCAATGATGTGGAAAAAGGGTTGGTGTTTAAAAAAAAAAAAAGATCATATAAATGAAAGCTTATGGTGGAGACCCTGTTACTGCTTAAAAATGCAAAAGGAAATGCTTTGATCATTTGTGGTTTCCTCATTTAATCTGCATCAATGAAATGGCAATAGCAGCTCTAAACATCACGTCGTGATTTGGTCTCTTCTTGAAATAGCAGTAGCCAGAATGGAACTGTCTCAGCAATATATGACTTAACCATGTGTATAAAAAAGAGATGCAATCTATGTGGTGGGTATATGCAATTTCATGTTTGTAAACAGTGGAAGCTACAAAATCTTTTTACTATATGTAAATGATTGATTTTTATATAAATCTTTTAATACAAATGTTTTAAAGGGACAGAAAGGTGAAAATTAGGTTTAGAGACACACAGTACAATGCTCTATGAGTTTCATTTTGTTCCTGTATACAGTGCTGCGCAGGGACACATTTGTTTCCATGCTTGGATGTTTGTACAGTATGGAAACTAAAGCAGAAGGAATAGACAATGAAAACGGGACCTACAGGGTTTTTGCGCCCCACTTTTGTGCCAGAATACTATTTGCACTTATCCCACCTTGGGTCGATGTGCAATCTCCAGGTGTTTCTTTGGCACAAGGAAGACATGATGACAGACGTTCAGTGGTTTGTGGAGATCAGAGATTACAGGGATTTGAAATATCAATGAGGACAATATCTTTCCGAGAAATATTGTGTGTTTTTAATCAATAATGCTAGTTCGTTAAGTATGTTCTATATCATACAAAATAATCCCCAGCAGCACTTTATGTCTAATCACTGTACAAAATCATTAAAGAGTAGTCAATCAAAATAAAGTGTTTTGAGAAAAAATTCTCCCACTGCAATGGGATCAAGTCAGCGGTAGAGTTCGGGGGTGTTGCGGCATTAAGTGAACCCCTAATTTCCATTGTACTATTAGCTGTAGCAACCTTGTTAATACCTTATTGAAAGCTAATGCAAAGGTGCTTGTACTTCACTGGATCTCGTCCATTGTACTAATCAGTCCTTTTAGGGCTCCATCAATCATGCACAGCATCACATCTGCAGCTTTTTGCCAATAAAGTAATGCTTTCGGTAGAGAAATTGCTAGTATCAGTTTCTGAATCGACTATTGTCATCGGTACAATGGAAATGGGAATTTAAGCACAAACATCCTGCTCATTTATTGCATAATACTTTTTTTTTTTTACATATGTGACTAATTACTCAATATAAGATTTAAGAAGTCACATATTCGAAATGCTGATTTTTCATATGAATTATTGTGAATTCATGAGTTCATTTATCTGAAATTCTTCATTTCAAGGTTGATTGGTTTAATAATCAATGAAGACAGGATTTTGTATAAACTATTGTGCTCTCTGTGGAACTGGAGTTTGATTTATTTTTGTACGATACAGCATGAATTTGTTTTCATTTTACTATAAATGTGTGAGATCACAGTTACAGTGATTTTCAGTTTTAAATTGTGAAATTTGTACAATATTTGTCATGCTGGATGTTGACACATCATACTCTGAATAAAGAAAATGGTGTTGCCACAGAATTGACTAGACATCATCTATGGCTGCAAAATAAGTTGACATAGGCTTCATGAATTAATGTCTCATGTAAATCATGATGAGAAGCATACTATTTCCTTTGATAAAGGAGTTATTTTCTGTATTTCTGGTTTTGTTATTCATTTGAACTTAGCTGACAGCCATGAATCAATAAAAGAGTTTAACTTTTTTTTGTACGTTTGTTTGTTTGTTTTTGCATGGATTTGGATTGGACAACTATTAGATGTGCTATTTGTCATGGTTCACAGATATGTGTTTATTCCTGCATGTCTGCATGTTGTTGTCCCATGTCTGATTGCTTGTTAGCGTTGCTCCGGCAACCTATGTGCTGACGAGCCAATCAGCGTGGCTGCACCTGTTGTGTATTTTGCGCTGCCTTTATCTGTCTTGTGTTTACTATGCATGTTGCCAGATTGTTGTTTGCTCATGCTTGTTATTTCTCCTGTGTCTCTGTTGTTCCCCGTTTAGTTTCTGCCTGGGATTACCTTTGTGGAGATTACCAAGATGTTGTTGGATATCTCTTCTGTGTTGAATTGGTTCAGTGTCTTCAATTGAGATCTGAGATCTACTCAACTGCGTGGACAAATCTGTTCCATTGCCTTAATTGCTTTCACCATTGTTGTAAATAAACTGTGATTCACTTGCAACTGGATTTTGAGTTCTCATTCCATAACAGAACCATCTGACCAAGGATGGATCCAGCAAGTAAAGGCTTTCTGAAGCAAAAAAAAATAAATAATAATAATTAACTATTCAAAGCTTTTACAGTGTGCATTAGCAGTATCTGGTTGTCAGACTTTGTTTTCTACATTGCTGATGAATCATTATGGAGCAGAGGATGGTTTGAAAACACGTGTGACCAAACAAAGTTTCAGAATTCTGTGAGATTCAAGAGTGGAATCAATCTGGGATCAATACAATATCTAATCTTATATCATCTCATCTAAATTTGTGCCCATGAAACCACAATTTGTGTCATGTATAGCTTGGTCAACGGATTCACATTAGAGCTGTAATCGGGCCATAAAAGTTAGGCCCTGCAGGACCCGAGCCCGACAAGTACATTTTGATTGACAGCTTTTAAAAAGCCTGAACGCGTTTACAGCCTGACATTATTAAAATGTGCGCACACACACAGCTCTTTTGCCTTTTGTCAAGAATGAGTATTTTAATACACGTTTTAACATTATTTATTCCTAAGTAACGTAGACTAGACCACTTGGAAGTTGGAAAAAAGAAATAAAATAAGTCCTCTGTGACATCTTAAAGTTCCCATGCTTTGTGATCCCATGTTTCAAACTTTAGTTAGTGTGTAATGTTGTTGTATAAATAATATCTGTAAAATTATAAAGCTCTAAGTTCAGTGCCAAGTGAGATATTTTATTTAACAGAATTCGCCAACATCGAACGACCAGTTTGGACTACATCCTTCTACTTCCTGCAGTAATGACGTCACTAGAACCGTTTTTTACTTACCTCCACCCACAGGAATACACAAAGAGGAGGCGTGGTCTTGTTGCGCTCCCACGGAGAAGAGGAAAAGTTGCATTTGTGTTTGTCGCCATGTCGTCGAAACGCTATTATTTTTATGTCGGAGTCCAATCATCTTTGTTTGGCCTTCCCAGGGACACTGTACTTAGAGATCAATGGTTACAATTTATGTTTAACTCGGTTCCTGAAAATTATAATCCACATGTAAAACTATGTGCAGCACATTTTGCTGAGGACAGCTTCCTCAATCTCAATCAGTTTAATACTGGATTTGCACAAAGATTGTTCTTGAAAGATGGAGCAGTTCCCTCTTTGTCTGGAGAAGTCGTTGTTTATGGACCACAAAAGGTAAGTGTATTTTATTATTTAAGTTGGTGCGTTTAACAGTTTCTGTAACTTATTACACAAAGGGCAACGCTGTTTAGTTTTGTTAACTAGATGGTAGAGCTGTGCAAAAATCTAATGCGATTTTCATGTAGTAAAGTCATGTCAGTAAAGGCGTTCTGTGATTAGAAGTACATCTCCAGCACGGTTGTTCAGATCAGGATTGCCAGGTTTTCAAAACAAATCCTGCCCACTTGCTTCTCAAAACTAGCCCAATCGCAGAACTAGTTACGTATTTCTGAAGGAGGGACTTTATAAGAACAAGGAAGACATCAGTCCGTTTTTATGACAGTGAAAACAGCGGTATACAGATAAGTTAATTGTGTGAAAAATACTGTGTTTTTTTACATGCGAAACATGAACATGTTATATTGCACAATGTAAACACAATCTCACCGAAACTTTTATTCTCACCGTCTTACGCTGAACGTAATAACGATACAGGCAACCATGAACTACTCGCCGCCAGGTTGGCGTTAGGTGAGTGGAGACATTGGTTGGAAGGCTTCTCTGCTCCTTTCGTCGTATGGACCGACCATCATAATCTCGAATACATACTTTCAGCGAAGAGACTCAATGCTCGCCAAGCCCACTGGGCTCTATTTTTTACGTGTTTCGACTTCTCAATTTCCTATCGTCCGGGTTCTAAGAATGTCAAGGCTGATGCCCTTTGTAAAAGACCTCTAACACTAGCTTGCTCTATTCTTTTTTTATTCTATCTGTTTTCTTTTTATTTATTATAATATTTAAAAGCCCATGCTACGTGTACTGTGTTAACCTAACTGAGACTTGTTATATCACTTATAAATCATTGCTCTTTTTTCCACGGTCCTCATTTGTAAGTCGCTTTGGATAAAATGAATAAATGTAAATGTAATGTTCCATGTGCGGTTCAATATCAACCAATAAGATTTCATGTACGATGTCACGTTTTCATTGGTCAGTCGTTGACACACGGGAGGCAGTCTAAGCACGTACATGCTTACATTAATCGAAGAGGAGAGATTCATGATTGCACTGAACACATTTTAAGTGCAGGCATACTCTCTGAGTGATCCCAGAGAAAATTCCTACAAGAGTAACGTGTATCTGAGAGCGCGCACCCAGTTCCCGCTTGCGAGCAGAGAGATTAGTGTTCTGCACATTGTATTCCGCGCGCAAGCAGAGATATTCGTGCTCTGCACATTATATTCCTCATGCGAGCAAAGAGATTTGCACTCTGCAAATTATATTCCGATCCTCCTGTGTAACCTGCGCTCAAACTAAGACCGGTAACTCTCCTCCGGCGGGTTTACTTCAACCTCTCCCCATACCGGCTCGACCCTGGTCTAATATTTCTCTTGATTTTATTATGGGGCTCCCTTTGTCGGGTTGCAATGTGGTAATCCTTACGGTTGTTGAATGCTTCTTTAAATCTGCTCGTTTCATCCCGCTCACTAAACTTCCTTCTGCCAGAGAGACAGCCCAGATTATGGTAGATCATGTCTTTAAAATACATGGTCTGCCCACTGACGTGGTTTCAGATAGGGGCCCGCAATACTCCACCTTTTTCTGGAAGGAGTTTTGTCGTCTCATTGGGGCAACTGCCAGCCTCTAGTCGGGGTTTCACACGGAAACCAACAGACAGGCCGAGCGCGCCAATCAAATTGTTTCTTGTATGCTCCGCAGTCTTGCTCATTGTTGTCCCGCGTCATGGTCTGAGCAGCTGGCCTGGGCAGAGTATGCACACAATTCCCTCCCATCCTCTGCAACAGGTCTGTCTCCTTTCCATTGTTGCCTCGGCTATCAACCTCCTTTATTTTCATCTCAGGAGGCAGCATCCAATTCACCGTCTGTTCGAGCCTATATTAATCATTGTAGTCGCACTTGGAGGAGGGTGAGAGCTGCACTTCGTCGCTCTAACGAGTGTGGCTTTCCACCACTAACTTACCATTATATTCTGATTCACGTAATCTGGTGTCCCGTTTTATTGGGCCTTTTCATATTATTAAGATTATTAATCCTATTGCGGTACGGCTTCGCCTTCCATCCCATCTCTGTCGCATTCATCCAGTTTTCCATGTTTCACATATTAAGCCCGTCGTTCATGTGCCCTCTCGTCCGGTCTGTCCTCCTGTTCAAATTAATGATTCCCCTGTCTACAAGGTTCGTCTCATCCTTGACACACGTCACCGGGGTCGTGGTCACCAGTACTTAGTCGATTGGGAGGGGTATGGGCCAGAGGAGAGAAGCTGGGTCCCCTCCCGGGAAATCTTGGACCCTTCGCTCATTGATGATTTCCTTCGTTCTCGCCAGTCCTCCTCTTCGGGAGTGCCAGGAGGTTTCGTTCAGGGAGGGGGTACTGTCATGATCCTGGTTCCTCCTTTCTCTGTCCCCCTCTTGTGGTCATCCTATACACTCTTTCTCTACATCATCACTTTAACTTCATTAGTCCCAGCTGTTCCCACTTACACTTATCTCACCCAATCCTCTCACCTGTTTCCCCTTTTCCCTGATTCTTCCTGCTATTTCTACCTCTGCTCTCTCTGCCCCTTTTGTCAGTTTATTCCTAGCTATCAATGCCGAAGAAGCTTGTCCTACCTGCTGAGTCAAGTCCTGTCCTGTCGATTTGTCTGGAAGCCTTTCTCCTTCACGCTCCTTAATCTGCACTACCAACTCAGACGCTGTGGTCCTGAACGGACGCGATATCCAGCCTACGGTACCCACTCTCTATGCCTCTATGCCTCTCGCCGCATTCTCTTTTGGGATCTTCCACTGCACCTGGCGCGGGTGCCGCACATTCCGAATCCCAGTAATTATTTTCTCTGCTGCTTTTTGTTAATGCTTTGGGTTTACGAGAGAAGAATTCTGTTTTGACCGACACCTCTGTTTACGGAGTGGATTTATGTTTCCCGTTGATTCTCATTTTCATTAAAAAGTCTGTGATTGATAATCTCGCCTTTTGGTCCTCTATCTCCCACCTAACATATGGCTATATTCATGAACAGAGGATAGCCTATCACAGTAAAGTTGTCTTTTCATTCTTACTGACATTAAGCTAGCAACATTATAATCCATATTCCTTTTATATTGTAGTGCTGTCTATGTTATAGAACATAAAAATAAATAAAAACTCCTGGCATCGTGAAACATTTAGATGATGTGAATGAAACGTCATAATGTTTCACATGATTACTCCATTTAGACAGGAGTTATAGTTTGGAAAAAGTGCAAACGAATACAAGTAGATTATTATTATTAATAATAATAATAATAATAATAATAATAATAAAAAGACTTCCTCTATAGCTTTCTATAGATATCTCTCTCATGTCTCTTTGTTTAGTATTTGCTAAGTTACAGTTCATTTTAATGACACATTTCTAAATGAAGATCATGCAGATCAAGGCAGAAGAAAACGCACCATTTGTTTTCTTTATTTTGTAACTGGACAAAGTTTTGTTGTTATTATGTCCGTATACAAATACTAGTAGACCCCTACACAGATTCAGTTGATGTATTGCTAAACTGAAATTTAAGTTATTTTCAGGGGTTATCAGGAGAGGATGCCACAAAACACGTATCCGCGTTGGTCGACTACAGAGGGTTAACAGGCGGGTTGGCTGAGATCACAAGCAGTTCTCTCTAAGCAAGGTTGAATTGAAGGTTCTGGTTTTTCTATTAGCTAGAAATATCTGTCAGACAGACTACAATGTGAACAGTTGAGTGTCATCAGGATTGCAGTGGTAGGAAAAGCCATGCTTCTGAATGACAGATCCTAATGATGACATGTATATGGAGAAAATAATTGGTCTAAGCCCTGAGCCCTGAGGAACCCCAGTAGCAAGAAGTTTTGTGCCTATTTCCATAAGGGTGAACAGGAGGATCTGGTGGTTAACAGTATCAAAAGCAGTAGTAGACAGATCCAGCAAGATGAGTATTGAGGATTTGAAATCTGTTCTTGCCAGACTCAGGGCTTCAGTAACCAAGAGCAGGGCAGTCTCAGTTGAGTGGCCACCTTTAAAGCCACCTTTGTGTGCAAGAAACATAGAGAGTTGGTTGAACACAACTTGCTCAAGTTTCTTTGCAAAAATGGAAGGGATTGGTCTGTAGTTTTCTAAAAGTACTGGATTTAGAGAGGGCTTCTTAAGCTTTTACATTACATTTACATTTAGTCATTTTGCAGACGCTTTTATCCAAAGTGACTTACAATTGGGGAATCCATAAAGCGACTCTTCTTAAGTAGAAGCTACAAAGGGAAGTAATAAATAAAGTGAAATCCAAAGAGATGAGTTTTTAGGGGTTTACCCGAGCCTGCTGAAATGCTGTGGGAAATGTGCCATTGTGAAGAGATGTGTTGATGATGTAAGTGAGGCATAACAGAAGAAGAAAACGGTGTTTGAAAAAGGTGAGTGGGGATAGTATCAAATGGATATGTAGAAGGATGATTGCAAAGGATAAGTTTGGAAACATCTGCCTCCGAGAGTGGAGAAAAAGAGGAGAAAGAGTGTGTATTTGTTGTTATTAAGTTTTTGACAGTAGGTGGTGTGGAGGATTGGGCACTGATGTTTCTTGTTTTATTTATGAAGAATATTGCAAAGTCATCAGCTGTAACAGTTGATGAAAGAAGGGGAGAAGGAGGACAAAAAAGAGAAGAGAAGGCTTTGAAAAGTGTGCAAGAGTGAGGACAATTGTTAATTTTATTGTGGTGATACAGTATGTTGTTTTAGCAGTGGAGACATTTGAAGAGGAGGAAGACAGGATTGACTTCCTGTGAAGGTCAGTAGAGTTTTATTTTTATTTGCTCCACTTCCTCTCTGCATTCTAAAGCCTGGAGTCTAGAGCGATGTTCACAGAGAACAGCCAGGGGTCAGAGGGGGTGGTGCGTGCTGGTCTGGATGAGAGGGGGCAAGTTGTCTAGGCGAAATGTTAGAATGTCATGGAGAAAATGAAATGCTCTTTTGATGTTCTGGGACACTATGTTTTGGCTTATAAATTATCAATTGTTTTTTTTTACAAAATCAACTTCAGATTTAACACTCCGGGTTAAATGTGCATACCCATGTTTGCTTAATTAATTTAGTAGGCCTACAGTTTGTTTGTTGTGTTCATAAGTCAAAAAAAGAAAAAAGAAAGAAAAAGAAAAATAGTAACCTACACGTACAATTTTACTTAATTTGTACTTCTTACAAGTAAAATTTTAACTGTGTTATATGTGTCCCCTTCAAAAATGTCCCTTGAGAATTTTTATGTTTATTAGTGTGTTTGGTGTGTTAAATGCTTATTTCAAGCATTTAGTTGTCATCATAAAGTTGACTCCACGACCAGGAGTCAAAAATATCTTCATTTGTGTTCTGAAGACGAATGAAAGTCTTACAGGTTTAGTAAATAATAACAAATTATTCATTTTGGAGGGAACTATTCCTTTAAGGCATCATTGAATTTGTTCATGAGTACAGATCAGTTTGGTGCTGCTATCTAGAGACCAAATGGATTTATGAACAGAATTAAATAAATTAGGATAATTTATGAGCAGTGTGAAACATCAAGCAAGATAATGCAGAATTCTGTTTGCCCAGGGTTAGAATGACCCACGCTTTAACCATTTCAAGAATGAGAAGCTTTATAATTTGGTATCAGTGTAAAATGAGTTTTGGAGTTCAGAGGACTTTTATTTTAGCGATGATTGCAGCAAGTGGTGATTTGCTTCCCTCTTGCGTTTGGATCCAAACTTTAAGACTTTATTTAAAGTAAAAGGCTGACATGAGAAATCACAGAAACAGTCAATGCTGCCTCACGTGGAGTATTGCTAGGATTGCTAGGCATTTTCAAAATTGTCAAACATCATGTTTTTTCAATGTGCATTCCAGATAATTTCAATCAAACTTCAGTTGGCTCATTTTTATCAGGTTAAAAAAATACTAAAATAAATAAAAATACAATAAAACACAATAAAATCTATAATAATCTATCTCTCTCTCTCTGTGTGTGTGTGTGTGTGTGTGTGTGTGTGTGTGTGTGTGTGTAAGATTATTAATAAATTAAGTAAATAACTCAACCAGTTTACAACTACTGTAGATATGCTGCTTGTCCTCTTTCTTTTAAGAATGCTCCTCAGGTGCTAGTCCTTGGTGACATTAACATTCACCTGGACAGGGATGGGCAACTAGCAGCCCAGCTGCCGGATACTGTCTGCAATGTCTTTAATTGTGGCCTGATGGGCTCAGATGAAAAAAAAAATTGCCTTTAGATTAGAACGTTAATACTAATTCCTAAAAATATATATAGTTCTCATTTTGTGTTAATCCACATGGGGTTCAGAGTATAATTTTTGTCCACAGTAATTTCACACTTTTCTAGAACAAATATGTCGCTTTATTTCATAACTACAATGTATATGGTTTTCTTTATTTACCTTTATTTAAAAAAAAAAAAAAAAAAAAAAAAAAAAAACTTGTCAACAACCCGTGGTGGGGTAAAAAAAATTTTTTTTTACAATTGTAACATGACCATTGGACAATATAAAATTTGATCCAATGGGGAAAAAACACACAATTCATACATATATATCATATTATTATTTACATATATATTATTCAGTTATTTATTTTTTCAAGTAAAATAATGCCGTTTTTAAGAATGAAAAATAATCTTATTCTGGAGTTTGACAATGAACCATGCAACCACGCTTGGGACGACCCACATAAACGAGCCAGATAAATGCTTTACATGTCTTGAAATAATAATTTCTGAACATTAAACGTCATCTTTATTTTGTTTCTTGATGTTTCTCATTAAAACACACAAATTAAGTACTGTAAATTAAATCGCTAATATCATATAACAGCATAGTTTAACAAGCGGGACACACTGTAACGCCGTGTGCAACATCGTTTCCCATCTGCGCGACTGGGGTTAAAAACTGCTTGGTGTCTTAAAATACTGTATGAACTGGTAAATAACAGACTGGAGATTAAAATAATAGCAGATTTGTCAAATTTTAAATGAATAATAAAACTGAGATTAAAAATCTACTTGCCAGAAATGTACTTTTACTATGGAAAATAAATATTTGTGTACAGCGCAGTTGTCAGTTCTTGACGGTTCAATACTTCAGAGAGAATCCCAGTTCGCATACTCGGCCTACGTACTACGTTGCTGCCGGTAACGCACGTACTCTGAAGTGTGTAGTATGTGAAAGTTTAGTAGGATGGGCTTTTGTCGTGAACATGATTGTGGAGGCTCTGATTGGTCTTTCATGCCGTCTAGTACACGGGCTGTAACACTGCCCTACTTCCCACTGGACTGCTGGATTCCTGCACAGTGCACACGGCTCTTTCGGCGCACTGGCTGGTCATGGCGTTGCGGACTGTCCGAAACTTACCCTGTTTTTTAAGTGTACTCGGCGTGTTGCTCCTCAGCAGTGGCCCATACTGTGTCTTGTCATGTCCGAGCCGCTGTTTGTGTTTCCGAACCACTGTCAGATGTATGCATCTAAACCTGGAATCAGTACCAGCTGTTCTTCCCCAGACAACAATCCTGTGAGTACACTAGCCTTTTTTCTGCGAGAGAAACAGAAACGGTCGTTGATGTCTTCTGCGTGCTTACCTACTTCGTTTTTTCCATCTAATGTTACAGATGTACTACTTCTCCACCCCGGAGAACGTTGTCAGTATAATTATTGTTGCTGGTTTGTGCATTGTGTCAGAGTTGCACACTAAGTAAGTTACAGATGAGTTTGAGTGGCGGTGTTTCGCTCTCTGCTGTGATTTACGTTCTTCATCTGGACGAGTCTTTGTTTCGTGGACACAGCGGTTGTGTCTCACAACTTCAACCCTTTTTTACTACCTAGGTAGCGTCATAAAAGCGATTCGAGAGCGCTTGAGCACCCATATTCAAATGCTAATGCAAGCACCTTTGATGGCCAAAAATGCTGCACGTACTTATCATACCCTAATAATTGCTGGAGCATATAACATGGGGCCTGTCCCAAATCACACACTTGCGAACTTGGCCACTTAAAAAAAAAAAAAAAATGTGCAAGACTGTCCCAGGTCTGAAAAATGCCAAAGCTTAGCGCAGTTAACGCACACTAACTAAATACTCATCTGGTACTCGATGTAGAGTTTATCCTATACATCCTATAACTTTATTTTATTTCTATTTTTATAGAATTTCCAGTATTAAAGTCGGAATTGTAAGATAAAAAGTTGCAATTATAGAATTATGGCTTTTTGTCTCGCAATTATGAGTTTATGTCATGCAATTCTGTTTAAGTAATGTGATAAAAAAAAAACTTTTCTTACAATTGTATTTTTATCTCACAATTCTGACTTTTCTATTAAGAATTGTGAATTTGTATCTCACAAATCTAAGTTTATTTCTTGCAATTCTGAGTTTATACATTTCGAATTGCTTCCATAGTGCAGATACGAATATCTGTGTTTTATTGTAATGTATTTTATAAATTTATAGAGGCATCATAATTACTACACTGTTTTCATAGGGACTACTTAATAGACATTTCAGAAGTTAAATTTGAGTACTGTTTAAAGTTGGTATTGAGAATCAAAAATTGTAAATAAAGCTCTATTTGTTTTGCTTTTTTGTTTTGTTTTTGAGTGTGTCCCGTCTGGTAATCAAACACGCCTGTGGTCTTCATGCCCACTTGAACACTTTGGCCAGATACTGGAAAAATGTCATTTAAATAGACGAAGTGGACAAAGATATAAGATTACAGAAATGCTGTATGTTCCCATTATGTGCTAAAATGCTGTCTAGATAGGCAGCACACTAGGTTTTGAGTCATAATCATGGCCGTCCAGACTAGTGGATCATACTGTGTTCAGCTCACAGACTGCAGCACTGACAGTGTTTGCAAAGAACGCTTCAAACCTGTGCTTGTGTGTTTTTCATTATGTGTGGAGACTGAGTATGGGTTAAAATGAGTCATTATCATGCCGTGTGTGTGTGTGTGTGTTGATTTTGTTATGTGCCCATTCATCACAAACAAATTAGATTTGTGTTATTGTTGAGTTATACATGTTTTATAGCAAGGATGTAATCAGATGCATGTTGGTGGATTAGGGCCGTTGCCACATTCTTATTACAGTAATGTGCTGCACTGTCAAAAATTATTAGGAATGAGAAAAAGTTCATTTGATTACATATTTAGACGATTAATTAATTTGTTAGCGTTTTATACCCTCATTTAATTATGAGATTAAATAAGTCAACACATAATTTCAGAAAAGTCTCTAATAGTAGAAATATTAAAAAATTATTGAATCAATGTAGCCTACTATATGCTTTTTGAGTATTAAAACAGAATCTGGTATTTGGGGAAACACTAACAGCGTTTTCTTTGGGCTGTATTTGTGCTCACTGGGTTCCTCTCTTTGATGTAATTGCGACAGTAACAGCATTGTGTTACTCTCCTGACTAATGAATGAATGGCTTTTTTCAGCTGCTGCTCTAATGAAGTCTTGTTTTGTGGGTCACTGTGTTAAAGCTCAACAGGAACAGTTTGAACACATGACCAGATGCATACTGATGCTAAATATCACACCTTTTGGAAATTCAGAGCTGGTGTTTTAGAGATAGTGAGACCGATAGAGTGGATCCCAAACCGCTCTGAATTTGCTATGCATTCCTCGGCTGGTTTTAATAGTCCCGAGTGACAGTTGCATGCATTCGTTTCCAGACCCACAATGCATCTGTGCAACTGCAAACAGACAGAGGCCTGCATTCAGATTTGTGGCTGATTGCAAAGGAGTGACTTAAACATAACCGGTGCTCTCCATTAGCTGAACTCCACATCTGTCTGCAAGATGCCCATCCGGAAACTGAACATCATAACATCATATTTTGTGCCATTCTGTGTTATATAGTAAAATCTGTTTCGAGGGATTGAGCGATTCTCTCAGTGTTTAAGCTTGTTGTATGTTCGTCTAGAAAAATCACTAATCACTAACTACAGTACTACACAATCACAATCACTAACTACAGTACTACACAATCACAATCACTAACTACAGTACTACACAATCACAATCACTAACTACAGTACTACACAATCACAATCACGAACTACAGTACTACAGATCCTAATGAGTCTGATCCACTCCGTGTGACTGTTTAGTCTCTGTCTTGATTTCCTGCTGTTGATTTACAAAACAGCAATAAAGTAATTGAGTCATTTCACAGCTTGATAGTTAAAACAGTCGCTGGCACATCTGCATGGCTGTTGCTGTCAATCTTTGGCTTTCCGGTAAAGAGCCTCTCCCCCTTACCATATATTATGTAATACAGACAAAGAGGGTGGAAGTATTGGCATTGAGATACGGTCCGAATGAATGTGATCATGCGGGCCATGTTTCTGACCATATTAGAATAAAATGGCAGACTTTATCCTGTTATAGTGTCCGTTGCCAGTAATTTGTTGCCTCAAAGGCATGTTGTTGTTTCACATAAGTTCACTGTGAAAGAATGTTCAGGATTCATTTTTCCAGTGTATAAATGAGCTTAACAACATCCTGCTCCAGTCTGGCACGACTCAACACTGTATCTAAGGAACGTGGGTGACTCTTTCCATCGCTGGATCATTTCTTTTCCACCTGCTATCTCTGAAGGATCCTGTCAAGCTTCACCTCTTTACCATATGTGGCACTGCTGTTTTATTTGATATTTAGATGATGAACAATGGACTGAACTTCCCAGATCCCTGAAAGGAGACGCTGAAAAAGAGGTTCACTGACAAACTGGGACTAAATTTATGATTTATAATGAAATTGAGGACCAAAATGCAGTTACCCTGCAGGAATTCTCCATGTCTCTCCATCAGTCTTTTTAATATTTTAATTATAGTTCTAATTTTAGTTTCCCCTTAACTGAAATCATCCCTTTTAAATTTGAATTTAATTCAGAATTCAAATTTAAAACATTTGGACAGCCCTAGGAGGCACCATAGGACATAAACACTGGTGTGTTGACAGAATGACTGTCAGGAACGTCCGAAATTGAATTGTGTAGATCGGTGCTGCTTGAGCCATGAGCTATATGAATTATTTAAATTTGGATCCGTGCACACTCAAAGCAAAAATGCACCGCTGTTGTGTTTTACAGACTTAAGGTTTCAAAGCAGTTTTCAATCAGTGAACATCATGCATTTGTGCCAAACGATTTTTCATAATCTTTTGATGGATTATGACAGTGTTTACTCTATTGTGTGTGTGTGTGTGTGTGTTTTGGTAAGAGTGCTTATTTTTTCTCCCCCATCTGTTTGAATGAACAGCTGGAAGTAGTAAACGAAGGTCATTTCAGAATGAAAGTGATGCGACATACAGTAACATACAGCCAAGTATGATGACCCATACTCGGAATTCGTGCTTTGCATTTAACCCATCTGAAGTGCACAACAGTGAACACACACTTTGAGCAGTGGGCAGCCATTAATGCTGCCTTGCTCAAGTGCACCTCAGTCGTGGTATTGAGGTCACTGTACCTACAATCCCTGCCAGACCGAGACTCAAACTCACAACCTTTGGATTGCGAGTCTGACTCTCTAACCATTAGGCCACGACTTCCCAATGAGAGTCTCGGTGTATTTTTGGCTTGATTGTATAGACCTGATTAAAATATCATATAATATATTGTATAATTTTTTTATTTTTTCTTCTGGATATTGGTATTTTGGTTGCACAATGCACTGTATTTGGCACTTAATTAAACATGAACTACTGAGGCTTGTGGTCGCCTCTTCACAGAAAGAAAAAACTAAGAACATTAACACATTGACTATATAGAGATTTTACTAGTATTGCACAAATATCTGTGTGGTATTAATTTTATTTGTGCAGGTCTTAAAAAGTCTTAAAGATACCCTGCGCTAAACATTTCAAGAATGTAACAGGAATGCGCTTTTGAAATTGCTCAATTGTATTGAAAGATTTTGCTAGTGTACATTGTCATTATAATCTCCTCCAGGAATCAATTGAACATTAACCAAAGATAAACTGTTATATTTAAGTTAAAATATGTTTAAAATATGTGACCCTGGAGCACAAAACCAGTTTTAAGACACTGAGGTATATTTTTAACAATAGCCAAAAAGACATTGCATGGGTCAAATTGATAGATTTTTTGTTTTTATGTCAAAAATCATTAGGATATTAAGTAAAGATCATGTTCCATGAAGACATTTCGTAAATTTCCTACCATAAATATATTTTTGATTATTAATATGCATTGCTAAGAATTCATTTGGACAACTTTTAAAGGTGATTTTCTCAATATATGTAGATTTTTCTTTTTTTTTGCACCCTCAGATTCCAGATTTTCAAATAGTTGCATCTTGGTCAAAAATGTCTTATCCTAACCATACATCATTGGAAAGCTTATTTATTCAGCTTTCAGATCGAAAAATTAACGCTTAAGACTGGTTTTGTGGTCCTGGGTCACATATGTCAAAGCAAAAGAGCTACCTGTTGAGGACATTTCTAAGAATTGTCACCAAAATACACTTTTGATGGCAGTATAATTTCCTAAATATAATCTATTTTTTTGTAAACAGGTAAAGACTCACTTGACTACATCTTACATCTTAATTTGTAGCTACAGTAATCTGCATACAGTTTATCTGATTGTAACATGGAAATATTGTAAATGTTTCAAATGTACATAAGAAGAAAAACCGTTTGAATTTGAACAATTTGTCGTTCCTCTTCCATTGGTGGGTTTTCTCAGAGAGGATCCGTTGAGTCAGAGTGAGTTAGTAAGGAAGAGGGAAGCGCCATTGTGTGGAATTTGCTGCAGTCAGGTTTTGTCAGCCATTCATTCTCAGTGCCATTGTGGAATGCAAAGCCAGTAAAATCCCTAAAGCTCTGCTCATTTGCACAGAGAAGATATGGGCCCAGATAGTTATTAAAAGAGCACTCCTGGGCTGGCCCTCTCTTCCTGTGCCGGTGCTGTGGGGAGAGTTTGCTACACTATTTCAATGTTAAAAAGCTAAAAGTGAGCCCTGATGTAGAATTAGGACCTCTATGAGCTGAATGTCAAAGCTTAATAATGAGCTGTGCAAAAACATAAATGAAACCTCGTTCTTATTTGGCCAGTCAATCAGCGGTTCCCTAGCTCATTTCTTGGCAGTCCATCTGAAGCTTTTGTTTGACTGTAAATTACTTGTTTTATTGCACTGAATGTTTTCTACATGACAGACACATGTTCACTTTGTCTGGCCAGCTGTTTGTGTGGCCTTTATGACCATATATCAGGTTAAATCCATGCTGAATGTTAAAATGTTAAAAGCAGCTTTTAACTATACCTTCTGTTAAACAATTTACTTCATGCCTTCTTTCATCTGATTGATGGACTGTTTTAGCAAGTATAAGCTCTTTTGTATAATTGTACAAATGGCAACCTTCAGCTTGTGCTTCACGCGTCTTTTGTAAGAATAAATTTTATATTCTTAGCAATATTTCCAGATGAACACATACGGGACAGAAGCAGCTCGGCTTTACTTGATTATACAGACATAATTTTGTAGAAAAATCAATGAGTCTCAAATATGATCATCAGGCATTTGAGGAACATATATTTGTTCATATCTCAGTAGGACTGGGACAACCTTAATTAAAACAAATTCTGATAACACTTTACACTCAGGATAACATTATTAATACAACTGGTTGTGCTTTTTGGATAGGGGTGCACCATTCAGGGGCGGACTGGGACCAAAAAGTTGCCCTGGACTTTCTGGCCCACAGCAGCCCACCACATCATAACGCAAACGCTCCTGTTTTGATGTCATTTATTAATTTAATATTTAAGTAAACAGTTTGGGGATTTTAACCAAGGCAGCTGATCCTCCGTTAAAAAAATAAAAGAACAGCAGCTGTTCATTTAGCGACTCCTAGTGAGCGATACATGCTCATCAAGACACAAACATTCTCCTAGAACTCACACTTTGCATTCAGTGAGCAGATCCATACGAATCATGCATGAGATTGAAGTTTATAAACTCAAACGATAGATTTATGTGCTTTACAGATGAACTTGAAGTCTTTATTCATTCGACCCAGACAGCAAGCAGTGTTGGCCCACATCCGGCCCACATGAAATCCATGCGGGCCAGATCTGGGCCAAAACTGTCAATAATAGATAATCTTTGGCTCGGTAATACAAGTTCATGATCCGATTAGTGAACCAATGATTCCTTTGAGTCAATCTTTTAAAATAATACTTTATTTTGTTTAACGAAACCATTGTGGAAACCAGTGCTTCACAAACTGTATAGATCTGAGGTGCAGGGCTCGCAAAATCGCTAGCCCCACGTCCCGAGGCTATTGTGTTTTCCAGTCTGATGGGCTATCGTGAGTAGTGATGTAAAATTCCTAACTTGATTCGTGTTGTTCACTCGCTTGAAGGTGTGAAATGGATCGTAGCTGATCGTTTGCACTCGTTTCTAAATATTGCTGATTCAAGCGTTTTAAACAATTTGCACGCGTTCGGAGCTTGCGCTCATTCATTCAAAGCACACGCTGCAAGCAGCATTTCAGACAAAGCTCGTACAGAGAATGAATTCATCTTTCGCGTATCGTAACTTCAGAATGAACACATACACACAAAATTATAAATAAATAATTGTCTCTGCATGTATTCCCGTAAACGCAGTCGGTTATGTTTTAAGTGAACGTATACAGTGGCCTGCTGCTCGGAGAAATTCGCTGTACCGGATAAATCTGTTTCTCTCTCTCTGTTTTTTAGACGACGTGATAGGGGGCGTGTTTCAAGATACGCAATGGAGTAGACCAAACTAAACTGGGAGGGAGGGCAAGCCGACTTTGGTTGCAATACTCTTATCGCATATGTTGCACTTTGCTGACTCGGCATCCACTTTCATAAAGTGGAGCCACAGTTTAGACCTCTTTGGCATTGTAAAACGGAAACGTTTTGAGAAAAAACAACTACACTTGTGTTGTGTGACTACGAGTATCTTCAGAAATCCTCCCCGTCAAGTCACATGGTGGTGGACAGCCAATCACAGCGAATTTAGGTCCTTACATGCACGTATGCTACAAGCTCACACAGACACAGCCACTTGGCAAAAAAAATAAAAAATACGGCCACTTGGCTTTTGGAACCGAAATTTTGCACCGAAAGATAAATAATTTTTTAAGTTTACGTTTTTCGTTCGATACCATAAAGGCATAGAAGTTCGGTACCCAGCCCTAGCTACTGGAAGTATGTTTTGTTATTATTTTAAGAATTTGCTATTGACTCTTCAGATACTCATAAGCGCACAAATGGGTGACGCAGGACGTGAAAATGATAACTGCGTCGGGCTGAAACTAGCAAAAACGCTTGTCACGCCTGGCGTTGCATTACATCTTACTTTTTGGCCACATAAATATCAGCATCTGCACCAAATATTTTTGCTCAGTTTGTGTCTCTGAACTGAGGTGTTTTTTCTTCCTCATTGAGATCGAGTTCCATATTCTCACATTGTCATATTATATGAGCCATAAAACCCTGATGTATTAAACGTGATGTTTAACAGAAATCCGATATGCAAACTTCTTGCATACTCTTTTTAGAGTTTCAGTAAATGGTTCCATTTCAAAACATAACGTTATGTTTGGTATGCCATTGGTTCCAGAGTTCAGCAGCACCAGTATTGTGCTCTAGCTGTTATCTGTGTTATTGTGTTGCTCTCGCTGTTTATCACATATCTGAAGTGGGGAATTTCCTCTGTGATATCATTAGGCTGGACGTGAGCCTACAAGGACCAAGACCACATCCTGTTTTCAGTTGATGTGCATTCTCCTGCTATCATTTCACATTTCTGATCTGCCATATAGTGTCAGCACAGTCACTCCTCGGCAGTACCACTATGAAAATAAGTGAACACTTTTCAGAATAGTGTGTTCCTAATTATTCTCCATTTATAAGAATTGCTTATTGCATGCAGTTTTTTTTTTTTTTTTTTTTTTTTGCACATTGTCAGATGCAAAGGGTTTGCACAGGCATATGTACAGTTTGGTATTATTGTAATATAAATATGTGCAAATCTATAAATAAAGAAAGAAAACAAGACAAAACAAGAAAAATAAAGCTCTATATGGTTTCAAATTTGAAAGGAAATAGATTTAAATTTTGTATTGTAATTTTTGGTTTTGTATTTTGTATTGTAACATTATTTTTTCATTTAAATTTGTAAATTTAATGTTAAAATAAAAAAAATATAATTATTAATTTTTGTAGTTTATATTCTATAAGTTTAAATATATTACTACTATAGTAATGCATTTCTTATTAATAAAAAAAATATATGTATTAAAATAATATTACTTAAAATATTACTATTAGCATTTTATTATTATTATTATTATTATTATTATTAGCTATATTAATAATCCACATGTAAGATTTACATTACATTTACATTTATTCATTTAGCAGACGCTTTTATCCAAAGCGACTTACAGATGAAGACAGTGGAAGCAATCAAAAACAACAAAAAGAGCAATGATATATAAGTGCTATAACAAGTCTCAGTCAGGTTAACACAGTACACGTAGCATGGGATTTTAACTAATATAATAAAGATAGAATAAAAAAATAAAAGAATAGAGCAAGCTAGTTAGAGGTCTTCACACACACACACACACACACACACACACATATACAATTGCATAATAAATGAAAAGAAAATAGAATACAAAAAGATTAGAAAGGTAGTTCGATTTTTTTTAAAGAATAGAATTAGAATAGTGAGTGTTAAAGTTAGAGGGTCAAATAAAAATGTTAATTATCCTTGCTTGTCAGATTTTCACCCCTGAAGAGTTTGCATCAGTGTTTATGCTTGTGCACTTTTGAGGACTGCAGAGCGGAGCTGAATGTAGGTTTTGTTATGGTTATGTTGTATTATGAACCATATCATCCATCTTAGCCCATTTCTGAACACATCTTGCATGTGTTGCGTGCTTTTGGTTGTGAAAATCACTGCTGCCAAACGCTGCTGTTAATCAGTCCAAGCCCTTTTATATGAGTTAAGCTCTCAAACATGTGGCCAAGATAGCAGATCTCAAACCCTTGAGACAATGAGTCACAAACCCGTTTAGATACAGTAACAGTCTATGAAGAGTCTGTTGTGGCTTTTTGTTATCCAGCTGTCAATAAACATTACTCTTTATGTAATAATCACTAAAGGCTCGATTGCTGTCCAGTCTTGTTGGTGAATGCTGTGTGCTTTCCTCCTAAACTGATTTGTGTGTGTGTGTGTGTTTAGTTTACATTGTTTTATTAGACAATGTAAAGTATTGCATCTTACATGTTCCCTGCCGAGAGGAAGTCTGAGGCGTAATTCAGCATGAGCTCATGGAGTATAATAGTTAGTTTATGGCAGTCCTGCTTTGTTTTGTCTGATGCACAACCCTGTGTTCCCTAGTTCACTCTCTGATAAGCCACCAGGCAACTTTGGTAACATGATGGCTTTTGTCTATGAAAAATACAAGAAATAGAATGTGTTGAACTGTTACATTGTCTTCAGATCTAGTGCAAATGATGGCTGTAGTAGTCAGACATTTACAGGCATAAATTCAAGTGTATATATATATATATATATATATATATATATATATATATATATATATATATATATATACAATATATATATTAGTGGTGGGCCGTTATCGCCATTATGCTGCGTTAACGCAAGACTCTTATCGGGCGATTAAAAAAAATATCGCCGTTAATCTATTGTCAAGGTTGGGTTGGGAGCTGGGTCTATATTAAGCAAGCTGTTGAATTTCACCTTGATATTTTATATAACTGACTCGCTGAGGACAGCCTAAAAAGATGCTCAGGACAGTTGACGGGCCACTGCTCATAGAGCAGCTGTTACTACACAGAGCCGTTGTTAACTGAGATGATGGGCCAATAAACGCTGAAAATTAACGTGATTTGCGCATCTTCTCTATTAACAACGGCTCTGTGTAGTAACAGCTGCTCTAAGTGAAATCACGCACCTGATGGAATTAACCGCTGATTAGAAAACCGGCTTTACTGACGAAATGCGGATAACGATCCGCCGATCGTGATCGGAGCACCCCTAATAGCAAAACTGTAATAATGTGAGAAATGTTGAAGGTGAATAAATGTAGGTTTGATTGTATATTTCATTTTTACATTGAAGACTATCCAGTGCTATTTTACATTTAATTATTTGGTTTCTGTACCTTGACACCTACAAACTTGAAAAAAACTTAAACATTGTGTAAATAGCACAAATAAATAAAAAGTATGAACATACAAACTAAACAATTTCAAACCGGGCCCACTGGTACAACTTTCACCGGGTCCCCGCTGACCCCAGCTACGGCCCAGCTCACGCCTGTTTCACACATACTCCGTCTGCAGTGTGTATACAGTCCGTGTGCGTTACGTATGTGGTGCAGCACGGACTCAATGTTCTAATGCATCACCTAGCTTGATAAACCCCTTCTCAAAGACTTACTGTTTGACAATTTTATTTGGGTAACACACATATTCTGAATGCCTTCGGCAGAATTCGAATGAGCCTATTTAAACTAGATTAATCTAGATTAATTTCAAGATCACAGTGAGATTAATATAGATAAAAAAAATTAATCTATGCCCACCTCTAATATATATACTTTTTTTTTTTACACAAAAACTATCATTAGTGTAAAGCTGCTAAACGAACAGAATCTCAGTAGGTTCACTAACAATCTAGCTGGTGTTTGGATGACTGGTGCACCACTCTGAGCCGTATCTCAGTAAGGAATGACGTGAATGTGTCGATTGTGTTGTGCAGATCAGTAGATGAGCTCAGTCTGTTCTCAGGGTGTTTCCTGAGGCGGGATGGGGGCCTGCTGGAATCTGAGCAGCCCGTGTCTGAGCACGTCTCTGTGAGGAGGGCGTCCCTCAACCGAGGGGCTGTCATGCAAGGTCATTTGTCTTCTAGCGTTTCTGAAGAACAGACGCTAGATAGCCGGATAGAAGCACAGGGAGAGAATTTTTTAGGATCATACTGTCAGTTGCAGGACTCCCAGGGAAAGTAAGCAGTCTTGGCTTAGAGTCCTAATGGAAGAGAAAGATGGCTCTTTCACTCACTCGCTCAGTTCATTTGGCAAAAGTGAGAACACAACAAGACTTGTATCTGTCTGTAATTTATTGCTTTTTATTTTCCTTATGTGAAAATGAATCCGGAAGGTTTCCTGTTCTGTCTGTGATCCAGGAACAATTTACGGTGTGTACATTGGAGGGAGAGTCGTGTGCTTGTATATGGGCCAGACATCTGACCAGAATTGACCCACAATTGATTAGTTGTCTGGGATAAATTATTATATCATAAAACTATACTGGTTGGGTTATTTGTCTATACATCACTAATTATAAGTTTTAATAAATTAAAAGGGTTAATGAGGTTTGCACAGAAAAACCAGATAAATTGTTACAAAGAAATACAAATCGAATGCCATTCTTCAGAGAAAGAGGCATTTAACCCCTTCTGATTTATTTTCTCGAACAAAAAGGAATTCTAGTAGTGTGTGTGTTTGGTGGGAGAAAAGAAAAAATGACATGACTGGTCAAATTTTTAAATGTAAGATATTCTTCAGTATTAAACTCTCAAACTATTTCATTTAACCACTGAGTTGCCATTCTGTTCTGAACTTTTTCTAATGTACAAGTATATTTTTGTCCATTTCTGGGTGATTCTACTCATCCATAAATTTTCACCTTTTGATTGTTTCTGTAGTAATTGTGTATGGGATTTTAATCTCCAATCCTTTTGGGTTAATCATTTTTAAGCAGTATAGTATTTTTTAAACAATAGTTAAGTCAAATAAAACCGCAGTGTGTTGTGTCTAACATTAAACCCAATGCAGCTGGTTGTCAAAACAACCCAGTGCTGGGTTTTTCCCTTTTTGACCAAGCGCTGGGTTGCCAAAATTACCTAGATTGAGTTGTTTATAACAGTATTTATTAATAAACTGTGATATACATTGTAGTTTATTTGATTTCAGATGATCCAATCTAACTAATCTAAGCTTTGGCCACATGTCCTCTACTGCACGAAACTTGTGTACATGTGAGGTCAAAATTAGTTTTATGGAAGTGATTTTTGCATTGAAGGACTTTAATTTGTTGATGTGTAATCCAGATGTTTTTACTTGTAGAAGTTTTCATGTCAATCTATAAAGCCTGTGAAAATCAAGTCAAAGATAGTAGATCGCGACTGTAAATAAGATGTTTGATGTGTATCCAAAATGTTTTATCAGTTATCTGGTCAGTGAGGAATTCCCAGCATTTGAATTTATGCACACTGTGACCTCGCAAGACCTCTAACACCTGCAGATGTGAATGGAGCAAAGCATTGAAGTAGCTGTTCTAGCCTGACACAGATGTCCTCTTTTTTTTAGGGAGTATGTGTTTATTGCGACACAAGAATACACAAGTCTGTAAATCTGAATTAATTCTAACTTGATTCGACTTACTCATAATGACATTTGAGTTGACATTGACAGAACAGAAAGTGGATACTGAAAACTTTAAGAGCTGTGAAGATGTGCATTAAACCTCTGGAGTCAAAGGATATTTTTGGGGCCTGGAGAAGTTTCGTCATGCCCTGACATTTGTGCTTTTTTCAGTTGCTTATAAACATCTAAATGGCTAAAGTCTAATCTCACTGTAATCAGCACAAACTGGGCTATAATAATACGTGACATGCATGTATTTACATGATTGTGTTTTTGAGGAAAAAAAATGTTATGCGTGATTAGTGAAAAACTAAAAATGTTAAATCCCTTGAATAAGGCCATAAAACACATACATAACATTGGTTCCCGGGATTGTTGAGAACTGGAGCTTGTAGCCTAGAATTTTTCTTTCTAAATTATGTGAAAATCATCTTGTTTACTCACTCACAGAAAACAATTTCTAAGACACTTTTTGTTGGTAAAAGTCATATGTGAGTAGACGTCAACCATCATGAATATTAGTGTGAGTTACACCTGAGAAGACAAAGCCCTGCATAATTAGCTTTTCAGTCAGCTGTGTGACTGAGAGGAAGGAGTTACAAGAAAGAATGTGAGGACAAATTTATGGTATATAATTTTATGTTTTTAGTTTATTTAGAATATATTTAATTATCCCACAACATAATTTCATATCCACTTGCGGGTGCTGTTAAACAGTTTATTAGGAACAATCAAAGCTTAGTTTCAAACTGAATTTTTTGCATCATTACTCCAGTCACACAATCCTTCAGAAATCCTTTTAACAACCTTATTTTCTACAAAAAAAAAATAAATAAAAAATAATAAATAAAAAAAATTATTGCTGTTATTATTATTATTATTATTATTATGATTAACTTCTTTTGTTCTTACATTCTGAAATCTGCCATTTTCACCTTCATGTCAATCCAAACCTCAACTTTCTTTCATTACATAGCATAAAAGAAAGTAAAGGGGTTTGGAATGACACGAGGATGAGTAAATGATATATCACAAGCTGATTTTTAGCAGTAATCTTGTGGAAAGCTTATTATTATTATTTGGAGTTATTTTCCTGTTCTCTGGGAATGTTAAGAGAGGCTTGTTAGAAGTTATTTGTCATATGTCCTGTTTACAGAGATATTTGGTGGTTTTTGTAAGCCAAGTCAATGTTGTGATCTCTGTGAGAGAAAATCAGCCAGCCTTCCACTGCTTGTGATGCTGTCCTTGAGTTATTTGTTGTCATAATGGACTAAATTCACTTATGATCCCGGTGAAGATACTGAGCCCTAGTACCCTACCATCCTACTATACTAAATGCCTTTTTCAGTGCATCAAATCAGCAAGCACAGTTTCAGTTTAATTCAATTTTATTTAAATGGTTTCAAAGCAGCTGCACTGAGTACATTGCCATTATGCTCAGAATGAGTAAGCCAACTGTGGCAAGAAAAACCTCCTGAAGATTAATCAGGACGAGGAAGGAATCGTGAGAGGAACCAGATTCGGTGTGGCTTAAAAAGTTAGTTCACCCAAAAATGAAAATTATGTCATTGACTCACCCTCATGTCATTCCAAACCCGTAAGACCTCCGTTCATCTTCGGAACAAAGTTTAAGGTATTTTAGATTTAGTGCTTTCTGACGCTCCATTGAAAATGTATGTATGTATGGTATACTTTCCCCTGTCTAGAAGGATATAAAAACATCATCAAAGTAGTCCATGTGACATCAGAGGGTCAGTTAGAATTTGTTGAAGCATCGACATTTTTTTTTTTTGTAATTTATTTAAAGGGTTAGTTCACCCAAAAATGTAAATTATGTCATAGTCTAGGCTTAAGGGGCTGGTTGATTGTGATTTTTACTTTTTAAACTTTACTTAGTGTGAAATGTTGGTGTTTGGAAGTCTGACTTACTTCCGGCAATGCGAACCAAGCTCCTGCTGCAGTCATACAGGGACCAGACGGCCCTTTGCAGAGGGCCCCGTACCCCATACTCCCGGAACACCCCCCCCCCACAGGAGGCTGCAAGGGACACGATCGAATGCCTTCTCAAAATCCACAAAACACATGTGGAATGGTTGGGCAAACTCCCATGAACCCTCCAGCATCCTGGTAAGGGTATAAAGCTGGTCCAGTGTTCTGCGACCGAAATGAAAACCGCATTGTTCCTCCAGAATCCAAGGTTCGACTATCGGCCGAATTCTCCTCTCCTGTACCCTTGCATAAACTTTGCCAGGAAGGCTGAGGAGTGTGATTCCCCTTGTAGTTGAAACACACCCTCCGGTCCCTTTTCTTGAAAATAGGAACCACCACCCCAGTCTGCCATTCCAGAGGCATGTCGGTGGGGTTGAGGAGATCCTCAAAGTATTCCTTCCACCAACAGTTGCCCACCTCCAATGTTAGCAGTATTGTCAGGGCACTGCTTCCCTTCCTGAGGCACTACGGTTTGCCATAATCTCTTCGAAGCCAACCAATAGTCTTTATCCATGGCCTCAACAAACTCCTCCCAGACCCAAGTTTTTGCCTCCACAACCACCCGAGCTGCAGCCTGCTTGGCCTGCCTCAGGACTCCTGCAAGCCAGCCAGGCCTGGTATGACTCCTTCATCAACTTGACAGCATCCCTTACTTCTGGTGTCCACCACCGGGTTCGGGGATTGCCACCTTGACAGGCACCAGAAACCTTATAGCCACAGATCCGAGTGGCCGCATTGACAATGGAGGCTGAGAACATGGTCCACTCTGACTCAATGGCTCCAGCCTCCGTCGGAATCTGGTCGAAGCTCCTGGAGGAAGGAATTGAAAATCTCTCTGACAGGGGGCTCAGCCTAACGTTCTCAACAGACCCTCACAATACATTTGGGTCCTGCACCGAGTCTGTCCAGCTTCCTCCCCTGCCATTGGATCCAACTCAACACCAAGTGATGATCAGTTGACAGCTCCGCCCTTCTCTTTATCCGAGTGTCCAAGATATACTGCCGGAGGTCAGACAAAATGACCACAAAGTCGATCATCGACCTCCGGCCTAGGGTGTCCTGGTGCCACGTGCACTGATGCACACCCTTATGCTTGAACATGGTGTTCGTTATGGACAAACTGTGACTTGCACAGAAGTCCAATAACAGAACACCACTCAGGTTCAGATCAGGGGGGCCATTCCTCCCAATCATGCCCCTCCAGGTGTCACTGTCGCTGCACACATGAGTGTTAAAGTCCCCCAGTAGAACGACAGAGTCCCGGATCGGAGCACTTTCCAGCACCCCTCCCAGAGACCCCAGGAAGGCCGGGTACTCTACACTGCCATTTGGCCCGTAAGCAAAAATGACAGTGAGAGACCTATTCCTGACCCGAAGGCGTAGGGAAGCCCCCGCCCTGGGCCTGGCTCCAGGGTGGGGCCCTGGCTGTGAATTGCCGGGCGACATCATGGTTCTTGTTTGTGAATTATTCATAAAAGGGCTATTGAACCACTATTTGTCTGACCCATCCCCTAGGACCTGTTTGCCTTGGGAGACCCTACCGGCGGCATATAGCCCATAGTTCTTAGGATCATTCGGGTACTCAAACCTCTACACCACGATAAGGTTGCGGTTCAAGGACACATTGAGGGAAATATCCCTCATCTGCTGGCTTATGGAATGACAAACATCAGCTAAAAGAGATGAGTTAATAATTAGGATAATTAGGAGTTGTTGGTGGGGCTGGATGTGATCAGGACAGAAGCTTGTGAGGTGGAGTCAGAGAAAATTGTGATAATGTTAGACTTATTCCCTGATTATATACTGTTATATCCTAAGAATAATAGTCGGGATTCCAGGCCTAACAATACAGCACAGCTGAGCACATATCTATAAATATGCTATGAGGTTGGCTAGAAAGAAGAGTCTAGACTCAAGCTGAGAGAGTGTATTGCATATCTCAGAGGCCATGAAGGAAAAGGATATACATCCTCTGGTGGAGCGTTGGATATTGAATGCACAATTTCTACCTCACTCAATGCATTTGCATTAACTGTTTTATTATGTGCAATAATTTTATATTTACCTGCATTCTCTGGATACTCGCATTATATAAAATCTCACTGTGCAACTATAATAGATATTATATTAGTTTGCAGGTCAAAAGTTGGGTATACAAATTTTAAAATGTTTTTAAACTTAGTCACTTATCCTCACCAAGGTTGCATTTATTTTTTAGCTGACTGTTATTATAATGCAATGCATTAAAATTATTTTAAGTTATACATCATGAACTTATTAATTCATATGCCACCCTGATAATGTACTGTGTAAGGGATATTGATGAAGTGGCTTTTAATCAAGAGATTGTTGTCAAACACCATGTTGTGTTACTATAAAGCATAACTCAGTTTAACATCGTAGACGCTGTATTAAAGGGACATCTTAAAATGTTCTAATAATGGTTTAATAAATAACTCTGAATTTTGTTTTATTAAATTACATCTGGTGTGGAATACATATAGAGCTGCATGTCATAACAGTGAAAGCTAGTGCCATTGTTCCTTGTGATAGCACCTGAAGGAAGCATGTATAAGCATTTCATTAAAGGACATGAGACCGAGCCTTGTGGCACTCCATAATCCTTAGGTTGGACATCTCCTAAACAAGGCCAGGATGAGAATGTGATTGAAAGAAAGTCTGAAAGAAAGTTACAATGTATAATGTCGAAGGTAATACTAAAATAGGAATTTGTGTTCAGACCCACGATGACTAATAACTATTGTCTATATATATATATATATATACTCAATACATGACAAAGGCCACAGGAGTAACATAATGCTTTTTTTGATCCAAGTATGTTTATCTTTTGTTTCCAGAGATCTGAGATTCAACAAAATCAAGGATTTACAGCCAGGATCCTTCAGACGATTAAAAAACCTCAATACACTGTAAGCTTCAATGTTTTCATAACTGGTTTCATGAAGAGCACACCTCATAAAACGAAACTTTTTGGAGCATGTTCCTTTGATTGCATTTGTTTAATGCCTTTCTTTCCTCTTTCTTAAAGGCTTTTAAATAACAACCACATTAGAAGAATCCCAAGAGGAGCCTTTGAAGATTTGGAAAGCCTAAAATATCTGTGAGCTTTTCTTTACCTCTTTTGATTGCTTATTCAAATATAGAAATTGTGGAAAAAATTTAAATACAGAAAGTTCTGAATTAGAGAAGTCAAGTAATATAGATTTTAAAGCGTAGATACTGTACAACCAGTGCCCGAAAGTTAAAGTTAAAATGTACAACATAGTAGGTGATATGAAGAAAAAAAAAAAAAAAAGCTTTCACTTGATTTCAGAACCATGAGCCAACATGTTGCACCATGCCTACCACTTGTATGAATGATTCAGTCATTACTACTGCCATTGTTTGACACAGAAGAGAGTTGAGGTCATGGAAAGAGACTCTCACACATGTGGGAAACTTAATTGTCTGCACCGTAAAATTATCTGTCTGACGGCCCTGACCCAAAAGTGCGGAGATCAGAGGCAGACGGAGCAGGAATAATTGCCCTCTAGGCAGACGTTGCACTTTTCCTGTCTTTGTTCGTCACAGAGCAATCTGAGAATCTGTGGTGAGAGCAGCCTGTGTTTATATTTAAATACAGTTGGTTGTTTGAAATGTTTCACACCTGGTTTTGCCTAGATAACTCTAAACTCAGCTGCTAAGAGAATACAGTAAGAGTAAAGTATGTGTAGGTTAATCTCACAAACTTGTCAAAAACATGTCTTGGTCATATTTCACTCCCAAATCAAAAGAAATAAATATTTCCGCTTTGAGAACATTTTGCATAAGAAAACCTCACATTTTTTCAGGGTTATTATTGTGAAATGATATATTACAAAGGGTTGATTTTATTCCCGTTTTATATTTACATAACATTTATACTTAAATGTACTTATACTTTAAATGTATGTACTAATATACGTAAAACTAAAATGAATTTTATATATAAAGTTTAAGCAACAAAAACACACAACTAAAATTTTAAATCTTAATATTATCTTACTGAAAGTGACATACAACCAAGTATGGTGACCCATACTCTGAATTCGTGCTCTGCATTTAACCCATCCAAAGTGCACACACACAGCAGTGCGCACACACACACACACACACACACACACACACACACCGTGAACACACGCCCGGAGCAGTGGGCAGTCATGCTGCGGTGCCTGGGGTGCACCTCAGTTGTAGTATTGCTGGCCCGAGACTTGAACCCACAACCTTAGGGTTAGGAGTCACTCACAACTTCCCACAACTTTTTAGAAGAACTAATATGATAATATGATTTTTTTATTTTTTTTTTACAAATATAGTGGGGTCCAAAAGTCTGCATATTTTTATGTTTGTTTTATCATTGAAACCAGGACAAAAATAGAAAATGTTAGGGATTCAATACATTTAAGGAAATTTTGAGGAACAATATTCACACAATCATATACATTTTTTCAGTTTTACTTTTTGTTTAAATTGTTACTTGATATCAATAGAGAAATGAATATCAATGGAGTAATATTGAGAAAAATAGAAACAAAAAATTCCTAATGATTTCAGACTTCAGCATGGTCTGTGTGATATTCCCATTACAGCAATAATATTCTTTGCAGATTCTTAACTTTAACATCTCTCATAACTTAGTGCTTTGCTTGAGTGGTGCTTATATATTGAAATATTGAAGACTCGTATGGGAAGACACAGCATATCTGCAGTATACACTTCCTGTGGGATGGTGTCATAGTCCTCAAGGTCACAGGATCATGTGGTTTATGTGACTATGCTCTGGTTCTCAACAGCCCACTGTCCCTGGGCAGAAAAACCACAAACTTTCATTCCTGCTTCCCACAGGCCATCCCTTGTTTGTTATCAATATACAGTCAATATGCAACAGGTTTTTTGCTATTATTCCTGCATTATTTGATTAAAAAGTCAATTTTGATCTTTATTTCTGTGTGTACATGTTGTGCTTGTTTTATTTTTATTTTCTCTGTTAAAAATAGGAGACCTCTCAGTGTTTGACACTCACTATTGTACTAATACTCCTGAATAATCCTTTCAGCTATTTGTACAAGAATGAAATCCAGGCGATAGACCGAGAAGCTTTTAAGGGCCTTGTCTCTCTAGAACAACTGTAAGTAACCTTTTGCCTTGTCACCTCCTGTCTAGTTTTTAATATCTCTCAAAGTTAAAGGAATAGTTCACCCAATTTATGAGGCAAAACTATTGTACAGCTTTCAGAAAACTCATCATATAGTGCATATAATCAAGTCACTATTATGATGAAAAAATATACCCAGTTATGGTTTATTATTGGAATTACATTGTTAAAAAACAAAAAGAAAATATATATGGGTGAGCCTTCCCTTTAAGTGTATGATGCATTTTGATCCATGTTTTTACAAATGAAAGATATTTTATGTGCATTTTATTTTATTCAGCTGAAAAATAATCCATTTTGATGCGGCTTGTGATGTACCAAGAAGCACATAAGCACATTTTGCAGTCACCTCAAATATTTCTTATTACTCTCCATGATCCTTTGACTCTGTTATTGTTGACCACATTTAAAACCCACAGTATATTTGCCTTGGAGCAAGAGTTATTTACTGTCACCGAAATGTGTTATTGCCTTGTTCATTTTGTTCAAGTCAAAATGAATCGGAATTGGAGCATATTTGCTTTCCTAAAACACGTCCCTGATCTTACATGATTAACTGGTGCACATTGTTTTAAAGAAAATAAAATAATGGTCTCCATCCAAGTTCTCAAGAAATTAAAAAAAAAAGAGTCCTGCTTTTTGTTTTCTTGTTGAAAATGCATAAGATTAAGGAAGTCAAACAAGTACTGGACAAGTTTTTGTTGACAGACATTAGGCTCAGAAAATGTCATGGTGAGGTCAAATTAAACTTGAGGAAAAGCTCTAGATACTGTGTTTATGGCAAGTAAAACAAAGTGACTCTGTCTCACAGATACCTGCACTTCAACAACATCGAGTCTTTGGAGCCGGAGTCTTTCTCTCATCTTCCCAAGCTGGAGCGGCTGTGAGTTATGCATGCATCTCAGACCTCACAATCACTCCGGTCCCTACAGAGTTTCATGTTTAGTCATGACAACACGTCCCTTTTGAAATGAGTCGAAAAAAGATGAGTGTGTAGGTAAATGTGTGCTATGAGCTGTAGCCTATGTTCTGGTTTGTTTTGAGAGGAATCGTTTTCAAAGGGATGTTTTGACCCTGTAAACCCTGACATATTAAAGAAAAATAATGAGTGCTTTTGTTTGTATTTAAATTACCATAAAAAATTTAAGGGTGCAATTTGCACTTCCATGTGTTGAGTAAAGATAGGATGACATTTTTTTGTTTTCCAAATGGAGGACAGTGGGGGCAGGAGGCAGATGGCCGGTTGGGTGTGGGGGTTAAAGTAGCCCCCGAATTAGTGCAAAGATCATATTACAAATATCTAAATTCAAAATAGTCAATGTTATGCAGATTGACCATAAACATAGCTAAATGTTTCAATACAAGCAATTCAGTCACATTTATGCAACATTTTAAACCTTTAACCCACGGGGAAAATCAACCCATGGAAATGGCAGCCCTGCATCCAACATGATCTGCAGGAGTCAGATTTGACTAATCATGAGTCTTGAATAAGGAGAGATGACTGACGGACTATGGTGGAGGATTTGCTGCTCAACACATCCTGAGCTCATTGACAAATATCTTATCTCGTAAGATGTGCTTCCTTTACACGGAGTACGCATGATTGCGAAATCGAAAGTGAACCACGAGCACTCATTCAAAAGTGGTTTCAATACTCCACATATTGATGGTGGCTGCCTGCTGCATGAAAATGATATGCAGTATTGTAATGTCAGCAGAACTGGACACACACCACAGGAGTGGAACACACACACTGTGGGAGCAGGCGGTAATGCTCATAAATACAATTGAAGCAGGATTAAGAAAACAGTCCTACAAAAAATGTACACAATGAATGACGACTGTAGAAAGCCTCAAAACCTAAAATCCTGTCCGGTTGCATTTTTTAGGTCCAGAAAGGGGACATATGGTCACCCTAAGACCACTTAATGTAAAAACGAAGATGCACAAAATAAAAAAATTCTACATTATACTTTTACAAAGTATTAACAAAATGTAAGGAATATGAACTCTTGATTAGTTACATGCCACTGCACTTATTTAGTAACATCTATTTCTCATTGAGTGACTTTAGTATGAAGGTTTAGGTCTTTCTCTTTACTTAAAAACGCATAAAATAGCACTCAATGTCACAATTTACTCTCATGATTCAGCTCTGTGCAAAGCACGCTGGGAACTAACAGTCCACTACCCAGCAGAAATAGATTAGTTTAACATTTTGAAGTGGACTGTGTTGTTTAGCTCAAATGGTTCAAGCAGCTTAAATCATTTTTATTACGGTTTTCTCTGTCTCATTTCTTTCTGTTGACCCGAATCCTAAATGTTTGGAGATTGTGGCGCTGGATTCACCCACACACATTCTGATGTCTTTCAATGACGGGAAAGGCACTCGTACATAAACAGGGACTAACACGTGAGTTAGGGACCAGCTCACTGCTGGAGTTTCCAGAGAAGCTAGAAGCTGGTGAAGAAGTGAACATGTATAAAGAATATACATCTGGATGCTGATCAATCAAACAATGCTTTTTGTTGTTTATTTGACTAGTTGTGAACAGTAATGTCATCCCTGGGAAAGTGACCCCATCTGATCTGGTAGAAAATAAGAACATCCCTGTGGACCTTCATCTTTGCATCTCTATTCCACAGAGCATGTAAACTACTCGTCAACATTTAGGATTAATTAGGCCTACAGTTTTCATGTTTTGTTCGGTTTAGTTTTCTTCTGCTCACCAAGACTGTACTTATTTGATCAAAAATACAGTATAAAATTGTAATACTGTGAAATATTATACTCCACTACACATGCATCAATGATCTGATCAGAAAGCACTGTTTTCCAGTCTGCTACAAGTGTCACAACCATCTGAATTTGTGCTTTGCAAAAATGGAAACTGCCATTTCAAAAAAACTGCCAAACAATTTTGTAAGATTTTGTTTTGTGTTCTCTATCAAGTCAGATCACCTTCAAAACAAATTGTACACAATTTGTACTACACACCATTCACAGATTATAAATAATAATAATAATAATAATAAGATTAGATACCACAGAATAAGAAAATCACTGAATCTTAATGTGAGCACTAGTATAGTAATGCTTTTAAGGCATGTGTCTTGTTTGTTGTTGTTTTTTTATTTTTTTGTCCAGATCACGGATTTTCTGTGCCTGATTTTTAAATACACAGTTTTGAAACTGTGCACCTCTCTCCCTGATGTCTATTGCAGGTTTCTGCACAACAACAGAATTACTCATCTTGCATTAGGAACCTTCTCCCAGCTGCAGTCCATGAAGAGACTGTGAGTATTGCTCAAGCTGATTTATGGTTGGGTGAAGCAGAAGTTTGCTCAGAGGTTGTCTTTGCATTTAGCTAAAAATTAAAAACTTTTGTTCCACTTAAGCTGCAAATACGTTATAAATAACACATGTAATTAAAATATTTAGTGCAGTGTTGTTTTAACATTTTTGAGATGTTTATTCAAATGTTGAATTGGTTGTCATTTTCAGTTTGAAGTTGTTGTTATTTTATTTGTGTTTTTGTCAATGTAATTTTTTTATTCAAAAGTGTAAAAAAAATGTTCTTAATAAATTGATATTTAAATAACTTTTAATAAAGTGTAAATACACAAGAACTCCTGCTTGCTTTACCAAAAAAAAAAAGAAATCATGGTTTTAATTTCAGTTAACTACTGTTTAATATCAATGTTTTAGTACCATTCCTTTAGATGAGGATGTTAAAAAGTAATTTTAAAATATTTATTTACACAGTTTAGAATTTTAGGAGTTTCAATGTTTTGATGTACTAAATAACTTGAATCTACTAAATATGAAAGAAAATGTTTCAATTTTTGTGTTGATATTCTGAACCTCCTCCTACCAGCCATTCGAGACGAGATATTAAAACTTGTTTGGCAACGATTAGGATTAGAGGTACAAAAAACAGTTGTTGCATTTGAGTTTAGAAAGTCTGAGGGTTACCATTGCTACAAGTGTATCAGTGATTTGATCATCTAACATTGTGTTATTTTAACCAAAGATCTGCAAAAAAATGTTATTTTCATTTTGTGTTTGTGTGTGTTTTAAGGCGCCTCGACTCAAACTCACTGCACTGTGACTGTGAACTGCTGTGGTTAGCCGATCTGTTGAAGCAGTACGCAGAGTCTGGTAACGCTCAAGCCGCGGCTACATGCGACTATCCAAGCCGCTTGCATGGACGCTCGGTCGCAACTCTCACTGCAGAGGAGCTCAACTGTGGTAAGGCCATTCACACATAAACACATAGCAATATAGGCTACACATTATTTAAAAAAAAAAATATGATGAACTGACACTAAATAATTGAAAGATTTAACGCTTCTGCCCCCATTCACCGCATCCACATGATTCTGCTCAATGGGACCACTCAATGTCTTTGAACATGTAAGTCATCATAATAAATAACAGATGCTGATCTGGTTTGGGGAGCTGGATTGTGGAGCGATTTCCCAGATGTGTCATTGTTTGCATGCTACACCACCTCCTCGTGAAACATTGGAAGGAGTGAACGGTCAAACGTGACTTTTTTTAATTTCAACCATCTGTGAAACAAATACGGGTAAACTCTACTGGGCTTATCAGTTCAGTGTTCACTGAAAAACAAAACCAGAAAAATCCTGTAAAAATGTATGGTAAAAAGGATCAGAGTTATTGGTTCCTGTGTATTTTATAACCATTTATTTTATTAAATAATATAATCTTAATGTACGTTTGTACCTTAAATGTACTTACTGGCACAATAGAAAGCTACTTGATGATTGATGAGTTCATTGTTAGTGGCCTGGCCATAAAACATGGTCAAGACTCGAGGTCGACCGATTTATCGGTTTTACCGATTAATCGGCATCAATCATTGATTGCTGGAACAATCGGTTATCGTAAAAGATCCATCACGATAGTTTTCCGCATTTCGTCAATTGCTGGAACGGCTGATAGTTTCCCGGGTTGGGTCTGTTGCTGGAGCGGCTGAGAAGGCTCTGCTTTCACTATACAGTGCGAGAGCGTCCTCTAGTGGCTCTAGTTTTCCATTAAATTACATTATATTTGCCCCGAATAGTTGTTAATGTACATAATGAATTG
Organism: Carassius auratus; assembly: GCF_003368295.1. Classification (NCBI taxonomy): domain Eukaryota; kingdom Metazoa; phylum Chordata; class Actinopteri; order Cypriniformes; family Cyprinidae; genus Carassius; species Carassius auratus. The sequence continues at coordinate 2,458,700 of NC_039259.1, forward strand.
TATATTTAGTATAGTAGTCTTTCTGTGGCTCTAATGAAGTCTGTATGCTTCATTTATAGAGTTATAATATAGATTGTTTGCTCCGTTTTTTAAACACTGAACTTCAAACTTATCTTTGCCTCATTGTTCATTCTAGAAGTAAACTTTTGTCTGTTTGGTGAATAAATAAACTGTTTTAGACCGCTGCTCGAGTTTAACGCGATGCGTCAGAGGTGTGTGTTATACCGGTGAGTTCTCCTAGACTCAGCTCTGCTCTTTCATTCTGATTAGATAATCATTAAGTGTTCAAGAATATAAGCATTTAAAGTGCGAGAGTAAACATTGTTCTGGTGGAATTGTAGGACTCTATGTTATCCCGCGATGCAGAAAACGCAGACGGAGTCACGAAATCAATTCATAAAAACGTAATTCACAGTTTAGTGCGCGCGACGCTTGCGGTGATTTCAGCATCTGCTGTCTCACTAAATGAGGATGAAAACACATGAAGAACATTTCCAGAACTGTCACTTCATGAGCATTTGACCATTTGAACTGAGCAAAAGCATCATATCACATGCACAGAATTGTATAGGTATTCATTTATTTTGCAACCCATCAAAATAAAAGTCCCGTTTTGAAGTCTGTTGTTCAGTAGAAAGTACATGGCCTACTACTACTACTACTACTACTACTACTACTACTACTATTACTACTACTACTACTACTACTACTAAAAAGAAACAAACATTATTTTTTAAGGAATAATCACACAAAATTTCTTCCATGTTTTAACTAATAATAGAAAATCCCCTCTGTTTGCCAAAAAAAATATTTTTTGTGCCTAATTTTAAATAATTAAAAGACAAATAAAATGTATGTTCAATGCCTTAATTTGATACCAATAAAAATGTAAATACACACAGAATTTGTGATGGGGAAAAAATCATTAGGCTTCTTTAAGAAAAAGTAAGTTGTTTTAATGCGTTAGACATGTAATAAATAATTAGACATGCTAAAACAGAATTAGGTAACAATAAAAACACATGAAACATTTCATGGGCCCTAATCATGTAATTCTTGTTAAACTTTTATTAAATTGATTTGAAAATGTATAAGTTTCATGATTTTATTTAATTAGACTTACTTTATGATTAATAAACTTTATCTTTTAAAAAGGAGTGCATTAAAATGGAAAAAAACAGAATCCAGAAAAATTTTATAACAGAATTTGGAAATAAAATGGAATTTAGGAAAAAATTAAACAGATTTCATAGGACCTTATTAGAGTGTGGTAATTTCAACATTTACTATTACTGTTATTATTATTGTTATTATTATTATTATTATTATTACTACTAAAACTACTACTACTATTAGTATGGTTCAGTAGTTTTTTTTTTTTTTTTTTTTTTTTTTTTCGTAAATAAAGCACAATTTTATTTACATTTTTTTCAGTATCCATTTTAAAAACTATCGGTTAATTAATTGGTATCGGCCAGTGTGGTCCAACCTTGCTAGAAGTATCGGCAAAATCCAATATCGGTCGACGTCTAGTCAAGACCCTGCATAAATGCATAACACCACCAGGATAACACACAAGACTAAAATTATGCAATAATCATTCATCATTAACTAAATAATGGTAATATAAGACAAAACACCCTCATGTACATGGAACAAAACTATTAAATTAAAATATAATCATATGATGATTCATGCAAGGCTTTTAAAAATTTATTTGTGATGAAATGATCTGATGGTTTTTCCGCTGTATATGTTACATTCCTCACAGTTAAAAAGGTATTTTGCTGTGGCATTGTTTTTTTCTTGTCAGTTTTACAGTGCTTAGGAACGGAAGCCTTTTATAATTTCAAGTGCTCAAACTACTGTCAAACCATCCACAGTAAAAGTAGTTAGCTGCTGCGCTACAAGCTATGAACAAAATGTAATGGACTGCTCTGAAGCTATTTCAAGGCTATTAACATGTAACGCATAGAATCGTCAGATAATAAAACATATTCTTACAGTTGCAGCAGTGTTTATTTGGTGGAACTCATTTCATTCAATTAATTGATTTTATTTCATTTTTAGTAATAAGTGAATAAACTTACTATTTTTAGCTACTATTGTTGTGTTCAATTAAAAATAAATAAAACTAATAATTGATATAGTAATTGTTTACGTCTACATCTCTGCAGTGAGCTCCATTGGGTGACCTCTGAGCAGCAGTAGATGTTTCTCTACAGGAGCCACAGCAGCAGTTGTGCTCAGTAGACTTGCTCAGGCTTGTTGCAGCTCCATAAAACACCCCTATTGGCTCTGTAGAAGAATGGGTTTAACACCGTATGGCTTTTCCACCCCCTCTATACATTAAACACAGCACATAGACGCTTGAGGCACCTGTCAAAACACAGCACCAGCCCAACAGACAGCTGCAGTTTCTCTGGGACTGGCACAGGACCTGTGACATTACTGCCACACTGCGCAATGCAAAGCAAAAATTAGTCATAGAAGGAAAATTAAAGGTCACCCAAAAATGTTGTAATAATTTGCTTATCCCCTTGGAATTGCAAAATTGCATGATTTTTCTTTCTTTGTGTATTTGCAACACGAAAGAAGATTGGTTTTGCAGAGTATCCAGGCAAGATTTGAGCACTGAATGGGAATATGCATATACTGCCTTTAATCTCAGTGATTAAATTATTGCTTTTCTCAAAATCATATGAGTCTGAGGGTAAGAACACATACATTCTTATACAGTGCATAGAGGTAATGTATTTTTGTAGGCCAGTCTGAAACCATAAATTGATATTGCCTTGGTTCCCTTGACAAAAACCCAATTGGCTTTTGAATTGAATAAGCTCTGTGACCATCAAAAGTTTATGATTCTTACATGTTTTTCTCATCATGATGGTCTCCACAAATGAACACAAAAAAAGCTAAACAAAGACTATAAATAAAGTCACAAGACTTCATCATTACCTATATTAAGATCTGACAACTCTTTCAGTTTTTAACGAGAGCACCATTATAAATGCAATAAAAGTGACTATTGAATTTGTCAGTTTTCTATAATGACGATGTCTCTGACAACCTCTGGAGTCCTTTAGACACTTTTGAAAGACCATTTTTTTCCAAGTCTTATTTCAGACATTCAACCAAAAACCCATTGACTCAAGGGTAATGAAACCAAAGTGATAAAATACTCACTCATTTCCAGGTTTTGGCTTTCACTTGTAGCAATATTTGTTAGTTCTGTATGTTGTGTGAATGTGTCATCCCTGCAGCACTCTATAGCAACTTCTGTTATTTCTGTCCCACTTCTGTTATATGCAAGGACTTTGACTCAGAGTGCAGCCAGACGTTTGGTTTTGCCAGTAGAAACAGTTTCACAGTTCTGTCAGACTGTTCAGGAATACATTTCACCATGTGCACATCGGTGTTGGTGGGTAATGTTTGGGGTTTGGCACATGGGCGTTGTGACCATAGACACAATCACCTCGTGCCTGGCCGTCAACCAACACGGGCAGCCAAACCAGTTCAGAAGAAGTGAGGCAAGAGGGAGATGTCAAACATTATTTGCAGCAGGCACACAGTGCCACTACAAATAAACCTTTAGTGCTGTAATTCCAACAGCTTTTACAGACCGAATTAAACTTGTTTTACTTCTCCTCACACCTCATCTTTTGCGACACACTTATATTTAGTTTCATCTGAATGTGTCTCTACTGTGGAGCAGAAGTTCCCCGGATCACATCTGAGCCGCAGGATGTGGACGTAACCTCTGGGAACACTGTGTACTTCACATGCAGGGCAGAGGGCAACCCCAAACCTCAAATCATCTGGCTCAGAAACAAGTAAGCTCCCTCCCTCAATGAACATGTTTAAAGGAATAGGTTCAGCTAGAAATACACTGCTGTCTTCTTTTATTGTCCTTCATGTTCCTCAAAGCAGATACAACCTGTTTTTCATGGAATACAGAATAATAAATATTACAGTATTTCTAGAGAGCTCTTTCCTTAATGAGGCTCTCTAAAAATGACAAAAACACAATAAAAGTACTATTTAGACTTGGCAGAATAGATCTGCTCTGCTATAGTGATGCTGCAGAGCAAGATACACAGACATGCTGTTGCATATAGTTCAGTCATGAAATGTTAGATGACACAGACTGTAAGGTCTTTTAAACACAATCTGCTAGCAATCACATAATTAACTACATGGAACAACCTGCCCCTGCTGATTTTGCAGCCAATGAGCTTGAAGTTACTCTGAAACCCTCCACCTCCCCCAACACCACCTGTCTAGATTCGCAACAGGATTTATGCATTTCAGATTTTATAAAGCCTTTTTTTTTTTTTTACTGATGATCTTCACTGTCACTAGCTATGTTTGTATCACCTTATTTTTATGCACATTTTAAAGTATCGCATCAGAAAAAAAGTTATAGAAAAAAAAAACTTTTTGAAAAAGTTTTTACGCTCACTTGAGATGGTTTTTGACTTGTGCAAAAAAGAGTAAATGCAAATAATAGGAAATGGAAACACATTTACCGAAAAAATTCCTCCATATGCATAAAAAAAGTTATGTGACTGTGTGATGAGATGGCATAACTTGCCTAACCAATGAACTGATGTCATTGCACAGAGCCTGAAATTTTTTTGTCTTTGTGTAACTGCACATGACTGTTCCCAAACAGCAGTGACGAGTCATGGTAAATTGGTATGGAGCATCACTGTTTCTCACACCTGCGTGGTCAAAAGTGGAAAAGCTCAAAATGTTTAGACCCTGTTTTACCTGAATTTAAAATAGTCTATTTGGGATCAGACTGACAAAAGATGCATCTTAAAACCAAGTGTAAACAGGGCCTATCAGACAGCTTTAGAAGACTTTAAATATGACTCATGATGAGTCGCACAGATTATTTTTTTCTTGCTTTTTTTTTTTCCGGGGTCTGACAGTCTGGGCAAATTGAGATGCGTCTTTACATCTGTGTTCCATGTAAACCAGAAAGTGATACAGGTTTGGACTGACAAGAATATGAGTATATGATGGGGAAAATAAAATATTTTGGTTATTTTATCCTCAATATGTGAAGGGTATGTGCATAAACAGGAAAATCTTTTTTGATCAGCAATGCTCTGAACATGAGGGACGACACGCGTCTCAATCTTCTGGAAGATGGGACACTGATGATCCAGGACACGCGGGAGACAGACCAGGGCGTTTATCAGTGCATGGCCAGAAACGTGGCTGGAGAGGTGAAGACCTCAGAGGTCACCTTGCGATACTTCAGATCACCAGGTGAGTGGGATAGGGTCGCGTAGGTGACTATACAACAACAATTTTTTGTGTACATTTTCATGGATAATTCTAGGTAGCATGGCAGTCTGGTGAAGACTATTTAACAACAGTCTTTTTGCAGACAGCAGTGTGTTTTGATGCAACTAACTGGAGGTGTTTCTCTCTCCAGCTCGACCTAGTTTCGTGATCCAGCCGCAGAATACAGAGGTTCTGGTCGGGGAGAGTGTGACCCTGGAGTGCAGTGCGACGGGCCAGCCGCAGCCCCGCGTGACCTGGACCAAAGGAGACCACACGGCCCTCCCAGTGGACCCCCGCATCAACATCACTCCTTCAGGAGGTCTCTACATCCAGAACGTCAATCAGGCCGATGGGGGACAGTACACCTGCTTCGCAAGTAACAATGTGGACACCATCCACGCCACTGCGTATATCATAGTACAGGGTAAGTGAAGCAGAAATTGATTTCATCAGTTAATAATCATTTATTTGTATATAGAGCCTTTCACTATACATATACAATTTCAAAGCAGCTATTAGATATGGTTACTATGTAACAAATTGTAATATGTATACATATACTATATTTCTTTATTTGAGTTCTGTCTTAACTCATTTGTGGATTTTATATAAGTTGCACAAAAGTTCTAATTGAGAACAGATGCCAGTCAAATGGGAGATATGTATTTTTTATACTGTTCAGTGTAAACATCCAGTCCCTCAAAATGCAAGGGATAGGTGGAGTTATGTTATCTTATTCAAAAAGCACCAGTAGTGTATTAAAACAAACAAACAAAAAAAAAATCATATTGGGCTAATCAGAAATCAAGGTTTCTAAAAGTTTGAATAAAAACAAAAAAGACTCCCCATACAAATAATTAATAGAAACAATTTTGTTTAAATGATATTTGGTAATAAATCCTTTGTGTGCATTTTGTGAGTGTGTAAGACATAATGGAAAATTAAGATTTACTAATGAAAATGCTGCTTTAATATTTAAGCTAATTTAGTTTGTAATGATGAAATAAGGTTGTAAAAAGCCCCAGCACATGTTGCTGATGTACATTAGGTACCACTTTGGCTAATGTCTAAAGAAAATATAATTATTAAATTAATGGTCTTTTTATTATCAATTTTATATGTGTATATGTATATGTATATGTAATTACATTTAAATTAATACTAAATCAAAAATTATGATTGGAGCCAAACCATATATATAAAAAAAAAAAAAAAAAAAAAACGAATACATTTGGCTGTAACAATTTTATTTCTTTTTCTACGAGTTGTTCCAAAGCTTGTACCTGTTTGATGTGAAAGATTAGTTCTGTCTGTCGTTCTGCCCGTCTTTGGTTGTGCTCATTCTCAGTTCTTTTCTCTTCTTCCTCAGCTCGTCCTCAGTTCACAGTGACCCCTCAGGATCAGTCCGTGCTGGAGGGTCATACAGTTGACTTTCCCTGCGAGGCCAGCGGTTACCCTCAGCCTGTCATAGCATGGACTCGCGGCGGTGAGATGACAATAATGCCACCTTGTCTGTTTGACTTGTTACACTATTCACCAGTCTGCCTTAGTCAAGTCTGGTCAGCATTTTTATTTTGAAAAAACCTGACCAACTGGCATTTATTAATTTTACAAATGATAACATAGCATCTAAACAGTTTAGTGCAGTCCATCAGTACAATCCAGGAAATGGTTTTGTTTAAGGTTAAATGAATGTTCCAAGTTTGAGCTCAATGGCTTGTCATCAATAACAACAGAAATGTGTCTCTCGATTTGGAAAAAGGAGGGATTTAAAAAAAAGTACACTTTGGCATACTTTCATACTTTTTTCACAAAGATCAAATTCTGAAATTCTGATTGGTTGCATTCTAACACTGCCTACACAGTTGCATGTACTGTAAACATGATTCTTGTTTGTCTTCACTAACTGAGAGATGAGTCCGAATCAATAGCATGCCTCAGATAGAATTAAATTTTCTTCTGAACTTTCCTTAAAAGGCCACAAGGACACATTTAAAGATGACTGAACTGCTGTCTGTCAGTTTTCAGCTTGGACAAAATCACTAAAACCCTGTTCTCCTACCATAGGCAGCCCCCTGCCTAACGACAGACGGCACGTTGTTCTCTCATCGGGCAGCTTGCGCATCAGCCGCGTGGCCCTTCATGACCAGGGCCAGTACGAGTGCCAGGCCGTCAGTCCTGTTGGCACTGTCAGAGCAGCTGTTCATCTCAACATCCTGCAAACCGGTGAGATCCTGTTTACAATATGAATCACCTTCTGACATAGATTATATCTGCATGTTCAACGAGAGGTGGCCAGCATGTCAAAAATCACAGAAAAGTTCTGTTCACAGTTACGAAATACACCGTGCATTCAGAAAGTATTCAGAACCCCCTTCACTTTTTTTTCAGTTTTGTTATGTTGCAGCCGGATGCTACATTTTTTTTTTCTCATTAATTTACACTCCGACCATCATAATGACAAAGAGAAAACAGAATTTAAGAATGTCTGTAAGTGTATTAAAAATAACAAACTGAAATATCACAACAACAACAATACTTGAAATATAGCTTGGGTGCCTCCCTTTTCTCTTGATCATTGCAGAGATGATTCTACACTTCGATTGGAGCCCACCTGTGGTAAATTAAATTGATTGGACATTATTTGGAAAGGCACACACCTCTCTATAAAAGGCCTCACAGCTGACAATGCATATCAGAGCAAAGAACTAGACAAGGCTCAGTTTGGCTGGGCGACTAGCTCCTGGAAGAGTCATGGTTGTGTCAAACTTTGTCCATTTGAGAATTTTGGGAGCCACTGTGCTCTTGGGAAACTTCAGTGCAGCAGAATGTTCTGCAGCCTTCCACAGATCTGTGCCTCAAGAGCCCGAGGGTCAGTCTAGTTGAGCTTTATGATCATATATACAGAAGGACAAACATCACTGCAACACTCCATCCATCTGGGCTTTATGGTGGTGTGGCCAAACTCAATCCTCTCCTCATTGAAAACACATTATAAAACCCTTGGAATAATAAAAAAAAACAAAACAAGTACCATCAGATTCTGAGAAACAGGAACCTTAATTCTAAGCATCATGTTTGAAGTAAAGCAGCTCTGCTCATCACCTGCAGTGTACCATCTCAAATGTAAAGTGTTGCGATAGGGGTGCACCGAAATTAAAATTTTGGCCAATACCGATAACCGATAATTCTTTAGATATGAAAGCTGATAACAGATATGTTGGATGATAAATCTAAATCCACATTTTTACATAATTTTTGAGAGCCTGATTACCAAAAAAGTATCATCATTAAAAGGCATTAGACATAACATGAAACAAACATAAAGCAGCCTTGCAAATAAATACAATAATTCTTAAATAAAGGAAACAAGTTACTGGACAAAAGTACTGGAGTGTAAAAAATATAAATCGATAAGACGATGGAGTGTTGAAGGAGGTCAAGCATGTAAGGACTAAAGCCAGAGATATTGACAAAATCATTAAATATTGTCATTATTAAGAGTATTTGGCATCTCCAATTAATGTAGACCTGTTATTCTCTGGCTATTATTATAAGGTTACTTGTATTATTAAATTAATATTACAATTAATTTGCTTCGCAACAATTTCATAGCGCATCACCGCATAAGGAAAATAAAAATATTATACTATTAGCTTAGGATACTCCTCAATGAAAATGTTTTTAAAATGTCTTTTAAAACAGGTTTATTATAGCCTACAATGAGTTATAGGCCTATAGCCTAAATAAAATTGTTACACTTCAGTAACACTGAATTAAAAAAATTTATGCACCAATTTTCAAAAACAACCTGTTCAACACAAATAATGTTTCTTTTCATTGTTTTCACTATGTTCGGGCCGCAAGAGAAACATTAAAAGGAATAAATTAAATCAGTTAGATATACCACATATTAGGAGATTCGTCTCTCATCATCTCTGAGAGAATATGCGCTGTTAATGTGTGCGTCGTCAGATGCCGAAAGCGGTGTCAGTTTTTACTTTCACTATCATGGTGAAAGACGTTCACCGGCATAAGTTTGAACGTTGCTTTTATGATATCCACTGGCTCGCCTTCATGATTTAAAAGAGAAGCCTATGTAGCCTATTTCCAATATTGCAATGCACACTCGCTACTACCTGAATAGCCAGATGTGTCATGGACACATTGGCTCTTAACGCACTGAAACATGGCAAATAAACCCAAATAATTCACAACTTTTTTATTACGGTAATATTCTCTTTATAATATTATGTTTATGGCATTCCCAATTGTAGTTATTATTGTTGTGCTGAAGCTGTTCAAGTTGCGTGTGCTGAAGCTGAAGAGCTGAATGAACACCAGTAAACTGAAGTGCTGCCAGCTTATTCAACACAGGGAAACGCATCATATATTCAGATATTTATAAATATAATATTACAACTTATATACGTAGAAAAAAGACCAAATACACACGTGAACTTGAACCAAGTTACATGCTAATCAGAATGTGTAACTTCTGTTGTGGATCCGCTCTTTGCTCTTCCCTTAAAACAACCCGCTGAAACACGGAAAACAAACCAAACTAATTCATAACATTTTATTATAATAGTGTTTTCATTATAATGTTATATATATATGACAATCTCAATCATAGTTATTAATGTTGTAAGCTGCTGTTTGAGCTGCCTGCGCTGAGCTAAAGATGATCACCAGCAAACTGAAGCGCTCTATTAACCCTCTATAGGCTAACTGTTTTATATGCATAAAATAAACGCAATATTACAATGTAAAATTGCACAAAAGACTGTAAATGTACAAGTGAACTTAACTGTGCTAGTCGTGTGGATCCGTTGTGGATTCGCTCTTCCCTTGAAACACGCTAAAATACCGGCGAACAAAGATTTTGTTATAGCTAATAATCTCATTATAATATGACAAACTTGCCTGCACATGTTGCAGTTAATTGTATTTTCATTTTCGAAGTGTTCATCGTGAACAGTTCGCATCTGAAGTGTCTCTGCAGGATATAGTGCATTATTTATCGGCTCAAAGATATCGGCCAAATTCTCTTAAAGATGCAGTAGGGAACTTTTGACGCTCTAGCGGTTAATAAACAGAACTACTTGCGTCTAGTGGAAGAACATCGTAGCCGGAACTACTTCTCTCTGTTTATGTCTATGAAGAATCACAAAGGTACTGGGTTACTCCGCCGCGGTATCCCCGAAGCAATCTAAAATAGTCCGAATATAAACACGTATTATAGGTGCACCCTAGTGATTCAGGACAAGCCAAAAACACGGTTTGGAAAATGGATTCATGGTGTACTCGCTTATTATGTTCATTTTTCTACATTTTGAATACAAACAAACTTACGGACCGCAGCTCTGATTGGTTGATTTCTTACCGGGAGCGGATGGCTTTCTGCAAATGGCAATAGGACACTGGGAGGAGCCAGAGGAGCTTGATTTTTTTCACAGATTATCTGTCTCATATTCTACTGTCAGGAAATAATGACAGGTTTAATAAATATGTTAAAAATATTTTTTTTTTACAAAAGTTCCCTACAGCACCTTTAATGGTTCGATAACAGAAAAAAAAATACTTTTATCGGCCGATATCGATATGGTGGCCGATATATCGTGCATCCCTAGTGTGCATGTAGAAGCCTCATGCTGAGAGGTATTTTTCAGCGACAGGTACGGAGGCACTGGTCAGGGTTGAGGGAAAGCTGAATGGAGCAAAGTACAGAGATATCCTCAATGAAAACCTGTCCCACAGCTCAGGACCTCAAACTGGGCTGAAGGTTCACTTCTAGCATGACACTAAGCACACAGCCAAGTCAACACAGGAGTGGCTATGGCTCAAGAGTAAAGAGTCAAGAGTAAAGTGTCTGAATACTTATTAAAAAAATCTGAAATATCACATTAACATTTTTATTAAATTTACATACATTTCTACAATTGTTTTCACTTTGTCATTATGATGTACGGAGTTTAAATTAACAAGAAAAAAAAAAGAATTAAAACAATTGTAGTATCAGACTGCAACGTAACAAAACTGAATAAAATGTGAAGGGGGTTTGAAAACTTTCTGAATGCACTGTATTTCTATAATATTATTATTATTTTTTTTAAGTATATATATATATATATATATATATATATATATATATATATATACTTAAAAAAAATAATAATAATATTATAGAAATACAGTGCATTCAGAAAGTTTTCAAACCCCCTTCACATTTTATTCAGTTTTGAATCAACCATTTTTAATATGTAACACTTTATTTGAATGTGTCCTTGTTACATGTACTTAGTATTATAATTACAATTATGATTTTAATTTTAGTAATTAATAATAATAAATAAATAAATATTATACCAACATAAAAATGACAAAACAACTAAATGACTACAATTACTTAAACTTGCTCAAATTAAAGTAAAACATCATGTTTTTTGTTGTTGTTATTTTTTCATAAATCGGAAAGGTCAAAACAAGTGCAGTTTTATTCAAAATGATCCAAAACACAAACAAAGACTTGACTTGGCATGAACAGAAATACAAACTCACCAACAGCAGGTTACACAGTTCAATACTCAACAAAGGACAAAGACAACATGAGGGCTATTTATATCAAACAGTGCAGGTCACATGACAGGAACCAAGCAATGAGAGACACAGGACACACGACTAAGACAACCAATGAGAACATGACACATGAACCAATGAACCAATCAGAACACACAGACAAGGGAATCACATGACAGAACAAGGACTGTGACTAAACTCCAAAATAAAAGACATGAACACGAAACAAAACCCAAAACCCCATGTTAAAGATATTTTTTAATTTAGCTTTATTAGTTGTATTTTATTTCATTGTAGTTATTTTAGTACTTCAATCAAATTATTTCAGTTAGAAAAAAAAATAATCGTTGTGGTTTTAGTTAACAGTAGTAACCCTGGATTTCAAAAGAGTAAATCTAATAAGTTCTCATTTCTGACATGTGCACATCACATCTGCTATATATTAATGCATGAGATATGACATTACTAATCAACCATAAACAAGCAAACTCCATTAAATATCTGCCTCATCTTGACGTGTTTGGGACACACCATTTATGTTACTCCATGTTACTTCAGTATAGCATAAAACTAACCCCTAACACCATTAACCAGAAGTCAATTCTTCATTCAACAGTCCTTCAGAACAAGACTAGACATGGTATTAACAGGAGGGAAGGAGGGTTGGCTTCATAAACTAATTTGTCATTTACCCACCAGCAAAGCCTTCAATTAGAACAACAATACCCCGTAAAGTCTCAATGACAGACATAAGTCCAGGTCCCTGCATGTAAGTGCCTTAAAAACCACCTCTTAAACTTTATTACAGGCTTGTTGAGTAGCCAGGAAAGCATGCAGCTTTGAAATTCCCACATGGCAAGATGTTTCCATGTAGTAATGGTTGTTAACACACTGCATAACAACCGCCTGTATTTACTTTAAACCAAGGCACAGGTTTGGCTCATGGTCGCTCTTATTTAGAACAGGCTTACAGGAAGTATCTGAAGAAATGGAAGGAGTTAAGAGACAAAGAGAGTTATGAGAAATTCTACTAGTTATAACCGCTGCAGAAAGAGTGAGTACAGACTATAAGAAAGTTTAGGAGTTCATGGAAGGAACGGATAACCCAAAATGATGCAGAAAGAAATCAACATGAGCTCTGTAAAAATGTTGTCTTGTTTTCCAGTAAAAATATATAAACTTTCTTAAATTTAGATACAATTATATGTCTCCTCACAAGTTCACATACCTCTTGCAGAATATGCAAAATGTTCATAATTTTAACAAAATAAGAAGAATTTAAAAAATTGCATGCTATTTTTAATTTAGTACTGTCTTTAATAGGCTCATTGTGAAAAGATGGATCCCAAAATCATACAGTCGCTGTTGGAAAGGGTTCAAATATACAGAAGATGCTGGAAAACCAAAGAATGTGCAGGACTTGGAATTTTTCTAAAGAACAGTCAGCAGTTGAACAAACTGCACAAAAAAAAAAAAAAAAAAAATTGTAAAAAACATAAAACAGACACTGATCATCCAGACAATGACACAGTATTTAAACATTTGAACAGGGTCATTTCTATAAATTCAGTTAGTTTTTCTTGTGAAATATATGAGAACATTTCTTATGTGAAATGGCGTATTCAGGGCAGTACTAAAAAAATAACATGCCGTTGTGTTAACATTATAAACATTTAGCATATTCTGCAAGAACTTGTTAGCAGAACTGAACGTGAAAATTAAATATATAATATATAAATGCATAAAGAAATATAAATAAAGAAATCAAATAAATAAATATATACTGTATATATAGCAGCTGGTGGGAAATTCTAATAGATAACTACAGAGCAACTATAAAATGGGGTAATTGTGCACTAATTTTTAATAACTAAAGGGATATTTCACTCAGAAGTCACCTACATTTTGGATGACCTGAGGATAAGTAAATTAACAGCAAGCTGAACTATCCCTTTAAGGACCTCAGAGGTAACCTCAGAAGGTCTCCTCAGAGGATCTGTGACCCAACTCGTAGCTTTGGGGGGTTAAAATGTTTGGACAAAGCTCTTTAAACAAACCAATCCATTTTGGCCTTGAAGACTCAAATATGCCTCTCTCAGACTCAACCTCTTGCCCTTCCATAGACTTTATAATTACAGAACCTTGACAGTCGGCAAGATCTTGGCACCATGTATGACCTTTGCATGTTCTTTTCATGTTGTACATTATAAGCATGACTCATAATAGATTTTGCTGTGTTTTTGTGTGCTGTAATCATTAACATATGGTTTTACATCACCAGTAAGGCCTGTTTTCACAAGCGCTCCAAGGGATACGACTGTGGAGTCTGGATCAGATGTCCAGATTCCGTGCAGCGCACAGGGTGAACCCACACCTATCATCACATGGAGCAAGGTTAGATCCATTGGCTGCCACATTCCCTAACAACTGGCCATACATCCATTTCCTCCATTTTGGTCCCCATGGGACTATCCTGGTTTTGTGAGCATACTCATTTAAACAGTCTCTGCTCCTGATCTACAGGATGGAGTCCAGATTACAGAGAGTGGGAAGTTTCATATCAATCCAGATGGCTATCTGGAAGTGCAAGACGTGGGGCTTGCCGATGGGGGACGATATGAGTGTGTAGCCCGCAACTCCATTGGATATTCCTCATCTAGCATGGTACTAACAGTACAAGGTAAGAATTGAAGGCTGTAAACACCTATTTAGGATTTTGAGGTGGGAGAGTGATCAACTGTACTATGGTTTGACCACTGAAGAACAAAATTGGAATAATGCATTTTGCGTTCAAACATAGTTGGATGGAACATAACAGGATGAGTTTTCTTTATTATTATTATGTTAAAATAAACAATTAATTCATGAAAATTTAAACTGGCTCAAACTGATAGATCCTTGACATGTAATGTTAACTGGATTTAACCGATCAACGAGATTTACCACTTGCAGATAGGAAAGTTAAAAACAGAGATGTGAAGTTGGACATTTTCAGCTCCCCATAAGGACACTTACAGTGTTTGCATATTTATCACAACTAAATATTTTAAATATTGTAATACAAAAGTAAATGTTTGATATATTCCAGATACACAGACATTTCCGACATTTTCATGTAGCAACAGAAACACTTTTTAGTCAGTACTTTGTACTGCTTACACAGTATACGTCTGTATGTACAGGAATAAAGTAACCATAAGCCTATAGGACAGAAGACTATTTCAATGACTTTTTATTCATCTAATTTTTTTGACAAACATGACATAAATAACACGAAAGAGTTTCTACTGTTATAAAAACATGAATTTGTGAACATTGGCTGAATTGAAAGCGTTAGGATAAAAACAAAACTGTGCATTTTCCCACTGCATACTTTGTTTTGTAATAACAGTAAAGTTTGGTGCTGTCAAGTTAACAAAATTTCTCAAAAGAAAATTCTAACCATGATGCACAGCTTCAAGTCAGATGCTGATCGGCCTACATAGTGTAAGGGAAACAGGTCAATTTAGCTCAAAGGGAATCATTTAAGATTTTAAAGGGAATTTGAACAGAATCACTGTTTCATGGCTGGTCACGGAGACGCCCTGCGATTCAGTGAACTAGCCGTTTAACATCAAATCTGCGCTGGATACTAATATCCAAACTATAGTGAAACACTATCAATTAGCACAGTAACAAGATCGGCAGTTTAAGACATTAACTTGTAAGCACAAAACACAAGATACTTCTCTTTTCAATATGAATAAGGCTTTATTAGATAAATCTAAGACATATAAACTAATCTAACACATAAACGCACGCACACACACATTCACACAAGTTGCAGGAAGGTCGAAAGTTAAGGAGAGATGAGTTTAAGAGAATGGAAATATGGAATCCCAAGTTTACAGCAATACGTTAAATTGCATAGACACGAACAACCATCAATCACGTAATTAGCCCTCGCATTGAGTTCCTCAGTGAGGTTAAAATTATATTAGATACACCAGCACAACAAATATCTGGGAATACGTTGCCTTCGTTTTCTGTGAAAGGGACTCCCGTTGAAAGGGGTATCCCGGTGTCGCTGATTGGCTGGAAGTTCAGTTGGCTGAAGTGACGTCTTGGGGAGCCCGTGCTTGGGCGTTGGCTGAAGCTGGAGTCGTGTGCGCTGGTCGAAGTTGAACGGGCATCCGAGGTCATGCGTCGGAGACTCGACGTTACAAAACTTAACTCAGAACACGAAACTCTCAAACGGAAAAGAAAAGAAATAAAGTTTGACGAGACTAGGTTGTGTTCCTTCTCATTGTGGCATAGTAGCAGCAGGCAGGCACGCTGGAACCGCGCTCAAAGAACCATGATGACTAACCGCATGGCTAGATGCTACAAGCTAAAGCTAGGTAGCAAAGCTAAAAGCTAAGAGCAGGCATGACTAATAGCATGACTGATAGCACGAGCAAGGCTGGAACTAAAAGCAGACTAAAAGCCCGCATGACTGATAGCACAAGCAATGCTAGACTAAAAGCAAAATTTCATGGGGTCCAAAGTATTTAAAACTTCCTTGTTGGCCACCCCTCAAATGTTGCCTTGACCAATCAGATATGGTCTTGGGGTGGGTATCATAAATCATTTGTTTATCTTACCAAGCATGTGGTTCTTGCCTCACAGGGTCTAATTTTGGACATGATTCCTATAACATGATTATGATATATTTTACAAATAAATGATTGTCAGGACAATATCAAGCAAGAAAATTCGATTATGTCAATACTAGACATGACTATGTATCCTATAGTTATCAAAAGACATACACAATAAGTGATTATACATGATAGTCAAATGTGTGGGTTACACATAAATGAATATGGAGTTAAGCAATGGAACGATTCATTTACAAGTCTTTTTGAGTTCATTCTGGTCCATATATAATGTATAAAAAGCAGTTTCTTTGCCATTCTCTGGCAAAGGGACTTTTCTGTGAAGACAAAGGTTTAAAGCCCTTCCCCCTTAGGAATTTCAGTCTGGTTCTGCTGGCTGGGGGGAAGTCAATGCAAGTATTTAACTTGATCTCCTGGGTTTACATGTGATGTCCAGCGTTGCATTTCAATCACGAACAATAAATTTGACAATCTCTTCTTCGAATTAAAATTGTCAATAATTGTTCTATTGGTGTTAATGTTGAAAGCTGTTGTGTGAACAAGTTGGTTGGTTGGTTATCTTGCTTGGTTCTTGTGGTACTAGAACTGATTTATGACTTCCTGAGGAGTTCGGCTCTCGTTTCAATGCACACAGCTCTGATAGACTCTTTGATTTGTCTGATTCGACTCATTTCTGCTACAATAGCACAGCATGAAGTTAAACAAACCTGTAATTTGCTAGCAATACTAAATAGCACAAACTGATTGGCGTCTGCTGGATCTTTAACCAATGAGATCACTTCATTAACATTTGAATAGTCTGTCTTAATGTATACTTTTAGCTGGTCCTGCATGATTGGACCCTCCACCTCCCCAGCTCCTCTTGTCTAAATCTGCTACAAGGGTTTTACACTTGTTGTAATTGATTAGATTTTCTTAATTTGGAGACTTCTCAGCAGGCATTTGATAAGATTCATTTGATTAGTTTATTGTAGAGTTGGGGTACTCGAACTTGGACTCGGACTCGAGTCCGGACTCAAGTCCAATTTTGAATGAACTCGGACTTGTCACGCACTCGGGTGAATTTGTACTCTGACTTGACACGGACTTGAACATTTTGGACTCGGAAAATATTCCGAGTACAGTCGAGTCCGCGTGTGTAACAATAAAATCAGCATTAAATTTGAGATGATAAATTAATGAATGTCTCCCCTTATGTCATTTTACTGCACCACACCGGCAGGCAGCAGTAGCATGTCATCTCACGTTGCAGACGAAACACACGCACCACTCACTGGATATCAATGTGGATTAGTGATGGGAAGTTCGATTCTTTTCCGCGAACCTGTTCTTTCGGACGGTTTGATTCAATAAACCGGTTGAAAAAAAACGGTTCAGTGGTTCTTTTACGCTTGACGTAATGACTGGCATTGGTGATGTCGATCAAACATTCAAATATATAAAGTCACTAATCATAATTTCAGTCAGTTAAAAAACTCATAATCATGAAAAGTTTACAGTTAAGTTTTGCAACAACACACCCAAATACAGTAACTGCAATAATGTGCATACGAGGATTTAAGTCTTGAAGATACAAAGTAAATTAGGTGTCATCAGCGCAGAAACCATAAATAATCCATTGCGATGTATTTATTATTAAATGAATTTACGTTTCATCAGATTGCCCTTCATTCAAGCCCTCGGATTACCCGCACTCATAACATTAGCACAGGATCAGTTCAGAATCAATCACCAAAAGAATCAGTTCGGTTCAGACGCGCAGTGAGTCAGTCGGCTTCACGCTGAATCACGCATGCGCAGTATTATCAGCTCCTCGGTTCTCGAATCGGATGCCTCCGAAAAAAACGTTTTCGTTTCAGTTTACTGATGATCCGAAAACCGATGCAACCAATTCTTGACTCGGAAACGAGAATTGCTAAAACCGGCACGTGCTGCAGTTCAGTATCATCGGCTGCTCTACTCTTCTTCATGTTCTGTTTACTACAAACTCAATTTGTGAATGTGTCATCATTAACTACAAATACAGTACAGATATTTCATAAATCATCCCTTATTCCTATTAAACATGGAGTCTTTAGAGTCTTAATTGTTGTCCAACTTCCCAGAAAATCCCTTTGGCCCATACATAATTTACAATATACAGATTAGAAACATGCATCTTAAAATATATATATATATATATAAGTTATTTTAGCACACTTTCTGATGTTTAACAAAATACTTGAAAAATTACACGCATGCGCAGTATCATCAGTTCGTCGGTTCTCAAATCGGACGCGTCGGAAAGAAACGGTTTTCGGTTCATTGTACTGATGATCCGAAAACCGATGCAACTGAGTACCAAAGACAGCAGCAGCAACCAACAGATGCTGCACAGCTCAGCAATGAAGGATTTGCAAGACTAGAATTGGTCAAACAAGCAGTGCTACTTTATGATGCAAATTCTCCCAAGACAACAGGAAATTCATAATGCCATCATTAAGGATCTCCTCATTGGCTGCACTTTACCTCTGTCAAATGTGGGGGAGAGGCATTAAATAACTGAAATTGTCAGCTTTAACTCAGAATCAGAATCAGAGTCAGAAAGAGCTTTATTGGCAAGTATGCTTACACATACAAGGAATTTGTTTTAGTGACATAAGCTTCCAGTACACAGAGACAACAACAACACAGACAAAAAAAAAAAACAAAAAAAAATTAATAAGATTTACAAATTGGCAAATAAATAAGTTTATAGTAATTTTGCTATACATGATAATGGAATAGGATTGAGTGAGGTGTTCTAGGATGGAGGGTTCACAAATACATATATTATATTTATAATAAATATAAATATAACTGGAGGACAATATAATGTGATACAATAATAAAACAGGTTCATTTGTATTTTCATGCACTTGTAATACAATAAAACCTTTGAAACCTTTTTTGATAGGAAACTAGTTCTGTTGACATAAAAATGTTCAATGGCAATGACTAGATGTAACAGTGGTATTTTTTTATTACATTTTTATATTGCCATTGGTTTAATGGGTTGAAAGGTTAAAATATTAATAGAATGTAAAAATTTACAATACCAATTTATAATCTTTTTTAATTTAATTACTTTCTGGACTCGGGCGGACTCGACTCGGCCTTTAAGAACTCGGACTTGAGTCCAACTCGGCCCCTTTTGGACTTGATGTTTGTGGACTTGGTCTTGACTTGTACTAGACAAAGATGGACTCGGACCCAACTCTAGTTTATTGTCATATCTTACTTATCATGTTGTATTTTTAAATAATGGCATGATTTAACATTTTAAGTCAATATTTATTAAAGGTCCAGTTATCGAATGGAGCTTCTGTTCAGTCTTTCATTATGTGTGCAGATAAAAATTTCCAATTCACAATCTTTTATTGATACAGATTTTTGTATAATTCTCCAGTCCCGCAGGTGAGCAGGGAGGGTGATCCGTTTGTCTCAACGTCCCTTGAAGAGGCCATTCGGAGCATAAACAGCGCAATAGACTCCACCAGGAGGCAGCTCTTTGACGGGTGAGCGCTTGGTGCTGCAGGCAAACATGCCAAGAAAACAATTCCTTCTGCTGTGAGTCACAGTGCCATAACCCATCAGGAATTTACTGGGACCATTTATGCCTTGGACAAGGGCTGGTCACTGCGGTATGATTCCTAATTTATCACTGCAAGGGAACTCTGTGCTCTGAGCTTGATGTTAGGGGGTGATTTTGTCTGTCGAGGCCAGTGCCAGCTCAAGTTAGCTCACTGAGAGTGTTTGTGTTTCATAACTGGAGAGGACTGCTTCAAGACAAATGCTTTTGAATTAAGTCCTTAATGGAGAGATGTTATCATAGTAAAGAGAGATTGCCAAAGATTAGATTTAGAAGTACAAAACTGATGTCATTTTTCCTCACCTGACTGTTTTAAATTTTAAATGACAAAGTTTGTTGAGATTTTGACTAAGCTTGCCAAGACATTATAGCATGCTTATTGACTTTATGCAGTCCAAAGCAACTGGTCATGGGTGAAAAAACAACAACAACCTGTCAACAATTTTGGCACAAATGACCACAGATATATTGTTATAACTTGGCACATTCTTAGTTCTCAAGAGATAATATGTAAAGTGAGGCCAACTCTCTGAATTATAAAAATGAATGCTGAAGGCTTTGATGTTCTTTAGCTTTAGTTTGAATCGACACCAACAGCCTTGGAGCAAATGATTATTATTTATTCTCTAAAAACACTTATTCACTGTTTTATATGGTTCTCTCAAATTTAAAAAAAAAAGCTGTAAACACTGAATTAGTTATTCTGAAAAATA
Organism: Carassius auratus; assembly: GCF_003368295.1. Lineage (NCBI taxonomy): Eukaryota > Metazoa > Chordata > Actinopteri > Cypriniformes > Cyprinidae > Carassius > Carassius auratus. The sequence goes on from NC_039259.1 coordinate 2,479,540, forward strand.
ACTGAAGCCAGGTAGTTAGGTTGTTATTTGTAGTCAGCTTTTAAAATGTCACTTATTAGAACTAATTAGTTAAATGTTTTAGTAAGAATTTAGGAAATACATTTTTCTCTCAAAGCAGAATTTCTTTTGACAATTTGAGCTGTAAAAACTACTTAAAGGTGGGCAGAAGTTTAGGTACTTTTTCAGTGACTGCACTTAGAAGCATGCATTTTGAAAGCAGTTTTCAAAGTGAGCTTCTCTGGGGAAAAAATGTAGGCTCTAAGTTGTCCAAGGTTTGGAAACACTTTGTGTTAATAATCGAAAGAAGGTCACATTCATATGTCAAGTGCTTTGACAGGTTGTTTATACTGTTCAATGGGGTTTAGATGTGCTTTTTACTAGGACATAGTTTCCATTTTACTTTAATAATCTGTCACTATTTTAGCATGTGTGTTCCTGCAGAACATTCAATCTTTAACTCACTCATATAACGTTTTATTTAAAAGAAAGAAAGAAAATAAAACATGTTGCAATTTAGATAATGTCTCTTCTGCATATTTAAACAACATTTCAGAAAATGTCTATTACAAAAAAAAGGAAAAAAAAAAAAGAAAAAAAAGCAATTCCTAATATGTGACCCTGGTCCACAAAACCCATTTTTTTTAACTGAAATTTATACTTCATCTGAAAGCTGAATAAATTCTGTAAGCTTTCCATTGATGTATTTGTGTTTGTTAGGATAGGACAATATTTGGCTGATATACAACTATTTAAAATTCTGGAATCTGAATCATTTTCTTTCTCTTTGGAGTGTTACAAGCTCCAAACGGCTTGTTCTTCCTATGATGTGGGAAGATTTGCATAACGCTGCCCAGATGTTCTCGCAAAGAAAGAAGGCGTAAATGTCATTCTCACTGTTGCCACCGGCGGTATCAAATTCTGAACCCCTGCCAGAATATGGACCCCCTTGTTGAAGTTGCTACCTGATTTACTAATATGGTGGTTGCCATTTACTTGCATAGTATATTTTTTTCCTATGGAAGTCAGTGGCAACCACCAACTGTTTGATTACCAGCAATCTTCAAAATATCTTCTTTTATGTTCAACATAAGGAAGCAACTCATACAGGTTTGGAACGACATGAGGGTGAACCTTTAAGACTGGTTTTGTGGTCCAGGGTCACATATAATCAATCAGTGGGGGAAACATGGTGTGATCTATTAAATAAATGTTTACCCTATTTGCCTGGGGTGTATTTTCTGTCCACTGTCCACAGTTTGAAAAAAGTTTTGAATTGATTAATAAGAAATTATGAGATTGAAATACTTAAATGGAATGCAGGTCTACAGTAGGTGGCCAACCAGAGTGTGCTCTCTACATCAGTGAGCGCCACTGCCGCTACGTCTGCAAAGTGCATTTGCAGCTTTTGACCGCTGAGTGGCGCTTTAACCATCAAACAAGCTCATCAAAGCACTTTTTTTTCACAAATAGCTGTCAGCTTTGCCTCACTGATGTGTTACATCAGAAAAGAAAAACACTGTAGTTAAAATATTTCATATTCACAGATGTCAATTTTGTAGGCCTACTTATGAAGTTACGTGCGTTTCTTATAATGAATTCAAGCAGGATAAATGTCAAGCCTATAAGCCTGTGCATATATTTACTCAAAGCTACACAGTATTAAACCATATTTTAGACTAAAAACATGTACCAGGTGTGCAGTATATACTTTTTATACAATATTAATTATGTGTTAAATTATCCTAAAGAAATGGTGGTTTACTTTTCATCAGAGAATTTAAAGTGGTAGCTTATTTTAGTGAGCTAAGCTACATACGCAATCTATATGCAAAATGGCAATATTCTCATATATTTGGCCTATTTTTGTCACAAGTAAAAATTTTTAAAATTTTATAAAACTCCTTTAATAAAAGAGCATGCATTTATTTAATATAAATATTAAATAAATAAACACATTATTAAATGTAAGTTTTAAGCCTTTCACAATTTGTAACATCAATGTGGCTATTAGACCAAAATATGTTAGAACTAGGCCTAGACTATAACACACAACAATAAGCCATCTTCTCAAAAGTTGATTAATGGGATAATGTACACATCCTTAAATGTAATCTATATATTCCAAGTTAATATCCATTTTTTTGGATAGTAGCTTGTGCTATCTAATGTTTCATGTCAGATTTGTATTATTATTATTATATTATTATTTATTTATTTTTATGGTGTGAGTCAGAGAAAATTGCGATGCGAATAAAATCTCATGAGCGTGCAGTCTTGTACAACATCGATATGTATGCTTGTACAGTGGACCAACGGCCAAGGTCAGGATTGTTAAAAAACTTGAAAAACTTTCATCAACCTGTAGATCGAAATGAAAGCCCCTTAATACAACATAAGTAAATTGTGTGGTTTTAATTGTTTCATAATGAATGTTTAACAACCATAACATGCAGTAAGAGCTTCTGTGTAAATAACCTTTTTATTTTTTATTATTATTATTTTTTTTTTAATGCATGAGGCTTTAGGCTATATGACTATCTCACGTTTGGAGATTAACTTTCTAAAAATAAATGTAATATAAATTTTCTAATGATTTGTAAGGTTATGTTGTATTATAACATTATTTTTGTTTTATTTTGTTATTTGATCTGTATATACAAAACAAAATATAACTGCAGTCAGTTTGCAAACTGTCCCTTTGGTAGTTTCCTGAATGACTTAAACACGTGACTGACTTGCAGTTAATGCCGTAGCCCTGCGGTGGCGGTACACACGGAGGTAGTAGGCATTTTGGTCGGCCACCTACTGTATGTATTCTCTTCCAGAGTGAGTCTGAATGACTTTTGTGAATGTGGAAGTTAATGTGTTCTCCACCATCATCAGATCTCCTCGTACTCCTGCGGAGCTTCTGGCTCTGTTTCGTTACCCCCGGGACCCCTACACAGTGGAGCAGGCCAGAGCGGGAGAGATTTTTGAGCAGACCCTCCTACTAATCCAGAGGCATGTAAACCAGGGCCTCATGGTGGACACTAATGGAACTGGTATTTCACACCAACATGCTGCTTATCAAATGAGAGATTTTGCTATGGTGATTCAATATTATAACTACTGTATGGCAAATGTCTGCTTTACTAAATAATCAGCAGACACTGTGGCGTTTTCTGCTGCATAAGACATGGATCACTGTTTTTTCTGGTAATGACAACAGCACAGCTTTCATCGCTACACTAAGACAAAATGGCCTCACATGTTTTGACAAGCCCTGCCCCAATCTGAGCATTTACCCTCCGGACACATTCACTGACACAAATACCAAGAAGGGGTCAACAGGCACAATTACTTGCATCTACTGCTGTCTCGTCTAACTGTGTCAAAAATGTAACCATCACAATAGGGTCTGGTCCACTTTCCATCTAATTAGTTCACATTATATCAACACAACTTTCTTACCAGGCAGTTAATAACCAGTGTAACCTTACTCACAGAAACAATGTAGCTGTGAGACAGTCCGATTTGAACCGGTTTTGTCCAGTTATTGCTTGAGGATGAGACTATGTCCTCTTAAAGGGATAGTTCAGCCCAAAATTTAAACAATGTCATCATACACTCAGTTATGCCGTTTCAAACACATAAGTCTTTGGTTAATCTTTGAAATGAAAATTAAGATATTTTAATAAAACCTACAAGTTTTTTTTTTGTCCCTTGACTGAACATTTAGATAATCCAAAAAGTTCAAGTTAAAGGCATCATAAAATGAATAAATATGAATTATACAAATCTATATGATCCGTGTGTGTGTGTGTGTGTCTGGAGCACAAAAGCAGTCATAAGTAGCACAGGTATATTTGTAGCTATAGCCAAAAATGCATTGTATGTGTCAAAATGATTGATTTTTCTTTTATGCCAAAAATCATTATATTAAGTAAAGATCATGTTCAAGAAAGATATTTTCTAAATTTCATACCATAAATATATATTAAATGTATTATCATTAGTAATATGCATTGCTAAGGAATTCATTTGGACAACTTTAAAGATGATTTTCTCAATATTTAGAATTCTTTTTTTTTTTTTTTTTTGCACCCTCAGATTCGAGATTTACAAATCTCGGCCAAATATTGTCCTCCTAACAAACCATATATCAATGGAAAACTTATGATGTGTATGTATCAATAAAAAAAAATGGTCCATGGTCACACATGATAAACACAGAAACTTGTTTACAATATCTATTATCTATCTATAATCATTGTTCAGATATCAATTAAAACTTAAATTAATCACATGACTTTGATTAAAAACACTTAATACAAGAGGATTTATTTTTCAGATCTCCTAAGTTTTGATTAAATGAACTTTCAAAAGAGATATCAGATTTCATTTAAAATCATCATAGGTTTTTTAAAGGTTAACCAAAGTCTGAATTACACAAGAGTAAATCATGACAAAATTCTCATTTTTGAATCAACTGTTGAATTTCAACTGTATTTGTCACTTTACAAAATAGTAGGAGTCCAGCACCTTTTTTGATTTTACAAGACACACACTCTTTCTTATCTTCTTTCTTAACAGCCTACCGCTATAATGACTTGGTGTCACCACGTTTCCTGGATATGATCGCTAACCTGTCTGGCTGCACGGCCCATCGGCGCTTCAACAATTGCTCGGATATCTGCTTCCACCAGAAGTATCGCACCCATGATGGCACTTGCAACAACCTGCAGCACCCCATGTGGGGCGCCTCACTCACTGCCTTCGAGCGATTGCTAAAGCCTGTCTACGACAATGGCTTTAATCTCCCACGTGGTGCCACTGAGCGAAGGCATAACAGCTTCACTCTGCCTCTTCCACGCCTGGTCTCCACTTCCATGATTGGGACGGAGACCATCACCCCAGATGATCGCTACACACACATGCTTATGCAATGGGGCCAGTTCCTTGACCACGACCTGGATTCAACCGTTGTATCCCTCAGCCAGTCTCGTTTCTCTGATGGACAGTTGTGTACCTCGGTGTGCACCAATGACCCACCTTGTTTTCCAATCATGTTCCCTCCTGACGATCCACGGCAGCGGCACAACGGAGCACGTTGCATGTTCTTTGTACGCTCTAGTCCTGTTTGCGGCAGTGGAATGACCTCTCTGCTTATGAACTCTGTGTATCCACGCGAGCAGATGAACCAGCTCACCTCCTACATTGATGCCTCCAATGTTTACGGCAGCTCGCAGCACGAGGCAGAAGAGATCCGTGACTTGGCCAGCCATCGGGGCATGTTGCGGCAGGGCATTGTGCAACGCACTGGTAAGCCATTGCTTCCATTTGCAACTGGCCCACCAACAGAGTGCATGCGGGACGAAAACGAAAGTCCCATTCCTTGCTTCCTAGCTGGGGACCATCGTGCCAATGAGCAACTTGGGTTGACAGCTATGCACACGGTTTGGTTCCGTGAACATAACCGCATAGCCAGCGAGTTGCTACGTCTCAATCCCCATTGGGATGGCGACACCATTTACCATGAGACACGGAAGATAGTCGGAGCCCAAATGCAGCATATAACCTACAGCCATTGGTTGCCCAAAATACTGGGCGAGGCTGGCATGCGGCTAATGGGTGACTATAATGGCTATAATCCCAATATTAATGCTGGCATCCTCAATGCTTTTGCCACTGCTGCCTTCCGCTTTGGCCATACACTCATTAACCCCATTCTGTACCGGCTCGACGAAAACTTTCAGCCCATCCAGCAAGGACACATTTTGCTGCATAAGGCTTTTTTCTCACCCTTCCGTATTGTGAACGAAGGAGGCATCGATCCTCTGCTCCGTGGCTTGTTTGGAGTGGCGGGAAAAATGCGAGTGTCCACTCAACTGCTTAACAGTGAACTTACCGAACGCCTTTTCTCGATGGCGCACGCCGTGGCACTTGACCTTGCCGCCATGAATATCCAAAGGGGACGTGATCACGGTATACCACCTTACAATGACTACCGGGTGTTCTGCAACCTGACATCTGCGCAGACGTTTGATGATCTAAGGAATGAGATTCAGAACCCCAGCGTGCGAGAAAAGCTTCAAAGGTTAGGTCTTATTCTATATCACTGAAGAACAACAATCAGCATTTTCTGGATCTTATGGTCTTTTCTGCTCCCAGGCTCTATGGCACACCTCAGAATATTGACCTGTTTCCTGCTCTGATGGCTGAAGAGCTGGTGCCTGGCAGCAGACTGGGACCAACCCTCATGTGTTTACTGGCAACCCAGTTCAAGCGTCTCAGAGATGGTGACCGGTAAGACCTGGCCTTGTTCCTCAGAAATTATTTTAACCTATTTGAATAGTGCTTTTCATAATACACATTAGGGCTTTTTAAACTGGACTTAACTCTGGGTTATCATCATTATAAACCCCATTTTTAACTATGGCTGAAGGCACGTTTCACATTTGTAATTTAGACAAGTTACATGTTATGAAAGCTTGCTCTGGAGCAGTGAAAGCAGTGCTATGCTATGGTGCCAAACATGTACCTTCTTAAACGATACTAGCAACATAGACCCAATCAATCTTGCCTCACATTCACATGCTTTGGTCAGTCACAGAAACACTGTATGTTGTATATACGGTCGCCTTGCTGCTTAAGGTGAAAAAAAGCCAAATAGTGATGGACAACATGAATTGGAGAGAAGAAAAAATAGTTTTGTAGTGTTCAACTGTACCTATATAGTCCAATAAGTAAATTTGGGGAAAATCTAACAATTTATATTAATATATTGTTTACATTTTTCAAAAACATATACAATCAAGCTGTTGGGATTTGCTTTAGTACATACAGTATACTCATGTTTAGTGGTATATACACGAGAAAGGTTCGATGTGCTAGTAGTAAAAGGTATAAATTATTAATTCATTAATTTGTTATGTGGTTACACTGGGAACTATGAAACCTGTGATGTTTTATTCAGTTTGATATAATGGAAGACATAATTATTATTTAGCTTCACTGACATGGTTAAATCAATAATCATCTTCACTTTATGTAATTATAGGTTTTGGTATGAGAATCCTGGCTCCTTTAGCCCTGCTCAGTTAACTCAGCTGAAGCAGACGTCTCTCGCTCGGGTGCTGTGTGACAATAGTGACAACATCACCCGAATCCAGTCAGATGTCTTTAGCGTGGCTGAATTCCCTCATGGTTATGGAAGCTGTGATGATGTACCTAAGATTGACCTACGTATGTGGCAGGACTGCTGTGAAGGTATGAGACTTGCATCTGATATTCTACAGGTACCAGTTAGTTGGGAATGTTTAAGACATTTTTTATGTTTTTCAAAGACCTTTCTTATGCTCACCAAGGATGCATATATAAAATGTAATTGATTACTGTGATCAAAGCTGAAATTTCACCATCATTAGTCCAGACTTCAGTGACACATGATCCTTTAGAAATCATTATAATATGCTGGCATTTTAAAGCTAGGATAGGAACGTATATTCGAATTTTGATACCTAATTATTTAAGTAGAAAAGGCATTCAAAACCCAAAGTTGACAGCATAATCAGCATCAATTCATTGTTTTCAACTGCTGTATTCTCACTAAGGCCTTGTAATATGTTTTGTGTTGCTTTTAATTTATTCGAGGTTAAAAATCATTTGAAATTATTTGAACTAAACCGCTAAACTTGCTTGTGTATGCACATATACACTGAATTATTTATTCTTTTGAGATTGTATGGTTTTCCTTTTTTTTTTTTTTTTTTTTATACAGAATGTCCTTGACATTCGTGCTCTATTTTTTCTTCACTTCATATTCCTCTTCATTTTTCATATTGTAAAATTAAAGATTTAAATAAGGATTAAACCATAGTCTATCTGAATACTCTGATTGGCTGGAAGGTCTATATTAAAACTCTATAATGCACAGGTAGCTAAAACACTGTTCAATATTAATAAGCTCCCTTCATCATTCATAGCACACACAGACACTCAAGCACACATGAAACCACTACATTATAAGCATTTCTGTTTCTGAAGTAATCAAACTCACAGCTTCACTGCACAGTGCTGCACAGTTAATCGGCACATGCTAATTCTCTACCTAATTAATTAAAATAAATGCATTCTAACTGCATTGTTTTACTTAAAAATTGTATATCTAATGTTCTATAGATACTGTTATTCTTGTTCGTCCAGAAAAATTTTGGAATCATTGACAGCTTTCTTTTGTCAGTGCTGTAAATGTCCTGTCTAGTCTTTGTACAGCTCTTTTTTTCTGCATCAAATAAAGGCTGAATTTCTTGCACCTGCAGACTGCCGCACTAAAGGTCAGTTCAATGCCCTGTCGTACCACTTCAGAGGCCGCAGGTCAGCGGAGCACAGCTATGCAGAGGACAAACCTGCCACTAACCTCACCGACAACAGCAGGTACAACTCACATGCTCCATTTCATTTCTGCATTTCACCAAAGATCATTTGTAAATTCTCATAGCATTACTGATAATGGACCATTTTCACATTTCCAGGATTCTCAGAAACAAAAATCATATGGCCAGATTTACTAAACAGTGCAAATTAAATTCCATAAAAATTCCATAAAATTGCAAATGGGAGGGGAAAATAATTCTGCATGTGATTTACTGACAAGGTTCACATTAAAGAACACAGATGCAACATCTGATTTCCTCAATGACCAGCGTAATCTACCAAGAGCAGCACAAATTACCGCCTGCTTTAAGACATGCTGTTTCTGGGCATTAAATAATGGCTTAATTACCAGTAATTTGATGCGCACAGACTTTATATGTTTTTGAATACTCTCCTCCCATAAATTTTGCCTCTGAAAGGGAAACTCCTACAAATGCATATTCATTAAGGTCAGGTGCAAAAATAACTGTGTCCATGCCTTTTCAGTGCTAATTCGTCACTGCGCATCTTTAGTAAATCCTGACAGCACGATTTTAACACCAAAAGACCTTTGCGCTGGCGCAAGCTGTTAGTAAATATGGCCCATAGTTGGGTAAACTTCACTGTTGGAGAAACAGAAATTAGACTGTCTTTCTAAAAGATGGGAAAAAAATATCAAGAGATTGATTCTGTTGGTCACTCCCTCATAAGCATAAACCAGTTTTCTTAAATGTAATGCCAAGGTGATAAAACAGAAAGTATAGAGTTTTACTATATCATTTTTTTTTTTTTTTTTTTACTTTGACAGATTTACAATGTTAATAACTGTGGAAACATCATCACACTCTGTATATAGTACAAATAACAAATAATGCATTGTTTAATTTGTTAAAGTTAATTTATCAATCAATCAAACTTTGAATGATTTCTGTTTTTCAGCGCTTTGGAAGAAGCTCGAACTGCAGTAAACATAACTGTGTCACCAAAGTCAAGCACTGAACCCTCCGTTAAGGATTTCCAAGACTTTGTTGCTGACATGCAGAAAACTATCACAAGTTTACGAAAACAGGTTAGGACTCATGATTCATTTGCATCTCAATGGCAAGCTGCACTATATACATCTATTTATATAAACCTTGTGAAAATCCAGTCACAGAAATGTATGAATGAATTGACTTTTGTTGGTAAACTGAATAGATGAGGACAATTGCCATCTGCTCAGACACAAATCAAGAAATGTTTCATTTCCCTTTCAGTCGGTCATGTTCGACATTACGAATGTGATCTCGCCCGAGAGCCCAATCACCTTCGATTGGTACAAAACGAGCCAATGGTACACAAAGTACCTTGGCCTGCGGGATCTGCATCGCGAGCTCCGTCTCTCAGAGCGGGTATATAATGAGCAACGCGAGCAACTTGCATTCAAGCTTTCGCTTCGGAGCCGAGCACATCGCTTGCTTACAAGCAAGAGCTGGTGTTGGTGTGATGGCGCGATTCAGCGGTTCGTCTGGGTTTCCTGCGACAGCTCCCGCGTTCCCCTGAGCGCTTCAACACCTCTGAAAGAGCAAATTTCTTTCACAAAAGAGATACATGCCGATTTGCGTCTTTTTAAAGATGTAATTTCGCCCGTGTGTTCCTGGGTGCGGCCGATACATCGCTCCTCATGACGGTCACGATCTCTGTGTCACATGTCTGGCTTCCAACACGCTGAGACTGCGTTCGTGGATGGCTCATGTTCTCATTGAGGGGACATGACCATCTCAGCGTTGAGATCGAGACTCGATTACCTTAAAAGGTATAGAGTCCCCTCTGCCACACCTCGTTCTAGCTCTTCTTCTCATAAGAGAAGAGCTGACGGCCATGCTTTCCCGGGCAGTGGGGAGCATCAGGCTTGAGTGGAATCCTCCACCCTGTCCCGAGCGTTCGAGGCTGGATGATTGGTTCCTGGGGGCTGCTCATGCAGATCGCCAGCACCCCCCTCTGGTTCCTTTCTTCCCGGAAGTGCACCTTCACTGCCCTTGATGGCGGGTGGCCAAGGGGTATGCTGGGATTCCCCAGTGGAGCGTTCTGTTGCGATGCAACTGTGTCCACAGAGTGCCTCCGCTTGGCGTGGAGGTCCCAAGCTTCCCTCCAAGGCCTGTAAATTCTCATCCACGCTTGTGGCCAAGGCTTACAGAGCTGTGGGCCAGGCTGCTTCTGCCCTGCATGCCATGGCCTCACTTCAGGTCTATCAGGCCAAGCTGCTCCGGCAGCTGCACGAGGGCAGTGCTGACCCAGGGGTTTTGCAGGAGGCGCACACTGCTACTGACCTCACTCTCCGGGCGACGAAGGTCACTGCGCGCTCCTTGGGTAAGGTGATGTCCACTTTGGTGGTCCAGGAGCGCCACCTATGGCTGAACCTGGCAGACATGAGGGAGTCTGATCGGGCTCAGCTCCTCAAGAAGCAGTCTGAGGCCATCAGACACATCCTGCCCCGTCGGCCCACTGCTGGTCCACCCCGCTGCCGGCGCAGCCGCCTCAGCAGCAGCCTTCACCCCGGCCGCAGTGAGGAGATGGCCGCAGAAGGGTTGAATCAGCTCATCAGGAGATGGTAGCAGGACCACTCCTTCCCCCGGAGGAGGGCCAGGGGAGAATCCTTTGTTCTCATTTTCTTTTTGGCTGGTGTTACATAAACCTTCACTAAAAGAGCTGTTTTCTCTACCTCCGGGTCTCAAGAGGCCACGAACGAAAGTTGGCGATGTGCTTTCTCGCCGCTCTTGTCTCCTCTCCCAGTTTCCATGCAAAGCCGGCTCAAAAACGATTCGCCTTCTCATGCCCTCTTTGCTACTTGGAGTCAGACGAGTGCCCGCACTCCACCCCCGCTAAGGGACGCTATGCCCCCCATGCCTGAGCTGTCTGCTCCACCACGCTGTGGTACGCCTGTAGTCCCCTTGTCCCCGCTGGTTCGGTTCCTGGGAGCCTGGCTAGAGCTCCCCAAATCTTCCCGTTGGCTCATCCAGACACTCAGGCTCGGCTACGCGATTCAGTTCGCCCAGTGTCCCCCCAGGTTTCGGGGTGTCCACACAAAGATAGTGAGCAAAGATGCCCCTGTCATGTGCGACCCTGCTGGCAAAGGGCGTGATAGAGCCGGTCCCTCCAGCCGACATGAAGTACGGCTTTTACAGCCCTTACTTCATAGTACCCAAGAAAACAGGTGGGTTACGGCCAATCCTGGACTTGCGTGCCTTGAACCAAGCTCTGCACAGACTGCCGTTCAAGATGCTAACGCCCAAGCATCTCTCAAATGCATTCATCCGATGGTTTGGTTTGCAGCGATCAAACTGAAGGATGTGTACTTTCATGTCTCCATTCTTCCTCGGCAGAGACCGTTTCTTCGGTTTGCTTTCGAGGGGCAGGCATATCAGTACAAGGTTCTCCCATTCGGGTTGGCCCTGTCTCCCCGCGTCTTTACGAAGGTCGCAGAGGGAGCCCTGGCTCCTCTCAGGGAACAAGGTGTCCGTATCCTCAACTACCTTGATGACTGGCTGATCCTAGCTCAATCTCGAGAGCGGTTGTGCGAGCACAGGGATCTGGTGCTCAGACACCTCGCCCGACTGGGTCTTCAGGTCAACTGGGAAAAGAGCAAGCTCTCCCCTGTGCAGAGAATCTCTTTTCTCGGTATGGAAATAGACTCGGTCGCCATGTTCGCGCAGCTTACGAACGAGCACGCGCAGTCACTGCTGAATTGCCTAAGACAATTTGAGGGCAAGAGAGCAGTTCCACTCTGAAACAGTTCCACAGTTGAACTGCTTGCTTTCCTGATGAACTGCTTTTCCTTGCTGAAGGAAAAGCACTTTCTGGTCCGTACCAACAACCCTGGGTTTCCTCCAGCACTGTTGATGTCCAACACTTGCGTCCATGCACTTTGGTCAGCCCTGTGTGGGACTAGGTGCCTCTATGTGTTGTGATTCCCCTTTTCTGGGTAATCCCACGTGTGTATGTCAACAGTAAGTCTCTCCGCAGCGTGTGTCTTTCCCTTGGCAAGCCCCTTGCCAGCTCTGTCATCGAAACCTGCGGGCTGGGTACCTCAGAGTTCTTATGTATCACCACCGTGGTAGATACCTGCCTTCTGTAAGTCCTCCCACAGGCAGGCAGCCTGCTAGCATACGTCCAGCTGGAATATGCTACCCAGTGTATTCTGTGTGAGCCATGACAGGGTGCTATCACTCACACGGGTCGCTGGAAGACAGCCATGTGGCGTCTTGTAAGGGACCCCATTCGTAATGTTGTACGTGACCGACTGAAAGGGAATGTCTTGGTTACGTATGTAATCCTCGTTCCCTGAAGGAGGGAACGGAGATGTTACGTCCCCTTGCCACATCGCTGTTCCGCTGAACGGCCGGGTCACTGGCTCGGCTCCTCAGCGAAGACTTGAATGTGAGTTGCTCGCGTTGCTCCTTAATTAACCCGCTCTGCGGGGTGGAGCTCACTATGCAAATCCCACAGACCAAGGTACTTTGTGTACCATTGGCTCGTTTTGGTACCACTCGAAGGTGATTGGGCTCTTGGGCGAGAACCCATTCGTAACATCTCCGTTCCCTCCTTCAGGGAACGAGGGTTACATACGTAACCAAGACGTTCAGCATCCTGAATCAGTAATCATATTTTAGCATGTTTTACTCCCATGCATTATAATATGTATCAGTATAGTATGGTGCATTAAAACAGAATATACCGTAGCATTTATTGTAATGCAAAGAATAGACAGAAACAAAAAAATCTCACTGTTGGAACTGACAGATAAAAAGACTTGAAGACCGTCTGAGCAGGACAGACTGTGCAGATGAGGACGGGAGAGAGCGAGTAGATGGAGAGCGTTGGAAGAAGAACCCCTGCACCAGTTGTCAGTGTCATGTAAGTTTATCATTGCATTCAGCATTTCTGACTTAAATTTTCAGGTGCATTCACATGTAGACCGTGCTGCATTTTTTACTTGCATTCATAGGCTTGTGAACACGGTAGTTGTGCACAATGTTCAGGGTATTGTGAAACATTTGACTTATCTCAAGCAGTGATTCTCAGCTTGTTTTGGTTTAGGATTACAGAATTGTTCATGGACCAGGAGCAAATAAAAATGTCTTTAAAATGTGTAACTGCAATAAGCTGTCATACACTACCTTTGATCTAATATATGAGATACGCGTTACTAACAAACAATGTAATATATGAGAAGCATTTTTTCCATTTTAAGAGTTCAAATGTTAATTTTACTATTGTTATTATACACAATGATGTATTCAGTATATATCAGTATAATATTCAATATACATTGCAATTTGCTTGTACAGTAGCATTGTTTTTCTTGACCATATAGTTCATTACATAAAATACAACCTTCAGTGCTGATTTGCAGAATTACAGGAAAGTGGAGTATGAGGTGTATTTTTTTGTCTGAGTACACCTTCAGAGACTCGAGCGTTGTTGACTTATTATTATAATTATTATTATTATTATTGATCTAGAAAGACACTGGTTATTAAAATAATTTATACCAAACAATGGATTTCAACTGTTTTACACACTTTTAAGTTCCATTAGGCTGTGTTGAAAATAGTTTATTTATGATTTACCAAATGACTCATTGAGATGATGTTATTTACTCAATTATGCCAAATTCTACTCACTTTTGGCTCTTAGTGAGTGTTCGTTTTGGATGTGAAATATATCTGTTCCATCTGTGTTTTCTTTATCTCACTGCAAAAGAATATGCCGGATTCTAGCGCTCTCATTTACTTATTATTGTTGATAGACGGATCAGTAGACAGACTGATTCCTAGGGGGAACTTTAGCTGTCAAAAACTGACAAATGCCCTCACATGGTACTGTCTGTCATTGTAACATTATAACTCAATCTGGGATAGAATCTGCATTCAATCACGTGTAGTTTAAAGGAAAAGTTCACCCAAAAAATTCCATCAGAATAAGAGCTGATAAAAACATCACAATAGTCCACAAGTAAAGGACATACTGTACCTGTCATGCTTCCTACAGAAATACCGTCCCGTTTTCACCTCAGGAGTGTCTCTGTCTCTGTCTCTGTTAGGAGGCCCAGGTGACGTGTTTTGTGGAAAAGTGTCCGCCGGCAGCATGTCTGAAGCCAGTGACGCCAAAAGGCTCTTGCTGCCCCGTGTGCCTCAACCAGCCATCACAACCGCAGGATAACGAGCGCCACGTATAACCTCAGCACACTTAACCAATGTGACCTTGAGCTCATGCCTCCATTTGTTCCATAGTTGCGTATCAGGGTTTTTTGTTGTTTGTCACGTATTGATATTTTTGTTTGCATATCCTCAGATGCCCTAAACAAAGAAACAAAAATACACTACCTTAAAAAGTATTTGAACAGATGAATGTTGGGGCCCTGTTTTCCCCCTAAGGCATGTTAACCGGGAGACAACCACCAGAAGTGTCCATTTACGAGATGGGCGGCTCCGGTCCTGGAGGGACACTTTCCTGCAGAGTTCAGCTCGATCACTAATCAAACACACCAAACCAAAGTCTTCAGGATTACTTGAAAATTGCAGTCAGTTGCATAAAAAAAGCATATATATATATATATATATATATATATATATATATATATATATATATATATATATATATATATATATATATATATATATATATATATATATATATATATATATGGACAGTTTTCACTAAGTGGTAGTGAGTCAGTGCGATACATATTTTCACCATTAACAGATTTATGCTTATTCTGAACAATGCATTTTGCAAATGTTAATATTTAGATCGAATCAAATAGATGCAAGAGTTAAAAATATCTCTGGCATCACAGTTTATTAGATGGTAAAACTGTAGAAAACAACTGGATGGAATTTGTATATGCAGTTCAAATGCAGAAATCCTAAACGTAAGCCTAAAGTGTTTGTTTGACTGTGGACGCAGCTGAACTCTGCAGGACGATGCCTCATTTCCGGTTGCTTTACAGTAGAAGCATTCTCAGGTTTTTGAGATGCTGCAGAACTGGTGCTATCTTAATCCATTTAAATGATTTACCCAAGTCTTAAGAGTGTTGTTTTATGCATTTAAATGTTTTGCAAGATGCAATGCATCATACAGTATATACACTCATTATGTGCTTTTTAAAACTACACTTGAGCGAAAACCCTTCGTTTTTGTAGTTACGCAAAAAAAAAATTTTTTAAACTTTAATCATACTTTTACTTTGTTTATGGTTCATAGTATCATATTCTGGACATATGTAGAATATATTAGTACCCGCTTTTTTATCTTCCTCTCACGTGGGAAAAAATGTGAATACCTTGAAATCAATCTTTGCAATGGGGAAAAAACTCTACTGATCACCAAATGTTTGTTTCCCTTGGCAACTGCGGGTTTTCTGAGACCTGGTGTTCTTTGCTTTATCTTGACAGAAAGCTGTTCTAGATGTTTTTGGTTTGGGTGCGACGGAGGTGAAGTGTTTGGGACGTGCAGCACTGAGCTGACGTCAGGCTCTCATTTAGGCTGTTACTGTACTTTTCTATAATGCTCTGTTCTACCGGCCCAGTATTTATATTCTTGTCATGAATGAAGTTCCAGATGTTTCCTCCCTTTTCAGACCGTGTTCAGAGAGATGTAAACAGTTGTGTCTCATCACAATACATCAACTGAAAAGCACACACTACTCTCTCAGCATCCAGGGGTCCATTATATTCATATTCATTCACTTTTATCCAGCAGAAGAGCAATATTTGAGATGAGAATTGCATTTATGTTCTGATTCCATTAACTATACGTTTTAGTGCTTTTAAGGAATCACTAAATAATGTACCATTTGAACTGAATAAGAGTCATTTGTTTGCGAGTCATTTGTTACACTGCTCATGCTGTATGTTTGTTACTGTGCAGCCAGCAGGAAGTTCACACTGTTATTCGTGCGTTTGCCATGTGTTTTTTTCCTTCTTTTTTTTACCCAGTACCCAGTGTTTGTCATGTTCAGTTTAGACTGAAGACTCAAGATTTACTTTGATGCTGTGGAAAATCTTGTTTAGTCACTTAGTTTGATGTTCTAATCATATCAGTAGAAGTGTATTGAGCATAAAGAACCATTGTTGGAATCGGAACATAATGAAAATCATACATATACACATACTGCTGATCAAAAGTTCGGAATATTAAAATAAATAAATATTATTATTATTATTATTTAGTTTTTTTTTTTAATCAGAGAGGCTGCATTTATTTGATCAAAATACAGAAAATAAAGGAATATTTTGAAACTTAATTTCAATTAAAATAACTATTTTCTATTTTCTAAGCTGCATTCTCAGCATCATTCAGTTTTTAGTGAAACATTTTTCACTTTTTCTCATTGTTTTTTTTGTAGAAACTGTGATGCATTTTCTTTTAAGATTCTTTGATGAATAGAAATAGCAATTATTTTAAATAAAATATTTTGTCACATCAGTTTAATGCATCCTTGTTGAATTAAAGTATTAATGGTAAAACTTTTGAATAGTAATGTATAACATTTTCCCACAAAAAAATAAATAAATAAAAATATGCAACAACACAACTATTATCAATATTGATAATTTAAGAATTAAATAAAGAAGTAATAATTCAAAATTCAGCTTTGAATCACGGATGAATTATTTTTGAACTATTCAAACAGAAAATGCTTCTTTTAACCTGTAATGACATTTCACAATATTAGTGTTTTTACTGTAATTCTGATCAGATAAATCTAGACTTGGTGAGCAGAAGAGACCACCTTCAAAGGCTTTAAAATCATATGTATTCCAAACTTTTGACCAGTAGTGTATAATATATGTATTATTATTATTATTATTATTATTATTATTATTGTCAGTATTATTTAAATAGGAACTGGTCCTGAATTCCCAACCCTGGGAATTCTACAACTCTTCTTTTGCTGAATGTGACATGTCCCCAACACACCTTGTACCAAAGACCAAACACGTGTATGTGTTGTTTTGTGCACTGGTAAGACGTCTGAGCTGTGGTGTGTTTTAGTTGTTTTGGAGTCTGACTCCTCGAGTCTCACTGAAATTGAAAGCCATATCCTGAGCTGGAGAGCTGCTCCTCTCTAAACATTCCAGTGTATCCTGATGAAACGCCATCGAGGCACCATTACATCCAGTCTGCTTGGACGCTTGCAGTCGTGCTGGTTAGTGATTGGGAAAGCTACTGCTATTGTGTTAAGCGCAGCTGAATTTTTGCCTGTTATTTTTCTTTTTTTACCATTTGTGACTGCATTCAACTCTCTTATCTCTATTGTATGACTCTATATCAGTGTTTTATTACTCCCAAATGTCCTTCCTTCCTTCCTAAATGATCTAACAACCTCTTGAAGATCTTCCCCCAAACCAAACTGTGCACACATTGCCATGGACATGCACTGCCCTGCGAGACTGAACATGCTCAAGTGGTCAAAATGATTCTTATATTTTGTATTGTATTTTTGCCAAAGACTGTTTGCACTGCAACGTATGCCTTTCAACAATAAAATGGCCACATAAGACACAGCTGTTTTATAGTGCATCACATTTATCACATTTATATAGCGCTTTTTATGGAACAAATTGTCTTAAGGCAGCTTCACTTTAGCATTGTTATTTAGTAAAATGAATGACTTATGAAACAAATTCAGCTGTGAAGCAGCTCTACAGAAGGAAATAGTGTCATTATCCAACTCAATCTGGTTCATGTTTTGTTCTCATCTAATAGTATCAGTGAGATCATTATCATTATAAATCAGTAATATCATTCAATTTAGTTGTTTAACCCCTTTCTTTTGAAAAATGTGAGAAGTAAAATAAAAATTATGTAGAGAAAAGCATGTACCGTATGCAGACAGCAGTTCTGAACTAGTTTGTATGGAAGCCCATTTCCGCCACTGAATAAAATATAAAGATAATTGCGACTTCTCACAATTCTGACTTTTTATCTCACATTTGCAATTTCATATCTTGCAATTCTAACACTATAACATGCAAATGTGAGCTATAAAGTCAGAATTGTGAGTTATGAACTCGTAATTGTGAGAGAGAAAAACATTTACTCACAATTCTGACTTTATAATTCACAATTATGACTTACCATATTTTTCGAACTATAAATCGCACTGGACTATAAGTCGCATTTATTAAGAACCAAGAGAAAACACTACCGTCTCCAGCCGCGAGAGGGCGCTCTGTGTTCAGTGTAGACTACAGGAGAACTGAGCAGCATAGAGCGCCATCTCGCGGCTGGAGACGGTAATGATTTCTCTTGGTTCATGTCAAATTAATTTTGATAAATAAGTCGCACCTGACTATAAGTCGCAGGACCAGCCAAACTATGAAAAAAAGGTGGGACTTATAGTCAGGAAAATACGGTACATATCTCGCCATTTGTGACTGAAAGATATATCGCAATTCTGGTATTTTTTTTTTTTTCTTTCTCAAAAGTCAGTATTGCGAGATATAAACTTGCAATTGTGAGTTATAAAGTCAGAATTGTTAGATATAAACTTGCAATTCTGAGAAAAAAGTCAATATTTAGTAATAAAAGTTGCAACTACTTTGTTTTATTTTACCTTTAGTGGCAGAAATTGGCTTTCATACATTTGCAACCTCTAAATTTATGTGGGGAAAAAACATGCATTTCAGGTATAAATTATTAGAGGTTTGCATCACTTTACAATAAGGTCCCATTAGTTAACATCAGTTTAATGTTAGCTTTGACTAACATTGACTTTATGTCAGGTATGGTGAGGGGGTTGAAAGAAGACCAGCAATCTTTGCAAATGTTTTGTTGGCCCAGAGAAGAACACATTCTCTTCACATGAGCTGTTTTCTTTTCAGGGTTCAGTCTGGGAGTAGAGCCAAGTTGCACAATTAGGCCACAAAGGCTCCCCATCATCTGGGCTTGTATATGTGTGTCGGGCCCTGTAACGCGGCCCCTGATTTCAGCAAGGCTTATCTCTCCGTGGGGACTCCCAATTCACAGAAACGCCTCTAAGTGGATACAGGAGAAAAAAAAGTTGTCCTGAACAGCACATGCTCTGAGATTTCACTCCCAGCCCACAATCTAGTGCATAATGAATTACACATCTGAACAGAGAGGCAGTGAAGTATGAATGAAAAGTTCACCGCAGGACAATGAATGCTTAGAGGTAATGGATTCAGAGGCTGCAGACACCTCACAACAGCACAGGAAGAGGAAACATTAATGGGGCCATGAATTGCATTTCTATCTTTTGAACTTGCATTAGTAGGATTTGTACTGTACATCAAAATCTGTCATAATCTTCCTTTTCCACTGATTTTAAGACCCTTTGAACACTAGTTTACCAAAAATGAAAATTTGCTGAAAATATACTTACCCTCAGGCCACCCAAGATGTAGATGAGTTTGTTTCTTCATGGGAACAGATTTGGAGAAATTTAGCATTGCAACACTTGCTCACTAATGGAATTGGTAAATGGGTGCGTCAGAATGAAAGTCCAAACAGCTGAGAAAAACATCACAATAATCCACAGCACTCCAGTTCAGCAGTTTATGTCTTGTGAAGCAAAAAGCTTGGTATCCATCATTAAGATGTTTTAACTTAAAAATGTTGCTTTTTTGAGCATCCACAATAAGTACCGGATCCATAATATCTCTTCTCCCAGTGAAAAGTTTAATCCCGTTTAGTTCTCACATCAAAATCCACCCAAACTGTTTTGGTCAGTTTTTGCTTGTAAACGGTGCTTGATCTGTACAGATTTTTCTCCTGATTCAGACCAGAACACTTTCCACCCGAGGAAGCTGCTTGCTATTGAAGCAGACAGGTAAACTCATCTACTCACACGTCTAGGGGTCACCATCCCTGCTCCTGGAGAGATGCCATCCTGTACATTTCAGCTCCAGCCCCAATCGAACACACCTGAACCAGATAATCGCGGTGAACTGGGATGAAACGGAGGTCTGCAGGACTGTAACTCTCCAGGACATCCCTTGTTACGTCACAGCCTCACTGTATTTATGATAATGTTTATAGCCTATATTTTGCTTTTTACTTCTGGCGATTGAATTTAGGCTTCATAATGCATAAAGGTTGTGTTCATTTGTGACGTTTACCACGATGAGTAAAACATGTAAGAATCATGAAGAGCTCATGTTCTGCAATCATTTAAAATGTAAAGGGAATGAGGGTGATGTTGGGTTCATTAAGTTAAGCTTTGAGTCTCACAAGTGTTTATTACAGTCTTTGGGATGACAGTGTCCCATACACCAACATTTTAATGATTCAGAAAAGATGAATCACTGTCTGGCAATCTGAGGTTTCGCTATGGAGATGGAGGTTAGGATCAGGAATTTTTTATTATTATTATTATCTGCTTAAAATGACAGTGTTTATTTGCACTGTTCATTATTTGCTTCTGAGCTCTGAAGGAGCGGTTGGATGTGTGATCTGTGATGCATGACTTCAGACTACACCATCTTTCCAATATTTCATTTTAGCTGCTCAAACCTCTTACAATCAACATTGAAAACAAATGTCTCACTAATCTAACTCCCTAAACACTTCCTTTTTACCTATACATTACTACAAATACTGCTTTGTTTTCAATTGACTTCTCTATGCACTTCTCTATATATTGCAATTCTCTAATCCAAGGTCAATAAGCTACTTTTCTGCCATTGTGTATCTACAAGATTTCTTTTATAATCTCAGAAACATCCATACCTATTTTGCAATGAATAACAAAATCTGTTTGAATCTGAGCTTCAGCGTTGATCAACAAAATGGTGCATATTAGCGCCACCTGGCGGTCGAGGGGTTGAAAAGCATCTCGTGCAAAACGACGGTCACAGAGGTACAGTTAAAAAAAGCAGTCCTTTATACTTTTATACACACAGCCATATTAAAGTACATTTTCACATCTGGGTGACATTTATCTAAAGCAACTTACATTAAAGGTAATTCCTTAAAGTTTACATTCAAGCTTTGCTCTGAGGTACGAATGGACATTTTCTCAACAATAAGTAATCAAACCAAAATATGTTAAGTGTAAACTGAATGTATGTGCCTTGCAATGCAAGCATTTAAATAAAATAAAGTCCAAACACACACACACACACACACACACACAATAAGAACAATGGGACTGGTTGTGGAGGCCGGTCATGAGTTCAATTCCCAGGGAATGCATGAACTAATAAAAAGCATACCTGGAATGCAATGTAGTTCGCTTCAGATAAAAAAGTATCTGCCAAGTGCATAATGTCAATGTAAGCTACATTTTAATTTAAAATAATACTGTCATGACCAGTTGAGCATCTGTATGCACTGATATCTGTATATGTCAGACATGGTTTGGCCTATTTTTTGGGATATCGAAGCTGTAGATTTAAAAATACAAATTAGAGTCAAACATGCTCATGCACAGTTTAGCTTGTTCTGTTGATTTTAGAGTACTGTGAGAAAAAGAACATTCACACCATCACGAGCATACTGTGTGAGTCACTGTTGGCTTGCCTGTACCTTAGATGCTTGCAGCTGTTGACCCACTTGCAGAAGATACATTCTCATCTTTTGCTCTGTAAACTTCTAAATCATATTTGATACTTACATTTCTAAGGCCTCTAAATGATCAACATTATCAAAACTGCTGAAAATCTGCTGAAAACACAATCTACTACGTGCATCAGACATCAGATTGATAGTTTAGAGTTTTTATCAAATAAAAGGTATTTTAGAATAATTGCACACGTTCACCTTCACGTGCCTTTTTGATGTGTTTTGCTTGACTTTTATCACACAAAAAAAAAAAAAAAAAAAAAAAAATTAAGAATAACTTTAATATTGTTAGGAATATTTCAAGATGAACACTTCCTGGAATTAAGAAACTTAGCTTTACTTGATTATCCAGGCATCACTTTTTTTTGTTCGTTTGAAAAATCATGTTCAAATGTGAATTTCAAACATGAATATCAGGCTTTTGGGGAACTTTATTTCTTCATCTCTCAATCACCAGTGTATTGTAGAATTTCATATTACTTTTTGATTATATAAATATATTTTTTTTTCAATACTGACAGTAATTAATAAAATGTGAAAGAAGTAATTTGTAATTTTAAAAAGCTTTAATACTAATAATGGTAAATTGCTTGAATATGTATTTCTTGTATCTTTATACTGGCTGATAGATTTATATCATTGCCTACTAAAGGTTAAGCACTAAAATTATGGTTCACTTTCAGTCAGTCACTCTGAGTCACGTCGGTGTATTGGGATCTTGCTTAGAGAGACCAATCCAATTCAAGTGTAAACTAAATGAGCCAATGCATGATCAGTGCTGATCGCAGCGCATGTGTAACTAGGCAGCAGGTGCAACACATACTCAGCTTTTCACTTCTGAGCCGAGCAATCATATCATGCTACTCCTGACTACTCTACTGAGAGAAGAAGACTGAACAAGTTCAGCACACTCTTTGGAGCTCTTGGTGGGTACAGTGCTTCAGCGCTGGTGGTTTCCTATGTCGAGTGGGTTGCACAAAACAGACTGCACTACCCCCTAATAGTCAGTCAAATGTCTGTTGGGAGATCATCACAAAAAATATTTAGCAGATATTAATCAGATGGTCTACTAATACTCTAATGAGATTTAGTTGGCATGTAAGTGCAAGTTTATTGTCAAGAAGAAAAAGGGACCATCAAAATAGCGTTATCCATTTTTGTCACATGAATGTAAAAAAAAAAAAAAACATGTTTAAATTGCAATTTGTTTTGTATTGTAACTGATGATCAGTAACAACTATCCATATTTGTTAATAGGAGTAATGGATTACTTATTTATCATTATTTTCATACCATGGATAGAAGTGCTTAAATATTTTAACTAGGGCTGTCAAAAATAGCGCGTTTACGATGTTAATTAGTTGTTTGTTGTTAATTATGTCAAATTTTTTTAACGCATTTCACGCATGCGCAGTGTGACAAATTATTCAGGTCAGGAAAGTCTCGTCGATCTCTGAATTCTCAAGATAGCAAAAAACAGCGGCGAGCGCCGCGACGAAAACACAGAAGAAGCTTAAGGTTTTACCCCAGTTACTCTCAAATACATACATGCCAAGCTCGATAAACAGAGACGACTTTGGTAGTTGATACGCTGGAGTTTCTTCCTGTTATAGTGTCCTGTGTTTCACACTGCGCATGCGCAGAACGCATACATGCAATGTAGCGAAAATTACAGCTGTTTGGGAAAGCATATGCATTTTTACTTGGTTTTACTGGCACTTGAAACCTTCAGAACGTGAAAATATAGATCCTAAAGTATTGTGGCAGAGCAAATGAACATATCCCAAAAACAAGAGTGCCCAGAGTGCTGCTTATGTGTTGGTGGAGCATGTTTGTGTTTCTGAGTTCATTCTTTCGAGTTTCTCTATGCATAATTTCATAGATATGTGGCTATATTTAACCACTGGTTCACCTAAAACTCTTACACTATCTGTGGTTAAATGGCTTGGTTTGATATAGTGCTCAGGTAAATTTGATCTAAGTAAATGTTAAAACTTTTAAAATTAAGAAAAAAAGAACCACATATTGATGATTCAATAAATGAAAATGATGTATCTGTGTCCTGTTATTTATCTTCTGGTATGCATTTCAGAAAAAAAAATGGTTAGGATTCAGGTGTAATTGCAAAGAGTGATTAATCCTGATTAATCCACGGAAAATTCTGATTAATTTGATTAAAAATTTTAATCATTTCACAGCCCTAATTTTAACTTCACTGTCAAAGCTTAGGGTTAGGTTTTATTTAGGGCTCAGTTTGATTGGTCGGTGTGTTGTTGTCACAATCACAATCTAAAGTCACCTCTGGAAACTGTGTTTCCCAGAATCCCTCTTGGCTCAGACCTCCTCGCAGTCCACAATCACCTCACCCGTCTGCAATTAGCCTCATCAGTTGGTCTTTATATGTCAGCACCAAACACACACACATAGTATTTTCTTGTCTCTCTTTTCTCATTGAAGACAAGAAAGGCTTACCTGACTTGTCACTCTGGACGTTTACTTCCGTCGAGGCCATCTGCTTTTCCAGTGTTTACCCTGCTAGACTGCCAAGTTAACCAGAACATGCAGAAACAAACAATTGTTACCATTTCAGATGAACTTCATACTTGCCTGCTTGCATCACTGCTTTTCTAAACGACTGGTTGTGATGGCGAGATGAAGCCTCATGAATCATTGAAGCTTTTCAGCCAAGTAGTTCACATAAGGGTTCATTTTGAGGCTTCATTTGCTCACACTAGAGTGTAGCCAAAGAGTGTAAAATAAGCAGATATATTACAGATGACCTGATGAGATCTATGATGCACTGTATTTTGATTCGCAGCCTTACACCCACATAAAACAATTAGCATAACAATGCACACACACAGACACACACTAAAGACCAGAATGAGACAGCGGATCACCAAGCGTGACAGTACCCTCCCCACTAGGAACGCCTCCTGGCATTATCAGATGATCCTACCTGTCCCGACTAATGATCTTGGTGACAGGAAACAGGCCAATACATTTGGGAGCTAACTTGTTAGATACGGAGCAGAGCGGAATGTTCTTGGTAGAAAGCCACACTTTTTGACTCACAACGTATACGAGAGGCTTCGACCAGTGGCGATAAGTCTTTGCCTTGGTGCGCACCCCCACCTGAAGAAGAGTCTCACGGGCTCTACTCCAAGTGTGACGGCACCTCTGGACAAAGGCGTGAGCGGAGGGGACTGCGACTTCAGATTCCAGACTGGGAAATATAGGAGGCTGGTAACCTAAACTACATTCAAATGGCAAGAGGCTCATGAATTACACTGGTAATGAGTTATGAGCATTATCAACCATAGAGAGTTGCTGACTCCAGGAGGAAGGATTCTTGGAAATCAAACATTGCAACACTCTCTCCAAATCTTGGTTGGCTCACTCGGTTTGGCTATTGCTTTGGGGATGGAACCCCGAGTATAGACTGACAGTCGCACCCAGTAACTTACAAAACTCCTGCCACAATTTGGAGACAAATTGGGGTCCCTTGTAAGACACCACGTCCATCGGGAGGCCATGTAGCCGACAGACGTGATCTATGACAGTTAAAACTGTCTCCTTGGCAGATTTGATTTAATTTGTGCCAGGGAATAAAATTTGCCATCTTCGAGAACCAGTCCACTATGGTCAAAACGACCGTTTTCCCCTGGGAGGGTGGGAATGAAATCTAGCGCTATGTGGGACCAGGGTCTCGAAGGTACAGACAGCAGTTGGAGTAGCCCCTCTGGGGGTCAATTTGGAAGTCTTATCAGTGGCACAAACCGAAACAAAATTGCGAATGTCCTGAGCCATCAATGGCCACCAGAATTGTTGCTTGACCAAAAAACTGGTCCGATTAACTCCTGGTTGACACGTAACGTTGGAACAATGCCCCCACTGAATAACGTTAGACCATAACCCCTCTGGCTCAAATAAATGACTCGATGGGCAACCGGGCTGAGGCATTACCCCTTCTAGGGCCATTCCGACCCTCGATTCAATCTCCCATGTCAGAGTGGAGATCACTAATGTCTCTGGTTAACCCTCTAAACGCCAAAGTCGCAAAATTGCAACAAGACATCATACTTAATAAAATAGACTTTAGTTTCTCATATGGTGTAATATCTCATTTGTATTCCCTTCCACTAGATGGCAGACATGTAGTACATTGATTCTAGACCAACATTACGTTGTGTTCCTATTCAAAGTGTTCGAGGAAATAGCAGATCAAAGTGAGCTCTCGTGTCATTGATGCGGAAGCAGTTCATTTCATAGCACTTCCTTCAGATCCAGATACTCCATGGGCACGTTTGATAAATCCGCTGCCTTCTCCTGAAACACAGAACCAGACACAGATGGACAAGCAGGCACAAGAAAAGACTTAATACTCAACTATACTCAATACTCAACTCCAACAACGATCTGACAAAGATGAGACGAAAGACAGGGCATTCAATAGGCTGGGAAGATGACATGCAGTTGCCGATAGGTAATAGTAACGCCCACATAAAACAATCGAACAGAACGAGACACACTCACAGAACGAGACACTCACGCACACACACAAACACACGATACCAAAATGAGACAGCGGATCACTAGACAAATATTCTCTATACCTTTTACTCAACTGTGCTTGTCCTGAAAGACCACTAATTCTACATGTGATTTAAGTCTAGAGAACACATTTGCTGTCGAAACCCCTACAACCCTAGAGTCCAGTCTCAAACCCATTCCAGCTCCTGAGCCCACAGTCCAGTGTCTATTTATACCCCTGACCATAGTCTAGTGATTGCTCCATTCACTGTATTTTGAAAATGTAACTGTCTTTCTAAAAAAACAAGTTACATATCTTGTGACAATTACACATATCTTGTGACAATTACACATATTTCCCGTGACAGTCAGCTCATAACACATGTTGTCAGTGAATAAACATCATTCATTTTCTGTCAGATGTTTTGCTGTTATTTCTACGTTATTATTATTTGTTAGTAGACATACTGAGTAGAAAAGATTAAAACATGATTCCTCCAATAAAGCACTGTTAAGGCTTGTTTCAGATCAATACATTACAAATAATAATTGTTTTATATAATTTTATGATTTTACTCAAAATCATTGTTCTGCAATTATAGTAAGGATACTTTGCATTTTAATGTTTTTGGTCAGAATATGTCTGAGTGAGTGAGTGGTAAATTATTGATTAAAGACATGAAATCAGGCCACGGTTTCATAATTTTTTCTTTGGTACTTTTGTAGTTCTTTATCCTTTTTATCCAAATGAATGCATCCAGCGTGGCATTTCCCACTGCAATCACGAGTGTCACAATGTCATGATGTTAGGTTGGCTTGGGTTAGGTCAAATAAATGAAGGGTTTCCTACCATCTTAGAGCTGAAGAAACCTCTTCCGAGACTGACGCCAACTTCTCCGTCCATAAAACAAAGGTTTGGTGTTTGTGAATAAACTTTTACCTGGATATTCATCACAAGAGTCAAAAGTAAGTTTGGGGGAGGGATGCATTGCTTTGTGTACAAAAATGTCATTAACATTTTGTTAGGAAAACTTCTGTTTTAGATAACTCGATCTAGTCATCATTTTATGGTTTAAGTAATTTTGCCTTGTGATGAAAGTACATTTTTAAAGTACACAGTTAATTCAGTCTGAGTCTCAATTAATAAATGGTGATTAAAAACTGCATGCATAATTATAATTAGTGATCGACCGATGTATCTGTTTACCGATATTTTTCCCGATATTTAAGCATTTTTCCATAATCGGGTATCGGTTTTGTAATATCGGATTCGCCGATTTACGGCGCCATCTTGTGGCCGTTTTGAGATTTCCGCCATTGCAGCCCGGGTGTCTGAGGAGATCAGTCAACAACAACTCAGTGCACAGGTAAATATATGTTCTACTTGGTTTGCTTTAATTAATCAACTTTATTTAACATAACAGACATGCACAAATGAGATCTGAGACATAAATTCCTGATATAGTTAATTTATGCAGCTTGTTTCTAAACAATTGAGACGAACTCATTGAGTCACGTAGTGTAATTCATCATGTCCTGCCCCAATAAAGACGTATCTTTACATGAATTAAATAAAACAGACATGAATGAGTGCATGTTGAAAATAAAAGCGTTGAATTTAATTCTCTATCTGTTGTATTTGCTCAGCATTAGTCTAGAAGAGAAAGTTTGTTCATATTGCTTAGCAACTGACGGATGATCTGGAGGCTTAAGCACGGCGACTGAATGAGACTTTTGACAAGATTATCTTGTTTAAACACCCTAGATTATATTATCATTTACTACATAACAATTATTTCGCTAATACACATATAAATATAGCCTACCGCTTTGTGGAAATTAATTATTATCTCCATGCGCGATCGCGGTTGATTAAGTTATAGTCAAACAGCACTTTGTCAGTTGGCATTTCATGATTTAACGTTAGATTAAATTTAGATCATAAAATGCCAACTGACAAGTGCTGTTTAACTTTATATAGTCTCGGGGAAAAAAGTTCGTTCATATTGCTCAGCACCTGACTGGATTGATGATCAGGAAGCCTCAAGCAATGCCACTGAATGAAACTTTTGACAAGATTATCTTGTTTAAACACCCTAGATTATATTATCATTTACTACATAACAATTATTTAGCTAATACACATATAGGCTACATATACCGCTTTGTGGAAATTAATTAATTATTATCTCCATGCGTGATCGCGGTTGATTAAATTATAGTCAAACAGCACTTTGTCAGTTGGCATTTCATGATCTAACGTTAGATTGAATCTAGATCATAAAATGCCAACTGACAAGTGCTGTTTAACTTTATATAGTCTCGGGAAAAAAAGTTTGTTCATATTTCTCAGCACCTGACTGGGTTGATGATCAGGAAGCCTCAAGCACGGCCACTGCATGACATTTTTGAAGGAAGCAGGCTTACAGGGCAGAATGCTGAAAGACTCTGTTTTCTACACTAAATCCTAGTTCTGCTTAGCTGGGAGTAAATAGCTATGCACTCCTAAATAGCCCTCCCGCCCCCACCAATATGTTAGAATCATTTTTGTGCTTTATTTTTTTACCTGTTTTTATTTTTTTACCTCATCAAAGCTTTTATTTTAAAACAAAGACACTTAGTAACAGTGCGCTTAAATTTTTTGGACTCAGACCCCTCTATTTATTTGTGTATAAATATAATGTTTTTTTTTTTTTTTGTATGCAAGGGGGGAGTGATTGTTATAAATAAAATGTTTTTTTCAGCTCATTTGTGTTGTAATAATTGTCAGAAACAGAAGTATAACAGTAAATAAATATCGGTTCTGCATATCGGTTATCGGGTACATAAACATACAAATAATCGGTATCGGTATCGGTTATAAAAAAACAATATCGGTTGATCACTAATTATAATACACCTATAAATGTGCGGTTTAAATTAGTTTTTGCTGAAGCTTCCAGTGGTGTCTAATGCCTCAGGACACTGCTGTCACACTGAACAACATTTCAAGCTTTCCAGAGCTCCATATCCTGAATACACATAAGCAATTAGCAAAGCTTTGACTTCTTATATCTACATTAACAACTTAAAATCATCTAAAATCATTTTGAAAAAGATTCTAATGTTTATTATTCATCTGAGAAATGTTTGTGTTCAACAACAATGCATGCCAACATGCAACAAATAACAACTATGCAGGACTGAGATGCAGAAAAAAGCTGATTAGAACTTTGCTTATAATGTGGCATGATATTTGTTTAGCCAGACCAAAACAGAGACTGAGACTGTGTCTCATGTCAAATGTCTGATAGTTAGCTGCCCTAAATAATCACAAGTTATAACCAAAATGCTTAATGTCCATGCGTGTACATGAAAATGTTATATTTGTATCCACCTCATTTTTTCAGTGTGGAAGTAATCTGTGACAGCAATCTTATATTTATAAGTTAGGCAATAATACAAAAAAAAAAAAAATTATGGTAAGAAATACCAGTTTGCCATATCAAGCAGTAAAATGATCCATTATGTACAGCTAAAAATGGTTGGAAGCGGCTGACACCGGAAGCAAAACACATTAAAATTACAAATGGCCACACTTGCTCTTGGGGAAAATGGGAACACCTGACAGTTAATCATTCAAGCAGTTCGAACGAGTGATTCATTATGAGTCTGATTTAACAAAGCTCTTCCCACTGAATCTTTTTTTCTCTCTCTCAAAAATGATTTGTTTAAACAAATCAATTTAGAATGAGACTTGAGAACGCTGGCTCTCTAGGACCTGCTAGTGTTTGATTTTAGTTTGCACTTGGGAGGAGAGAGGAGGAGAGAAGAGGAAACGAGCTGTTCAGCTGAAATTAATAGTTTGTTAAAGACTTCTTTCAGAGGCCTACTCTAAAGAAACATGATCCGTATAGTGTAAGCTGGTAAATAAAGCACAGAGACGGTAAAACAGCAGAGCTAACTTGGAGAGGGTGAGTATAGGCTGTGACCTGAAGAGCAATATAAAAAATTGTTTTAATGCTTGCAATGTCCAGAATATAATTCTTCAAACTAGGGTTATTTTTGGAATAATGGGGTAAATGTATGCCGCTTTTTTCAAGATGTAATATCCCCGATAGCACATGAGCATCAAAAAAGACCTATATTTTACATGTATTATGATTTAAAATGTATATAAAACTGACATCTTAAAGACATTTGTCAGATGTTTGTACACAGCAGATGCTTTCCAGATCAAGTGATCTTTAAAAGACATCTTGCAGATGTAGGCCTACATGTGTTGTCTCTCAGGTGTCCCCAGAATGTGTCTGTGAAGTTTTTGCTCAAAATAACCCACTAACCATTTATTATATCAATTTGAAAATGTTATTTTCAATAGAATGTTATCTTACATGTATCTGTTAAATGCAAAATGAGCTTTTGCTCCCCACCCTCTTTTCCAGTGTAACGTTATGTCTTTACAGCTAGTACCTCCTGATATTTTGGAAAAAAAACATCTGTTTGGTTTTGATTATGTATAGCATGCTGAAATCATGCACTTTAAAGCCATATTAGTTCAAATGTCCACTGTGCACTTTGGATGGGTTAAATGCAGAGCATGAATTCTGAGTATGGGTCACCATACTTTGCTGTATATCACATCACTTCACTTTTATACAGTGCACACATCCGAAGCACATTGCGCTTTGACTGTCAAATACACACAAGTTTGTTTAAAAAAAAAAAAAAAACCAGAAAAAACAGTCGGTTATGTCTGTGAAGGTAAATGGCTGGGAAGGAAATCGTTTGTTTATATGAGATCTGTGTATTAACTGACAGCAGCATAATGCATAATACTTATTCTGTTAATATAGCCAAAACTATAAAATAAAAAAGCAGAAAATCTCTTACTGCTCATGAAAAAATAATTTCTGTAGCTCTAATTAGCCGACAATTCTTACTTGAATGCTGCTTTTAAATGCTCTAGTGAGCGAATAAACATGGTGGATTGTTTGTGGCTCAGTCAAGGTTGGGTCTCAGTGTAGGGGCATGTAAAATGTGTCATCACATTTTACAGATGAAAAAATTGTGGGTGGATTTTGACCATTATGGACACACACTGCTAACACACATTTACTTTGTACATTTAACATTAATTTTATGATCAAGGTTAAAAAAGGACATTTTGAAGCTATGGCTATATGTATGTATGTATGTATATTAGGGGTGGAACGGTACAGTAAGGACATCTCTGTTTGGTGCATGAGGCCTTAAAGTATACTTCTTGGTAATTCTGTGCAAGATTCATTCAGAGTCAGTACATGGCCACTGTTTATTGGACTTTATTTTCAATTGCGCAACTCAACGGCATTCGTTGATCTTCTGCTGGTGGCTGGTTATCAAATAGTGTTGTTGTGCTGTCGGTGGTCCTTTTCATGGATTGGGGGTGATTTGCCTGTATTCCTTATAAGGCCTTATGCACCGAACCTAGATGTCTGTACCGTAACTTTGGTATTTATACATGTATCGTTCCGTCCCTAATAAAAACTTTAAATGTACATTTGAAGAGCATTTTAGCAAACTACAGTCTTACTTTGTTAATATTTGACATGTGAAACCTTTTTGTTCTTCCTCGAATAAAATAATCAATACACCTTTCCTTTATCTGCTATTGTGTATAAACCATGGAGTGTTTGTTATAACCAGTGTTGGAGCCTTGGGGGTAATGCATTACAAGTAACCAGGGGCGTAGCAAGCTTTTCAAAAGTGTGGGGGATGGATGTGGTTTGTTTATAAACAAAAATGATGAACACATTGACAGAGGGGTACAAAATGCAGGGCTTAAAGTTCTCTGGCACTGTGCGGAATTTCCGGCTTGCAGCGTTTGGCTGGGAAAAAAATAATCCTACATAAAAAAAAAAATCAGAAAAGGGGAGAAAAAAAACGCAAAATCAGAAAAGGAGAGAAAAAAACGCCCACACAAATATTTTTTTCTGGTGGTATAAATAATGTAACAATTTACTGTTTTTAAACATTAAAATAATATACACTTTAATTTCATAGTTCTTCAACAGGTATGCAAACAATATCCCAATAATAGCAATTAGCATTAGTCAAAAAAACGAAATATAATACCGAAAACACTCGACATGTCAACAAAACGATTAAAAGAACATCTTCCCAAACACATAACAAGCTTATTTAAAAACCTCTAAAGCATAAACACTCAAAGTACCTGGAAAAGGGAGATGTAAACTCCTCACTAAGATGAAAGTTTTTGTATTTTTCCTTACTCAGAGTGGCTCTCAGATGGGTCCCGAATCGCTTTTAAGCTAAGACTCCTACGTAAAAGTTTTTAACCTAAATTAAGAGTTTTCTGAGAGGATTCTTAGAATCTTTATGAATATGGGCCCAGATCTTCAAATAGTTGTATCTCAGCCAAGTATTGTCGAATCCTAACAAACCATAGAACAATAGAAAGCTTATTTAATCAGATTTCAGATAAAGTATAAATCTCAACGAAAAAAAAATTGACACTTAAGACCGGTTTTGTGGTCCAGGGTCACAAATGTGAATGTACATTTAATTCATCCCACTCAAACCCCCCCCCCACAAAAAAAAAAAAAAAAAAAAAAAAAACTGATTTGGTATTCATCAAATAGAATTAAAAGAGTGAAATGATGCCAACTCAGAATATGATGCAAATCTGCCATAATTGAATGTTAAACGACATAAATGTATCTAATTCAATTTTATGAACTAATTGTCACGAAATGCAGACAGACAGCAGTGTTTACTAGGGTATCCAAAATCAAGCCAAGCAAAGATCGAAAACCAGGTAAGCAGTCCAAGAAAATGAAAAACATGAACAATGGAAGCAAACACGAAATGCAGGGTGACATGAGACAATGCCAATAACAACCAGGGTATATATGGGCAGGTGCAAACAATGTAAGTGGGAACAGCTGTGTGAAATGAACAGTGTGGAGTCCAGACAAACACTGTGCAGTACTTGAAGTGGGGAAGTGAGACCTCTAGGGCATACCCAGACCAGACACTGTGACCGAGCAGACGAGACAGAAGCCCACCAGGGTGGAGCAGAGGACCACCAGTGCCAAGCAGACGAGACAGAAACCCACCAGGGTGGAGCAGAGGACCACCAGTGCCAAGCAGATGAGACAGAAACCCACAAGGCCGGAACAGATGACCACCACAGTGGAGTCGATCTCACAGTAGAGCAAGTCTGGTCATTACGGCTTCAGTGGCCATGATGAGATGGAAGATGGCCTCCATGGCCATAACAGGACAGGTAATGAGTTCATAAGCGGCTTCCATAGCCATGACGAGATGGAAGATGGCCTCCGAAGGTTCTGCAGCAGTTGCCACCACCTCTGGAGGTTCCACTGCCATAACTGTCTCCTTGACAGCAATAAAACAGGCTGAGAGAGCATTGCTGGGTGCAACAGACAGGGTGTGACGAGGCTCTGGAAGCTCAGCTGAGATGTGACCAGGCTCTGGCTGATCTGTTGTGATATGACAAAGCGCTGGAAGATCTACGGAGACGTGATTAAGTTCTGGAAGAACGGTGGTGATTTGATTGGGATCATAAAGACAAACCATGACTTGACCAAGTTCACGGAGATCAATGGTGACTTGACTTGACTCATGAGGTTTAACTGTGGTTTTACCTGACTCATGGGTGTTGATGATGACTTGACCTGACTCTGGACGGTCAATGGTGATCTGACTTGACTCTAAAGAGTCAACTGTGGCGGCCATCTTGTGCAGTGGCACTGGGCTGGTGGCCATCTTGTCTGGAGAGATGGGTGTGGCCAGTCTAATCAATTGACCACGGTGGTGTAGGTATCTAGTGAAACCCCAAAAGTCCAGGATGACAAACCCCCTCAGCTCTCATTGAGGCAAAGGGTCATTAAGGCAGTTGTTAAACAAGTCCTTTAGTGCCTCAAAGTTAAACCCCAGTCCTACTGCCATGGTCAAAAACACTTGAGCCAGACCACCCACCCCACTCCCCCTTTGTTAAAAGATGGTAAAGTTCAAGAGTCTCCCCCTCTGCTCCTCTATGGTGGCTGGGCAACTGATTCGAAATCCCACACCACTGGATCTGGGCATGATGGAGTCATTCGGTCATGAAACGCACACAAACTGTTAGATCCAAAAGCAGTGTTTAATAGGGTATCCAAAATCTTATGTCAAGCCAGTCAATGGTCGAAAACCAGGTAAGCAGACCAAGAAAAAGAAGAACATGTACAATGTTAAGCAAACATGAAACGCAGGGTGACATGAGACAAGGACTCCATGACAATGACAGAAACCACCAGGGTATATATGGGCAGGTGCAAACAATGTAAGTGGGAACAGCTGTGTGAAATGAACAGTGTGGAATCCAGACAAAGGCTGTGCAGTACTGGGGAAGTGAGTGGGGAAAAGTGAGACCTCTAGTGGACACCCATGGACACCCAGACCAGACACTGTGACACTAATGTCTTTGCTGCTGACCATTGATGAACAAGTTAAGCTAAAATTACTTTAGATAAACTAACAATCATGTCTCATTGTGTCTTTTTATTTTTATTTATTTACACTGAAGAGTGTTGAACTGTCTTCGGTGTTCTGATGTACAGACGTGAATTTACTTTTCCTTCATTCATTACACTTTTTGGTGTGAAAGGGCTTTTCTATTGTATCTATAAATAGAACTTCTTATATTAAAAACAATCAAGCCCTAACATAAAAGTAACGTAATTAGTAACTTTTTAGGGAGTAACACAATATTGTAATGCATTACTTTTAAAACTAACTTTCCCCAACAGTGGTTAACACCTCAAACTGGAACATTTGTGTCTGTGTATCTGTTGATTATCTTAATTTACGGCCTATAGTTTACAGTAAATCTGATCGTAGCTCTTAATCACTTGATCAATCTGTCTTTGTTCGTGACCTGGTTGCAGTAGAGTGATCTTATTCATCTTGTGTGTGTGTGTGTGTGTGTGTGTGTGTGTGTGTGTGTGTGTGTGTTTGCGTGCCAACAGATACCACAAGGGAAAAAAAAACAAGGTAAAGCAATGCTGTTACAATGCTTAATATTACTTGCATGATATCTTATGTAACTGCTAATCCTGTGAGGTCCCTTAATTCACTTGTATCTTGATGCTCTTTTCAACTGTAATTATTCTGTTTCATCAATTAAAGGTTCCTCAATCAGAGATTCTAATTCACAATGAAGCCAGTGTTTTTCAGCATGACCATCCTGCTCATTTCCTACTATTTGAGTGACGAACACATATACACCTATTTCGGTCTGGTCATCTGCTTCATGCTTTGGGCTAAAACGGTATTCCATGCAGAAAATGGCCTGTCGGATGTATTTGGC
This sequence comes from Carassius auratus, assembly GCF_003368295.1. Lineage (NCBI taxonomy): Eukaryota > Metazoa > Chordata > Actinopteri > Cypriniformes > Cyprinidae > Carassius > Carassius auratus. Next base: position 2,515,391 of record NC_039259.1, read on the forward strand.
CGGGCGGTGTTGATTACAGGCTGTGACAGTGGATTTGGACATCACCTTGCAAAGAAACTGGACTGCATGGGCTTCACAGTGTTTGCCGGATGTTTATGTCCTGAGGGTCCTGGGGCTCAGAGTCTGGTTGAAAAAGGTTCTGACCGTATGAAGGTGCTCCAGCTGGATGTAACCAAAGATGATGATGTCAGCTTGGCCAAGGATTTTGTGCAAGCAAATTTGCCAGAGAAGGGTAACTTAAACACTTGAAAATATCTTATTTATAGTATTTCACATTTCAAGGATGAGAATTTCATCTAGTTTAATCTTGTTCTGTATATTGTTGTAATTTTTCAGGCCTCTATGCGGTGGTAAATAATGCTGGAATCTGTGACTGGGGAGAGACTGAGTGGAGCACTGCCATGGACTTCCAGAAGATGGCTGACGTTAACCTGTTTGGTGCCATCAGAGTCACCATCCCATTCTTGTCACTTGTCAGAGCATCCAAAGGTAATTGGTGCTGTCTATTCTAAATTGTGTATGTCGTTGCTGATAAAGTGCCCATTATTATTCCATTTTAAGGTTCCTAATATTGTTTTGGGAGTCTCCTACGATAGGTTTCCTACAACTGTTCATGTGACCATTCAAAGATGGAGCCAGGATGTTTACCGGTGTGCTGTCTCCGTCTGTTTTTACCTGTTTTAGTATTTAGTTTCCTTTGTTTTATTACGCGCTCTGTTTGCTCCCCTCTGGTGTGCGATCACTAAACTTTTCTGAATATTCAGTCAGCGGTGTCTGATTGTTTGATACCAGAGCAGACTGGCATTGCTACACACAGTTTGTGCCTGTGCCATTTGCGCCGAGGAAGGTTTGTTACCTGCCTGGATATTTTTGCCTGTGCAGGAAATGCCAAAGGAAGCATGGGAAGCACGCTAGGGTCCTCATGAGATCAAAGAAGTTTGGGAGTTTTCCATTACTCGGACTACTGTCCTCCATGGAAGAGGTCAAGGAGGTGAACCTGAGATGTACATATCTTGTGTCTGTCTTCTGGTCCCTGGTGTCCATGTCCTGGTGGTCGTGGATGGTTTGCAAAAGGCAACTTTAACACTGTTGCCACAGGTTGTTTTTCATGTCCCCGGATTGAAGCATCCCCAATTATGTGATATTTAGCCCCAGGGATGTGATTTTTACTAGGGGACCCCCTCGAAACATGTTTAGTTTGGGCTGGTTTCGAGTAGGCCGGGTTTGTTGTGAAAACCTGGCAACCCAGTCCATCAAGCAGGTAGCATTGTTATTGCTAAAGTAGCGGACTCATAGAAAAATATATTACCATCATCTGTATTAAAGGGAAATCAATCACTTCATCTGATGTGTAACTGAACAAAATGACCTTGACCGCTTTACTTACAAACTATTGATGTCTCTTGCCAGGACTTGTGTGTGTAGGTGGTCATGTAAAAGAGGAAAGCAGGCATGGACCCAAAGCACTGTGATGCAAGAAAGGGAAGACTCAAAATGTTTCTAAACTTAAACACGTTTTGCCCCATTTGCATTGTTTTACTGCATTATTGTTTAAATTTTTTACAATACACAGCGTGGCTTTTAATCATATTTTTAGGGGGGGGGGGACAACCCTCAGATGCATTATCTCAGTTCTGCGATTAAATTTATAGACCCGCAAACACTGATGGGGATTTTTGACAATCTTCAATTGTCCCTTTTTTTTGACAATTTAAATTTTGGAGGATTTCAATATACATGTGTGTTGCCCGTCAAAGCCCTTGGTCAGAGATTTTTATTTATTTATTTATTTATTAGTCATTTGATTTTTTTAACAGTATGTTTTTGATCCAACTCATGAGCATGATCGTACCCTTGGGGTTTACCATTGGTAATATAAAGACAGCTGATTTTTCTTTTTTTGTTGTTGTTGTTTTGTTTTGTCATAAGACTTTTATTTTTATCTCTAATTTGCCATGTGATGTTTTAAGATGTTTCTGTTCCTGTCACATCTCATGTCCTCAATCTTTACACAGCTAGTAGTTTTTCAGCAGCTTTTGAGGTTTTTCGTTTATTTTGTTTGAATATCCCTGTCATAGAATGGATTTAGAAGAGTTGGTTAACTATTGGTCCAAGTATCCTGTCTGTTTTGAATGGTAGCCTCTCATCTGGTGCTGTTTTGGCTAGTTGTAAGCATGATGTTATTTCAGCCCCTCCTGTACTCCTGTTTTGATCCCTTCAACAGGAGTACTTTTTGCCCTATTTAAAGCTGCCTTCTATATCTAAGATATAATTTAAAAAAGAGAATTTTTTAAGAGGAATAATATCTTAGATTACAATCTAGTTTAAGAGCTTAAGAGTCTCCATGATGCATTGACTCTGGGAGTTATGTTCTACTTTTGTTAGATCTAGATCATGATAAACCTATTGCTCATCTCAAGAATCATATTGGTGTTCAGGGCTTAGCCCTAAAATGGTTATCATCTTATTTGAAGGATAGGATATTTTTTATCAGTTTAGGCGATTACTCTTCTTCTGCTGCTCCTCTTGTCTGTGGAGTTCCTCAGGGCTCTATTCTGGGAACAACTTTATTTTCTCTGTCTATGTTGCCATTGAGTTTTATTTTATAAAAATTTGGGATTCATTATCACTTCTATGCAGATGATTCACAAATTTATTTACAATTTAAATGGGACCATAAATGTGCTTTGCAGTCTCTGCATGAATGTCTGACAGAGGTTAATTGCTGGTTGGCAAATTATTTTCTTCAACTAAATAAAGATCAGACAGAGATGATTTTATTTGGTAATAAGGGTTATGTTAAGGATGTACATGAATGCTTGGGGCAAGAAACTGTGCTCCTGTAAAAAACAAAAACAAACAAAAACAACAACCCTGGTGTCATCTTTGATTCTGAACTCAAATTTGACTGACAAATTAGTTATGTTGTTAAATATAGCTTTTTCCATCTAAGGTCAATATCGAAGTTGAAGTCCATCCTCTCTTTTGAAGATATGGAGAATGTTGGTCATGCTTATGCGTCATCTCATTTGGACTAATGCGACGTTGTTCTGTGAATCAGCTCTATTTTCTTTGCAGTTTGTTCAGAACTCATCTGCTAGACTTTTGACAGGTACAAAGGGGAGAGAGCATATTGCTCATGTGTTAACCAAACTGCATTGGTTACCTATATGATACAGAATTCATTACAATTCATTGCATGTTTTCAAGGCTGTACATGGTCTATCACCTGACTATGTTACTGATTTAATTAGTGTCTTTCAATCCAGCAGATCTCTGCACTCAAATGATCAACTACTCCTAATGGTTCTGCGATCTTGTCTAAAATATAGAGGGCAGGGATGGGCAAATCGATCCTGAAGTATCGATATATTGATACTGATGCGAGTATCTAAAGTATCGATATGCACATAAAAAATATTTATACTAAGCTGTTTTTATTTATCAGTAATTTTGTTTATTAAAAATAAAAAAAATAATGCTTACAATATGCCTTAAATTAAACTAATAACATTAGCAATTAATTGTGTGGAAGGGATTTTCCTGCTCATCTGAACACATGCAAATGTTGCGAGGCAGAATCAATCCATTAGAGAGAGCATTCACTCACTTATTTCACAATAAACCTATTGAAATTGTACCCTAGTTTGTGCGGTACATTTATTTATATTTGAATGTTAAAAGTTAATAATGCTGATTTTCTATTCTGTATTGTTAATCTAAATCATACACTCTCAGAATAAAAAGGGTGCATTTTATGCATGCAACAGCCTATTACTGGCAGTCCCTTATGACAATGAATCATGGTAAATTAAACATAGTTTATTATAGTATTTGTAGATTTCCTTGGTTACCGCTACAGTAAACATGTTTTATCTGTAAACAAAAATAGAACCTAATAAGTTGCAATTAAGGCGTATTGAATGTTAAAATGCATTTCAAATAGAAAGTAGGTATTATTACCATAGTACTCATGATAATAAAATAAATTTCATAATCTAAAAAGTTCAGCAGTACTAAAATTCAGTCTGCATCCCAATGTTCATACTATCCTTCAACCTAACTACAATTTGAGACTATCCCAATGCATAGTATCCCAGCAGGTACAGGACATCAATATAAGATTAGATTGACATTGGACATGTCATCAGGCAGACTTTTTATTTTTGGTAGTGAACTAAAATCGGGATGATGTCAGTAATTGACACCAATTTGACATTGACTTGACTTTGTATTTTGATATACAACCTTAAAAACAAAATATCAACATCAGCAGTCAGTATTGGACCTCAAATTAACATTGATATTGGACATTGAATTGACATTGAATTTGGATCACCCAACTTATCAAAATTTAAACAATTTCAATTCAAATTCAATTTGATTAAGTTCAAGTTTATTTGTATAATGCATTTCACAATACAAACCATTACAAAGCAGCTTTACAGAAAATAAGTTTCTACAATGGTGGCTGTCAAGTTGATGTCCCAATGGAAGAAATGTACAAAAAATTGTGCAGTTAGTGACATGTAATCAAGCAGATGGTGAAACACTATTAACAGCAAAAAATTTATATATAACATTGTCATGTACATTACCATTCCAAACCCTCTGAGACTTGTCATGATAGAATTTCTAATTTATCATTCACTTTTGGCTTTACATTTACATTCACATTATACAATGAATGAAAGACAGTATTTGAAATGGCATAATAGGGGGCACTTTAAATGATTATTTTACTTTACGCTGTCACTTGGTTAGCACCCTTTTAAAAGGATGTATTTACAAGTGGTCGATTGATTTGTATTTTCTGTTGAGCTTAGAAAGAATGGTGTCCTATATAAAGCTTGTATATAATATTACAGTATTTCATTTAAATAATCTGCACAATTGCTGCAATGAAATTGATATTTGACATTATATGTAATATTCTAAAATTTAATCTGTGGGGGAAAAAAAAAAGTCATTTTAATTTGATAAATCCATTAAACAAACTGGTTCTTCTTGATTGTGTAATCCTATTATAGTTAAAAACATGACCAAAAAAAAAAAAGAAAACACTGTAACAAACAGTACACCCAGTAATCTGGCAAATATGTGTGATCTGGCAATCCTAGATTTTGCATACAGTACACTGACGTATGACATAGCGGCTAACAGTATATAGTGCAGCAATGTTTAAAATAAATAATTTAAAGATTATAAATATACACCCTTTAGAGGTTTAAAAGGCATAAAGTGCACCCTTTTGAAAAGGTACTACTTTAACAGTGACAGCAGTTGTAACTCTTTTTTTCTTACTGAGATTTTTTCTTACTAGTAATTTCATCATTCATTCTTAGGTCGTATGTTATATGTGTCAAGTATCTTTTCTTTCTTCAACTGTCTGAACATGGGAGCTTACAGTGTTTCCAAACGGGGACTGGAAGCATTCGCAGACTCCTTGAGAGTAGAGATGGCCAGTTTTGGAGTTAAGGTAAGGCCTTAGTCATTCTTTTAAAGGGAAATTCACATTGTTATCGATGTTTAAAAGCCTAAGTGGACTCTTTATTATTACTACTACTACTACTACTACTACTAATAGGACATTGCTTTGAACACAGTGTATTATTTTATTTTTCTGTTCTTGTAGGTCAGTATTATTCAACCTGGAAATTTTGGCATGGCCACAAACATTCTGCCCAAGAAATCACCGCAAGATATATGGGATGAATTTGACGATGCACGTAAACTAACATTCAACCAGAAATACATTGAGATGGCATGTGCATATTTTAATGTATTGTGTACTTCAGGATTTAAGGATTGTTCTATGGTTATCAATGCCATGTTACATGCTCTCACTGCTCCCAAACCTCAAACCCGATACCAGCTTGTTTCCTGGAGAGATATGTTTTTTTTCTACATATGTCCTTTTCTCCCTACTTGTATCACAGATTCTGTGTTTTCTGTAAGTTCCATGTATCAGAAGCGTAAAGTAATGCTTTACTCATAATTAGTTTATTCATATAAGAATAAGAGAGCTTTCTTTATTACTCAAGCCCGAAGTGTTGCTGTAAGATTGCTGTAACTCTAACATGAGACATTAACATTTTTTCCTGGACAGTTGTTCACAAATATACTGAAATGTACTGAAACATTCTTTATTTCAAAGGTGTGTTTATGTACTCCTTTTTTCCTGAGTAGAAACATAGTCTTTTTCACAGATAATTTTGCTGAAGACTATGCTCTAGAATTTATCATGGGCAACATTAAAAGGACTTTAAAGTCTAAGATTCCAATTCACCCCCGTTTTAATTGGACACGAGGTGTTCTGAATTGTGACTGCTATTGTAGATGTATGAGTAGAGAAATTACTATATGGAACATTTATGATAAAAATGCATTTGCAACACCACAAACTGTAGGACCACTAAAACTATTAAAGGTATAAGACTGAAAACCTAAGAAAAAAGGTGAAAGGTTTACCTGAAAAGACACTACTGTTTCAAAAGTTTGGGGCAGTGAAATTGAAAGATTCTCTTTTTAAAAAGAACATTCTATTCATCATAGAATCCTTGAAAAAATAAACTGTACCATGGTTTGCCAAAAATATGAAGCAATAATTCTAAGCAGCAAAACAGGATCATAGAATGATTCCCAAAAGATTATTTGGTGAAAATTCAGCTTTGCATCCCAGTACTAAATTAAACTTTAAAATGTATTTTAAAAAGCATAATAATAATAATGATGACCTAGAAACTTGCCATTCATTAAGCTGGTTGGAGAATTTGTAATGAAAATGTGGGCATTTTATGATGCCATATTGTATCTGTATGCAAACTCATTGTGTTGTTCACAGATGTAGTATGAGGAACTAAGATACGCATCATTTAAATAGATCAAACGACTTCTGTTCTCTGAAAGGCTTGAAAAGCATCTTTCACCAGGGTTTTCCTTCTGTAATGTTTCCTACTTTCGTGGATATGATGTTACTCCAGGTCAAGTCATGACGTTTCATTTATAAAGTGTTTCATTTCTGCTTTTTTTGTTAAACCATTATATGGAACTGTATTGCTCTCTGACCCATTTTGTTAGATTTAGATAATCATCCCACTACTTTCAGTAACTTGTGTATGTACAGTTGCATTCAAAGGAAGAAGAAGTGTGTCATTGTCTTTCACAAAGATATACTTAGATAGAGGGCCTCCTTTCCAACCACAGGGCCAAAAGTCCCTGTCTAACACTCCAGAAGTTATATAGCATTACAATGCTACATAATACAACACTGTTTTATCACCTCATAAACCTGTCCAGCAGATCTCATTGAGCACTATCACAGTTAGACAGTGGAGTGTTCTTGTTCACTCAACATGTCAGGCAATCATTTTTAAAGATTTCTTAATATTTAAAGGTGTCATGTGGACCCTGTAAGTCTGTTAAATTGGGTAATAGTTAAACAAATACATTTCCAAAATTTTCCAAAGTTTTGACCCTTGAAACAGTTTATTATAGTTTACAGTTCATACACACACACACACGCACACATTTACTTAGCTGTATAAATGGGGACCTTCCATAGGCGTAATGGTTTTTATAGTGTACAGACTGTATAGTCTATTGCTCTACACCTATCCTTTACAAAATTTTTACAATAGTAAACGCACACATATACCTGTGGCTTGCTGCAATGCAGTGCTCTTCCACCAAATTTTATTTTATTAGCTTGTAATCTAATTTTAATGTTTTTCATATTTCTATAATGCATTATACTGAGCCTTTTACAAGATAAATGCATGTTTTACCTTAACACTCATAGTTTAATACCATATTGTTGACTAGACTGATATGTATTTCCTGATATGCATTTGTCTTGCAAATCAGGTATGGGTTGTAATGAAAAAGCATTTGAATAGGACAACATTTAGAAAACTAAATTATTTACCATATACACCATATCAGTACTTTCAAAACTAGAGGTAAAACTACAATAAAGTTCCATTTATTAACTTTCGTTAACATGAAGTAACAATGAATATAATTTGTATTTTTTTGGCCAACTAATGCTTTGCTAAATTTAATATATGAATATTTAATGTACCTGAGATGGCATGTAATACATAAATGCTGTAATAAATGTATTGCTCGTTGTCAGTTAATGCATGAATGGAACCTTTTTCCTGAAGCCAAACATTTTTACCAAAAGTTTCACTTTCATTTTGCCAATCCATGAAACTAAAACACAAACCAAGCACCAAACAAACAACCCACATCTCACTTCTTCCTTGAGCACAAACACTCAAAAGTTCTGTCACATTGTAAATGAAGATGGGTTCTCGTGGTTCTGTCCAACAACGGTTTTGTTCGCTGATATGTACAGCTCAGAGGTCTGCTGAGAGGAGCGTCTCGAAATGTACCGTTTCCCCAGGCACCGCAAGTCTCGGAAGATCTGAAAAAAGTGGCTCCTGAATTTAACCCCGATGAAGGCGTACAGAATGGGATTCAAGCAACAGTGAAGGTAGGCCACACTCCTGCTGATGGACAAAGTCATCAGAGTCGCCTGTTCATCCTCGCAGAGTCTCTCACTGAACCGTTTACTGGTGTGGACGAGAAGCGCCACGTTGTAAGGCAGATGGCAAAGGACGAACACAAAGACCACGGCCAGGACCACGCGGATGGCTTTATGCTTCTGGAAGTTTTGAGCTTTGAGTAAAGTCACCATGGTGCACGAGTAGCAGAATATCATGATCATCAGCGGCACCAAGAACCCGAGGACCATCTGCATGCTCGGAATCAGGATCTTCATGAGTCTGGCAAGGTTGTGCTCATCAAAGTTAAGGATGCATTCCTTGTTTTCCTCCTGGTAATATATAAGCGTAGGCAGAGACAAGATGAGAGCGAGAAGCCATATGACCGAGCAGATGAGACGGCTGTAGACCTGAGCTTGCGATCGAATTCGAACCGATCGTCTGGCTTGCACGATGGCGATGTAGCGGTCGCCGCTGATGCAGGCCAACAGGAGCGTGCTGCTGTACACGTTGATGCTGTAGGCTGCTCTCAGAAACTTACATGCCCACGTGCCCATGCTCCAGTCGTGCTGTTCGTTGTAGATGATCAGTGGAAGGGCGATGACGAAGAGCAGATCCGCCAGTGACACGTTAACCAGATAGATATCGGTCATGGTTTTCGCTTTCTTGTAGAAGGAGTACGTTAGGAGGACCAGAACGTTGCCCAGCAGGCCGAGTGTGCAAATTAGAGAATAGATGAATGCTGGGATGGTCACTTGCTGTTCGTTGAACTGTGCCAGGTTACAAGGTTGTGGATCATCATAATCATCAGTAGTCCCCGTAGTCCCCGTAGTCCCCGTAGTCCCCGTACCATCATATGTGTAATCAGACGCATTCATAACTGTACAACTGACCTTGAAAGAAAAGAGAGATATGGGCAGAATTAAAAATCTGAAAATATAAAAGGAAAACCACCACACAATACTTCCAAGAGAAAAAAAATTACATTTGCATATCAAACAAAAGCTCATCCCCTGTGAAAACTGTGAAAGTGTACTTGAAATAAAAACCATACTTGCAAATATTGTAAAATTAATTAAATAAGAAGCCACCATCACCTTTTGCCTTTCAAAAAGTGCACTTTTCTAACAATGTCAAATTAAAAGTTCCACTTTAAAGAACATTATGAACAATATGTTTTAATCATCCTTTTTCATGCTTTTAACACTCATTTTGATGTTTTTGGCTAATACAATACAATTTCATATAATGTCAATGGAAATTCAATTTAGTGATCATTTGAACAATATTTTAAAGAAAATTTTATTATATTAACATGTACTGAAGTCGTACTCCTACTGAAATTGCTCTAAAGTTCAGCTAACTGAATTTAGTGGCATTTGACGTGCATCGGAGTGCAAAGTGTCAGAAGACATTACAGTTAGTTTGCACTGTTAGTATATTACCGTAGTAAGTACTCTTTCAAAGGTATTCTAAACTTTCGCCTGGTGGCGTGTGTAAGAGGGAATTTATGTAAATGTTTGTGCACCATGGCTGCTTCTGTATAGACAGCAGATACCACATTCTGATAACACGATACCATCAGTCATCTTTATGAAAAATGAACTTTCAGCAGTTAGCTGTACCCACTGCAAAACCTACAGTAGGATGTATTTCGGCATATTTAAAAAGTTTAGATAATGTTCAGTCCAGTTCGTTCATTAAAATAATAATGGAAAATAAAATCTTTTCTTTTAAGAAAGCCATGCTCAGGCACAATTTATGTCCAACAGTATTTAAGCATTAAAAATATATATCTGTAATATTATAGACTTTACTGCACTGACACTAATGGATGAGAACAAAACTTGAATTTAACTGAGCTGAATAATGATCATTTTGTCTTCTGTAGAGCTGCTTATATTACAATGAATTCATTTCATAACTGATTAATTTGACAACATTATTACAAAGTAATTTTCCTGTTTATTCCTGTGATAATCTGTAATGTATACAGTGCTATAGAAATAAATGTCACTTGACATAATTCTTACATTCAATCAGCTGTCAAAACAAAATGACAAATAAACGTTTTTCCCCACAATCCATTGCAATCAAAAGCACTTTGATCAAATTAATATCTGTATTTAAAATGCTGTACCTCAAATCGGCCTCTTCTTTAAAGTCCTTCTTTCTGACTCTTTCTCTGACTGATTTGTGAGGAATATTTCACGTGTGATGCACCTGTTTCAGTGTGGAGTTCCTCTGACTGTGTTCTTCTATGTTTCTATAGACCGGCCCACATGTGAGATCATGCTGTAGGTGTTGACACAATTACACTGTTGATAAAATGTCTCTGTTGTTCTGCTATCTGATGAGGCTTCTTCTTTGATGCCCTTTTTCTCCTCCTACAATGATGAGAAAGCACATTTGGCTTTTTACCACCTACAGGAAAAGCTTTGATCTCTTAAATATACATAAATCAAAGTTTTAAGGGACTGTTGTTTTAAAAACAAGTAGCGGACATGGATCAGCTGACTTCACTAAACAAAAACTGAGAAGTAAAGAGAGGAACTGCTGCATTGCCTTGTGACACTGTCACACAGGACACGTTTTAATCCAATCAATATGCATTATGATGATTTTATGATTTGAATGATGTCTTAGCCATTTTATACCTCTTTCCTAGTTTAATGTGTGTATGTCTTTAAATGAGACTGGGCCTGCCTGTCATGTGAGTGATCACTGAGCAGATGACAGGGAAGTGGAAATGGACATTATTGGACCAGAGGGAGATAAGGAGGTTTGTATAACTTACTTTTGGAGAAAACATAATGATCAAATTGGATCACGTGTGCCTTAATAACCAATCACATTTCAGCCTTGACCTCATTGAGTTGTGAGAGACTCAATCACCATTTACGGATAGAATAGGAATTAATGGGAAATGGCATAATCTGAATCCTTGTCGCAAAAACTCAGTGACTTCTCTTATAAATGTTTTTTTTTTTTTTTTTTTTTTTTTTTTTTGTGTAAAACATGTTGCAGAATAGCAGATAAGCTGTCGAATCATTAAATGATTAGCTTTTTCCTCTAAAAAGCTGTTTATCCAGCGAAGTGAAGCCTCTCCTCCACTGACATCTGGACTCTTTTTTGTTACAGTTAGCCATTACACTTGTTTGGCTAAAGTTTGCAGTCTTGACTTCTAGTGGCTTTAGTTAAACACTTTAAGACATTTGAGACTATCAACATTCTGGCACTTATTCATACTGTTTTAGGGCATGGCGTTATTTCCTGTTTTTATTGTATTGTGAATATTGTTTCACTTTAAAATTGTCTGTACCATCTTTTTAAACACTCCAAGCTCTCACACAGTATAATCTGACCTCATTTTAATTCATGTATATTTGACTGATAAGGCCCAATGTTACAGTCTTTCTGACTGTTTGCATATCTTAGTAAAACTTTGTGTTGTTTTTGTTGTTGTTTACTTGGTTTTTTTTAATATTCTGTACCACTATCGTTCCCTAAAGTGTGGGTGTGATGAACGTAAACAATATAATACATCTACAATAATTCCTCATAACTTTACCCTGATGTTTAATTACCTGGCAGGAGAGACACCATGATCAAGAAGTCGCTTCACTCAGGGCAGACTCATCCATTACACTCCGGCCATGCTGTTTGTGTTTGTTGTCTATTGTTACCCTGCCCCTCTTTTTAATTGGTTAGCTCATTAGGGCTCACTCCTGTAATACTTGGAAAAAAAAGCTAGAATTGAGTCCACATTATACAGTTGCATCTTAATGAGCAATGGGTGTTCGTGTCGGTGAGAGTATATGCTTGTGTAGGCGTTTGACATTTAATAACGCTATGATGCCAACTTCTGATATGCAAATTTTCTGACCTAAAAAACTAATAATGAAGCATTTCATTGCACACTGATCCTGCATCAAATAACCAGCCAAGACATCTTGTTTTATTCTTTCAGGCTGCTATTGAATCTGCTGCAAGTTGATGCCTTTGGTGAAGCTTTACAAAGTGATGGCAGAAGGAAAGGATCCTAGATTTTACTAATACATCTGCCTATTTCTAACTGCTACATGCAGAAAAACAAATAAAGAATAAAAACACACACACACACAAAAAAAAATTGATATTGTTTTGAAGGTTGTATAACTGTTGTTACATGTAGATCTATTTCATTGCGTTAATTTCATTCATAGTCCGAAAAGTATGTAAAGCGCTGTCAATCAATTAAAAACTAACTAACTACTCATACATTTTTTTCTGAAATTAACCATGATTAATCCCACCTAGCATTAAAATTTTAAATATACAGTACATTTATACTGCATTAATTTCACATTCAATCTTCAAATTAATGTAGAAACATCATAAAGATGGTAAATCTTTTATATTTGTTCAATGTAATCTTTTTTTATGACTGAAGGCAAGTATCACTGATACCAGTTCTACTGATATCTTTATGAATTTTTTTGTCTTATATTTAACTATTGACTATAGCCTTTCAAAATTACTGTATACTGTAAAATTTAAGTGAACTTTAAACAATCTTCACATAAACACATTATGATAAATTTTATATTTACCTATCCAATACAGAAATTGAATAAAGTATAGATAAATCCTTAAAGCTACAAAATGTATTGATTTCTTCTTTTTTATTCTGTTCTTTGATTAATAAACATCACAGAATCCGGGTTATTAGATGATTTGGATGCTATTACTTTAAGAGCTGTCACTGCTCAATGTGACGCAGACTAATAGTTAAAATCAAATACAAGGTGTGTTCGACTTGAACCATGGGTACTGTGAGCAGTCAACGAGAAAATACCTATACATGAGTGCATAAGGCACATGACAGTTAGAGTGCAAACCAGTGATAAAAAAAACCTAACTCTAAAGATATAATGAGTGCAGTGCTAAAATAGCTTATCAGTCTGTTAAAGTGGTAAAGAGCAAAATAGCTCAGAGAACATTCTTTAATTAAACTGTCAAAGAGGTAGTTTGAAGTAAAATGTTACATGAGGTAGTGAGACTTGATGTGGTGCATGACTAACCATTCAAAGCACTTCATAAGGATGGAAGTAAGTGCAACTGGACGGTAGTCATTGAAGCAGGCTGGAGACAACATCATGTGGGCACAACAGCCTGACTAAGTGGTTACTCTGTGAAGACATCAGTGAGTTCCCCTGCACAGTCTCTCTGTACATGCCCAGGGATGTTGTCAGGACCCGGAGCTTTAAGTGCATTGATCCTGCTGAAGGATCTCCTCTCACTGTCTGGGGACAGCGTCATCACCTGTTTGCCGGGAGGAGGTGGAGTCTTCTGTGCAGTGGTGCTGTTTCGTGCCTCAAAGTGAGCAAAGAAGACATTCAGCTCGTTCAGCAGGGAGATGGAGGCTGCGTTCAGCATCTTCAGTAGTCTGTAGACCTCCCCTGTTAGCCATGACTTCTGGTTGGCCGGATAGTGATGGGGTTTTTTGCCAGTACTTCATCAGTGCACTTGATGATGTAGGCAGTAACAGTCTCTGGGAACTCGTGGAGGTCTGCGGTGTTATTGATGTGCTTGTACAGTTCATTCAGTGCCTCACTCTTGTTGTTGTAGTTGGAGCTGGGAGGGATGAATACTGCAATGACCAGTATGGCTGTATATTCCCTTGGAAGATAGAATGATTGGCTCTTAATAGTCATAAACTTCAACAGGGGTGAGCAGTGTTTGTAGAACAGATTCGCGGTACCTCCTTGGGGTGGCAGTGGCCCAGTGGTTCATGTAGGTTGTCTACAAACCGGAAGGTTGGTGGTTCAATCCCAGGCTCCACCTGACCAAGTGTCGAGGTGTCCTTGAGCAAGACACCTAACCCCAGCTGCTCCCGACAAGCTAGATGGTGCCTTGAATGGCTGACACCGCAGTCGGTGTATGAATGAGTGAGTGAATGGGTGAATGTGAGGCAAATTGTAAAGCGCTTTGGATGGCCATGTGGTCTGTTGAAAGCGCTATACAAATGCAGTCCATTTACATTTACACTCCAAAGCCTGCTGCCACTGGTCTTACCTCCCTCGACGAGAACTATGGCACGTTAGCTTATCGAGCTGAATAGCAGTCCAGTACGCTGTTTCCATGTGTCCATGAACACAAAAACACAACAGTCTCTTACAGTCCTCTGAGTTGAGCATAGTAGTAGATCTAGAAATGTGGTTGTACCAACATTGAGCAGAAACTCACAAATGTATATGTGCTTAAAGACAGACAGACAGAATACGTACAAAAACATTGTGACAAAAAACACAAAACACCATTCTGTCGGGAGAGAGAGAAGCCACAGCGTGTGCACGCGCCACTATCTTGGTTCATTCCAAGATAGAATGTATATTTGGTGACATAAATTTTATTGCTATGATTATTTTGATTATTCCACTTTATATTAGGTGGCCTTAACTGCTATGTACTTACATAAAAATTAAAAAAGTGCATTGTACTTATTGTGTTAATTGTGTAAACTCTTCTGCTGCTATTGAGATGGGATGTGGCTAAGGTTAGGGACAGGTTTGGTGTTATGGGTTGGTTTGGATGGGTAAAGGTGTAAGGCCTGGGTCAACAGTATAATTATGAATGTAATTACATAAATTAATTACATATTAAATTACATACAGTTTTTTTTATATAAGTACAATGTAAAAACATTTATGTAAACTGCATTGTGCATTGTATCAAAATTATTATTTTCAATGTAAGTACATTGTAGTTAAGGCCACCTAATATAAAGTGGGACTGACAATGCAATACTATTTTGAAAATACATGATAAACATATATTAAATACATACATTTTATTAATGTATTTAAACATATGTATATATTTTTAATTCTATTTTTAGTATGATATATTTCCAGAGTATAACACCTGGGGCCAATGTTAGTGTGTAACTAGTATGTACTTCTTTGGCACCAAAAATAGTCATTCAAATAGTAAATAGTATAGTTCCCAAGTAAATATATCTGTCTTCACAACTTCATATACTGCAGATCATAAAGTTCACACTCAATAACCATATCTTCCATCTGTTTGTCAGGGTTTATTTAAATCTGCAAGATGCAAAACAATGAGTGCCAAATAACGTTATTCAATGATTTAGCATTAACTTGTATCCACCAAATGAATTTTTATAGGATAACAGATGTAGGAGTAATATTCCTGCTGGTTGGTGTTTCCGTCTGGGATATCAAGCCCCACCTAGGAAGTATGACAGCAAGAGAAAAAAAAATCTTCACTTTCTGAGAAAATAATGCTAACTATTAATAAACATAAAATGTTGCCTTTGACTCTTTTTTTCCTAAATAATAAATCACCTGCTACTCAGTGCACACAGACAAAAAGCAATAATAACTTATGTGTTTATTCAGTAAATTTGTTATTCGTTATATTTATTTTCATCATAGTTTATGTGCATGTATTCTTACAAAATAAAAACAAAGACACCTCAGTTGAGTGCATTGCTTTTTATGCACATTTTTAGATGTCATGAGCGTCATTGTTCTGAAATATGACATTCCCTCATCTCATGGCATGACATATTATCATGTTCCCAAAAGTTATTATGTCATTGCCACAACAAAACTAAGTAAACCGACAATGCCACCTTAGGGGCACCTTAGAAATTACATGAGAGTGAGTAGCTTAACTCAGGGCTTGAAAACGGAAAAAAAAATTTAATCGGTTTACTCGATCGATATTTTAACATATCTTTTCTTGCGTTCCTCTGTATTATTACCATTCTGAAACCGGTTAGAGTAGAAAAAAATATTGGTTTAAAATGTTATTTTTAAAACTATTTTTAGCCAATAATAATAATAATAATAAACTACAGCCTTTCCTTACTCAAAAAAAAGAAAAAAAAAAAAAGAAAAGAATTCAGGCTAAGATACCGGTAAAGCAGAAAATTGTGAACATTATAAACACAGCTATTAGTTTACTTCTCTCCACAAGTGTTTAGGCTATATAGCCTAAACATCAAGCCAAACAGTAATTTAGGTGAAACTGATGCCTACCTCTCTCATTAGGCAAGAATCCAAATGTTTCCATATTCACAACGTATCTGGGCGATAAAATAGTATTAATTATGTTGGCATACACTCTTAAAATAAAGGTGCTTCACAATGCCATAGAATTATTATTAGTATTTTATTTTTTTGTCTAAATAGTTCCATAAAGATTATCTGAATAATCTTTCTGTTTAACAGAAGGTACTTTGTGGCAAAAGAAGTTTCTTCAGCTAAGACACAGTGGGGAAAACTCCTTTTCTCCGATTACTGAAGCCTTCAATAACAACAGTACATCTGCAACTGCCATTGTTTCAAAAGAATGTACAGAAGTGAACCAAATGACGGCACAGCGGAGTCCAGTGTCAAATGTTTTTTTTTTTGTTTTTTTTCATTTTTCATTTTATGCGTGCAATAACCTGTTAGTGTATGATTTATATTAATATTACAGAATAGAGCATAATCAATATTATATTTCAATGTTCAATTTCAATAAATGTAATAGCTCAAACTATGTAGGCTAATTTCAATTTGTTTATTGTGAAATAACTCAAACATATGTTTTCTTTTTTTCTGTCCTCTGATAAGCATTTTTCGGGGCTGCCATTCCTGTCATGATTCTGCCCTCGTGTCCTTGATTTTTCCTAGTCTTGAGGCAGGATCATGGCAGACCCGTGTTTTGTGTACAAGCACATGGCCTTGTCTTTGGGCCATGTGCTTGTGTTGTCTCGTTCCCTTGCCCCGCCCGCCTTGTTATCCTAGTCTTGACTTGATTGTCCCATCTGTGCCACCTGTCGTGTCTTGATTAGTTCCCCTATTTAGCTTTCCTAGTGTGCTCTGTCTTGCGTCGGTTCATTGAGATTTGTACCCTA
Source organism: Carassius auratus (assembly GCF_003368295.1). Taxonomy (NCBI): domain Eukaryota; kingdom Metazoa; phylum Chordata; class Actinopteri; order Cypriniformes; family Cyprinidae; genus Carassius; species Carassius auratus. Next base: position 2,532,815 of record NC_039259.1, read on the forward strand.
AGATTTGTGATTTGTGATTTGTGATTTGTGATTTGTGATTTGTGATTTGTGATTTGTGATTTGTGATTTGTGATTTGTGATTTGTGATTTGTGATTGTTCCTCACCTGTGATTATACCCTGGTAACCCCTTTGAGATATTGTGTCCTGTATAACCGTGAGTGTTTATTTGTAGTCAGTGTTCTCTAGTTTTGAGTCTTTGTTTATCTTGCCTAATCAGTCCTGTTTAGTTATTTTTGTATCTGCCCTAGTCCTTGTTTTCCCCCTCGTGGGTTTTTGTTTTCCCTTTTTGTATTAATAAATCCTGTGTGTGACCCGATTCCTGTCTGCACCTGAGTTCCTCCCTTGCAAACCCTGACAATTCCCAAAAGCTTTAATGCTTTCTTATACTTTTTGGAAACACAGCCCTGTTTGAATGCACTGTCAGAAGAGAGTGAACGCTCTCTGTAATAGATTTGTTCTTCCTTGCAACATTTGCATTTGTTCAGATGAGCAGAAAAATATTTATATCCTACACAATTATTTGCAACATAGGAAATTCATAATGTTTTGTTAAATAAACAAAATCACTGGTAAATAAAGCATACCTTAGAATTGATATTTTTTTGAGTATCAATTATTACGACACTTGCATCAGTATTGGTATATCGATACTTCAGTTCGATATGCCCATCCCTAATGCACAGACCATTGGGAATTCGATGGCCAGCCTGGTAGTGCTGAAGCGCCACTTTTGCCTGAATTTGACGTAGATCAAAGAAGCAGATAAGACCATCCTCGACTCCCCGGTCTCCCCTGCTTACCTTTTCAGACCTGCTGTGAAAAGGTTCGCAGAGCATTTCATGGCTGCACAGAAGTCATCCCAAGCTATGCAACACTTCCTGCCGAAGCTACTGCCAGTAGCCATAAGCCTGCGCTGTCTCAACAGCCAGCTAAGACCATGCCTCCTGCTGCTCAGTCCTCTGTATGGCCTGAACCCAGGTAGCACTCGCGCTCTGCAAAACACCATCCTTTTGTAAAACAAGGTTATCTACTCCAATTGAACCAAGATGGCGGCAAACCAAGATGACGGCGCGTCCACACACAGCGGCTTCTATCTGTCCCGACAGAACGGTGTTTTCGTGTTTTATGTCTTGTGAGTCACAGTGTTTTTGTACGTCGTCATCGCGTCTACCTGTCTGTAAGCACGCATACAGTCGCTAGTTTCTGCTCGATGTTAGCAGAACCGCATTTTTACAATTAAACTCCGCACACGCAGAACAGCTGCAGGATCTCGGTCTGCTACAGAAGCCTTCACCATCACCGACCCCCACTACTGCATCTCACCCACAGCGGAGGCGCCACAAGCAGTGTGAGAGGAAGCAGAAGAGGGGTAAGCGTGGAAGTATCCAGGCTAGGCTAAAGGCTAACCCACACAAGCCATCTATCCCCACCATCGTACTGGCTAACGTACACTCGTTGGACAATAAACTGGACGACATTTGATTACTACGCTCAACTCAGAGGACTGTAAGAGACTGTTGTGTTTTTTTGTTCACGTAAACATGGCTCAGCAACAGCGTTCCAGATGGCGCTATTCAGCTCGACCAGCTGACGTGCTATCGAGCGGACAGAGCTCTCGTTGAGGGAGGAAAAACTTTGGGCTTTGTGTTTACATCAATGACACGTGGTGCCGCAATACTGTTGTGATCAGCAAACAATGCTCACCCCTGGTGGAGTTTATGATTATTAAGTGCCGGCTGTTCTATCTGCCGAAGGAATATACTGCTATACTGCTCATTTTGTTGTACATCCTCCCGATCAACATCATCTGCAACAGGAGTGACTCACTAAATGAACTGTACCAGCACATCAGTGAGCAGCCGACAGCACACCCCGGTGCCTTTCTCATCATAGCTGGGGATTTTAACCATGCTGACTTAAAGAGTGTGTTTTCCAAAAATACACCAACACATTAACTTTCCAACATGAGGTAATAACATTTTGGACTTTATCTGTCATGCTAATGCCTGCATACAGACCCGCTCATTAAAGTTGCCGAACCAGTTCACAAACAGATTAAAGTGTGGCCAGAAGGATCTTCAGAGGTTCTTCAAGACTGCTTCAACACAACTGACTGGGACATGTTTAAGCAGGCTGCCACATGCAATAACTCCACTGACCTCCAGGAGTACTCAGAGACTGTCACTGCCTACATCAACAAGTGTATCGATGATGTAACAGACACAAAAACCATCACTGTCCGGGCCAACCAGAAGCCGTGGATGACAGGGGAGGTCTACAGACTCCTGAAGACACAGAACACTGCCTTCAGAGCTGGAGATGAGGTGGGCCTGAGAACAACCAGGGCCAACCTGTCCCACGGCATCAGAGAGGCTAAAAGACAGCACTCCAGGAAGATAGCCCATCAATTTTAGCAACAGCAGAGACACTAGGAACCTGTGGCAGGGGATACAGACCATTACGGACTACAAGCCCCCACCACGGAATTGTGACAACGACATCTCTCTGCTGAACGAGATGAACACCTTCTTCGCTCACTTTGAGCAACAAAACAGCACCACTGCACTGAAGACTCCACCTCCTCCCGGCTGACCCCAGACAGCATGAGGAGATCCTTCAGCAGGATCAATGCACGCAAAGCTCCGGGCCCTGACAATATCCCTGGACGTGTACTGAGAGACTGTGCAGCAGAACTCACTGATGTCTTCACAGACATTTTCAACATCTCACTGAGTCAGGCTGTTGTTCCCACATGCTTCAAAACTACCACCATCATTCCAGTTCCGAAGAAGCCATCTCCACCCTGCTTCAATGACTACCGTCCTGCTGCACTTACTCCCATCCTCATGAAGTGCTTTGAACGGCTAGTCATGCACCACATCAAATCTGCCCCTTTCCAGTTTGCATATCAGTCCAACCGATCGAACAATGATGACATCTCCACTACCCTCCACTCAGCACTCACACATCTGGACAAAAAGGATTCATATGTCAGAATGCTGTTCATTGACTTCAGTTCAACATTTAACACAATCATCCCTCAACACCTTATTTATACACTGTTCCAGCTGGGCCTCAACACTTCGCTGTGCAACTGGCTGTTGGACTTTTTGACTGGAAGACCTCAGGCAGTATGGGTTGGCAGTAACACATCCAGCACCATCACACTGAACACTGGGGCCCCACAAGGATGTGTGTTGAGCTCCCTCCTCTTCACTCTGATGACCCATGACTGCACACCATCACACAACTCCAACCTCTTTATTACATTTGCAGATGACATGACTGTGGTGGGTCTCATTAGCAACAAAGATGAGACAAACTACAGGAGTGAGGTGGGCCACCTGGCCAAGTGGTGCAGTGACAACAATCTCTCTCTGAACATGGAGAAGATGAAGGAGATTGTTGTTGACTTCAGGCGAGTGCACACTCAGCACGTTTCCCTGACCATCAACAGTACGACTGTGGAGAGAGTGAGCAGCACCAAGTTCCTAGGTGTGCACATAACAGAGGACCTCTCCTGGACTGAGAAAACGGCAGTACTGGCCAAGAAATCACAACAGCATCTCTACTTCCTCCGCAAACTGAGGAGAGCCAGAGCCCCACCCCCCATCATGTACACCTTCTACAGAGGCACCATCAAGCATCCTGTCAAGCTGCATCACTGTGTGGTATGGCGCCTGCAACACGTCCTGTCGAAAGACTCTGAATGCATAGTGAGAGCAGCTGAGAAGATCATTGGTGTCTCTCTCCCTTCCCTCCAGCACATTTACGGAACACATCTCACCCGCTAAGCCCTCTGCATCACAGGTGATCCCACCCACCCATCACACAGCTTCTTCAGCCTGCTGCCATTAGGGAGGAGACTGTGGAGTCTCCAGGCCAGGACCAGCAGATGGAAGGAAAGCTTCTTCCACCAGGCTGTCAGGAACAGAACTCGCTCCCGAACTTGCCTCCCCAACCCCTAAACGTGATGGCGGCTCTGTCAATTCTTCGTCATCGATTAGGGACCTAGGTGTGCTATTTGATCGCATTCTTTCCTCAGAAAGCCACATTTCTAGCATTTGTAAAACTGCATTTTTCCATTTAAAAAATATATCTAAATTACGGCCTATGCTCTCAATGTCAAATGTAGTAATGTTAATCGATGCATTTATGACCTCAAGGTTAGATTATTGTAATACTTTATTGGGTGGTTGTTCTGTATGCTTAGTAAACAAACTACAGCTAGACCTAAATGCAGCAGCAAGAGTTCTTACTAGAACCAGGAAGTATGACCATATTAGCCGGGTCCTGTCCACACTGCACTGGCTTCCTATCAAACATTGTATAGATTTAAAAATATTGCTTATTACTTAAAAAACCCTGAATGTTTTAGCACCTCAGTATTTGAATGAGCTCCTTTTACATTATAATCCTCTACGTCCGCTACGTTCCTAAAACTCAGGCAATTTGATAATACCTAGAATATCAAAATCATCTGCGGGCGGCAGATCCTTTTCCTATTTGGCGCCTAAACTCTGGAATAACCTACCTAACATTGTTCGGGAGGCAGACACACTCTTGCAGATTAAATCTAGATTAAAGATCCATCTCTTTAACCTGGCTTACACATAACATACGAATATGCTTTTAATACCCTAATCCGTTAAAGAATTTTTAGGCTGCATTAATTAAGTAAACCAGAGTTGGGAACACTTCCCATACCACCCGATGTACTTGCTACAGCATTAGAAGAATATGGCATCTACGCTAATATTAGTCTGTTTCTATCTTATTCCGAGGTCAACGTAGCCACCATATCCAGTCTGTATCCAGATCAGAGGGTCACTGCAGTCACTCGGATCCAGTAATAAAGGTGACTTGACTTGACTTGACATTCTCTAGCACCATGCACTTTCACGAAGAGCTTAGATGTGGCTCTCTCCCCTCTGAGGCTGTCTTCGACCCAAACCAAATGAGAGCTGCCTCACAAGTACGTGTCCTGGCTATACAACAGCTGATAACCGTCTTCACAATTGATGTGTCCCTTCCCAGCATCCTCTGAGTGTTTCAGAGGCTTCCCAGCATCCTCTGAGTGTTTCACTGGCTTCCTATCAAACATTGTATAGATTTAAAAATATTGCTTATTACTTAAAAAGCCCTGAATGTTTTAGCACCTCAGTATTTGAATGAGCTCCTTTTACATTATAATCCTCTATAAGCAGACATGCCAGTGTCGGCGCCACGAGGGGGCCTCAGGGGGCCTGGCCCGGCCACCTAGGTTACTGTGCCCCCTCACCTCTAGTCAGCACACCACCCTGCCTCGGAGCGCAATTTCAGCCATTGAGAGTCATGCTGTGTCTGAAATCGCTCACTCATTCACTAATCCCTATACAGTGTATGGCAGTTGAGTTCACTAAATCAGGAAGGAGTGAACAAATAAATAAGTGAACGGATTTTGACAGTGACGTATAGCCTACACTGCGCGTGAGACTTGGAGCTGTTGCAAAAACATTGCCATATGTACTTTTATATTACATGTACCTAATTTTAGAAAATAATACTAATAACAATAATACTCAAAATGACTTTATATTGCAGTTATACATACCTCCGCTTCAGCTTTGTGGTTTCATTCATGGTATATAATTATTTATTTATTTTTTAATGATTTTATGTTCACAATCATTAATTGCTGTTAAAATAACGTACTGAGAACAAAAATAAACACAAATAAACACGTTCATAATTTTGTATTTATTATTTTTAGTATCTTGACACTTGCTCAAGCAGCGTTTTGAGCTCAGATAAGATGGTTGTAGAGCGTCCTCAGGCGACCGTTAATTTTACATCAGAATACACTACCTGTTATTAACTGTTATTAAAAATGTGAATTATCCATCAAATTATCATCATTTTTGTAAGTCAACAACGATGCCACCTCAGTAAATTAGTCAAATATTAAACAGAGTTATTGCCTACATAACATATTTTAATATAAATAATGTAGGAAAAACGTTAAAACTGTGAAATGTAAACTTCATCTCTCATTCAAACTCGCTCGCTCCCGCTCTCTCTTGAAACTTGAAAAGGGATTTTTTTAAAAGGCAGTTAAAACAGTTCGACTAAAGATAGTCGTAATATGGGTTTAAATAGCCTGGTTTTATTTAGGCCTATTTTTCTTTTTCTTTTTTTTAATGTCAAAAAAAGACAAAAAAAGACAAACAGCATTAATTCTGAGATATCCTTCATTGTTCAATTTCAGTTAACGCAACCTTTAATTAAATCGTTGCCAACCTTCTTTTGTTGCTCAATCCTGCCAATATCATTCTGCAAGGAGAGGATACAGACCTTTTAACTGAGATGAAACTTGTATCTTTTGCCGAATGTGTGCGCAATCTCCACAGCGAAGATGATTTCTGCATTCTCTGTGACACATACATTGAGCACAAAAGATACACCTGTCTCAGCAAAACGGAGGCGACAGGTAAACAAGAACCTGGCTGAATATGTAGTTGAAGAAACAACTGGAGCCAACATCATTGATAAAGTGGAGCTACGTACGCAGGCTGTACTTCAGTGCTTTGGATCACATTCTTGGTTAAATTGAGGTGCGTTTCAGTGAACGTAATTCATAGTTTGCCGCAGCAGTTGCAGCTCTTGACCCAGAAAATGATGACTACTAGAAGACTTCTCTCTGAACATCACAACGTTCTCGAAGCAATATTATATGTCTAGTGTTTTGTCCGCACTTAAACTCGCTGTCACATTCGGGGCCTCTACCGCTATGTGAGAACTCATTTTCTGTGCTCAAGAAAGTTTTCATGGACAACAGACGAGCAATGAACCACACACGTAACTCTCAGCTCGTGCAACTTGCGTTTGAGCGGGACATTACAAAGAAAATGCGCAACGAATGGAAAGACCTCGTTCTGAGAAAGTTTAAAACTTCCACTCGTCGACTGCAGCTTTTCTAAAGGTTAGATGTGTTTTTGCATTTTTGTCTGTTACTATATTGATTATAGCCAGTGCTGGTCCGTTTATTATTTATGAGAATACTCTAGGCAGCGTTCGTGCTCTGTATCGTTGCGTCTGCGTCTGGTAGCCTAAATGGTGACTTGATGGTTGTTGTTGTTTTAATTAAAAGTGGGTGTATTGTGGAGGAATGCCCCCCCAGTGACACAACGAGGCCCCCTCGTTCGGTATGTCCTGGCGCCGACCCTGAGACATGCTGTTTCGGAGCAACATCCCCACTAGTGAGTGGGTGCTCCACCCCAAGATGGTTCTGAGAATATGGGAGATCAGAAGGGAGGCGCTGCCTCGCCATACGGGTGCATCCTGAAAAATTTGAATATCATGGAAAATCTTTATTTTGTGTAATTTAATTCATAAAAGCTAACTTTCTTATATTCTAGATTCATTCCACAGAAACTGAAATATTTCAAGAGTTTTTTGTTTTATTCAGAATCAGAATCAGAATGAGCTTTATTGCCAGGTATGTTTACACAAATGAGGAATTTGTTTTTATGATAGAAGCTCCGGAGTACAACAGAATGACTGGGACAGAATGTAAAACACATAATAAAAGAATAAAAAATACAAATAAGTAGGTAAGGAATGACAATATAAAAACTGACAATTTTAGACAGGTATATTACAAAAAGCAGTTATGTATGTACAGGTATATTGTGTGCAAAATTTTAGTATACACTAAGTATGTGTGTTAGATAAATAAGTGTATGTGTATATAATTATAAACTGTAGTGTGTTCCAAAGTTATTATCAATTGTTCATTAGATGGATTGCCTGAGGGAAGAAACTGTTCCTGTGTCTGGTCGTTCTGGTGCTCAGTGCTCTGTAGCGTCGACCAGATGGCAACAGTTCAAAGAGGGAGTGTGCTGGATGTGAGGGGTCCAGAGTGATTTTGTCAGCCCTTTTGCTCACTCTGGATAAGTACAGTTCTTGAATAGAAGGGAGGGGTGTACCGATGATCCCCTCTGCAGTCTTCTGAGGTCCGATTTAGAAACTGAGCTGAACCAGACAGTTACTGAAGTGCAGAGGATGGATTTATTGATGGTCGAGTAGAACTGTTTTAGCAGCTCTTGTGGCAGGTTAAACTTCCTCAGCTGGCGAAGGAAGTACAACCTCTGCTGGGCCTTTTTCACAGTGGAGTCAATGTGAATGTCCCACTTCAGGTCCTGAGAGATAGTGGTGCCCAGGAACCTGAATGACTCCACTGCAGTCACAGTGCTGTTCATGATGGTCAGTGGGGGGAGTGCAGGGGGTTTCTCCTGAAGTCCACGATCATCTCCACTAGCTCCAGGTTGTTGAGAGTGCACCAGACAGCCAGCTCCTTAACCTCCTGTCTGTAAGCAGACTCGTCACCGTCCTGAATGAGGCCAATGAGTGAGGTGTCATCTGCAAACTTCAGGAGCTTGACAGAGGGGTCCTTAGATGTGCAATCATTAGTGTACAGGGAGAAAAGCAGTGGAGAGAGAACGCAGCCCTGGGGAACTCCGGTGCTGATTGTATGGGTGCTGGATGTGTATTTTCCCAGCCTCACTAGCTGTCGTCTGTCTGTCAGGAAGTTGTTGATCCACTGACAGACGGAGGTGGGCACAGAGAGCTGAGTTAGTTTGGGCAGGAGGAGGTTTGGGATGATCGTGTTGAAGGCCGAGCTGAAGTCCACAAACAGGATCCTCACATAAGTCCCCGGTCTGTCTAGGTGTTGCAGAACATAATGCAGTCCAATGTTTACTGCATCGTCCACAGACCTGTTTGCTCTGTAGGCAAACTGAAGAGGATCCAGCAAGGGCCCAGTGATGTCCTTCAGGTGGCCCAGCACCAGTTTTTCAAATGACTTCATGACTACAGACGTTAGAGCCACAGGCCTGTAGTCATTTAGTCCTGTAATTTTGGGTTTCTTAGGGATGGGGATGATGGTGGAACGTTTGAAGCATGAAGGGACTTCGCACAGCTCCAGTGATCTGTTGAAGATCTGTGTGAAGATGGGGGCCAGCTGGTCAGCACAGGATTTCAAACAGGCTGGTGTAACACAATCTGGGCCTGGTGCTTTTTTCCTTTTCTGCTTCCGGAAGACCTGGCGCACTGCATCCTCACTTATCTGAATTGCAGGTGTGGGGGAGAGGGTGGATGCAGGAGGTGTGAATAGTGAGAGCGCTTGATTGGAGAGGTGTTCAGGGCGGGTTGCAGAAGTTGTTAATGGTGTGAACAGTTGTTTGGAGAGGTGTTCAGGGTGGGTTGCAGGAGTTGTTAATGGTGTGAACAGTTGTGTGGAGAGGCATTCAGGGCAGGTGATGCGTGTTCTTTCAAACCTGCAGTAAAACTTGTTCAGATCGTCTGCCAGTCGTTGATTCTCCACAGTGCTGGAGGGTGGTGTCTTGTAGTTGGTAATCTCTTTCAGACTTTTCCACACTGATGCTGAGTCGTTGGAAGTGAACTGAGTCCTTATTTTTCCAGAATAATTCTTCTTTTGCTACTATGATCTCCTTTTCCAGTGTGTATTTAGCCTGTTTATACAAGACATTGTCCCCCATCCTGTAAGCATCTTCTTTGGCCTGACGGAGCTGTCTGAGTTTTGCAGTGAACCAAGGTTTGTCATTGTTGTAAGTTAGATGAGACCGGGTAGGAATACACATATCCTCACAGAAACTGATATAAGATGTTACAATCTCTGTGAGTTCATCCTGATTGGTGGCAGCAGCTTCAAAAACACTCCAGTCAGTGAGGTCAAAACATGATTGTAAATCCTGCTCTGCTTCATTAGTCCATCTTTTTACAGTCCTTAAGGTTTGGCTGATTTTATTTTCAGCCTGTAGGTCGGTATAAGATGAATCAGACAGTGATCAAAACTTCCCAAAGCTGCTCGTGGAACAGAGTGATGTACATTCTTTATTGTGGTGTAACAGTGTTTAAATATATTACTGTCTCTTGTGGGACATGTAACATGCTGTCTGTATTTTAGCAGTTCACGGGAGAGATTGGCTTTATTAAAGTCCCAGAGAATGATTAAAACAGAGTCCGGGTATTGTTGTTCTGTCTCTGTGATCTGATCAGCGAGTTTCTGTAAAGCCAGGCTTACGTGCACTTGTGGAGGAATGTAAACACTCACCAGAATGAACGAGTGAAACTCCCTCTTCTTTAACACAATTACATTTGTACACCAGCGTTCATTGATGTAAATGCGTGTCTCAATGCAGGCAGCCTGCAAGCTCTAACCTGTTAACATGGGAGCCGAATAAAAAAAAAACGGACACGCCACAAAGCTGAGACGCTTGCGCCACACATCAAGTGTGTCGCCGGCCTTAGAATCAGCTGCAGGGCGGGATTTGCGCTGAACTTGGAGACTTCCGCCACTTAATATGTTCGTTTGGAAACACGGAAACATACTTATTTTCCGTGCACAAAATATTGCATTCAGTCATTCGGTACACACGTGCACCGTACCGAAAGCCCTGTACCGAAACGGTCCGGTACGAATACACGTACCGTTACACCCATACTGTATGGTACGATAACTACTCTTCTTTCGACCACAAAGCTATTCAGCGAGTGGTGAGAACAGCAGAGCTCATCATTGGACATAAAGTCCCAGATTTACAGGACATCTATCAGACACGTTGCTTGAGAAAGGCTCGCAGCATAATCAAGGACCGCACTCACTCTGCTCATCACCTGTTTGCCACACTGCCATCTGGCAGACGCTTACAATTCATCCAATCACGGACAACCAGACTGAAGAACAGCTTCTATATCTTTAAGCCATCAGACAGCTTAACAACCAGCTATCCTTCATCTAAAACTGGAATACATGCTGCTCTTATGTTTACTTTTATTGTACTTGCACTGCCACTTTTTTATATTCCTTCATGTAGCTCTGTGACAGACTACAGTGAGATTTTGGACATTGTTTTACTCGGAAATACAAAATCAGAATGTGTGCTGCTCTTAACTTTATTCATTGCATCTGCACTGCAACTTTAATTTTCTTTCATGTAGCTCTGTGACACTCTACAATTGACATTTTAGTCACTGCTGTACTATGTTTGTGCAGATGTTTGAATAAAGAATTGAGTTGCTGCCTTAGCTGCTTACTGTCCTCACAATTATATTCCTTCTTAGAGAAAAATGGTATATGTGAGGATTTCCAGTCAGGATTTAGACCGTATCATAGTACTGAGACTGCTCTCCTTAGAGTTACAAATGATCTGCTCTTATCATCTGATCGTGGGTGTATCTCTCTATTAGTTTTATTGGACCTTAGTGCTGCTTTTGACACAATTGACCACAACATTCTTTTGCATAGACTTGAACACTTTGTTGGCATCAGTGGAAGTGCATTAGCATGGTTTAAATCGTACTTATATGACCGCCATCAGTTCGTAGCAGTGAATGAAGATGTATCATATCGATCACAAGTGCAGTATGGAGTACCTCAAGGCTCAGTACTAGGGCCGCTACTCTTCACGCTTTATATGTTACCCTTGGGAGATATCATCAGGAAACATGGTGTTAGCTTTCACTGTTATGCTGATGATACGCAGCTCTACATTTCCTCGCAGCCCGGTGAAACACACCAATTTGAAAAACTAATGGAATGCATAGTCGATATAAAAAATTGGATGACGAGTAATTTCTTACTGCTAAATTCAGAAAAAACAGAGGTGTTAATCATAGGGCCTAAAAACTCTGCTTGTAATAACCTAGAACACTGTCTAAGACTTGATGGTTGCTCTGTCAATTCTTCGTCATCAGTTAGGAACCTAGGTGTGCTACTTGATCGCAATCTTTCCTTAGAAAGCCACGTTTCTAGCATTTGTAAAACTGCATTTTCCATCTCAAAAATTTTCCATGTCAAATGCAGAAATGTTAATCCATGCATTTATGACTTCAAGGTTAGACTATTGTAATGCTTTATTGGGTGGTTGTTCTGCACGCTTGGTAAACAAACTACAGCTAGTCCAAAATGCAGCAGCAAGAGTTCTTACTAGAACCAGGAAGTATGACCATATTAGCCCGGTCCTGTCCACACTGCACTGGCTCCCTATCAAACATCGTATAGATTTTAAAATATTGCTTATTACTTATAAAGCCCTGAATGGTTTAGCACCTCAGTATTTGAATGAGCTCCTTTTACATTATACTCCTCTACGTCCGCTACGTTCTCAAAACTCAGGCAATTTGATAATACCTAGAATATCAAAATCAACTGCGGGCGGCAGATCCTTTTCCTATTTGGCGCCTAAACTCTGGAATAACCTACCTAACATTGTTCGGGAGGCAGACACACTCTTGCAGTTTAAATCTAGATTAAAGACCCATCTCTTTAACCTGGCATACACATAACATACTAATATGCTTTTAATATCCAAATCCGTTAAAGGATTTTTAGGCTGCATTAATTAGGTAAACTGGAACCGGAACACTTCACATAACACCGTACTTTCTACATCATTAGAAGAATGGCATCTACGCTAATATTAGTCTGTTTCTCTCTTGTTCCGAGGTCACCGTGGCCACCAGATCCAGTCTGTGTCCAGATCAGAGGGTCACTGCAGTCACCCGGATCCAGTACGTATCCAGACCAGATGGTAGATCAGCTCCTAGAAAGGACCTCTACTGCCCTGAAAGACAGCGGAGACCAGGACAACTAGAGCCCCAGATACAGATCCCCTGTAAAGACCTTGTCTCAGACGACCACCGGGACAAGACCACAGGAAACAGATGATTCTTCTGCACAATCTGACTTTGCTGCAGCCTGGAATTGAACTACTGGTTTCGTCTGGTCAGAGGAGAACTGACCCCCAACTGAGCCTGGTTTCTCCCAAGGTTTTTTTTCTCCATTCTGTCACCGATGGAGTTTCGGTTCCTTGCCGCTGTCGCCTCTGGCTTGCTTAGTTAGGGTCACTTCATCTACAGCGATATCATTGACTTGATTGCAAATTAAAACAGACACTATTTCAACTGAACAGAGATGACATAACTGAATTCAATGATGAACTGCCTTTAACTATCATTTTGCATTATTGAGACACTGTTTTCCAAATGAATGTTGTTCAGTGCTTTGGCGCAATGTATTTTGTTTAAAGCACTATATAAATAAAGGAGATTGATTGATTGATTGATACTGTTCTTAGTGGGTTGTACCGGCACACCGGCAGACCGTACCTAACCTGTAGAGCAATTGTAATGAGTGTTGCGTTTATCCATTTATATCTATAATTCCTTTAGTTTACTTCTTCAAGTGGACATTTTACCCGAGAACTGACTCAACAAATGTACGGAGAACCTTAAAGGGGGGGGGGGGGGGGGGGTAAAATGCTATTTCATGCATACTGAGTTTTTTACACTGTTAAAGAGTAGGATTCCCATGCTAAACATGGACAAAGTTTCAAAAATTAAGTTGTACGTTTGAAGGAGTATTTTTGTTCCCAAAATACTCCTTCCGGTTTGTCACAAGTTTCGGAAAGTTTTTTTCGAGTATGGCTCTGTGTGACGTTAGATGGAGTGGAATTTCCTTATGTGGGTCCTCGGGCACTTCTGCCGGAAGAGCGTGGGCTCCCGTATAGCGAGGCTGAGCACAGACATTTCACTGATCAGAGCGATTCACTGATCAGAGCGAGAGCGTCGCGAAAAGTCACAAAAGAAGGGTGTTTTTGGTTGCCAGGGCAAGACAACCCTGAACAGATTACCAAAAAAAAAAAAAACAGCATTTAAGGGACCAGTGGATGGAGTTTATTTTTACAGAGCATCAACGGAGTTGTGCAAGTGTTTTTGTTTGTTCCCTGCATTTCAAAGATGCTTGTTTTACAAACAAGGCCCAGTTTGACGACGGATTTGCGTATCGTTTATTTCTTAAGGATGATGCAATCCCAACGAAAAAGGGTCACGATCATGTGTTGGAACCGCAGGCGGTGAGTAACACTGCTTAAAATATCTCTGCCTCCTTGTTAGTGCGTCCCCTCCTATGCCGGAGACTCGGGTTCGAGCCCCGCTCGGAGCGAGTTGTTGTTGCTGCTGCTCTCGTTCAGTTTCAGCCTCGGGATCTGATTCTGGATCATAAATAAACGGCTGAATAAACGGTTTGTTTTGGATGTTTTTTCCTCACTGTAAATTCACAGCTTCCAAACACTCTCAACGCAAAAGCCTACTGGCGCTCGTGATTCTTTAGCTCCGCCCACACGTCACGCCTCCAGCCGGTCGTGTTTTTCCGGGAAAAATCGGTACAGACTATCTTTTTCTTATGAATATAATAAAACTAAAGACTTTTTGGAGTTATGAATGATGCAGTACTACTCTATAGGTACTCAGGATTAACAGGATATTGAGTGAAAACGAGCATTTCACCCCCCCCCCCCTTTAATGTAAATCCAGGCCACAAAGATCTCACTGAAATTTACCTTTAGCCAACACACAAATGTTCTCTGTTGGGATAAACAAGCACACTGTTATCATTGCACTCATTCCTGAGACATTGAATAAAACTTTTACTGGCCATTAATTTTTAAATTAACCAGAGATGATCACTAGAATGCTCTAAATCACTAGAATGCTCTAGAATACTCTTAACACAATTTATATTTCTCTCAAAATATAATGACTCTATATCCACTATATGACTCTCAATATCCACAAAAAATCCTCTCACTAGCTCGTCCTCATATCCATATCATATCTATTAAACTTCAGACAAACAGAAATATTGTACATTTACTGCTATGTCATGTGAGAATGAAAAGGTTAACATTATAAGGTTTCATACCTATTTTTTGCCAACACTCTCAGATATTGAAATTAAGGATAACATTAAATCAAGCAATATAACTGTCTTTCTTTACCATGGAGATATTTTTAATATAAGGTCAAATTGTAGCTAGTAACACATACAACAATACATTGCATGCATGCATTAAAGCATAAAATGGGAAATATGCATTTTTTTTTAATTTTCTGTTCTGACAAATCAAACCAGAAAATGTATTCATTCTGTTGTCTATTGAAGCTTTAGATCTTAAAATGCATATCATAATTATTCTACAGACAGAAGAAAATAAAATGAAAATAAAAACTAAATAAAAAAGTGAAACTGGAAAAAGCAGGAGGACGCATCCAAACATTGGTGAACATGTGGAAGAATCATTGATCCAAAATGTTTATTTGATCAGTTCTGTGGTCTGTTTTTCTCTGTAACCAGTGCTTAATAATAAATTACTTTAAATGAATATGGCTTAGTGTTTATGTTATGAAAAATAATAGGCTTTTAGTTATTTACTTACATATAGTTCCTTCTTTTCCACAGCAAGATGGTGTCACGGTTCATGAATTCACTATCTCTCTCTCGTCTAGTGTGCTGTTGTGTGTGTGTCTGTGGGCGTGGTCACTGATCAGAGGTGATCAGCAGCGCCAGCTGGATCCTATTGTTTGTACCCTTTATAAGTTCAGTAACCAGTGTTTCATGTTGTCAGATCATTGTACTTCCAGGTGTGTTCCTGTATCTGTACCTGTTCCTGTGTCTGTCTAGTGGGTTTGGATTCCCCGTGTCGTCGTCGTTCTTCCCTGGATTTCTTACTCAGCACTGGATCACCGAGCACCGTCACAAGGGTTTACTACACTGACTGGAATACCACTCAAGGGATCATCACTGGATTGAGCACCTTCACCAGTTGTCCACCTAGGTCCCTGCGTCACTGTTCCATCCTGCATTGTGTCCGCCTGCCTGTGTTACTGTGTTGCTATCATCATTGTCTTATTCTGACCATATTGCTGAGTTAATAAATAGCGTTATTGCATTTACATCCTGTTTCTGTCTTACGTAACAGAACAATCTGACCATTATGAATGTAGCAGGCGCGTGGGACGAGTTTGCAGCTCGAAGCATCGCAAGAATGGACACCCTAGAGGAGAACATCTCTCTCACAGGACGGGCGGTCCAAGAGCTTGTGACACAGGTGTCCGAGCTCTCCCAACAAATACAACAGCTAAGAGTTTCCACTGAGCCACCCACACCACCAACTCAGCCCCCTCCACCAGAGCTGCGGCTGCGGCGAGGACCGAGACTGCCTACACCTGAAGGATATGCAGGTGAACCAAAGTTTTGCAGAGCATTTTTGACCCGATGTTCTATGAACTTTGCATTACAGTCTCAGATGTTCGATCAGGAACAATCCAAAGTGGCGTTTATGCTGACGCTGTTATCAGGCAGGGCGGCTCTCTGGGGAATGGCGGTGTGGGAGAATCAAGACCCATGATGCTCCTCATTCCAGGCACTCTCCGAGGAGATGAAGAGGGTTTTCGTTCGGGCAGTGGCGGGAAGTGAGGCGGCCAGACTACTCGCCGATCTCCGCCAAGGTAACGGTTCGGTGTCGGAATATTCGATCCAGTTCCACACCCTGGCTGCAGAGTGCCGATGGAACGAGGAGGCGCAGTTGACAGATTCCTGCATGGGTTGGCTGACCATGTCCAGAGGGAGATTTATATGCTGGACCTTGCTACCAGTGTCAATGGACTGATAGAGTTAGCACTACGAGTGGATGCTCGGCTGAGCAGAATGGGTCGCTTCCAACAGGACCATCCGTTTTGCGGCACGGAGTTCATGCGCTCTGAGAACCTGGATACGGTCAGTCCCCTTTACGACCCTGAGCCCATGCAGGTGGTAGAGCTCGGCTTTCCGAGGAGAAGAGAGAACGGCAGAGGTCCCAAGGACTGTGCCTATACTGCGGGAGGGCGGGCCACTTCATCCACTCATGCCCGTTAAAAGGATCTAGCCCGGTAGGAACTATGAGGCTACTATTGGGTGGGATCTCCGCCAAGAAGACCTCATCATCACCATCCTCATCTACTCTCCTTCCGATAAGACTAAGGTGGGCAACCAACACATATGACACCAAGGCCTTACTGGATTCGGGGGCAGAGGGTAATTTTATGGATTTAGAACTGGCTCACTGTCTTCACATTCCTATCACCCTTCTCACTTACAGGATTTCTTTCAATGCTCTTAATGGACAACAGCTTCCCAACATTACACATGCTACTGAACCCATCACTCTCATCAAGTCTGCAACCACACTGAGACAATAACATTCCTCCTCATGAGCTCACCTCTGGCACCCATCGTACTTGGTCATCTTTGGTTCACACAACATAATCCCAGAGTCGATTGGGGGCACAATGCTGTATCTATGTGGAGTAACGCGTGTCATGAGTCATGTCTAGTGTCTGCATGTTCGTCTGTACCTGTGTCTGTTTTTCAGGAGGAGGCAGTGAATTTATCTAACATGCCTGAGGAGTACCATGACCTGAGAGAAGTGTTCAGTAAGTCTCGTGCTGCTTCTCTTCCTCCACATCGTCCCTACGACTGTGCCATAGACTTAGTGCCAGGTGAGGCTCCGCCTAAGGGCAAGTTATATTCACTTTCTGTTCCAGAGAGGGAGGCTATGGAGAAATAAATTTCTGATTCTCTAGCATCCAAGTTCATTAGACCTTCCTCATCTCCAGCGGGTGCAGGGTTCTTTTTTGTGGGGAAGAAGGATGGGTCTCTGCGACCGTGCATTGATTACTGAGGGTTAAACAACATCACGGTAAAGAATACTTATCCTTTGCCGTTGATGTCTTCAGCTTTCAAGCGATTACAGGGAGCATCCATCTTCACAAAATTGGATTTACGTAACGCTTATCATTTGTTTCGCATAAGGAAGGGTGATGAATGGAAGACCGCGTTTAATGCCCCTAGGGGGCACTTTGAATACTTGGTTAGGCCTTTCGGGCTTTCCAACTCGCCCGCGGTCTTCCAGGCACTCGTCAATGACGTGCTGAGAGATATGGTTGACCAATTCATATATGTTTACCTGGATGACATATTAATCTTTTCCTCTCCTCTCCAGGAACACGTTCAGCCATCAGGCGAGTGCTTCAGAGGTTGCTAGAGAATGGGCTTTTTGTCAAGGTGGAGGAATGCGTTTTTCATGCACAGTCTGTCCCCTTTCTAGGGTACATCGTCTCGTCTAAGGGAGTGGATATGGATCCTGACAAAGTTAAGGCTGTGATAGATTGGCCAAGTCCTGATTCCCGTAAGGCCCTACAGAGGTTTCTGGGATTTGCCAATTTTTATTGGCCTTTTATTCGCAACTTCAGCCAAATAGTCACGCCTCTGACTGCTTTGACCTCCCCCAGAACGACGTTCAGGTGGTCTGATACAGTGGAAGCTGTATTTGCCAAATTTAAGAGCCGCTTCGTTTCGGCTCCCATCCTCGTTGCCCCTGATCCATCACTTCAGTTCGTGGTGGAGGTCGACGCGTCAGAAGTGGGGGAAAGAGCAGTTCTTTCCCAACGTTCTTCCACAGACGACAAGATGCACCCTCGTTTTTGTCTCATCGTTTGTCACCTGCCGAACGTAACTATGACATAGGTAACAGAGAGTTGTTGGCAGTCAAGTTAGCACTGGAGGAATGGCATCACTGGTTAGAAGGGTCAGGGGTACCTTTTATCATTTGGACCGATCACAAGAACCTAGAATATATTAGAACCGCTAAAAGACTCAACTCTAGGCAGGCTCGGTGGGCACTTTTTTTTGGACATTTTGACTTTTCTCTTTCGTACCGCCCAGGTTCCAAAAACATCAAACCCGATTCTTTATCTCGTATTTTTGACCATTCCGAACGCCCGTCTACTCCCGAGTGTATTTTACCCAAAACATTACGTCTTTTGCTTACATGGCCTCCTGATGGATGTGGTTTCCGACAGGGGACCCCAATTTGTGTCCAAATTTTGGCAAGAATTTTGTAAATTATTGGGGGCGACTGTCAGTCTCTCTTCGGAGTTTCATCCCCAAAGCAATGGTCAAACAGAGAGGGCCAACCAAGATCTGGAGAGAGCGTGTTCCTTCCTCTTGGAGCCAACAACTTTTTATGGTGGAGTATGCCCACAATTCATTACCAGTGTCATCCACGGGCCTTACTCCGTTTGAATGTAGTTTAGGTTACCAGCCACAAGTTTTTGCTAGTACGGAATCTGAAGTCGCGGTCCCCTCCGCTCACGCCTTCCTTTAGAGGTGTCACCACACTTGGACTAGAGCTGTGAGATTCTTCTCCAAGTGGGGGCGCGCACCAAGGCCAAGGCCGATCGCCACCGGTCGAAACCTCCCGTATATGTCGTTGGTCAAAAATTGTGGCTTTCAACCAAGAACATTCCTCTCCACTCCGTGTCTAATAAACTTGCTCCCAAATTCATTGGCCCGTTTCCTGTAACCAAATCATTAGTCCGGTGGCAGTCCGACTCAAACTTTCTCCTACGTACAGGAGAATCCATCCCGCCTTCCATGTATCAAAGATCAAACCTGTGTTTTGGGCACCCATTAATCCACCAGGTTATACTATATTCATCCAGGTTATATTCCGGCACTGTAAACCTGTTGGCCACCACAGGAATATGTTGTTTCTTCATTAAGCTTACAAAAGCATAGAGGAACATCAAACCTTGTTAAAAAGAAGTGCAATTAATTGTATTAAATTAAAATGAATACAAAAAATAAAATAATGCATTTGCAGTGTTCTTAAAATCTTAAAAGTATATTTTAAAATTTGTTATACTTTTAGAATTTTTTTTAAAGCAGTCATAGTTATTAATATGTTCAATTTAGGTATATATATGTACAATTAATTTACTAATATTTACCTTTTAGGCACTTTTATGCACCCTTAGAGGTCCAAAAAGTGTACCATTTTAAAGGAGAGTGTACATCAAGATCTTGGACCCTATTTTAATGATCTTTAATGATCCATTTAATGAATCAGAGTGTAAAACGAAAGGTGCAGGTGCAAATCCACTTTTGCTATTTTAACGGCTGAAAAAACAGTCCGTGCACCAGGGCACATTTTTGGAATGGGTTGTCCCTATTCTCTTAATAAGTAATGGGCGTAACGTTCAATAAACCAATCAGAGTGTCATCTCCTATTCCCTTTAAGAGCGAGATACGCTCTTGCCATGGCAGATCGCTGTTTATATGGCAGAATTTGTTGGCGGAAAAGCTGAACACTTCTCAAGCGAAGAGACCGATCTGCTTTCGCGCGAAGTGGGTGCACAAATGGGTGCAAATGCATTTGCTAATTAAATGACGTGGCACTGGATGAGAAAATGTTAACGTGCCAGACTGAAACACACTTGCATTGCGCCTTGATTCGCATTGTGGTGGGTGTATGATAGGGCCCCTTGAGTAAACAAATTCTTCCCATTTTTGATGTCACTCCGTAGAAGTAATTATAATGTACTTCAGTCCTATTTAAGTGGCACTCCAAAGCATTCTAACGTTTTGTTAATTGCATTCAATATAAATTTAATATATAATACATTTTATTTTAAAGGAAATGGATATCCAAATAAATGTCCAAAAACAGTTTGCACTTAAGTATATTCTTCTAAGATACTCTTTTTAAAAGTCTGCTTCTTTTTAACAAGAGTGTGTAGTGAAGATTTGAGAGTAAGCTTACTTGTGCTTTTTGCCATTGGTTTTGAATTCGGCAATGACATTCTTAAACAGGGTTACTGTGAAAATCCCTGAATCTGTATCCTCAACCAACTTCCATAGGTGTTATGCCATGCAAAAGATTAGCCGCAAACTGAAAAATGACCATTGTGTGATTGATATGTCTGAAACAGTGACCAAATTCACAGAGCCAATTAAAGCCAATGAGTTAGAAACCATCTCCCAGACAACAGCCAGACAAAGTACAACAGTCAGACAGAAACGTGATAAGACAGTTGGATTAGCCTTCTGGTTAAAGCTAGATATGTAAAATGAGATGAAATCTGGACTGACAAAACAACAGTGTTCCCACACCAGTTTTTACAGTGACTTTCCATGACCTTTCTAGTCATTCATGATTATTAGATAAAGATTTCTTAATAGCATTTTATAGAGATTACAAGGCTGGATTTCCAGATATTAATTATCAATTAATCAGCGATAAATACAGTTAAATAAATAAAATGACTATTATCAGATTTTCTATGAGTCATGGGAACACTGAAATACAAACCACTAAACAAACATGCATGGGTACCAACCGGCTGGAACGAGGAACCACAAACTTTGACATCGACTCATACGTCTTCTCCCATAGTGCATATGCCATTCTATAGAAATTATGCAACAAATACATTCAGAAAACTGCTTGATCAGTACATGAGCTAAGATCTGCTCTCAGAGTTCACACTGACCTGGGTACCACAACTAGCAAGTCCTCCTTTTTCACAATACTGGTCAATGCACACATCTGCAAGCTTCCCCTGGTTAAGTACAAGCAGTAGTGATGGTTATTAAGTTTTCTTTGAATCTTTCAGAAATGTCCAGGTCATATTTAACAAATAAGAACCTCATTTTACAGAGGGGAAATGTACGGAGCACCTAAGTGGACATGTTGTGATCCCGATAAATTCTCTCGCATTTTGCAAACTTTTTGATTCCCTTTTGAAGTGAAACTTCAACACAGCATCTGGACTTGATGCTATGGAAAACACCATCAGCATGACTTGATTCTGAGCACATGTAGCAAACATGCCAATTCATTAGGCGATGGCAGTTCATGACATCACAATATGGAGTGCTTGTGAGTATAAAAGGCATTCATCATGAGAGGCTCTGTTATTCCTTGATTCTCTCTTGAGGGATAAAAATGTAGTGTTTGCATGGGGATGTTTGGTGAATGCTATCTTTATGATGCATTCACTGGTGGGAAGCTCCCATGATAAAAATTTATCTTAAAGGATGAGAACAGGGACTCTGCAGCAGGACTGGATTGATCACATGGATTGCTTGCATGTTGGCTCTTACATGACTGATTAAATGTGGCATGTTTAATTCAGGCAGGTTTTTATTAATAATCCAGTCCCTCTACTTCCCTACACAAGTTTGTAAGACTTTTCAAAATTTACTGAATACCTGTAAAACTAGCACCCAAACCACCTAGACGGGGGAAAACAGGGGAAAAGCAGGCTGCAAAGTTCAGCCCTGATTTAAATGAAGGCATTTTTCCAGGACCTGCTATAGCTAGCACTTGCAGATCGGCTACATCTACTTGCCAGGTTCTTGAACATGGGTCATATTAGAGAGGCATATAAAGAGCCCATCCAACTGGGAGCATACATCCCTACTTCAAGAGGTGCAGGTGCAAAATACATGACTTTAATTAATTTTTAAGACAAAAAGTCAAGTGAGAAGGGAACTCCCTCCCCACATTTTAAAACCAAATCCACTCACTTACCTGTAATTGGAGCCTTCAAAGAGGATGCAAGCAGATCCTAAACTAATGAGTCCTCACATAACGCTACTAACACAGCCTCTCGACCAACAAATAGTCTGCGTTGAAGTTCAACTTTAAAAGGGAATATCCAGTAACCACGACCATAACCATGGTTGCCTGAGAAGGGGAACAAGATGAGGTGTCTAGTTTTCCTGCACATATCCTTCAGACAAAAAGAGTTGATAACATGTTTTGCAGACCCACTTTTATACTCCTGGGTGCTCTGTCATAAACTGCCTTCACCCAGTGAATTGGCATGTTTGCCAGTCACCAGTCATGCTAATGGTGGTGCCTATAGAATTAACTCCAGAAGTCCCATCTCGTTCTCAGAAAACATCACAGTAAAGTATGTAATCTTAGTTCCTTGAAGGAAGTAACACTGACATTGTCAACACCAGAATGGGGGTAAAATGATTTAATTCACCTCTGAATGCTAAAACAGGCCTATGAGACACTGGTGAGTGGAATTTGCATGCCCAGCCACACTGTGACGGCTCGTAAAAGAGGAGGAAGCAAATGCAGGCAATCAGAAGAAGTTTATTGATATCAGAGTCCAGAATGTAGGCAATGGAAAAGAAGGTCTACGGTGGCGTGAGAAGAGCTGGATGGTGAAGTCGATGGTGAAGGTGAAGACGGTCAATGGATGAAACCAGGAACAGACCGGAACACTGACACGAAGACGACAACACGAACACAGTCCAGCACACGAACACGGGAGACGGTAATCCAACTAGGAAGCGGAGACATGAATGAGGATCTGACAACAGACAGAGAGATGAGTGAGTATATGTAGCTGAGTGGAGATGAGGATCAGCTGGAGCGAGACAATCAACGCACAGGTGACAACAATAACCCAAACGAGCACATGGAGACTACTGGAGTACAAATACAAACACAAAACATGACACGGAGGAAACAATGGATTTCCTACCGTGACACACACCTCCGTGCACTGGTATATATGGCGGTGGTATCCTTCCACTAATTCAGGTTTGTTCTGAGGAGCCGAGACTGCATACCAGCCATTCAATGGCAGGGGTCATGATTGTGGCATAAGCACGTTAAACCCATTCCCCTCTTAAGGGAACAAGAGTTAGCTTATGTAACCAAGATTTTTCCTTTCATTCAGACACATCAGATGTTACATAGACACTAGTCTCCTGTAGCCAGACCTTCAGACTGAAGGTCTTGAATGTATGGCAGCTTTCATTGACCAAGATCCGTCCATGAGGCCATTTGACCGACATGTCAAACAACCACCATTTATTTCATTAATCATCATGCTTCGAGGCGTGGAAATGTCGCCACAATAACAGACCGGTGTGTAAAACTCTCAGACGTATTTGAAAGATTCTATGCCACAAACTTTAAATATTTAACATACTTTTGATAATCCAGCGTTTAGTTCTGATCCTTAGCGTCTTAGTTCAGTCCTGATAAGCATTCATCATCACAGAGTTATTCAGTTTTTTTCTCTCCTCCTACCTGTGGGTGTTGCTGTTGGACAGTGTTATTCCTGCTTCCTGCTTGCCTTGTTGCTGTTTGTGACCGTAGCTTTGTGTAGCTTTGTTTTTTTTCTCTAGTTTTCTCTGATTGAGTGGATTGCAAATGATTGCACAGACATTATTTAAACTGAACTGAGATGATGTCATCACTTAATTCAATGATGAACTGCCTTTAACTGTCATTTTGCATTATTGAAACACTGTTTTCATAATGAATGTTGTTCAGTTGCTTTGACGCAATGTTTTTTGTTTAAAGCGCTATATAAATAAAGGTGACTTGACTTGTAAACACCACGGCTTTCTTCTTTCGTGAGGGGTTTGGCTCTTTGGAAAATCTTTGTTTCCAGGGGAACATTAAAAAAAACGTGACATACACATCTTGCAGAAATCCTTAGGATTCAACCAATCTGATGACAACTTCGACACTCCTGAAGTGTTTCCACTTTTGTGTCCTATATGCATCAGATGTTTAGCCAACGGTCTGTGGGCATGACGTCTGAGGCTTAAACAATGTTGACACTGATGCATGGGTTCCTTATAGAAAGTGCCACAACCACTGTATTACAAGACCTGGTGATGCAGAAGTTGGCAGATACAAGCATGCAAAGGAACAGCTAGCATTTCACATTGTAACCTACCTAGCACCCCGTTGTAAGCCAGAGTAATTTTCATCCCATTGAGATTGTGAAGAGTAGAAACCCCAACAAGGAGGGCCACAGCCACTGTTCCTGTTTCCTGCTCATTTTTCCAACAGGAAACAGAGATTTCGCTATAGAAAATCGGACTAACGGTCTAGGAGGAGTTAAAAAAAAGTAGGTTTTCAACATTAATCAAAATGGCGGACAGGAAGATTGGCCGATTTTGGCATAATTGGTATCGTTGTTGCACCAAAATCTTTTTGAGAACCATAAGGGCACGGAGCTGAAGATTTTTGTAATTAATGTGTAACGATACACTAATGTGTTTGTAAAAGAAAGCATTTTAGAACATAATTCAAAATGGCCGACGCCCAAGATGGCTGACATTGGAAAACCATTCAGAAGTTTTTTATCTCCTGACCACTAGGTGGCACTGCGCCAAAACACTGCAGGTAGTCTCAGGTCATTCTTGTTATAAAACACACTAAGCCAAACCATTGCAGAGATATATCATCACATGCATTTTTGCGTGCTTTTTGTCAAATTTTTTCATGTGTCATTCGAGAATGTAACAAATCAACTAGAATTCCATAACTTTTTGCCAGCATGGTCTTAAGATGGCTCTGGTTAATGTTGCGACTGTCCTCTATCAGTGTGCCAACTTTCTCGCAATCGGTTCTATGGGCTGCCCTAGAGAAGAAGAAGAATGCCACTGAAAACAATTGGTGCCTACGACTTTTGGTGCTAGGCCCCTAATGATCTGGGCTGTCAGAGGGGGTCAAAGCACCCAGGGGAGAATCGCAGAATTTAACAGTGCTATGACAGGGGGAACACAAAAATCTGATTGAGTGGATACATACCGTCATGGCCGCCATCTTATATACTGGTATGGATGGAGGAGTGGCTGGGCATACAAGGGAAGCCCCAAGCATCAGTATCAGCATAACTAGAGCATGACATACTGACAGGGAACCACGGTTACATGGTTACAAAAGTTTTGTGAGTGAATATAATTTCTTTAGAGAATGCTAAAGTTTTGTGAACAAATGCAAAAGTATTTAAATGTATTTTTTACCTTTAATTCCCACACAAAAGTTTTGCGAATGAACTCAAAAGTTTCTAGAGCGAACACTAAAGCATTGAAATATATTTTTTCCTGAACTATAATTTTATATGAAAACAATGCAAAAATAGTTACATAATAGACCTCAAAATATTATGTATGTCCTCGTGATATGAGATGATATGAGAACTCATCAGTTTTTTCGCTCAAAACTTTGAATACTGGCTTTCACATTACTGTAAGCCGCCCTGCGGGATTTCAACTCAGTGTCCACCTGAGAAACTTGCTAACATACACACAAACACACACACAGCCACCCACATAAACATTTATACAATAGAACAAGCTCACAGAAACAAATAGTTGTAATTGTTTAAAAAGGTGTTTTATATAAGGTGTATACTTTAGAGATGATGTCAGCGAGGGTTTTCAGAGGTTGTGCCTGTGGGGTATTTGGCTCTATTCCATTGAAAACTGGTCACATATGTTGCCAGATCCACTGAAAGATCAAGAAACAAGTAAATGCTGTTAGCAGAACTGTGGCATAATTACAACAGCAGGAGATAAAGTGATTTCTCATTAACTATACAGAATGTGTCCTTTAATAATTTATGTGGAACAATGAATAACAAACCCCAAATTTCAGCAATTAACTGCTTAAATTCCTCCAACTCAGTCAGATTTACTGAATAGAAACCTTTCACTTAGTGTGGCATCAATCTCAACAGACATTCACATTTTATAATACTTCATAAAGGATTATACTGCAAAAGAACACATTTCAGTGTTCTACTGAATTCAATGGATATAAAATTATTATCATGTCACATGTGATACATTTTATGTAATGTGACTGAAAAAAGTAACATCAGTGACATACATAAGATCAAAGATCCTTATTCTTCAGCTATAATAAAGTAGTTAATTCTAAATAGTTACATCAAGCATACAGTACATGTAGCAATTAGTGAAAGCAGTCAGTAAAAGAGCATAAACATAAACTGATCTTCACTGGTGCTACCCACAAGGAAGATAACACCAGTGACAATTTTCATGACAAATGCATTTTACAAAATGTCTGCTCCAAGGTATGAAACCACACATGGCTGTGCACAGACATTTTGAGGGGCTGTGGCCCAAACAAAAGGGGCACAATGAGGGTGGATGCTTGTTAATAGGGTGGATGCTAATGTTAATTTTCCAGTTGCAAATACACAATTAAAATACAAGACAGCACACTCTGTGATAATTGACTTTATTGTAGATGTTTTAATTAGAGTGGGCTCTCCCTCACTCTCTGAGCCTGCTTCTGCCTCATCTTCAATGAAAGTTAGAGGAGAGTGGGGTAAGTTGACCCACCCCCTGCATCTTGGGAACTGTAGACTTTTACTGTCATGTGACTATGTATATTGGAACCACTCATCATTTCTGCCAAACTGTGAAAAGGAGAAAAACATTGGGAGAATGAAAAGCACCATGATCGTAGCCAAGGTTTGAAAATTTGTGTGGTCTGGGTGGGGATTGTGCTATAAGAACACACTCATTTATATTTACTAAACACTTTAAAAGAGACAGATATGTAGATGTTTGTGAAATATGTTTTCTCTGTTTTGGATGAATAAGCATTGTTAAATTATATCACATTGCACCATCACTTTAGGGTATATAATTTTATCAGTTGTTTATTATTAACTCGTCAACATAGGCTTGTTAATGTTGTAGTTTTCATTAATAACCATTGCTATATAGATGATAAGCTGTCTAGTGCCCTTATGAATGTTGTTGGCATGACTTTTAACGATTTACAAAATTTAACTACAATATGAAATAGCACAGATCTCTGCAATAGTGTCATATGCTACTGTTTTGATAGCGTTGATAACATTTCTGACAGTTAATATCAAGTTTTTTTTTTTTTTTTTTTTTTTTTTTAGTTTTTGCGTTTGCGTTTGCTTTATCATATGTGGTATCCTGTCAGCAAAAAACATGTCTGTGGGCTCTTTTGATTAATATCATTTTACGTTCTGGCAGTGTCGGCATATATTGCTATGACAGCAACCAAATAAATAAATAAATTAATAAATACATTATATATATATATATATATATTTAATGTATGTGATCACTAATCCTTTCATTATAACACACGAATTATAGGTATTATGAAAGATTTATTATGCATATATTCATTGTGTTATAACAGAGATTTGTGATATTGCAATGAACTGAGAAGTCGTCTTTTTAGAGATTAAAAAACAGCACTATTTGATGGCATTCTGCCTTGCCAAACCATGCACACAGCAGCCTACGCTTGTTTTGTTAATGTTGATGCTTCAATAACAAATAATTATCATTTATGCCAGGTGCATAAGGTGCATCCCAGTTGAAGTTGGATAGGGGGTTTGCAGCATTTTCTCTGGCCAGAGCCTACATAGAACTGGGCATTGACGGAGCGAGCAGGAGGTTTGCTATATGCAGCCAGGAGTCACCCCAAATCACCAGGAACCTCCACCTATTGCAAACAAATCCCCCCACCATTAAGTTGAGATGGATCCAGGAGATGGATAAATGGCCAGCAGATAGAATGTCTTCACTGTGGGAGAAGTTTGATGAAGATTTCAATCAGATTTTGAAGGCAACAGTTAAGAGAGAAGATAACAGAAAGCTGCAAGCCATTATTGTCAATGTGGGAGTTGAACTGTTTTGAAAAGAGGAGAAAAGTATGCAACACCTTGCTCCAAGAATTATAGAGTAATGATAATTCATAACATCAGGCAGGAGATGAGAGCGCTGAAGTCCATTTAAAGAGGCAGAAGAGAGTGAGCACATTGGCTTAGCCAAAGTCCTTTTAGGCAAGTCGTGCCTGTCATGGTCTTGTCATGATCCTGTCTCTATCTCTCTCTTTTTCTCTCTCTGTCTCCCCCTGCTGGTTTCTCCCCTCCTGCCTCCCTCGCTCTTCGCTTCTGTGTCACAGCTGACTTCACTTCTCATTAAGATAATTCCCCCTCCACCTGGTTCTCATCTTGCCTTGTTATTTGGGCTACTTCTACCCTCTCGTTCTTGATTGTTACTTCCATATGAGGCTGTTGTCTTTGGCATCTTCACTAGAAGTTGGTCTTGTCCTGTCGTGTCCTGTATAATCGTTGTTGGGTTAGTTAACTGCTATCACTGCCCGTACTTCTCTGTGCTCACCATTTGCACCCCACAGAACCTTACCTGCTGTCCAACGCTGCGACCTCCCCGCTCTGCGAGCTCTCATCTCCGGTTCTCCCTTGAGCCCGGTCTAGCCTCCGCCTCGCCAGCCTGCTGGTCGTTCAAGCCACAGAGGTCACCTGTGTTATTTATACCCAGCCTTCGGGCCTCCCTCGGTTCTCATCGTTTGTACTCCTTGGTTGGATTTACCTGTGGCTTTCCCTTGTTTAATTAAAGACTGTCATTTTGCCCTCGCATTTGAGTCCTCTCTCTTCAATACCCATCACAGAACAATCTGACCATAATGATGGACTCAGCGAGTGGCAGCCCGTTCCAGACCGCCGTTGAGCATCAGGGCGCCCTCCTCGGGAAGCATGAGGAGGACATCTCCGCTACCCGACACGCCGTCGGTTCTTTGGCCGCCCAGATGTCCGAGCTGTCCAACCAGGTTCACAACCTCCATCTCCAGCCGTCCGCCTCTCATTGTCCTCCTGTTCAGACGGAGCCTCGCATAAATAATCCTCCGGCCTATTCGGGTGAGCCAACACAGTGCCGCGCTTTCCTTACTCAGTGCGAGGTGGTCTTCTCGCTCCAGCCCGTCACATATGCTAAGGAGAGGGCCAAGGTTGCTTTCGTTCTTTCACTCCTCCACGGGCGGGCTCGCGAGTGGGGAACGGCCAACTGGGAGACTGAGGCGGAGTGCATCTCAAGCTTTGAGCGGTTTAAGGGGGAGATGATCCGGGTCTTCGACCGCTCCGCCTATGGAGAGGAGGCTTCCCGTCGGCTTTCCACACTTCGGCAGTGGAGACGATCCGTGCCGGATTTCTCCATTGAGTTCCGGACCCTCGCTACCACCTGCGGGTGGAACCAACCCGCTCTGACCGCTCGCTACCTGCAGGGCTTGTCTCCAGAGGTGCGGGACGAGGTCCTCGTCCGTGAGATCCCTGCCCGGCTCGACGACCTTATCGACCTGGCCATCCGTGTGGAGAGACGGTTTGATCAACGCCGTCGTGCTCATCGCCTGGAGGAGAGTCTTTTCTCGCCGCCCCGTGTCAGCCCCTCCCACTCTGAACCTGAACCCATGCAGCTGGGTGGCCTGCGTATCTCAGCTAAGGAGCGTCAGAGGAGGATTCATAACCGCCTCTGTATGTACTGTGCTAGTGCCTCTCACTGTGTGTCTTCTTGTCCGGTTAAGGCCAACGCTCGACCAGTAGGAGGAGGGTTACTGGCGAGCGCTACCTCTAAGACTATTCCTTCCACTTCCTGCACGACACTTCCAGCGCATCTCCAGTGGGCGGGGTCGTCAGCCTCCTGTGTGGCCTTGATCGATTCTGGGGCTGAGGGAAACTTTGTGGATGAGAAGTGGGCGCTCCAACAAGGTATTCCGCTCACACCGCTAA
This sequence comes from Carassius auratus, assembly GCF_003368295.1. Taxonomy (NCBI): domain Eukaryota; kingdom Metazoa; phylum Chordata; class Actinopteri; order Cypriniformes; family Cyprinidae; genus Carassius; species Carassius auratus. Next base: position 2,562,909 of record NC_039259.1, read on the forward strand.
GAGACTCCACCCTTTTATTTGCCCTTGATGGCAGCGCCCTACCTAGGGTACAAAAACAGACTATCCCATTAACTCTGACCGTCTCTGGCAACCATAAAGAGACAATTTCCTTTTTTATTTTTCAGTCTCCTTTTACTCCTTTAGTACTGGGGCACCCTTGGTTAGAACTTCACAATCCACACATTGACTGGGCTAAGGGGTCTGTTTTGCCTTGGAAGTTGTCATGTCATGTTAAGTGTTTAGCCTCGGCTGTTCCCCCCGTGTCTTCTGTTTCTGTGTTGCAGGAGGAGACAGGAGATCTGACTGGGGTACCGGAGGAGTATCACGATTTGCGGGGGGGTTTCAGTCGTTCTCGAGCCATGTCTCTTCTGCCCCATCGCCCGTATGACTGCGCTATTGATCTCCGCCCGGGGACCACGCCCCCTCGGGGTAGGCTCTACTCTCTTTCCGCTCCCGAACGGGAGGCTTTAGAGAATTATTTATCTAAGTCCCTCAGCGCCGGCACAATCGTTCCTTCCTCGTCGCCTGCTGGCGCCGGATTCTTTTTTGTTAAGAAGAAAGACGGCTCTTTGCGCCCATGCATAGATTATCGGGGGCTGAACGACATCACTGTAAAGAATCGTTACCCACTGCCGCTGATGTCCTCAGCCTTTGATATCCTGCAGGGGGCAAAAGTCTTTACCAAGCTCGACCTACGTAACGCCTACCATCTCGTACGCATTCGGGAGGGGGACGAGTGGAAGACCGCCTTTAACACGCCCCTCGGCCACTTCGAGTATAGAGTCCTTCCCTTCGGATTGGTTAACGCCCCCGCTGTCTTTCAAGCTTTGATTAATGATGTTCTTTGGGATATGCTCAATTTATTCGTTTTTGTCTATCTCGATGACATTTTGATTTTTTCGCCCTCTCTCCAGATTCACATGCAGCACGTTCGCCGCGTTCTCCAACGTTTGCTTGAGAATCGACTCTTTGTTAAGGCCGAGAAATGCTCCTTTCATGCTTCGTCTATAACGTTCCTAGGCTCCGTTATCTCAGCAGAGGGGATCAGTATGGATCCCACCAAGGTCCAGGCCGTGCTCGATTGGCCCGTCCCTGATTCTCGTGTCTCGCTACAGCGCTTTCTCGGTTTTGCTAATTTCTATCGCCGCTTTATACGCAACTACAGTCAGGTGGCCGCGCCACTCACCACCCTCACTTCGGTTAAGTCTCGTTTCGGTTGGTCCGGTTCTGCGCAGGAGGCGTTTGACCGGCTTAAGACCCTTTTTACGTCTGCGCCCATCCTCCTCACTCCAGATAGCTCAAGACAGTTTATCGTGGAGGTCGACGCCTCCGAGGTAGGGGTGGGAGCCGTTCTTTCCCAGCGGTCAGCGTCGGATAATAAGATAAACCCTTGCGCGTACTTCTCACACCGCCTCTCCCCCGCGGAACGTAATTACGATGTCGGGAATCGTGAGCTCCTCGCCATCCGCTTGGCATTGGGTGAGTGGCGGCAGTGGTTAGAGGGTTCCTCTGTCCCTTTCATTGTTTTGACTGATCATCGCAATTTAGAATACATTCGCTCTGCCAAGAGATTGAACTCGCGTCAGGCGCGTTGGGCCCTTTTCTTTACGCGTTTTGATTTTGTCATTTCATACTGTCCGGGCTCTAAGAACGGTAAGCCGGACGCGTTGTCTCGACTTTTCGATCCCTCGACCGGCCGCACCCCCCAAGAGGCGATTATTCCTCCCGGTCGGGTGGTGGGGGCTACGGTCTGGGGAATCGAGAAACAGGTTAAGCGCGCACTCTCTCACGTCGCTACTCCCCGTAACTGCCCTAGGGACAGCCTCTTCGTCCCAGTTCCCACACGATTAGCCGTTCTTCAATGGGCTCATTCCTCTAGACTAGCGGTTCATCCCGGTGTTCGAGGTACTATCGCATTTATCCGCCAGCGTTTCTGGTGGCCCTCTTTAGAACGTGATGCGCGCCGTTTTATCGCCGCCTGCTCTGTTTGTGCCCAGACCAAGGCGGGCAATTCCCCACCTGCTGGTCTTCTCCGGCCGCTACCTGTTCCCTCTCGCCCGTGGTCCCATATCGCTCTCGACTTTATCACCGGTCTCCCTCCCTCGGCCGGCAAGACGGTCATCCTGACGGTAGTCGACCGCTTTTCTAAATCGGCGCACTTCATTCCCCTTACCAAACTGCCCTCTGCTAAGGAGACGGCCCAGATTATGATTGATAATGTGTTTAAGTTTCATGGGTTGCCCACCGACGTCGTGTCTGATAGGGGTCCGCAATTCGCCTCGCAGTTCTGGAGAGAATTTTGCCGTCTCATAGGTGCCACTGCTAGCCTTTCCTCGGGTTTTCACCCACAGACTAATGGCCAGGCCGAGCGAGCCAATCAGGTTGTTGCCCGCATGCTCCGCACTCTAGCCTTTCGCAATCCCTCGTCTTGGGCCGAACAGCTTTCCTGGGCTGAGTATGCTCATAACTCCCTCCCTTCCTCGGCCTCTGGTATCTCTCCCTTTCAATGTTGCCTCGGCTATCAACCGCCCTTATTTTCTTCCCAAGAGCCCGATTCTCACTGCCCGTCCGTTCAGGCCTTTATCAGCCGCTGTAAGCGAACCTGGAAGAGGGTGAGATCTGCTCTATGTCGTTCTAAGAGACGCATGTGCGTGGCTGCTAATAGATCGCGTGTCAAAAGTCCTCGCTATGTCGCGGGTCAGAGGGTTTGGCTCTCTACATCTAATTTACCCCTCCAGTCTGACTCCCGTAAACTGGCCCCCCGCTTCATCGGACCGTTCCGCATTATCAAGATCGTTAACCCTGTCGCCGTCAAACTCCGATTGCCGCAGAATCTTCGTCGTGTTCACCCGGTGTTTCACGTCTCCTGCATAAAACCGGTCTCCCACCCCACCCCCCCCCCACCCCCCGACATCTTTCTCTGCCGTTCGTATCGAAGAGTCCCCGGTCTACACCGTCCGCAGGATCATAGATAAGCGGCGTCGGGGTCGTGGTCACCAATATTTAGTCGATTGGGAGGTGTATGGTCCTGAGGAGAGGAGTTGGGTCTCCCCTAAGGATATCCTGGACCCCTCGCTCATTGATGATTTCCTCCGGTATCGCCAGCATTTCCCCGCTGGAGCGCCGGGAGGCGCTCTTTGAGGAGAGGGTACTGTCATGGTCTTGTCATGATCCTGTCTCTATCTCTCTCTTTTTCTCTCTCTGTCTCCCCCTGCTGGTTTCTCCCCTCCTGTCTCCCTCGCTCTTCGCTTCTGTGTCACAGCTGACTTCACTTCTCATTAAGATAATTCCCCCTCCACCTGGTTCTCATCTTGCCTTGTTATTTGGGCTACTTCTACCCTCTCGTTCTCGTGTCTCTTTGTCAGATTGTTACTTCCGTATGAGGCTGTTGTCTTTGGCATCTTCACTAGAAGTTGGTCTTGTCCTGTCGTGTCCTGTATAATCGTTGTTGGGTTAGTTAACTGCTATCACTGCCCGTACTTCTCTGTGCTCACCATTTGCACCCCACAGAACCTTACCTGCTGTCCAACGCTGCGACCTCCCCGCTCTGCGAGCTCTCATCTCCAGTTCTCCCTTGAGCCCGGTCTAGCCTCCGCCTCGCCAGCCTGCTGGTCGTTCCAGCCACAGAGGTCACCTGTGTTATTTATACCCAGCCTTCGGGCCTCCCTCGGTTCTCATCGTTTGTACTCCTTGGTTGGATTTACCTGTGGCTTTCCCTTGTTTAATTAAAGACTGTCATTTTGCCCTCGCATTTGAGTCCTCTCTCTTCAATACCCATCACAGTGCCACTCGGCCGCCATCTTGGCAATGCCTCTGGGCAGCTATTTCAGACTAACAAGACCAGGCTCCTATCTAAATGAATGGGCATAGAGTCAGAACTGCATTTTCACTGGTCACCGGGACATAAAAACTGCATGTATAGAAACAGCAGTAAAATATAATAAAAATCGCTGAAAAATTAATGATGACTTTGCCCCAAAATAAGGTTTAAAAAGCCTTTTTCCCCACAGGTTATACTTTTACTACACATTCGCAAGTGGCAAGGAACCGAAACTCCATCTGTGACATAATGGAGAAAAAAACCTTGGGAGAAACCAGGCTCAGTTGGGGGGTCAGTTCTCCTCTGACCAGACGAAACCAGTAGTTCAATTCCAGGCTGCAGCAAAGTCAGATTGTGCAGAAGAATCATCTGTTTCCTGTGGTCTTGTCCTGGTGCTTCTCTGAGACAAGGTCTTTATAGGGGATCTGTATCTGGGGCTCTAGTTGTCCTGGTCTCCGCTGTCTTTCAGGGCAGTAGAGGTCCTTTCTAGGTGCTGATCCACCATCTGATCTGGATACGTACTGGATCCGGGCGACTGCAGTGACCCTCTGATCTGGATACAGACTGGATCTGGTGGCCAAGGTGACTTCGGAAAAAGAGAGAAACAGACATATATTAGCATATATATCAGTTGAACCAGACGATAGGCTTAAATGTTTCCCGGTTTGACTTTTAAAAGCAGATTATTGGCTTTCCAACGGGAGGGTCGGGACATGTGCATACAACTGCCATCTTTGCCGTTATGGGTTTTCCTTATATAGTTGTATTGAGGATTGAGGAAGTGGCATGTCTCTTATAATTTGTCTGTGGCTTAGCTCAGCTGATGTGTTTCCTGCAAAAGAAGATCGGGGTCCCCCACCAAGCAGAGGGGCATTGGAGACTCTATTGTGCAAGGGCTTGAAGACGTGCTGCTTTTATAGCTGATCCCTTTAAGTTCACTAAAGAGTTGCTGGGGCAAAAGCACAGTGGAAAGCTGGTCTGTTCCATTCCTCATAAGCTGGTTCAGCATACACTGACAATGTACTATATCCCCAGCAGAATTACAGACCTCATCAATGATTATTACAGCAATTTCAGGATGAGGGTCTCTCCAGGAGCAATGACATCAAGCTGGCACAAGGTTGAGATTGGGATCATTGGGATCACCAGCATGCACATTGTGCTCCAAGCAAGGATCCCTGGAGCATATTTTTAGCTGCTGCCCAAGGGCACTTGGAGAAGGATGTACCGATGGAAGTACGATTTAGTCCTGAAATCCATTGCTGAAGTTATCAGCACTGGAGTTGAAAGGGCAAAGTGGCCCCAACCTTCCAAGCAGAGAATTAACTTAGTCAGAGCTGTAGAGCAGCCTACTTTAATGTAGAGGAAAAATGTAGGCATACAGGCCTCTGCAAAGGACCAGCAACTGCTAGTGGACCTAGAAAAACAGCTGAAGTTCTCTAGTCATATTGTAGCTACCTCTCTGCTACCAGACATCATCCTCATATCGTAATCCACAAAACAAGTTGTGCTGCTGGAACTGACCATCCGTTGGGAAGATGGCTTGGAAGAAGCTTTTGAAAGGAATCTCTCCACGTATGAAGGACTCGTCAGCAACAGCAAGCAGGCTGGATGGAGAGCGAGGTGCATCCCAGTTTAAATGGATGTTGGGGGTTTGCAGCACTTTCTCTGGCCAGAGAGGAGGGTAGCTATATGCAGCACTATTTTAGCAGCAGAGAGAGCTTCAAGTTGCATAAAAAGAGGAGAACCATGGAGTAGTAAATAACCAGCCAGCTGGACACAAGCTGGTGTCTGATCAGACCTGGGTGGGTAACCTGGACGAGGGTGTATGAATATGATAATAATTATTTTTAATTGTAAAACTTTTAATTTGCCGATATTACAAAGTGCATATTTGTTCAAAAAGTGTGTTAGGAAACAGTTGTGAACCTGTCTCTTTTTCAGTAAATATAAGAATTTCATTAATATTATATTATCAGTTTAAAAAAAAAATATATATATATATATAAATATATATATATATATATAAATATATATATATATATATAAATATATATATATATATATATATATATATATATATATATATATATACTTTTAATATTACAAGTGCACTTTCGATACAATTAAGTGCACTTCATTTTTGTTTGAAAAGACATGCTTATAACTTTACACCAGTAGTACTAGCTCAGAAAGTTAGCTTGCAGGTGTTAGCATACCTTGTATAGTCTGGAAGTACGATTTCAGCGGTGCTCTGATGAGTCCTGTGCTCTGCTGATAATATTAACAAAGCATTACTGAGACTTTTGATTAAAAATCAAAGAAATTAGACAATCTTGCACGACAATCATAATTTGCATGCATTTGCATGCATTTGCATGTTGCGTAACACTTCCATTAAAGGGGGGGTGAAATGCTATTTCATGCATACTGAGTTTTTTACACTGTTAAAGAGTTGGATTCCCATGCTAAACATGGACAAAGTTTCAAAAATTAAGTTGTACGTTTGAAGGAGTATTTTTGTTCCAAAAAAACCTCTTCCGGTTTGTCACAAGTTTCGGAAAGTTTTTTTCGAGTATGGCTCTGTGTGACGTTAGATGGAGCGGAATTTCCTTATATGGGTCCTAAGTGCGCGTCTGCCGGAAGAGCGCGCGCTCCCGTATAGCACAGCACTGAGAGAGGCTGAGCACAGCCTGATCAGAGCGAGAGCGTCGCGAAAAGTCACAAAAGAAGTGTGTTTTTGGTTGCCAGGGCAAGACAACCCTGCACAGATTACCAAAAGAGAAACAGCATTAAGGGACCAGTGGATGGAGTTTATTTTTACAGAGCATCAACGGAGTTGTGCAAGTGTTTTTGTTTGTTCCCTGCATTTCGGATTGCAGATCGTTTATTTCTTAAGGATAATGCAGTCCCAAAGAAAAAGGGTCACGATCGTGTGTTGGAAAACTGCTTCAAATATCTCTGTGTTGTTAACTTAGCTATCAGCGCGTAAGCACATCAAGTAAACAACATGCGATGTTGGCATCAAACTGCACTTTCCACATGTACAGCTTAAAAAAAAAAAAAAAAAAAAAGACGACATAAAGTGGAACTTAGTCATTTTCCAAAACCGCTAAGCAAATATATACAGTTTCAGTACATACCACATAGCATACCGCCTTTGCTGATGCTGCTCTTATTAAATTTCAGCCTCTGGATCTGTGTCACAGCTTCCACATGCGCTCAACTCAAAAGCCTACTGGCGCTCGTGATTCTTTAGCTCCGCCCACACGTCACGCCTCTTGGCGCTCGTGATTTTCCGGGAAAAATCGGTACAGACTATCTTTCTCTTATAACTATAATAAAAATAAAGACTTTTTGGAGTTATGAAGGATGCAGTATTACTCTATAGGTACTCAAGATTAACAGGATATTTAGTGAAAAAGAGTATTTCACCCCCCCTTTAAGCCATGTTTATATCTTATGTAACTTGATCTCGCAGTGAACATGACCTGGCTCAGAGCCTTCAGCTAATGCTAATCCCCATATATATATATGGGGAAGTCGTGGCCTAATGGTTAGAGAGTTGGACTGGTAATCGTAAGGTTGTGGGTTCTAGTCTCGGGCCAGACGGAATTGTGGGTGGGGGGAGTGCATGTACAGCTCTCTCTCCACCTTCAATACCACGACTTAGGTGTCCTTGAGCGTGTGTGTGTTCACTGCTCTGTGTGTGTGCACTTCGGATGGGTTAAATGCAGAGCACAAATTCTGAGTATTGGTCACCATACTTGGCTGAATGTCATGTCAATATAATAATGAAAAAAGTGTAACCCAGTGTAACCTTGTCTGGAAGTCATATGAATGGATATCGTAGACTGAAAGAGAGAAAGGAGTAAATAGAGGGCAGTTTCCACAACACATAAACACTGCAACTGAGACAGGAAGATTCATGTCAGCTGGCACCTGAAACTAGACTGGATTGAGTGACTCACTGATAATTGTATTACAACAGCTCGAGAAATTACCCACAAACAAATGGAGGTCAACGTGCTATATAATCTTATGTGACAAAGGACCCATAAACCCCACACACCAGAGGAAGGTCTAGTAGATTCTTAATCCTATAAATTCTACTGTATCATATTAGATAGGACAATTTCTAATTTCTAACATGAAAATGTTGAAAAATCTGTTGTACAGTACATAATCTACTACATGTCTTCTGTTGTCTGACTGATGCTTTAGATGTTCTTAGTAATAAAATATATAGCTATAGTGTGTCAAAAAAAAAACCTGATGTATCAAATATGATACAAAATATAAACATATGTTTTTTTATTAATGGTTATATACAGTATATATATATATATATATATATATATATATATATATATATATATATATATATATATATATATATATATATAGCTTTTCTGAATACTATCTTATATACACTTTTTTTATATGCACTTTACAGGGTTAAATGGTGACTGCAAACACATCCACCAAAAATATTTAATTATTAGAATCATACCCTAAAAACAACTTTAAGTAAAGCAAGAAACATATACTACAGGACAGAGTTGTTAGACAATTATTAGTGGAATGTATTATACATAGAAAGCAGTTCAGTAATGAACACATGATGTGTGTATATATATATATATATATATATATATATATATATATATATACACACACACATGAATGTAATTTTTCAAGCAGTAGTGCTTACCTCTCTGTATAGGAGTCCAGTCTGGACAGGTCATCAGATACCCCCAGCAGTACATCCAGCGTTCCTACCTTCAGAAACATCCCAGCAAACCCTCACACAAGCTATAGCAATGGCATTATAGATGAATCAAACAAAACAAAATCCACCTCTCGCATGCTGAGGTTTCAGTTAAGAATCCTGAGAGCTCATTATACTACATGTCTGCCAAAAATATTAGTGACTTTAACCTTTGAGGGATCAAACATTTGGCCAATATAAGGTTTTACCATCAAAACATCTAAATCACAGCAGGAATTTCTAAAGCACTTTTTGAGAAGTGCTGATGGAGACATTTGACAATCCTTTGACAACCAGAGCTATGTTGCCAAGACAGGGCAGTTCAAAACCAGTCACATGCTTGGTACATGGATCTCATGCATTATCATTCTGTATAATCTTAAACTTCTGTTAATTAAAGTTAAAGGAGTAAAGGTTCTAAAGAGTGGAACACTTTGGCTCTCTGTTTGTGGCCCAAATGTAAAATTCTGGCTAAACCAGTGGCATGGGTTTGAGTAAAGACTGCCTTTTTAATCCAAACAATAGCAGACACAGTTGTGCAGTGTAGTTTCTTTTGGAGACTTGGTTGTAAATAACTGATAATATATTCAGTTTTGTGCCCATTTTCTCATTACATCAAGAGTTTACAAAAAATAAAATAAAATAAAAAATAATAATATAATTCTGTTTTTATTTACTCATCTTCATGTCATTCCAAAACTTTTTGATTAATTTCTTCTGTCGGACATAGAGGAAGATGTTTTGAGAACTGTCTTTTAAGCCAATATGCACCAAAACTGTTTGGTTACTAACATTCTAAAAAAATCTTCTGTTGTGTTTGTTTGTTTTGTAATGTCTGTTTTTGAAGTGATGGGTCTTGAGTTCAAATAATATATATATATATATATATATATATATATATATATATATATATTACAACAATGCATATAAAATATATAAAACAATGCATATGGGAGGACAGAAGAAAAAAATTGGCTGTGACATAATTCCCACTCTTTGTTCTGCTGTTGAAATAATTCGATTTCATTTGCTCTCGCTGAGTTCCAGCTATCCAAGGCTGGCCAAAAAGTGCTTGACGAAAGTTCTACATCTAAACCATTAAAGCACACTAATATTTGCTGTATTTCTATTTATAGGCTATTAATACAGTAACATTTCCAGGGGCCCACATGTAGTTATTCACTAACGATGGAACAGTGTCCTAAAGTGTTACTAATTATTTAACATTAGACTTTTCTGAAAGTCAGAGCAGCTCTGGTCTTGAAGGGCCACTGTCTCATAGAGTTTAGCTCCAGCCCTAATAAAACTATCCTGTCTTTAGCTTTCTAATAATGCTGAGTAATTTGGATGCAGTATTATTTGTAAAGGTGTTTATCTAACTTTGAGTTCTCGCTAACTTTAAGTTTCTGTATGAGACTGACACCTAGTGGACATTTCAGTATGTGAGTTTTCAGACTCACACACACTTGTTTTGCACACGTCTCTCAATCACAGAACCAGGAAGCTCAGTTAAAAGAAACTGAAACTGTTCTGCTGTTGAGCTGTTGTTTGTGTCTGTATTGCTGTAGACAGTGAAATGGCTGAAGCCAGTGTTTTTTCAGTGGAGCAGTTCAGCTGTCCAGTATGTCTGGATCTCCTGAAGGATCCTGTGACCATTCCCTGTGGACACAGTTACTGTATGAGCTGCATTACAGACTGCTGGGATCAAGAAGATCAGAAGAGAGTCTACAGCTGTCCTCAGTGCAGACAGACCTTCAGTCCAAGACCTGCTTTAGGGAAAAACACCATACTGACTGAAGTGGTGGAGAAACTGAAGAAGACCAAACTAAAAGCTGCAGTTCCTGCTGGATCTGGAGACGTGGAGTGTGACATCTGTACTGGAAGAAAACACAAAGCTGTCAAGTCCTGTCTGGTGTGTCTGGAGTCTTACTGTCAAACTCACTTTGAGCGTCATGAAGAGTTTCGTCCAGGAAAGAGACACAAAGTGACCGATGCCACTGGACGACTGCAGCAGATGATCTGCCAGAAACATGAGAAGCTTCTGGAGGTTTTCTGTCGTACTGACCAGCAATGTGTTTGTGTACTTTGTATGACAGATGAACATAAAAACCATGAGACTGTGTCAACTGCAGCAGAGAGGACAGAGAAAGAGGTATGAACTGAAATCACACATTTAATGCTGACCCTTCACTGTAGTCTCCAGCTGTATCATGAGTGCATCATGTGATCTACTCTCCCATTGAGAGTCACTACATGACACCTCTGTGCATTAGAGCATGAGCTCAACTTTACTCACCTTTGACACATCGCTCATGCATCAGAGTTATTGTTTTTGCTCCACATTGCACTCAGTTTGAACCTCCATTTCTTCACATTAATTCTTGATTGCAGAGTAGTGATAAACAATAAACATATGCCCTCCTTCATCTGTGAGGACTTCATAGAAACTAAATTAAATTAATGATCTTAAAACTCTGAGAAACACGGTAAAGAATATATATATATTTTTATGAAACAGGCAAAATTTTACATGAGGTTTTGATCGCTTTGTATGTGAGGTTTGCTGTTTTGAATGTGTCCTCCAGAAACACTTGAAGGAGACACAGAGTGAAATCCAGCAGAGAATCCAGCAGAGACAGAAAGATCTTGAGCAGCTGAGAGACGCTGTGGAGTCTCATAAGGTGAGTTTGGAGAAGAAGAGAAGTTTGAGACTCAGTTTGACTCCTCTTTCAGTCCCACTGAAGCCGCTGTGAGGAAGCAGTAAGAACTGATTGTGATGTGTGTCTAACAGCGCTCTGCACAGACAGCAGTGGAGGACAGTGAGAGGATCTTTACTGAGCTCATCCGCTCCATTGAGAGAAGCCGCTCTGAGGTGACACAGCGGATCAGAGATCAGGAAAACACTGCAGTGAGTCGAGCTGAAGGACAAATGGAGCGACTGGAGCAAGAGATTGAAGATCTGAAGAAGAGAAACACTGAGCTGGAGCAGCTTTCACACACAGACGATCACATCCATTTCCTGCAGGTAACCCATCTGTAGAGCAGGTTATTGAGGACAGTGTGAGATGATCAGGTCTTTGAGTCGTGTGTGTTGTTATTCCTGCAGAGTCTTCAGTCTCTCTCAGCTCCTCCTGAATCTACAGAAAACATCTCTAACAGTTTCCTCTCTTCTTTTGATGGAGTGAGAGAATCTGTCCGTCAGCTGAGACTCAAACTGGAGGATTTCTGCAAAGAGGAGATGAAAAACATATCTGGTAAAATATTAGAGATTCACCTGCTCTCTGTAACGAGACAAACATCATCTAATATCATAAAGAAAATGTGAGAAATGTCTAAGGAATAGATCCAGGTCTCATTTTCTCTCTGAGTGTTTATATCTGTTATTTTCTCAGTCAGTAACATTGTTCCCAGGAGCAGAGAGGACTTCCTACAATGTAAGTCACTGACAAACACAATCACACTCACTAAGACGCTTTAACAAGAAAGATTAGTTTGAAGAGACAGAACTAATAGAAAATATTATGTATTCACATTCATCAGGAATCATGTGCAGTGTAGGCAAAGACATTAAGAAATACTCCAGTTTACATTGAATTATTAATCACTTCTTTAAATTTGCAGTCAGATTACTTTATTGATCATTTTAATAGCAATTTAATAATTAATACTCTAATAATAATAATAATAATTGAATTCTAAGTTACTTTCTTAAAACCGCTATGAACCAACATACAAATACATAAAGTGATAATAATGTGTTTATACATTAATACAGGCTTATCACCATAGCAACAATAAAACAAATCCAATAAATTTCTGAAAATACAGCTTGATATGTTTGTCTGCTCTGTCCATATATCTACAGCTTTCTGTGCTTGTGTGTGAGGTGTAGGACTATATGTGAATGTGCTTGTACTTGTGTTTATGTAAAAAAGAATAAATAAATAAATAAATAACCAAGCAAACACAAAAACAAACAGAATGAGTTTGAGAATGAATTTTTTTTTTTTTTTAAACTTCTTCCTTTTTTTTTTAATCTGAACAAAGAGTTTTTACAGTTCAGCTACACAAAAAGATAAAGAGGGATTTGGCTTAATTTTTAAAGAAAGTTGAGATAGACATGAAACTAAAGAAACAGAAATCCTAGAAATGCAAACTTTTAGTGTGAGAATAATAGTTTATGACATATCAAGTGAATGCATGAACATCGTGCTACAGATCGGATAGAGCAAAATAATCTTAAAAGCTTAACTTTTACAACTCTTGATTACAGTGTTTTGTTTCTTCATCAGATCGTCATCAGTTCACTCTGGATCCAAACACTGCACAGAAACGTCTCTGTCTGTCTGAAGGGAACAGATTGGTGACTTACACTCAAACAGCTCAGCCGTATCCTGATCATCCAGACAGATTTGATTATTATTATCAGGTGTTGTGTAGAGAGAGTGTGAGTGGACGCTGTTACTGGGAGATTGAGTGGAGTGGGAGTGTTGTGAATATATCAGTGTCATATAAGAGCATCAGCAGGAAGGGATCTGGTAAGGAGTGTCTGTTTGGACGTAATGATCAGTCCTGGAGACTGTACTGCTCTTCCTCTAGCTTCTTATTCTGGCACGATAACAAACAGACTAAACTCCCTGTTTCCTCCAGCTGCAGGAGAATAGGAGTGTATGTGGATCACAGAGCAGGAACTCTGTCCTTCTACAGCGTCTCTGACTCAATGAACCTCATCCACACAGTCCAGACCACATTCACTCAGCCGCTATACCCTGGGTTTGGTGTATGTGGTTTAGTCAAACTCTCTGATCTGACAACATAAATACAGACTGTGATTCTCTGGCAATATTGTGTCACAGTTTGATTCACAAAATGAGAGCAGAGACCGTGTCGTTAATAACACACAGCAAAAAAACACTCAACAACACCAAGAATACTCTGGTGAACAGAAAAACAAACCAGAAAAAAATGAGATTTTGAATATGCCAGACATTGAGAGATAAAACAAGGCACAAGTTGAAATGATCATTCGACTAATAAGAAATAAATAGCAACCAAAAACTGAGATACTAAACAAAAGAAAGAAACGACACTCAAATGAACCAAAACAGACAATAACTGTGTTTCAGTTCAGATGCTGCATCCTTCGAAAGGCTTTATCTGAAGAGCGACTGCATCACAGCAGCGGGAATTAACCTCAGGTCGCTGTCAGTGCAGATGCGCTGCATGTCGCTACAGAGGATTTTATATCAGAGCATTCAGATTTATACTCACTATCAAACTAAGTGCTGGGTTTCAACCTAGCTGAACATTTAATGTTACAAAAACACTTAAACATTGATATCTTACTAAAATATCTAATGTAGTTTATTATGTAGATAAATAGATCAAGATGCACATATTTTGACAGGTTGTGTTGTTTTCAGACTGTTGAGTATCACTTTTTTAAAAGTCCAGTACAAACATTACTGTCCCTGATCAACAGCAGCTGTCACACTTGCTAGACGACAAGAGGGATCCTCCGTATGTCAGACTGTCCCATTTAACATCTCTTGTGGCCTTTCAAAAACTGTTTTAAGGATGCAGCACCTGAATTGGGATAAAACAAATGTGTTATATAATGTTGCTGATCACATCGTTGATATACTATACTTGATATAGTACTGTATATCAAGGTAATAACTGACTTTAAAAGATCTGATGAATAGCATACTATAACTGATGTGACCAACCAGAAAAAAAAAAAAAAACCTTCAATCAACAGTTGGCAGAGGAATGGCAACGGTGTTCTTTTGACTTTAATTTAACTTTAACTGCTACTCTATGATGTACTGTAAGCGTCTTCTACAGGAGAACAGCTGATTTGCTGTAGTAAGTAAATGTTGTTTTATATCTTGTGGCATTGTAACTGTATCTGTTTATCATTTAATGCCAAAAGCAACCTCTCTCCTGCTTTTTTTTTATGACATTATTTTAGTACTTTTGTCAAATGACTAAATTATCTGTCATGCCTTCCTCTTTGCTGTTGTGAAGTGATTTTTATGTTCTTTGGCAGTTTACACTTACACTCCCTGTTGGTGTTGCTGTTCTATCAGTAATTGATGATTAAAATCCCAAATTACAACTAAACTTGTTGTTCAGTTTCTGTGTGCTGTATGAATTAATGTTTTTTGTATGTCTTCTTCAGCTGTATTTGAAGAGTAACTGTATGTGTTCAGTTTACCCTAGATTGTGTGAACACACACACACACACACACACACTTAGATGAACTCTCAGATGACATGCATCAGGTAAACGAATATTAGTTGTTTTTATCAAGTCAAATGAGAGTCAGTGATTGTGAGTCACAATACAGCAAACCTCAAATACAGCTGCAAAGGCTTGAAATAAACCTGTATTTCTGCATGAATTTCTCTCATCTGTTTGAAGTAGAAGTTCTCACTAACTTTGAGTTTCTGTATGAGACTGACACCTAGTGGACATTTCAGTATGTGAGTTTTCAGACTCATACACACTTGTTTTGCACACGTCTCTCAATCACAGAACCAGGAAACTCAGTTAAAAGAAACTGAAACTGTTCTTCTGTTGAGCTGTTGTTTGTGTCTGTATTGCTGTAGACAGTGAAATGGCTGAAGCCAGTGTTTTTTCAGTGGAGCAGTTCAGCTGTCCAGTGTGTCTGGATCTCCTGAAGGATCCTGTGACCATTCACTGTGGACACAGTTACTGTATGAGCTGCATTACAGACTGCTGGGATCAAGAGGATCAGAAGAGAGTCTACAGCTGTCCTCAGTGCAGACAGACCTTCAGTCCCAGACCTGCTTTAGGTAAAAACACCATACTGACTGAAGTGGTGGAGAAACTGAAGAAGACCAAACTAAAAGCTGCAGTTCCTGCTGGATCTGGAGACGTGGAGTGTGACATCTGTACTGGAAGAAAACAGAAAGCTGTCAAGTCCTGTCTGGTGTGTCTGGAGTCTTACTGTCAAACTCACTTTGAGCGTCATGAAGAGTTTCGTCCAGGAAAGAGACACAAAGTGACCGATGCCACTGGACGACTGCAGCAGATGATCTGCCAGAAACATGAGAAGCTTCTGGAGGTTTTCTGTCGTACTGACCAGCAATGTGTTTGTGTACTTTGTATGACAGATGAACATAAAAACCATGAGACTGTGTCAACTGCAGCAGAGAGGGCAGAGAAAGAGGTATGAACTGAAATCACACATTTAATGCTGACCCTTCACTGTAGTCTCCAGCTGTATCATGAGTGCATCATGTGATCTACTCTCCCATTGAGAGTCACTACATGACACCTCTGTGCATTAGAGCATGAGCTCAACTTTACTCACCTTTGACACATCGCTCATGCATCAGAGTTATTGTTTTTGCTCCACATTGCACTCAGTTTGAACGTCCATTTCTTCACATTAATTCTTGATTGCAGAGTAGTGATAACAATAAACATATGCCCTCCTTCATATGTAAGGACTTCATAGAAACTAAATTAAATTAATGATCTTAAAACTCTGAGAAACACGGTAAAGAATATATGTATATATTTATGAAACAGGCAAAATTTTACATGAGTTTTTGATCGCTTTGTATGTGAGGTTTGCTGTTTTGAATGTGTCCTCCAGAAACACTTGAAGGAGACACAGAGTGAAATCCAGCAGAGAATCCAGCAGAGACAGAAAGATCTTGAGCAGCTGAGAGACGCTGTGGAGTCTCATAAGGTGAGTTTGGAGAAGAAGAGAAGTTTGAGACTCAGTTTGACTCCTCTTTCAGTCCCACTGAAGCCGCTGTGAGGAAGCAGTAAGAACTGATTGTGATGTGTGTCTAACAGCGCTCTGCACAGACAGCAGTGGAGGACAGTGAGAGGATCTTTACTGAGCTCATCCGCTCCATTGAGAGAAGCCGCTCTGAGGTGACACAGCGGATCAGAGATCAGGAGAAGACTGCAGTGAGTCGAGCTGAAGGACAAATGGAGCGACTGGAGCAAGAGATTGAAGATCTGAAGAAGAGAAACACTGAGCTGGAGCAGCTTTCACACACAGACGATCACATCCATTTCCTGCAGGTAACCCAACTGTAGAGCAGGTTATTGAGGACAGTGTGAGATGATCAGGTCTTTGAGTCGTGTGTGTTGTTATTCCTGCAGAGTCTTCAGTCTCTCTCAGCTCCTCCTGGATCTACAGAAAACATCTCTGTCAGTTTCCTCTCTTCTTTTGATGGAGTGAGAGAATCTGTCCGTCAGCTGAGACTCAAACTGGAGGATTTCTGCAAAGAGGAGATGAAAAACATATCTGGTAAAATATTAGAGATTCACCTGCTCTCTGTAACGAGACAAACATCATCTAATATCATAAAGAAAATGTGAGAAATGTCTAAGGAATAGATCCAGGTCTCATTTTCTCTCTGAGTGTTTATATCTGTTATTTTCTCAGTCAGTAACATTGTTCCCAGGAGCAGAGAGGACTTCCTACAATGTAAGTCACTGACAAACACAATCACACTCACTAAGACGCTTTAACAAGAAAGATTAGTTTGAAGAGACAGAACTAATAGAAAATATTATGTATTCACATTCATCAGGAATCATGTGCAGTGTAGGCAAAGACATTAAGAAATACTCCAGTTTACATTGAATTATTAATCACTTCTTTAAATTTGCAGTCAGATTACTTTATTGATCATTTTAATAGCAATTTAATAATTAATACTCTAATAATAATAATAATAATTTAATTTTAAGTTACTTTCTTAAAACCGCTATGAACCAACATACAAATACATAAAGTGATAATAATGTGATTATACATTAATACAGGCTTATCACCATAGCAACAATAAAACAAATCCAATAAATTTCTGAAAATACAGCTTGATATGTTTGTCTGCTCTGTCCATATATCTACAGCTTTCTGTGCTTGTGTGTGAGGTGTAGGACTATATGTGAATGTGCTTGCACTTGTGTTTATGTAAAAAAGAATAAATAAACAAATAAATAACCAAGCAAACACAAAAACAAACAGAATGAGTTTGAGAATGATTTTTTTTTTTTTTTAAACTTCTTCCTTTTTTTTTTATCTGAACAAAGAGTTTTCACAGTTCAGCTACACAAAAAGATAAAGAGGGATTTGGCTTAATTTTTAAAGAAAGTTGAGATAGACATGAAACTAAAGAAACAGAAATCCTAGAAATGCAAACTTTTAGTGTGAGAATAATAGTTTATGACATATCAAGTGAATGCATGAACATCGTGCTACAGATCGGATAGAGCAAAATAATCTTAAAAGCTTAACTTTTACAACTCTTGATTACAGTGTTTTGTTTCTTCATCAGATCGTCATCAGTTCACTCTGGATCCAAACACTGCACATAAACGTCTTTGTCTGTCTGAAGGGAACAGATTGGTGACTAACACTCAAACAGCTCAGCCGTATCCTGATCATCCAGACAGATTTGATGATTATTTTCAGGTGTTGTGTAGGGAGAGTGTGAGTGGACGCTGTTACTGGGAGCTGGAGTGGAGTGGGAGTGTTGTGAATATATCAGTGTCATATAAGAGCATCAGCAGGAAGGGATCTGGTAAGGAGTGTGTGTTTGGACGTAATGATCAGTCCTGGAGACTGTACTCCTCTCCCTCTAGCTTCTTATTCTGGCACGATAACAAAGAGACTGAACTCCCTGTTTCCTCCAGCTGCAGGAGAATAGGAGTGTATGTGGATCACAGCGCAGGAACTCTGTCCTTCTACAGCGTCTCTGACTCAATGAACCTCATCCACACAGTCCAGACCACATTCACTCAGCCGCTATACCCTGGGTTTGGTGTTGGGGGTTCAGTCAAACTCTCTGATCTGACAACATAAATACAGACTGTGATTCTCTGGCAATATTGTGTCACAGTTTGATTCACAAAATGAGAGCAGAGACTGTGTCGTTAATAACACACAGCAAAAAAACACTCAACAACACCAAGAATACTCTGGTGAACAGAAAAACAAACCAGAAAAAAAAAAGAGATTTTGAATATGCCAGACATTGAGAGATAAAACAAGGCACACGTTGAAATGATCAGTCGACTTATAAGAAATAAATAGCAACCAAAAACTGAGATACTAAACAAAAGAAAGAAACGACACTCAAATGAACCAAAACAGACAATAACTGTGTTTCAGTTCAGATGCTGCATCCTTCGAAAGGCTTTATCTGAAGAGCGACTGCATCTCAGCAGCGGGAATTAACCTCAGGTCGCTGTCAGTGCAGATGCGCTGCATGTCGCTACAGAGGATTTTATATCAGAGCATTCAGATTTATATTCACTATCAAACTAAGTGCTGGGTTTCAACCTAGCTGAACATTTAATGTTACAAAAACACTTAAACGTTGATATCTTACTAAAATATCTAATGTAGTTTATTATGTAGATAAATAGATCAAGATGCACATATTTTGACAGGTTGTGTTGTTTTCAGACTGTTGAGTATCACTTTTTTAAAAGTCCAGTACAAACATTACTGTCCCTGATCAACAGCAGCTGTCACACTTGCTAGACGACAAGAGGGATCCTCCGTATGTCAGACTGTCCCATTTAACATCTCTTGTGGCCTTTCAAAAACTGTTTTAAGGATGCAGCACCTGAATTGGGTTATAGCAAATGTGTTATATAATGTTGCTGATCACATCTTTGATATACTATACTTGATATAGTACTGTATATCAAGGTAATAACTGACTTTAAAAGATCTGATGAATAGCATACTATAACTGATGTGACCAACCAGAAAAAAAACAAAAACCTTCAATCAACAGTTGGCAGAGGAATGGCAACGGTGTTCTTTTGACTTTAATTTAACTTTAACTGATACTCTATGATGTACTGTAAGCGTCTTCTACAGGAGAACAGCTGATTTGCTGTAGTAAGTAAATGTTGTTTTATATCTTGTGGCATTGTAACTGTATCTGTTTATCATTTAATGCCAAAAGCAACCTCTCTCCTGCTTTTTTTTTTATTACATTATTTTAGTACTTTTGTCAAATGACTAATTTATCTGTTATGACATCCTCTTTGCTGTTGCGAAGTGATTTTTATGTTCTTTGGCAGTTTACACTTACACTCCCTGTTGGTGTTGCTGTTCTATCAGTAACTGATGATTAAAATCCCAAATTACAACTAAACGTTGATGTTGTTCAGTTTCTGTGTGCTGTATGAATTAATGTTTTTTGTATGTCTTATTCAGCTGTATTTGAAGAGTAACTGTATGTGTTCAGTTTACCCTAGATTGTGTGAACACACACACACACACACACACACACACACAGTTAGATGAACTCTCAGATGACATGCATCAGGTAAACAAATATTAGTTGTTTTTATCAAGTCAAATGAGAGTCAGTGATTGTGAGTCACAATACAGCAAACCTCAAATACAGCTGCAAAGGCTTGAAATAAACCTGTATTTCTGCATGAATTTCTCTCATCTGTTTGAAGTAGAAGTTCTCGCTAACTTTAAGTTTCTGAATGAGACTGACACCTAGTGGACATTTCAGTATGTGAGTTTTCAGACTCATACACACTTGTTTTGCACACGTCTCTCAATCACAGAACCAGGAAGCTCAGTTAAAAGAAACTGAAACTGTTCTTCTGTTGAGCTGTTGTTTGTGTCTGTATTGCTGTAGACAGTGAAATGGCTGAAGCCAGTGTTTTTTCAGTGGAGCAGTTCAGCTGTCCAGTGTGTCTGGATCTCCTGAAGGATCCTGTGACCATTCACTGTGGACACAGTTACTGTATGAGCTGCATTACAGACTGCTGGGATCAAGAAGATCAGAAGAGAGTCTACAGCTGTCCTCAGTGCAGACAGACCTTCAGTCCAAGACCTGCTTTAGGTAAAAACACCATACTGACTGAAGTGGTGGAGAAACTGAAGAAGACCAAACTAAAAGCTGCAGTTCCTGCTGGATCTGGAGACGTGGAGTGTGACATCTGTACTGGAAGAAAACAGAAAGCTGTCAAGTCCTGTCTGGTGTGTCTGGAGTCTTACTGTCAAACTCACTTTGAGCGTCATGAAGAGTTTCGTCCAGGAAAGAGACACAAAGTGACTGATGCCACTGGACGACTGCAGCAGATGATCTGCCAGAAACATGAGAAGCTTCTGGAGGTTTTCTGTCGTACTGACCAGCAATGTGTTTGTGTACTTTGTATGACAGATGAACATAAAAACCATGAGACTGTGTCAACTGCAGCAGAGAGGGCAGAGAAAGAGGTATGAACTGAAATCACACATTTAATGCTGACCCTTCACTGTAGTCTCCAGCTGTATCATGAGTGCATCATGTGATCTACTCTCCCATTGAGAGTCACTACATGACACCTCTGTGTATTAGAGCATGAGCTCAACTTTACTCACCTTTGACACATCGCTCATGCATCAGAGTTATTGTTTTTGCTCCACATTGCACTCAGTTTGAACGTCCATTTCTTCACATTAATTCTTGATTGCAGAGTAGTGATAAACAATAAACATATGCCCTCCTTCATATGTGAGGACTTCATAGAAACTAAATTAAATTAATGATCTTAAAACTCTGAGAAACACGGTAAAGAATATATATATATATTTATGAAACAGGCAAAATTTTACATGAGTTTGTGATCGCTTTGTATGTGAGGTTTGCTGTTTTGAATGTGTCCTCCAGAAACACTTGAAGGAGACACAGAGTGAAATCCAGCAGAAGATCCAGCAGAGACAGAAAGATCTTGAGCAGCTGAGAGACGCTGTGGAGTCTCATAAGGTGAGTTTGGAGAAGAAGAGAAGTTTGAGACTCAGTTTGACTCCTCTTTCAGTCCCACTGAAGCCGCTGTGAGGAAGCAGTAAGAACTGATTGTGATGTGTGTCTAACAGCGCTCTGCACAGACAGCAGTGGAGGACAGTGAGAGGATCTTTACTGAGCTCATCCGCTCCATTGAGAGAAGCCGCTCTGAGGTGACACAGCGGATCAGAGATCAGGAAAACACTGCAGTGAGTCGAGCTGAAGGACAAATGGAGCGACTGGAGCAAGAGATTGAAGATCTGAAGAAGAGAAACACTGAGCTGGAGCAGCTTTCACACACAGACGATCACATCCATTTCCTGCAGGTAACCCATCTGTAGAGCAGGTTATTGAGGACAGTGTGAGATGATCAGGTCTTTGAGTCGTGTGTGTTGTTATTCCTGCAGAGTCTTCAGTCTCTCTCAGCTCCTCCTGAATCTACAGAAAACATCTCTGTCAGTTTCCTCTCTTCTTTTGATGGAGTGAGAGAATCTGTCCGTCAGCTGAGACTCAAACTGGAGGATTTCTGCAAAGAGGAGATGAAAAACATATCTGGTAAAATATTAGAGATTCACCTGCTCTCTGTAACGAGACAAACATCATCTAATATCATAAAGAAAATGTGAGAAATGTCTAAGGAATAGATCCAGGTCTCATTTTCTCTCTGAGTGTTTATATCTGTTATTTTCTCAGTCAGTAACATTGTTCCCAGGAGCAGAGAGGACTTCCTACAATGTAAGTCACTGACAAACACAATCACACTCACTAAGACGCTTTAACAAGAAAGATTAGTTTGAAGAGACAGAACTAATAGAAAATATTATGTATTCACATTCATCAGGAATCATGTGCAGTGTAGGCAAAGACATTAAGAAATACTCCAGTTTACATTGAATTATTAATCACTTCTTTAAATTTGCAGTCAGATTACTTTATTGATCATTTTAATAGCAATTTAATAATTAATACTCTAATAATAATAATAATAATTTAATTTTAAGTTACTTTCTTAAAACCGCTATGAACCAACATACAAATACATAAAGTGATAATAATGTGATTATACATTGATACAGGCTTATCACCATAGCAACAATAAAACAAATCCAATACATTTCTGAAAATACAGCTTGATATGTTTGTCTGCTCTGTCCATATATCTACAGCTTTCTGTGCTTGTGTGTGAGGTGTAGGACTATATGTGAATGTGCTTGCACTTGTGTTTATGTAAAAAAGAATAAATAAATAACCAAGCAAACACAAAAACAAACAGAATGAGTTGGAGAATGAATTTTTTTTTAAAAAAAAGCTTCTTCCTTTTTTTTAAATCTGAACAAAGTGTTTTTACAGTTCAGCTACACAAAAAGATAAAAAGGGATTTGGCTTAATTTTTAAAGAAATTTGAGATAGACATGAAACTAAAGAAACAGAAATCCTAGAAATGCAAAGTGTGAGAATAATAGTTTGAGTGTGAACTTTTAGTGTGAGAATAATAGTTTATGACATATCAAGTGAATGCATGAACATCATGCTACAGATCGGATAGAGCAAAATAATCTTAAAAGCTTAACTTTTACAACTCTTGATTGCAGTGTTTTGTTTCTTCATCAGATCGTCATCAGTTCACTCTGGATCCAAACACTGCACAGAAACATCTCTGTCTGTCTGAAGGGAACAGAGTGGTGACTAACACTCAAACAGCTCAGCCGTATCCTGATCATCCAGACAGATTTGATGATTATTTTCAGGTGTTGTGTAGAGAGAGTGTGAGTGGACGCTGTTACTGGGAGATTGAGTGGAGTGGGAGTGCTGTGGATATATCAGTGTCATATAAGAGCATCAGCAGGAAGGGATCTGGTAAGGAGTGTGTGTTTGGATGTAATGATCAGTCCTGGATACTGTACTGCTCTCCCTCCAAATTATCATTCGGTCACAATAACAAACAGACTAAACTCCCTGTTCCCTCCAGCTGCAGGAGAATAGGAGTGTATGTGGATCACAGAGCAGGAACTCTGTCCTTCTACAGCGTCTCTGACTCAATGAACCTCATCCACACAGTCCAGACCACATTCACTCAGCCGCTCTATCCTGGGTTTTATGTATGGGGTTTAGTCAAACTCTCTGATCTGACAACATAAATACAGACTGTGATTCTCTGGCAATATTGTGTCACAGTTTGATTCACAAAATGAGAGCAGAGACCGTGTCGTTAATAACACACAGCAAAAAAACACTCAACAACACCAAGAATACTCTGGTGAACAGAAAAACAAACCAGAAAAAAAAAAAAAGATTTTGAATATGCCAGACATTGAGAGATAAAACAAGGCACAAGTTGAAATGATCAGTCGACTAATAAGAAATAAATAGCAACCAAAAACTGAGATACTAAAACACAGGACAAGAAACGACACTCAAATGAACCAAAACAGACAATGACTGTGTTTCAGTTCAGATGCTGCATCCTTCGAAAGGCTTTATCTGAAGAGCGACTGCATCTCAGCAGCGGGAATTAACCTTAATTAATCAGTGCAGATGCGCTGCATGTCGCTACAGAGGATTTTATATCAGAACATTCAGATTTATATTCACTATCAAACTAAGTGCTGGGTTTCAACCTAGCTGAACATTTAATGTTACAAAAACACTTAAACGTTGATATCTTACTAAAATATCTAATGTAGTTTATTATGTAGATAAATAGATCAAGGTGCACATATTTTGACAGGTTGTGTTGTTTTCAGACTGTTGAGTATCACTTTTTTAAAAGTCCAGTACAAACATTACTGTCCCTGATCAACAGCAGCTGTCACACTTGCTAGACGACAAGAGGGATCCTCCGTATGTCAGACTGTCCCATTTAACATCTCTTGTGGCCTTTCAAAAACTGTTTTAAGGATGCAGCACCTAAATTGGGTTATAGCAGATGTGTTATATAATGTTGCTGATCACATCGTTGATATACTATACTTGATATAGTACTGTATATCAAGGTAATAACTGACTTTAAAAGATCTGATGAATAGCATACTATAACTGATGTGACCAACCAGAAAAAAAAAAACCTTCAATCAACAGTTGGCAGAAGAATGGCAAAGGTGTTCTTTTGACTTTAATTTAACTTTAACTGCTACTCTATGATGTACTGTAAGCGTCTTCTACAGGAGAACAGCTGTAGTAAGTAAATGTTGTTTTATATCTTGTGGCAGTGTAACTGTATCTGTTTATCATTTAATGCCAAAAGCAACCTCTCTCTTTTTTTTCTTTTTTTTTTATGACATTATTTTAGTACTTTTGTCAAATGACTAAATTATCTGTCATGCCTTCCTCTTTGCTGTTGTGAAGTGATTTTTATGTTCTTTGGCAGTTCACACTTACGCTCCCTGTTGGTGTTGCTGTTCTATCAGTAACTGATGATTAAAATCCCAAATTACAACTAAACTTGATGTTGTTCAGTTTCTATGTGCTGTATGAATTAATGTTTTTTGTATGTCTTCTTCAGCTGTATTTGAAGAGTAACTGTATGTGTTCAGTTTACCCTAGATTGTGTGAACACACACACACACACACTTAGATGAACTCTCAGATGACATGCATCAGATAAACGAATATTAGTTGTTTTTATCAAGTCAAATGAGAGTCAGTGATTGTGAGTCACAATACAGCAAACCTCAAATACAGCTGCAAAGGCTTGAAATAAACCTGTATTTCTGCATGAATTTCTCTCATCTGTTTGAAGGCATTTCAAGATTAAACACTTCATGTCTCAGGTCACAGTTTCTAGTGACTCCTACATGCACAGTTGCATACACATCTACATACAGAGTTTCACAGGCGATTATTACTGTTCTAGGGCTGTCAGATTAATCATGTTATCTCTGCTAACATGAATTATACTGAATATTTAATATTCCTATAAAATATTTTATTTTACAACTGTGCATTCTGAATAACTCTTCAATACATTTCCTTACCGAGTCTAGTGTTTGTCCAGTGTTTTTCATTTACGGATCATACATTTTCATTTAAATTAATAAATTAATTTTACTGATACATTCTTCCTCGTGTCCCCTTTTGCTTCTGGAAACCATTGAGGTTCAATTAAATCCAACAATATCTCATTACTACACTCTTAAAACTGCTGGGTTGAAAACAACTCAATGTGTGATATTTTGACTACCCAGCACTGGGTCAAAAAGGGACCAACCCAATGATGGGTTATTTTAACCCAACCAGGTTTAAAATTACTACATTGCTAGGCTAAAATGAACCAAATTAAGCTAGGCATTAAACCTGCAAATCTTGTTCATTTTAAAATCACTTTTACTCAAATAATAACTAGCAAAAGGTAAATATTTATTAAAAACAGTCGAAAAGTAACATGCATGTAAAAAATGCAGAAAAGTATGGCATTAACAGCTACAAAGTTGATAAATATAGCATTAAACATTTGTTGAATATAACTTTTAAGATCAAATTAGATTTTTTTTGGTAATTTTTTATATTGTATAAAAAATATACAAAAACAGTATTATACAATAATTGTTCAATTAGTTAAATTCTTTACCAACTATTCTGGCATGACAGTTACAAATAAACCACAACATTAACACTGATATCATAACATTTAACAGACGTGTGTGTGAAAGAATGTGAGCATGTGTATGAATGACAGTGTAAACTCCATTTCTACTAAACAACACAGAACAAGCATTTAACAATTTGTTTTTTACAAATTATACACTTACAGTTTTTTTCATAGTCCATAAATACAGATCATGCATCACTGTCATCTTTCATGATCTCTTCAGCATAACTAATGAAATCATGAAGAAGCCCCATCAGCGCAGCAAATGACATCTTCTACATCATCCAGGGCAGTGTCCTCCTTTAAAACCACCGCTGCATCAGTTTAGGGAAAAGGATGTTCTCTTCTCTGAACAGCATTCATCCCAGTCACCACCTGTTCTTCATCAGTGGCCTAAAAAGAGAAAAACATTTGAAAAAAGAAAACATTTAATTAAACTTTCCATTTTCAGATAGAGGTGTATTCACATCCATAAGGATATGTAAATAATAATCGGTTTTAAAGCTTCAACACTTTGTGTGGTTGTTTAATGTCTCTGTCTACCGCAGCGCTCCAGAAGGCTATACTGACAGCACTAGTGTGAGGGCATGTGATATAGGGCCCTATCTTGCACCCAGCGCAATTGACTTTGTACACCGACACATTTGTCATTCTTTTGCACCCGCGCAAAGCGCGCTTTTCCTTCCACAGAAGCACGTCGCTAAAGTAGTGAATGAACTTGCGCTCCCTGGGCGGTTCAGCCCAAAAAAGGAGGCGTGTTCCGGCGCAAACAATCCCTGGTGCTATTTTGCTGTTCCATTAAACAATTGCGCCACTGACCAGAAAAAAACTAGTCTAAAGTCAGTTCATTATGCTATTTTAAGAGCGCATGCTTGACCATAATGTATAGCGTGCACAACGCGCATACACTTTGCTCATGTAATCTACACAGATGCAACAGTTATTTTTGCAAATCATAAATTGTTACACTAAAAAAAATATTAACACATGAGATGACGGAAATCATTGTGGTGTATTTTGTGGGTTTCTCCCATCCCCATACAACACAACTTCTCTGTCTTTCACTGCTCTTACAAGAACATCAGTCTCCTCGGCTGTGAACCGCTCCTGGCGTGCGCCTGGTAAATACGCCATAATAATAGCAATCCATAATGGAGCTTGCGCACCTGCTTTTAAAGGGAATGTTGGATGACGCTCTGATTGGTTTATTTCACGTTATGCCCAAACCACACCTGTGAATAATGAAGCTACTTCAGACCAACCCATTTTAGATTTGCGCCGGGCGCAAGAGCCATTTATCCCGCCGGGAAAATAGCAACAGCGCCGAGACCCACCCACAAAGTTACTTGCGCTTCGCGCTTTGACACTTGCGTTTCAGATCGTTTAAATAGGGCCCATAGTGTTGAGCGGTATAGTCATTTTTCAAATTGTCATATCGTCAGCCCATTGAGATCAATGATACACGACATTATCGTGCATGGGTGGAGCAAGAGAGAGAATCTCTGTTCTTGTCATAGCATAACTATTTGGTGTTTTAAACTGCGCAGATGTGCGAGAAAGGGCCGATGGAATCACCAATAAACAGTGAAAATAAATAGTAGATTTCTTTTAAAGTCCAGCAGTTTAACACTAATATTGGATATATCTCCTCTCTCTCGCTACTCTCTCTCGCTCCAGTTTACACAAGTTCATTAAACAACTGTGGTAAGAATATTTCAAGCACGGTGAGTAATGGCTTCTCCTGCTATTGTTATTTGCACCTCTTGCCACATGTACAGCTTATGTATCTCTGTTGGTGATGAGGGATTCACATGTGATAAATGCAGGGAAATAGTTAGGCTGTAGTGTTTTCACAGTACCAAAATTTCAGCATTCGGTACCGATACCAGTAAAAATCCACGGTTCTCTGTACCAATTTCAGTACCAATGCAAAACACAGAAATATGATAATTAAAAAATAATAATTACAATTAAAAAACTTTTTATCACTAAAAATAAAACCAATGCCATTCTTTATACTTATTTACAATAGTGTTTAAAGTTTTTCTACAAGTTATATAATTATGAAAAACAGTTAACAAGTTTCACACAAATTTAATTTGTCTTTTAATTAATGAAATTTAAACACATTTTATTTTTGGTAAATAAATGGGATTTGCTATTAAAATTAAAACATGGAAGAAATATTTTGTGATTTATTTCTTTAAAAAATAAAGTTTTATATTTTTTTTCAACACATTTTACTAAATAATAGTAATATTTAGTAGCACAATGCCTTTATGTAAAAATGAACTTTTATTGAATACATATTTGTCATTTTAACTGAACTTAAGACAAGTGGTGATGCTTAAGATATTTTCGGTCATTGAGGGTTTCTGTAAAAAAAAAATTGTAATAGATCATATGAATTATTATTAAAAGATGATACTGCTACTAATTCTACTATCATACTAACAATATACAATGCAATATGAATTGATGAGCTGCTGGGTTCATGAATATTAATTACGTTGTATGCATTCGGTCAAACTGATTTGCTGAAATCAGAACAGGGACTGTAATAGATGAAAGCCAGCCAATGAAATTTGCGCATTAGCTCCGCCCACTAAAAAAAACGGCGTATCTTCTTTTTGTTCGAAAAATATGAATAATTCTAAATGAACTCCATTATTTTGACAGGAGAAGTCAACAAAGAATATAGTTTACATGTAGCGTTTCGATTCAGCATGGTAAGACTCTCGCTCTCTCTCTCTTTGCATGTGTGAGAAAGTGACGTTGAGTCATGCGCCTTCACACAGAGTTTACAGAGCATCAATACAGGTGCGCTGTGCGTACATTGACATGAATCGAAAAGTACAGATCGCTTGATGGAGAAAGAACTCTGAAGCTCAGATGCTGAAATTAATGCAAGCGTCACGCGCTTCAGTCTATGTAGTAAACAAACCCTCACGTCTCTGCCATTGGATCATTCACACAGAGACGCACAGAACATGAAGGATTCATATTTCAAACAACTTTTGCGGCTTAACATTTACCGATATTGGTCCATATGGAGATATGTTTTGATTAATTTATACTAACTTTGACAAATTCCGTGACTGTCCATATTTTCATATTTTCATTTTTATGACTGGATTTTGAGATTCCGTCCACGTTTTCTGCTTCGCGGAAATCATAGCTTCAAGAACCGGGTTTGAATGGGACATTGGTACTACCGGTACTTAAAGAAACCTGATACCGTCACATTTACAGTTTTTTTGTACCAACTTGGTACCGAAGTACCCGGTCTTTTGACAACACTATTAGGCTGACAGAGAAGATTTCAGAATTAGAGACACGCATCCAAACTTTAATTGAGGACAGTAAGAATGTTAGGGCTCTAGATACGGCTTTGGATGCGTCTAGCTCAGGGATTCCTGTACATTGTTCGGTTCCGGCAACAGAGCCCCCACAGCAGGGAAACTGGGTGACAGTGAGGCAGCATAGTCGTGGTACCAAACACCACTCTTCTGATCAAAACATTACACAGGTTCTCCCCACTCAGTGATGCACCACTGAGAAACCTGATGAAAGTGCTCTAGTTATTGGCGATTATATTGTACGGAACATGAATATAGAGACACCAGCCACCATAGTCAAATGTTTACCGGGAGCCAGAGCGCCTGACATCTTGGCAAATTTTAAAGTGCTGGCTAATGCTAAATGTAAATACAGTAAGATTGTTATTCATGCCGGCGCTAATGATGTACGACTTCGCCAGTCAGAGATGGCTAAAAATAACATTAAAGAGGTGTGTGAACTTGCAAGCACAATGTCAGAGACTGTTATATGCTCTGGTCCCCTCTCTGCTTACCGGGGTGACGAGATGCATAGCATATTGTCATCACTCAATGGCTGGATGTCTAAGTGCTGCCCGCAGAATAACATAGGTTTAATAGACAATTGGACGAGCTTTTGGGGCAGAGCTGACCTGTTGAAAAGAGATGGTCTTCATCCCTCTTCTCTCTAGAAATATGGCAAATAGTCTTAGAGTTTATCCTTGACTAACTGGGGCCCAGGTCAGGAAGCAGACAGACTGGCTAAACCGACCGTCTGCTAGCTGCCTCACGTCACAGAGGTCAGTTAATTCTCAGCACATAGAGACTCTTTCACCTAGATATCACACTACAGAGACTGTGTCTGTTCCCCGAACTAGAAAATACAAAAAACGTCCAAACCAATTTAAGAGTAAAAATTTAA
The DNA here is from genome assembly GCF_003368295.1 of Carassius auratus. Lineage (NCBI taxonomy): Eukaryota > Metazoa > Chordata > Actinopteri > Cypriniformes > Cyprinidae > Carassius > Carassius auratus. The sequence goes on from NC_039259.1 coordinate 2,593,131, forward strand.
TTGAGGTTCAACAATTAAAAACCAGATGCAATACGGATAAACAAATGATAAAGCTTGGCTTATTGAATATCAGATGTTTCTACAAAAGCACTTTTTGTATCATAGATCCTCTTCTGATTATTATTAATTCCTCATTGTCATTAGGATATGTCCCTAAAACCTTCAAACTGGCTTTTAAGCCTAATCAAAAAAACACAACTTGACCCCAAAGAACTAGTTAATTATAGACCAACCTCGAATCTCCCTTTTCTGTCCAAGATACTAGAAAGGGTAGTATCCTCACAATTATATGCCTTCTTAGAGAAAAAAGTTATCTGTGAGGATTTCCAGTCAGGATTTAGACGTATGATAGTACTGAGACTGCTCTCCTTAGAATTACAAATGACCTGCTCTTATCATCTGATCGTGGTTGTATCTCTATATTAGTGCTATTGGATCTTAGTGCTGCATTCGACACTATTGACCACAACATTTTTTTGCATAGACTAGAACACTTTGTTGCCATTAATGGAAGTGCATTAGCATGGTTTAAATCTTACTTATATGACCGCCATCAATTCGTAGCAGTGAATGAGAAGATATCATATCGATCACAAGTGCAGTATGGAGTACCTCAAGGCTCAGTACTAGGGCTGCTACTCTTCACGCTTTACATGATACCCTTGGGAGATATCATCAGGAAACATGGTGTTAGCTTTCACTGTTATGCTGATGATAGTCAGCTCTATATTTCTTCGCAGCCCGGTGAAACAGACCAATTTGAAAAACTAATGGAATGCATAGTCTACATAAAAAACTGGATGACGAGAGGTGTTAATTATAGGACCTAAAAACTCTGCATGTAATAACCTAGAACACTGTCTATGATTTGATGGCTGCTCTGTCAATTCTTCGTCATCAGTTAGGAAGCTAGGTGTGCTACTTGATAGCAATCTTTCCTTAGAAAGCCACGTTTCTAGCACTTGTAAAACTGCATTTTTCCATCTCAAAAATATATCTAAATTACGGCCTATGCTCTCAATGTAAAATGCAGAAATGTTAATCAATGCATTTATGATCAACAAGAGCAGCAAGAGTTCTTACTAGAACCAGGAAGTATGACCTTATTAGTCCAGTCCTGACAACACTGCACTGGCTCACTATTAAACATCATATAGATTTTAAAATATTGCTTATTACTTATAAAGCCCTGAATGGTTTTGCACCTCAGTATTTAAATGAGCTCTTGTTACATTATAATCTTCTATGTCCGCTACGTTCTCAAAACTCAGGCAATTTGATAATACCTAGAATATCAAAACAACTGCGGGCGGCAGATCCTTTTCCTATTTGGCGCCTAAACTCTGGAATAACCTACCTAACATTGTTCGGGAGGCAGACACACTCTTGCAGTTTAAATCTAGATTAAAGACCCATCTCTTTAACCTGGCTTACACATAACACACTAATATACTTCTAATATCCAAATCTGTCAAAGGATTTTTAGGCTACATTAATTAGGTAAACCGGAACCGGCATCTACGCTAATATTAGTCTTCTTCTCTCTTATTCCGATGTCACCGTAGCCACCAGATCTAGTCTGTATCCAGATCAGAGGGTCACTGCAGTCACCCGGATCCAGTACGTATCCAGACCAGATGGTGGATCAGCACCTAGAAAGGACCTCTACATCCCTGAAAGACAGCGGAGACCAGGACAACTAGAGCCCCAGATACAGATCCCCTGTAAAGACCTTGTCTCAGACGACCACCGGGACAAGACCACAAAAAACAGATGATTTTTCTGCACAATCTGACAATTGACACACTTTTTTCCTAATTAACGTTGTTCAGTTACTTTGACACAATGTGTTTTGTTTAAAGCGGTATAAATAAAGGTGACTTGACTTGACATAAATGAACACGTTAAATATAAAGTATTCAAAACAGGTAAGTTCATATATTTGGTGTAAAGCTGAATTGAACTGCTGCATCAGTCATACAGTGCTCCTCATGACGAGACCGACACACCACCACAGAAACAAGAATGCGATGCATTCTAACATGTGGCTTTAAACACAGTTAGTGAGGGCTCGTTTAAAATATTGCACATATACAGGCTGTTTAGATTACTTGTTAAAGTGCAGTGAAATACCTTATATCTTATATTGATGTACAATATGCATGTTTGTGGATGGAGACTTTGTAACGGTCAAAACTATGTATTTTGCATGCATCACATTATAGTGCGGAGTGCATGAAAATAATAAAAGGGCGAACTTATCATCCACCTATCAGCGCTATAAGTTACGTGATCGTTCTTTAAGAAAAGGACTATGTGAGAACCACTACGGATGATAAGTTTGCTTTGCACCTTGTTATTATTTTGTCTTTACTTTATTTGTAACACCAAGAAAGAGTTAATCTCTCATGTTTGAGAAGAGCGCGATGTCGTGTAGCAGTCAGTAAATGTGTGGGACACCAACTCCTCATTTTCTATCTCTTTCATTTCATGGATTTAACGAGCTATCAGAGTCAAAGCGGACAACTTCAGCGACTACAGGCTCTAATCCTTCTGCACTCGTGAGCGAGTGAGTGCTGTGTGTGTGTGTGTGTGTTTGTGAAATGCGGTGCTGAAGTGAAATAACTGGGCAATTTGATAGCCGAATTATAATAAGCAGCTCAATAATAAATGAAAAAATAGCTATTATTATAATCTGATACATTAATAAGAAAATTAGCCTAATATCATCTTGATTATCCACAGAGAAATCTGTTTATGTCGATATGTCTGACTATCATTGATACATGATACTATCGTCTCTCTGTCATGATCCTGGTATTATTCTCTTTTGCTGAGTCCCAATTCGCACACTATCCGTCCTAAATAGTATGCGAAACTAGAATTAGTATGTCCCAAATCATAGTATGTTGAAAAGAGTATTCCAAAGATACCCGGATGGTCTACTATTTCCGGTTAGAATTCGAAGTGCAGATCAATGCACACTCTATATTGCCCACAACCCATTGCGTGCGGGAGGGAGGAGCTTTGCGATAGCTTTGCAGTGATGTAAACATGGCAGCCAGATGCAGCAGCGGAGATGCGCCCTCAGCTTTTAAGTGTAAGAATTCAAATGTTTAACCCTAATTAAAGTTATATTTTATTGTCTCATAATATTATTGGGTTTATGTTGTGCTAAAAAAGTACCTTGTGTATCTTGTAGGGTCCGATGAAGTTACTGATCGCCTCATTAACTGGCGCATTGCTTCTTCACTCCTCAACTTGGTAGAAGAACACATTGTAAAATGTATTGTGAAAAAAAACGATGAGATTCTGTTGGATTTAATACCGAGAAACTTTCTGTTGGATTATCCCACCTAAACGGCCACCTGTGTTCCTTTCCTGAACTTCCTGAGTCTCACCATTAAACGTTCAAATTGCCTTCTGCTTCTGGGTCCTCTCTCCTTATCTGTGACACTATCGGCACAACCCTAATGTGATATTGTTTGAATAAATATATTGCTTTCAGAAAGCTACTTCTTGACTGAAACATTAAAACCGACATTCACATACCTCACAAATGTTCATGTACGTGGAGGGCTGCTAGGATTAGTTCACCAAAAAAATGAAAAGGGTCATAATTTACTCTCCCTCGTGTTGTTCCAGACTCATACAAACAAAATATATATAAATATCGTAATGGATTACTTCTACAATAACTCTGTATTTGAAAATCTAGACTCTCAATGAATTAATAATATTATGAGAAAATTAAAAATCTATTTGTTTGTGTTGTAAAGACAAACAAGACAAAAGTCTTATAGGTTTGGAATGACATGAGGGCAATTAAATGATTTCTTGTGTGAACTTTTCCTTTAAGAGGGAAGACCAGAATGATGACACCTCAAATCAGACAAGACAACTCCAAAGTTGGTTTGAGTTCTGCAATGAAAAACACAGACATCAATGGTTTTAATGAAATGAGCATGTAATCAAACTGTTGTTTAATCAAAATCTGAAGTAAACAGGCAACAGAAACATTTATTTTCTTAACTTACATAAATCTCAAAAGAATGATGCTCTCCTATGTCTGTGACTTTCAACATCTACAAAAAAATAAAAAATAAAACAAACTGATAAGAAAATTCTGAAGTTCACTCATAAACCCGTCTTCCCCTCACTTCAGAAGAAGCGGAGAAAATCACCTCCTCCTCCTCACAAAAGCAGACTTCTGTGTAACATTAGTTAACTCCCGGCATGGACACAGTGAAGACACAAGCTCAACAAGTCTGAAATATTACATGCAAAACATACTTTTACCAATTACCACTTAAACAGCCTCAAAATATTTATGCTAGTCTTTATTACATAACGTTGTTTCCTTTAGGAAACTAACGTACATTCAGTTTAACCGTGAAAAGTCTTTTAACACCTCAAAAAGTGCAGATATTGTAAAATCTAAATGTAAATATGACATAAGACTCACAGACGTTATATTAAAAATAACGTTAACCTCTTCCATTCAGTAAAAGAGGCCATTAAGAACTGTAGTCGGCTGCATATATGAAAAAAAAAATTTTTTGTAGTATTATGTATCCTTAATAACATACAAAAATTTTACCAAAATTGGACCACTAGAAAGGTGTAATTTTCAAGATGGTATCCAAGTTGGGCAGGAAGCCCTTAAAATATCCTAACTCCTTCATTATTTGACTTAGTCAAGTAATCTTAGTGTCTAACCCCATGTTTTCTGGGTCTATGAATCCATTGGACTTGTCTAAATTGCATTGACATGATTACATACTTATGGAATACATGATTTTGTGAGAATACTGTAAGGTTTTATCATTGTTTGGGGTGAACCAGAGATGTAAACAATTTAGCCCATGTCATGTAACTCCTACTCAGTACCTGTTTTCTTTTTTTTTTCGTCTTTTTTTTTTTTTGCTAAAACACAGACTTTACATTCAATGTAAGAGAGAATAAAGGGTGGGTTGTCTCCAACAATTTGATTGATGAGGGTCATAAAAGCCATCTGTTCTGGACACCTGTTTGTACACCCCCCCCCCCCCCCCCCTCCCCTCGCTGTACACCCCGGTGACCTAGATATGAACTTATGAACCTAAGATGAACTTATGAACCTAAGAAGGAATTTCGGTGAGGGAGGGTGAAAATGTGTTGGGATCTATGTGCTTTTTTTTTGTTAAACTCTGAAAAGGGCGAAATCATGAAAATGGTATAAGGGGATTTTTTATTAAGGTTTTAAGTACACAGTGCATTTCAAGAAAAAGCTTATAAACACATACGAGATGGAAACGATGTAATGCTCGTTTTTGTAGTTGGAAAAGTGTAAAACGTTGTTAAAGTTGTAACAAATTTAAGAAAACTATTGGTTATTTATCTAAAACAACTAAACAAGTCAAAACTATCAGATGTGTTTTCGTTAAGCAACACGTGAAAAAGATGTGAGAGCTTGTAAAAATTTAAAAAGGTGTTTTGTTACCAACTAGAAAAGAAAGCATTTATCACTTATACCTTACCTCAAACTAAAAAAGAAACGAATGTAAAGCGACGATACAAACCAGAAAACTTGGCGTTTGTCATAATGGGAGAAAAAGTTCAAACAAAAGAAAAAAGATGGAAGGCATTACGCGATCTAAAATAAAATCAATCAGACAAGAAACTTGTCAAATCTATGTTGTACTTTACCACTAACCACCATTTTAAAAATCTAGACTGTTAGTGACAGAGAGTTAGACGAAAGAAAAAAAGATCTCACAGCAAAGTGTCAAGGCATCTCCGTTGAGCGATCCTGACAGCATCGCAGACACTTAGAATGAGGCTCGGGGAATGCTCCGGAAAAAAACCACGCCTCCAGCGCTAGAGACTGCCCCGCTGTAGACTGATACCAGCATCAAATAGATTTAAATGTTAAAATAATTAAACTAAGTAGTTTTTAATAAATAGACATCAATCCTTAATTAGTGAAAACTTTATATCCGTTTAAACATAAGATCAATTTGTACTTTTAAATGATGTAGCTTTATGTGATTTTTATTTACTTTTAGTCTTAAAAAATACAAAATAAAAAAATAATAATAAAAACAGCATTGAAAAAGCATTATTTGTTTTTTAATGTATTAAGTTAATTACTCTAATCTACGACTAGTCTAAATTTAGACTATTGCCGTCGATATATCTTTTATTTTTGTCAAGCTTAATTTCTCAAACTATGACAATTAACACACAAACACACTTTCCTTCTGGCCAGTTTGTAAGTTTGTGTCGTGTTATCTAGTAAATAAAACAGACATATGTAGTTAAAAGTAGTCGGTTTAACAATATGGCAGGAAAGAGATGTCATCTCAACATCGAAGCGTGACCGTGTCGGACATCTGGTGTCTGTGATTACTGTTGCCTGCATATCAGTTAGACATCAGCGGGTGTAAAAACATCTAAAGGTTTTTGGGGGTTTGCAACTCAACTGTAATCTAATTAGTTTTCCGGGGGTTCTGGTGTTGTAAATGTGCGCTACAGGTCAGCTAAAGTAAAAAAAAAAAAAAATGTGTGTATTCACTATTCAATGATCAAAGGGGCAACAATTTAAACTTTATGGCTTAGGCCTGTGATCGTGAGGTTATCTGACAGTTCATTTACTGGTCAAATGGATGTGAAATCTTTTAACAAGTCAGACCATATAGGAATATGTAGTTTAATTCGAGTTAATTTAGTTTATTTTAGTTACATTTATAATTTTTATTAACCCCTAGATCTTTCAACCTCAACATAAATGTACAGAGAATGCAAACAAGTACACAAACACAACCACACAATCATAAACACACACACACACACACACACACACACACTTTCCTTCTGCCGAGTTTGTGTCGTGTTATCTAGTAATTAAACCAGACATATGTAGTTAAAACTAGTCGGTTTAGCAATATGACAGGTAAGAAATATCTCGTTTCAGATCGTGCATTGAAACGTGACCGTGTCAGCATCTGGAGGCTGTGTCATTTAACTGCCAAATGGCCGCTCATACATCCCGATGTTAGGATTATTATATATATTTTAATATATAAATATAGGACGATTCAAATTTATTGTAATTACATTTATTTTCAAGCATCAATGCAGGGGGTCAACACACACACACACACTTATGAGATTTTAATTTAAGACTTATTAAGATCTTTGATTTCCAATGGAGGTTGAGATTAGCACCGAATCACAACACGCCATAGGACACGTCACAAATCCTGCCTCCGCTGACGCTCCGGCCCCCGAGGGAGGTTGTCACAATCTCCCAGATGTCTCAAGCGTTCGCACCGAAGTTAGCGTTACGTGTAGACCCTGACACTCGGAGGGTAAGGGGGTGAAACGTTTGAGGTTACCGGAGTGGGGAACGGACGATGTACCAAGCACCAGTCGTTTAAGGAGTTCGGAGAATAACGGTACGTATTAAAGCAGAAAAATTGTTTTGCCGTTTTATGTTTTGCGTTTTATTCAGCAAAATAAATAATAATAAAAAAACCTTTATTTACATTTACAGAGCAACGATATGATGAAGGTGGTCTAACAGCGTGGAGCGATTCTATGGTGAGCGCATGGGATCGTGCGTCTTTTAGCGATTCGACAAGCGAGGAGGAGACGGAAGAACTGCCTAACGAAGACCCTCAAGAGCTGTTCCGTGAACGTGATTTAAATAGAAGGCTTGATTATGATATGCTTCACCGTGTTAATCGACGGTTTGGCACACTTTTCGATTTGAGCGGTCAAGCATTGTCCTATCGGGGTGCAGAAGAGATCGTGGGTAATGCTCAAAGTGATGTGGTAGCGATTTTGAGGAACATCATCGAATGCCAACAACAGCTCAACGAATCCTTACGTCACGCGGCCGAATTTTGGAGAAGTTGTCACGAACAGCTATATGGTGAATTTCGCCAGTTTCAACAGCGCATGAACGAGGTACCGGGAGAAATCCATCAGGTACAAGTTGAACAAAATTTAATTGTTAATGCTCTTACTCTGATCACGGAACGTTTAAATCTAATGCAAAGAATGTTATCAGATTTGTACCAGTGTGATCATCCTTGATATGTATTGTCTTGTTGTTTTTTAGTATTATTAATTTGTAAAAAATTTTGGCTTGAAAGAAAAAATATATATATATTGTTGGTTATTTCTTACATGTTATTGTTTTTGTTTTTGGTAGTGAAATACCATTAGTTTCTTTCATTTATTAATATTGTCTGTGTCATTGATTTATACCATATTGCATGTTATTGTTTCCCACATTAGGTGTTGTTTTACTTGCGGAGAAAATATGTGGTTTTGAATTTATAACTGCTGTATGTTTCTGTTTTGTCATCTATATCGCATTGTGAACCGGTGTTGGTGTTTTCAGGAGTTTGCACGCTTGTCTTTAAAAAAAAAAAAAAGTGTGTTTTCGATTTAAAATAAATAAAATAATAATTCAAAATGAGTAGTAAAAGATGTCACGATGATTTACATACCCACACTTCAGAAGATGATCAGAGACCATTAAGGCCCAGATATGATTTTCAAAACAATACAGAGCAGTTACACGAAATTATTAACAATCATTTACAGATGTTACCGCCTAATCCTCTTAACATGATAGATAGATTACACAAATTTATAGACGAACAACACGAATGGTTGGGTGCCGCTGTAGACAGCGATGATCAGGTCGGTGCAGGACCTTCTAATAACGAACCCTCAGGTTATGATCCCACAGCTCCAGATAGGGGTCTCAGTCAGCATTACATAGATAGACTAGTGAGAGAAGGGGGTAGTGTGGGTGATTTTACGATTGTCCCAAGACCTCGATTTAATGGTTTAGAAATTCGCAGAACTTTAAATTTTCGTGAAATAGCGACAGATGATTTTGCAGCATACAATATATTTTTACATGATATTTTAAACGAGATTGTTACGCTTTCCAGATTATTAGCTGGCGATGGGTTTTTTTTTAACATCTCCCTGCAAGGTGCAAGTCTGCCCGCTGATATTAATGCCGTTCTAACGCCTGATAACAATCATGACGTTAATGTATTTGTAGACCAAATCGAACGAACCGTTCAAAGCAATACGGATGTAGCTTTTGATACCGCTTTAGAGTTATGTGTCTCTGTAGCGCGAAACAAACAAGGTGGTGTTGGTGCGCGTAGGAAGTTGGCAGATCTGGCACATAACCAGGTCATACAGAAAAATAGAATGCATTTGTTTGCCCCCAAAAATGTCACAGACAATATGTGTTTTAGCATGTGCATAGCACACTTTCTAAATCCTCAGTGTACAGACGCTGAATTGATGACATTAGCCAGAAATATACATGCCGATCTGGGTTACGATCCACAAGATAAAATTGCGTTGCATGATGTTTCTAAATTTGAAGCCTTTCTAGACTTGAAAATAGTTATCTTTCACAGATCAGGTTCAGGTAAATTGGAAGTGTATAAAAACATGGATGAGCCGCATCACAAGACGTTGCATTTGTACCTGCATGAAGAACATTTTTATGGGATAAAAAATCTGAAAGGTTTCTTAGGTTACTCGTATGTTTGTGAATACTGCTATCGAGGGTTTAGTGATCATAGTGTACATTATTGCAAATTTACATGTAACATATGCATGAACATGTCTTGCTACACGCATCCCAAGAAATCGGTGCAATGCGATGATTGTTTGAGATACTGCAGATCTGATTTCTGTTATGAAATGCATAAACAAACACAAAGTGATGGTTCAAAGTCTCAGTGCGATAGCATAAAATACTGTGATAAATGTTACAGACAGTACAGAACAAAATGGTCCGGTGATAAGCTATTAACGCACAAATGTGCCCCATCCAGATGTGCGCACTGCGCCAAACTTCTCATGGGTGAAGATCAGCACTTTTGCTATATTCAGCCAGCCAAGCCTAGAGAACATAGCCAAGACTATATTTATTTTGACTTTGAGACGATGTATGAAGACGGTCGTCATAAGGCAAATTATGTTTGTGCATTAACACAAGCTGGGGATGAGTTTTCGGTGGAAGGCGCAGATTGTGTGGATCAGATGGTCAAGCATTTCAGACGACCGAAATTTGAGGGTTTCACATTTATCGCACACAATTCTTCAGGTTTCGACTCTTTTATACTGCTAGAGTATTTTACTAGTCAGGGACTAACACCAAAAATCATACTCCAAGGCTGTAGACTTGTTTACATGTATGACCAAACCTTTAAACAGAGATACATCGACAGCTATAGCTTCTTGCCCATGAAATTGTCAAAAATGACCTCTGCTTTAAACTTAAACACCAGCGAAAAAGGATACTTTCCGCATCATTTTAATCGCTTGCAGAATGCAAACTATATCGGTCCGTATCCGTCAAAAGATTATTACGGATATCAGACGATGTCTGACGCTGAACGTGTGAAATTTGATTCGTGGTACAAGGGTGTAGCAGCAGAGGTGTTTGACTTCAAAAAGCAACTATCATTGTACTGTAAGAATGACGTTGTTTTGCTACGTGAAGGCTGTATGAAATACAGAAAAGAGTTTATAGAATGTACCAACGTAGATCCTTTCGGATGTATAACATTAGCCGGCTGTGCTATGAAAGTGTTCAAAACGCTTTTTTTAACCAAAGACACAATTGCCTTAACGCACAAAAATGCTTACATCAATCAGTACAAAGCTTACTCAAACCCTTCCATACAATGGTTGGAATACATTAAAGCAAGCAGAAACGTCGATGTTCATCATGCTTTAAATTATGGCGAAGCCAAATTTGAACCGTATCATGTGGACAGCTATTATGAGGCTGATAATGGAGATAAAATAGCTTTGGAACTTCTGGGATGTTTCTGGCACGGACATTGTTGTCGTTTTAATCCTAACGATTTGAATCCTGTGTCAAAAACACCTTTTGGCCTGCTCAGAAGACAATCTGACAATAAGCTGAACGTTTTGCGTAATACCTACAATCTCAAAGTGCACAAGATTTGGGAATGTCAGTGGGAGGCTGCTAAACAAAACGATCCCAATGTCATTGTATTTATGAGTAATTATAATGCACCAGCGAGACTGAATCCTAGACAAGCACTTTACGGCGGACGCGCGAATGCACTCCGCTTGTACCACGAGACCGCCGAGGGCGAACGCATGTCATATCTGGATTTCACATCTCTATATCCGTATGTACAGTCGTGTAAAACCTACCCTATCGGACATCCTGAGATCATTTTAAAAGATTTTGAACCGGTCAAATCTTATTTCGGTCTCATTAAATGCAATGTACTGCCCCCACGTAAACTACTGCATCCAATATTACCTGCAAAATCCTCTCAGGGGAAACTACTATTTGCGCTGTGTCGCACCTGTGCTGAGACGCAGTATCAGGGTCAGTGTCAGCACAGTGATGACGAAAGAATCATTTCAGGAGTTTGGACCTCTGTCGAGCTCTCCAGGGCTATTGATAAAGGTTATTCAGTAGTCAGAATTGAGGAAGTCTGGCATTTTCCGCAGACATCAGACACTTTATTCAGCGGTTATGTTAAGACGTTTCTCAAATTCAAACAAGAGGCTTCAGGATTTCCATCACACGTAGTGACAGATGATGAAAAGGAGTCTTACGTCAGAGATTATTTTGAGAAGGAGGGAGTTCAGCTCGACCTTGACAAAATAGCACTTAACCCCGCATGCAGATCTATAAATAAATATTTATTGAATTCGCTTTGGGGTAGATTCGGTCTTAGGTGTAATCAAGCTACAGCGGAGCTTTTAACAGACCCTGAAGATTTCGCCCGCTATATATTTGGAAACGGACGCGTCATTAAACACTTCTCATTCGTGTCGGACAGTGTGGCTTTAGTTCAATGCTGCTATGCCGATGAAGACCCCGCCCCCGCGAGTGATGTTAATGTATTCATCGCAGCATTTACCACAGCTTACGGCCGTCTGGAGTTATATGAGCTCATGGATCAGTTAGGGCCCCGTGTTTTTTTATGTAGATACAGACAGCGTTATCTTTGTATCGAAAGATGGAGATTGGATGCCTAAAACAGGTGCATATCTTGGTGAGTTGACGGATGAACTTGATGATGGAGATTTCATAAGTACTTTCGCGTCAATGGGACCGAAGACCTACTCCTTTAAAACCACAAAAAATAAAGTAACTCTTAAAGCTAAAGGGGTCACGCTGCATTCTGCTAATGCGAAAATTGTAACTCTAGAAAGCATGATATGTCTGGTACAGGGTTATGTAACATCACTTGACACTAGCCACCTGCTCACGCGCACAGAGACCATTGTGCGGAATAAAAAGAAGTTCACTTTGCATAAAACAGCAGTATTGAAAAGATTCAAAGTGGTTTATGACAAATGTGTGCTACTTCCTGATTACACCACACTTCCTTATGGCTACTAAGGGTATTTCTAACGCACAAAATGTGTATGTTGAAGAGGATTTTGACTTTCGTTTAGAATATCCATTCTCAGTCTTGGTGTCCGGCCCGTCAGGAAGCGGAAAGACTGTTTTTGTAAAGAATTTATTGCGTAATGCATACAAGTTGATCAATGTAAAAATTGACAGTATTGTATTTTTATACAGTTGTTGGCAACCTTTGTATGATGAACTGTTGTCATTGTATGATATCAAATTTATTGAAGGTATTCCAAAGTCTTTAACCGATGAAGCTTTAATAAAGCCCAATGTCAATGTACTTATCATATGTGACAATCTGATGTGCGAAGCATTTTCAAACGCTGAACTCTCGCGAGCTTTCACACAATACGTGCATCATATACCATTTTCTATCATATTGATAACCCAGAATCTGTTTTTTCACGGTAAAACCAGTAGGACTATCGCCCTCAATACTCACTATCTTATTTTGTACAAGAGTCCGAGAGACTCGATGCAAATAATGACTTTAGGACGACAGATTTACCCAGGAAACACAAAATTATTTATGGAGTGTTATAAGGATGCTACCAATCAACCTTACGGATTCCTTTTGATTGACTTTAAAGCTAAAACACCGGAGTGTTTTCGTCTCAGATCAGATTTGTTTTCAGATCAACAGGTGGTGTATGTGCAGAAAAGAAAATGAGTGATAGGCTTTGTAAAAACTTACCTCTTTTAAAACTATTATATAAGGCTTCACCGAGACAACGTCGTGTTAATTTACAGTCAGCGTCAGATCAGCTGATTCTATCCCTGTGTGAGATAGCTCTTAATGTTCTTCACGGCAACATACCTCTAAACACCAACCAGTTCCGGAGGTTAAAAAAGAAAAAACAGGAGATCAAATACGCTGCTAGTAAAAAGATTAACATCAAAAGTAAAAAGCGGTTGATTAATCAACGAGGCGGTTTTCTTGTACCTCTGTTAAGTGTGGCAATACCATTTATCACTAGTTTAATAACCTCCAGACAGCATTAGAAATGGAATATGCCGAAAAACTTTACCTAATCCCTCAGAATCAGATGAATAAATTAAGGACTGCAGGTGCTCGTGAGACAATTCAACAAACTGTGGAGAACGATTTAGATGCGGATATACGAAACGTATTGCAGAGGAGCGATTTAGATTCGCATGGGAAGGCTAAACTTTATTCCAGCGTCTTACAGAGGTTTTTAACTATAGTAAAACAAGGTGATTTGGAAAGCAGTACTTTAACTCTTTCACTACCGAAAACGGATGCTATTCATCCCGATGAACCTGCTAATACACCTGCTATTGCACCTGCCACTGCACCTGTTAGTGCACCTGGTGTTGCACCATCGCATAATGATGATGATGAAGGCGAGGATCAGCTTGTCAATGAAATCTTAAACAATGTGCCGCAAAGAAGTTTAAAAAACATCAAACTCATTCTGAATAAAATGTCTAATGCCAAACAAGTGTCTTCATGGACAAATTCTGGGGAGTTTGTATATAAAGGGAATGTAATTGTAGGTTCACACATGTTGGATTTGGTTAAAAGTATAACGGCACCTCACACGTTCCATGATGAATACGGACCGCGCGGTTGGGATGAATTTCTGGATGCTTTTGCAACTTTAAGAATCCGCAGGTTAAACGCACGGTTGAAACCCCTTAAAAGGAAATCGCCTAACCCCATGAAAAAAGGCTGTCGTAAAAAGCACACGTCAAAGACTATGACACAATCTACTACCGCTGTTGGACAGTTGTTTAATTCACCTTCGCTCGATACTATTGCCTGGTTATCTTTTTAATTTTTATTTATTTTGTGTATGTGTAAATATGTTTTTGAAATCATTGCGTTGTGTTATGTATTAAGTTTTTGATGTTAATAAAAAAAGAGGTCTGTCTGTATGCTGTCTTTATTTATACAGTACAAACATATTATTGACATTCAAGATTACATACCATTTTTATTTATTAAACATAAAATAATAACACAGTTCTAGACGCACTAAAGGCACCTTTTACAATTTTGTACACAGTTAATACAATTAAATGTATGGCAGAGAGAAGGTTTCATTCTCTTTACAAATCGTGCAACCATATTATCATTTTTAATCAGATCATCATGGTACAGTTTAACAATGTTTTCATAATCATAACCCTTTGACATGTGATACAGAAAAAAACACACAATGTTGTCTGCAAGTATCGGATGTGAAGTCTTGAACCTGTTTGTTAGAGTATTGTGCACAGATAGAGTTGTTTTTTAAAAAGGTTTGTACAGTCTTTGGAAAACGAGGGTCTTTTGGAGATCCTCCAAAGGTATCAAAAAAGCAGCTCACGCCATCCTCGGTTATGTAAATTGCTAACCAATGCATAGACGGGGTTTTCTTTACGGTCACTTTGGGTAGATAATCGCTGGGGAGCACTCCTAAAAAACTTGTATTGTGATCAATCTTTTCCATGACAGACGTTAGTTGTACCGTATTCATTTTCCTTCCTTCCTCCTCAGTAATAATCCACTAACACCTGTCTTCGGTTGGATATTTCAACAATTGAATCAAAAATCGCATATACGATAATTGTTATGGATTGTCTGAGAGGTTGTCTGAATCGTGCTTCTAGTCTAATATTACCCGATTTAATTAGTGAAACATGATTCGAACAATCTTCATCAGGGGTCAAATTAAACGCGTAGAGCGTGTATCCGTTTAGAAAATCCTGACGATCTATTACAAGAGGTCGATTTTTAAGATGTCTTCCGGTAGCCGTCACGAGTTGATAAAAGTCCCTAACTGCTGATCCGCTCTCATATTCCGGTTGAAACGGTTTGGAAGGAATTTGGACGCCGTGTTGATATAAAGCCAAAAACTCCAGGTTAAAATGTTTAAAAGCAATGGGTTTTTACTGAATTTTCGGTCATTGCTAAAATGATTGATTTTGGTAGTGTCCCGAGAAAAAGATTTTCTTGATTAGATACGCAAGAACCGGCTGGGATAGAAAAATTCTTCACACACACGCATTCTATGGGGTATTTAGCAGTGGTACCTAGAAGCCGCCTGAGCATGCCCCAACCGGACGCCTGGTGAACAGTAACCTTTTTGACAAAAGAGATGCTGACACAATATTGAGTCTATAAGCAACTGCGCCATCGCGCATTAGACAGAACTCATCTTTAGCTCTTGTCATTCTTATTTTTTATATTCTACACCGTTCAACACTAATTTTTCTGAAAGAAAATGTCACTATGAATGGGTGCTAGTAATTCCTATCACATTACTAGCATTGGTAAATGCAGCTCTCTTCATTAACCCCGTATTTTCTCCAGCGGGGTCCGTAGCATCCATGTGCCCCGGTGTATCTTTGTTAGAACAAACCGGCTGAAAAGACACTTTCGAGTGTGTCTGTTCCAAAATTAATCAGAGCTTCAATCAAACATCTGTAGGGTAGGTACTGGAACTCTGGGTTATCAGATGATCCCCCAGAGAGACATCCCACCTGTGAGAATATACATGCTCCCGGATAGTTTATTAAACCGACAGGTGATCCATCTGGTATATTAGAACCGTCGGGTCCGGTTATTTTGAGTCTAGTGTATAAAAGAGTGTTATTAAGATCCAAATAATCCTCTCCCGTGCCAGCGATAAAAATTCTAACGGTGATGAATCGGTTATTGCGGATAGAGGTGGTATTTCGACGTAAGTATTTTTTTCAATGGACGTCTGTGTCATGGGGATCGTAAATAAGTCTAACTCTGATTTAATACACTCCTCGGACATGCGATGGAATAGAGCCATGATTAGAAAATAGTGTTCAGAAGTCTTTTGGTACGGACGGTTTTCTTTACACGTTTAGTGCGGGGGACGCCTGCTACGTTTTGGGGCAACGCGTTTGTTACTGCGACATTTAGCTTTTCTTCACACGGCCACTCCCCCTACGTAGACGCTCACACCGGTGGTTTAAAAGAACCTCGTGACATCACCATTAACCCGTGGCCATTTTGCCCATTATTATCATTATTATTGTTGTTATACGATCTTGATAGAGCACTGGTCACAACATCGCTAGCTATATTTCTAGCAGCAGTTTTTAGATGTGGTTTTACTATACTAAAACCTCTTTTCAACAAGGTAGTGCCGTCCTAAAAAGAGATTGAAGATGCCACCTATGCCTGCTCCGTACATAACAGGAACCGCCTGCGTATCCTGGTAACCCGTTACCCACCTGGTTCCTGTAGTATGTAACATATCGCTCAGGGTCCATAGCTGCGTAATAGTTTTGCTAAAACTAAAAACTTATTTCACGGTCTGAAGTGAAGTTTAGCCACAAACTTTACATAAGTGAAACCACGTGTTGTTCTGATCGTCTTTAACCTCAATGCAGATATCTGTAATATTAGATTTATTCACAGGTACGTAACGGCTGTCGAATCTAACATGACGCTTCGTTAGATGTACCGTCTATATGTACAGTTCTCAGTAGCGGCACGTACGAAATCACCTACTGGTTGATATTCGATCTATCACTGTATATGTACATGCTATAAAATGCACCTCTTAATGTCAGCTTGATGTGGTGCGTATGTGACGACAGGTACAGCCTTCAGAACTATTTTCGGGTGAATTGCTTTGTATTTCCCTAGAGAACACACCCGAGTTTAATCCTAGAATAATAGCCAACTTCCATAAAATTTCAAAAGATGTATTTGTCGGTGCTTTTAGAAATATCCTGTTTATTGATGTGATCATAACCAAGTGTGACTTTTGGTGGAAGGTTGGGCGTTGATTTTCTCTAACCAGATAGTACATCTTCATAATAACCCGGCTTTAACTTATTGCACACTTTAGATACATTTTGTAGATTTTTTCTTTAAATGTAGATAATCACATCACTGTCCCTCTTTGTAATGTCTTCATCATATCCCAGTATATTAGGGTGTGATGGGTATTGAAGAGAGAGGACTCAAATGCAAGGGCAAAATGACAGTCTTTAATTAAACAAGGGAAAGCCACAGGTAAATCCAACCAAGGAGTACAAACGATGAGAACCGAGGGAGGCCCGAAGGCTGGGTATAAATAACACAGGTGACCTCTGTGGCTGGAACGACCAGCAAGCTGGCGAGCGGAGGCTAGACCGGGCTCAAGGGAGAACCGAGATGAGGCTCGCAGAGCGGGGAGGCCGCAGCGTTGGACAGCAGGTAAGGTTCTGTGGGGTGCAAATGGTGAGCACAGAGAAGTTACGGGCAGTGATAGCAGTTAACTAA